>NC_071506.1:257658303-258263771 GCF_027887155.1 Malaclemys terrapin pileata
TTAATTAGGGCTGTCAAGCAATTAAAACAATCGCCCAATTAATTGTGCTGTTAAACAATAATAGAATACGATTTATTTATATATTTTTGGATATTTTCTACATTTTCAAATATATTAATTTCAATTACAACAGAATACAAATTGTATAGTGCTCACTTCATATTTATTTTTGATTACAAATATTTTGCACTGTAAAAAACAAGACGTATTTTTCAATTCACTTAATACTAGTACTGTAGTGCAATCTCTTCATCATGAGAGTTGAACTTACAAATGCAGTATGTAAAAAAAACTGCATTCAAAAATAAAAATGTAAAACTTTAGAGCCTACGAGTCCACTCAGTCCTACTTAAGCCAATCGCTTAGACAAACAAGTTTGGTTAAAATTTTCAGGAGATAATACTGCCTACTTCTTATTTACAAAATGTCACCTGAAAGTGAGAATAGGTGTTTGCATGGCACTTTTGTAGCCGGCGTTGCAAGATATTTATGTGCCAGATAGGCTAAACATTCATATGCCCCTCCATGCTTCGGCCACCATTCCAGAGGACATGTTTCCATGCTGATGCTGCTTGTTAAAAAAAATAATGCATTAATTAAATTTGTGACTGAACTCCTTGGGGGAGAATTGTATGTCTCCTGTTCTGTCTTACCCGCAGTCTGCCATATATTTCATGTTATAGCAGTCTCGGATGATGACCCGCACATGTTCGTTTTAAGAACACTTTCACAGCAGATTTGACAAAATGCAAAGAAGGTACCGCGAGATTTCTAAAATAGCTACAGCACTTGACCCACAGTTTAAGAATCTGAAGTGCCGTCCAAAATCTCAGAGGGACGAAGTATGGAGCATGTTTTCAGAAGTCTCAAAAGAGCAACAGTCCGTTGCGGAAACTACAGAACCCAAACCACCAAAAAAGAAAATAAACCTTCTGTAGTGGCATCTGACTTGGGATGATGAAAATGAACATGCATTGATCCACTCTGCTTTGGAGTGTTATCGAGCAAAACCTGTCGTCATCAGCACGGATACATGTCCTCTTGAATGGTGGTTGAAACAGGAAGGGGCATATGAACATTTAGCATATCTGGTACATAAATACCTTGCAACGCTGGCTACAAAAGTGCCATGCAAATGCCTATTCTCACTTTCAGGTAACATTGTAAATAAGAAGTAGGCAGTAGTATCTCCTGTAAATGTAAACAAACTTATTTGTCTTCGTGATTGGCTAAACAAGAAGTAGGACTGAGTGGACTCATAGGCTCTAAAGTTTTACATGGTTTTGTTTTTGGGTGCAGTTATGTAACAAACATACAAACTCTACATTTTGAAGTTACGCTTTCATGATAAAGAGATTGCACTACAATACTTGTATGAGATTAACTGAAAAATACTATTTCTTTTGTTTATCATTTTTACATTGCAAATACTTGTAGTAAAAATAATATAAAGTGAACACTGTACACTTTGTATTCTGTGTTGTAATAGAAATCCATATATTTGAAAATGTAGAAAAACAAATATTTAATAAATTTCAATTGTTATTCTATTGTTTAACAGTGCGATTAATCGTGACTAATTTTTCTAACTGCGATTTTTTTTTAGTTAATTATGTGAGTTAACTGCAATTAATCAATAGTCCTAGTTTTAGCATAAAATGTGAAAGTTTGTTTTGTTTCAACTGAAGTGCAGTATGTCATATTGTCACAATTATATCACACGTAGAAAAAGATATGTTACCACCAAAACTCAATACATATATTGGTAAAAAGTCCTATAACTAAACATTTAAGACTGATAAAGCATGAGAAATAAATAAGCCTAATTTCCAGTTTAAAATCTGATAATTTTATTATTACAAAATTATTTAAAAAAAATTCACAATTCACAAAATTCTGCATTACACAGAATTTCAGGGATTCCCTGAAAGCTTTGCTAATGTTCTAACTGTAAAAAGATCTTTGGATGACCATTGATCCAGATTCCCTATAGTCATTCATTTATTGGCAGTATACTTCTTTTAAAGGAGTATGATAAGTAGGTTCTCCCCTTTTATGAGGCCGTACTTTGACTCTCAAATGGATAAACAAGCCTAGTTTTACATTGCATTCAGTAGAGATGAATTTTTCCCTTGATTGGTACTGTCTGGTAGAGCAGCTTTGGGTTAACATTCTGGGTTTCTGAGCTAACAATGTCATTGTAGAAAACCGGAAAATAAAAAACTAAGAAAATTAAGATACAAACAGGACTTACCTTGGTACTGCATCCACAGAGGATGAAGCTGGAACCTTGGGCACTTGACAGTTTGCTGCTGCAGCCAGCTTTAAGGCAGATGATGGAACAGCACTTAAAGTCCTAGGTATATGTCGTGCATTGAGTGTGGAAATAGAGTTTACAGTGGCAACTGATGAGGGTACAGTTAATCGAATGTTGTTCCCAAACAGGACCTGAGTTGTTGCAGAGTTGGCAGCGGTTACTTGGTGACTCAGTGCACTGTGGGAACTCGAAGTCTGTGTTATATTTGAAGGCGGTAACAAGGTTGAACCTGCTGCTGACGATGAACTTGTATGTACAAGTGCTGTAGGTGTAGTACTACTGAGGTGTAAGCCCTTGTATACTCCTGCAGAAGAATGAGATTTTTTTTTTTTTAAAAGAAAATCTGAGACTCCAAACAGGGGTTTCACATACCAACTATGAAAGCAAAATACAATCAGAATGAATTTAGATTTGTATAGCTCTATACCTGAGGCCTGAAGGATGCCATTCACCCCAATTCCAAGCACCACATCATCCTTCATTTTGAATCCCATCAATTGTTCAGATGTTACCAAAGCTGAAGCAGCAAATTGAGCACTAACAGAATCCAATGTCTTGGAAACAAAACCCTAAGAAGAAAGGTGGCAAATAAATGTGATCAAGCTTCAAAAGGTCAATACTCTTCCTATTTTTATGCATAAACTAGTAATGCACAAACCAGTGCAGATAAAGAAAGAACTGATCCTCACTCTTCCTCAAACCAAACTTCTGATGTTTGGTAAAATTAGATAAATAATTAGATGCAGTATTCCCCATGAACTTATAATTCCAGTACTAAAACGTGTACAAGTATTTCAAATGCACAATACACTGTCCTTCCATAGCATTTCTCACAAGATTTCCAAACCAATCTGGAAGATTCAAGGAGATTCGGAAGTCCAACAGTAACTCCTGAACTTTTTTGTTTGTCCACTGACACTTTAAATGTTACATACTTAGCTGTTATATATTTTCACAGCTAAAGACAGGACATGTTTATACATTATTATTAAAAGGTAAAAATCTGGCCTCAGAACATACAATCTCAACAGGATAACAATATGGCTGGAATTCTTTGCAATATGTATTCCCGAGTCTTTGCATATTTCATTTAATTGATTCACTCATCTTTTTGGATTTTGTTAAGAGGGAGCAGAGGCAATGCCTGCCACACTCACCTGCAGTGTCCCTTCTAAACACTTTACAGAATGGCTATGATGTAGATTCAGGCGAAAGCCACTTTCCTGTTGGTTAGTTTCAAGGTTCTATGGCAACAGTTGACAATTAGAGATGAACCCTGGTGGGAAACAATGAGGGATAAATCATAGCACAGACAAATCCCTCACCTGTGAAGTGTTGGCAGAGGAATTACTATTTGCTTGCTGTTGATGAATTTGTGCAAACTGCTGTTGCTGCATTAGTGCCAGTTGCTGTTGATGTTGCTGGTATTGTTCGGCTGTAAATGCTGAACAAAATATAAAATGAGAAAATACTATATCAAAATATGTATATGTTGTATATACACACACACACACACACACACACACACCTTTTAGAATCCTAAAACAAAAATGTTTCAACACACCAAATTCCTAAGAACTTTGTTGCATCTTTATGGCAACAGACTATGATCCTTCTAGAGGTTTTGTCCAAACTAAGTTTTCCCCATTGAGCACATTTGCGGTGAAGTATTAAACACCTTCCACATTTAGCTTACAATATTTGAGTGAAGAAATCTCATTTAAGTGACTTTAAGGGAGTAAGCACAAACCACCACTCAGATAAGACTGATCTGCAAAGATTTGGTTTTAACCTACTTCACTAAAACACACTTTCATATGTGCAGATTTGGGGGATTACACCTCTACCCGATATAACGTGACCCGATATAACATTAATTCGGATATAACGCGGTAAAGCCGTGCTCTGGGGTAGGGGTGGGGGCTGCGCACTCCGGCAGATCAAAGTAAGTTCGATATAACGCGGTTTCACCTAGAACGCGGCAAGATTTTTTGGCTCCCGAGGACAGCGTTATATTGGGGTAGAGGTGTATCTTGTAGGATGTTGAGCATTCTGAACTTCCATGGACTCCAATGTGAGCTAAGGTGCTCACCACCTCACAGGTGAAGGCCCTCAGGTTTAATATTTAGTTGAAAATACAAAAATGAATTTGATGGTTACCAATGAAGACTGCTTTACCACATTATGATCTCTCAACATAAACTTCACTATTCCTACCACCCTCTGTTTTGTATAGACTAATATACCTTCTATATTCGTATTAAAAAAAAAAAAAAAAAATCATGCACACTGTCAACGGAGAATTTCATAGAAGCTATTTTCTTCCAAAAAGGAGCTCTTAAGGAATGATCCATTAGTCATAACATGTGTAAATGTCAATCACAATTTTCCCCAGTTAACCCACCTGGGAAAAAAATCCAGTCAATGAGAATGGAGTTGTTTATGTTGATTTACAGAAGGAAGGATGTCTGAGGAAAGACACTGTATTATACTAATTTGTCTATGGAGAGATCAGTTCTAAAAAAAACAAAAAATAAAATTCATTTTGAATCCCCAAAATGGTTTGTATAGTTTTAATGAAGAAAATCTCTACTGTCAATTTAAAAGTGGGATGATGGTGCAGATTGAATCCATTATAGAGTCAGCCTAGACCACACCATGTGAGTTTTCCCAAATTAAATTTCAGGTGCCCAAATTTCTGTGTATGTTCTCAAAACAAATATTGTAAACATTCTTACGCAACAACTTCCAGTGCTTTCTAGAGTTACGACCGTTACCAAATGGAAGGTATCCAACTTTCTACAAGTCAACACAGGACTTAAATGCTTGTTCATGAAATATAGTATCTTGGCCAAAGCTTTTCTCCTTTGTTCCTAACTGCAGAAAATCTGTACTGCTATCAGACTACATGCATCTAACGTTTCCAGAAAAAATAAAAGACTAAAATGTTTTTAATCTTTGCTGAATGTAGATGATAGAATAATTAATCAAATGGATTGTGATGATTTGAAAACAGAAAACGAACGAGTTAATCCATAAGAAGTTTCTAAAAATCATGTGTCTTCAGCCTACACTCAACTATGAGTTTCTCGGAAATATTTGCTTCATTCACAGCTACAATTAAGATCTTGCACATGATTAGATCTATATGTATCTATCTATCTTCTGATTATGTATTGAAAGAGCACCAAATCATCACAGAATCTATTTTAGGGTTTTATACTGCTGCTCATCACTGTAGTATTTGAGAGTCTGTATCTAGCAGCTGAACACAGTAAAATGGCATAAGATTTCAAACAAGTTAGAAGCTCTTCCGATAGAGTTCTTTAGTGAATAGGCATACAATGGTTGTTTATATATAGCCATGTATAATACACTGCATCACTTTCCAACTTATTTCTTTTAAAAATATGGCAAACTGAATTGAGATTTGTCTTGAAGATTTGGAAAAAAAAAACCAAACATTTACTGCGTTAGTAGGTATTTCATTTATATAAATCTTTTTATTAGTTAATTATAACTAGTTGGTACTATATTACAGTGTTTTGAAATTAAGAGTTTAAAGTATCCATACAAATAATGACTCGGAAAGTTAAGATTTTACAATTTAGATGATTTTTCTTCCTGTTCATTCTTAGTCATTTGGTGAAAGGACTTTGTGCTCTAAAGTAACAAATTTGTAAATGTATTGCTTAAAAATGAATTGAAATGAGTTACTAAAAAAAGAGGAAAAATACATAGTTTAAGATTCCAATTGATAAACAATACCAACATGAAGCTGCATATACATTTTAAACAAAGTTTATCTAAAGTTATGGCCCCCTTTTATCTTCCAAAACCTGAATTCAGGATTTTACATTTCAGCTACCTATGATATCAGTCATTTGCTAGGGAAGCAGAGTGCCAAACTAATTAGTTTATAAATGAAAAGACTGTATAATAATAGTTTTAAAATATAATTTATAAATTAAGAGCCATGTTAGGGGGACACAAGATAATTTAGTCTTGGGCCTCCGCCCCACAATTACCCCCAACTTCTTAGATCATTGATTACATGGGGAAAAAAATCCAGTTAGTCATTAATACTTTGAACAATGAAACCAGACTGGTCAGTTTGATTTGCATATAGTTACTTTCAAATTCCTTAAACATTCTCTTTTGCAACAATAAAATATTGTAATAGCATGGAAGCAATAAAAACACTATCCATCAGAGTTTTAATGCTACGTTTTGGGCCTAAACCATTTGAATATTAAAAAAATTAAAATTACAAGTTAACATTTCTGTTTAACAAAGTTAAACAAAATTTAACATCCTTGTCTTGTTACTGCTGCACAAAAGCATTGAGTGTGGTCATTGTTGACAGTATTTGACAGATATTAATTTGGTACTTTTTGAAGGATATATTTAGATTTACAAATGAATGTAGTTTCCAAATAGCTTTTCAATGAATTATTGCAGTCCATACAAGAATTACCTTTCCAGACATTATCAAAATAATTGCAGTAACCATTTAAAAAGGCAAGTGAAAAGAAAAAAAAACTGATTTGCACCCACAGCATTTTAATTATTTAGGCCCAAATTTAAAAAAAAAAAAAAAAAAAGAGGCCTAAGGAAGCACTTATTAACAAATTCAATGTTAATTGGCTGCCTGACTCCCTTAGGCATATTTGAAAATCCCAGCATAAGCAGTACAAATGCCTGTTAGCTTTTCTCCTATAACTTCTGGACACTGAGATTACACCTAAAGCATTGACAAGTGACAATTTTTTTTCTAGTGGTTAAAGAACCAGACAGTCAAGGGCTCCAAGCATAATTTCCAGCTCTGCCAAAGATTTGGTGGGTGATCTTGGGCTATTCACATCCTCATTATCTTCAGTTACATCCATTTTACAGACAGGAGGAAACACCTCTCTCATAGGGCTATTGCTCAGTGTCAAAGTTTGAAAACTGCTTAAGTACCCTCTGATGGAAACTGTTACAGAAATGTAAAAATATTTGTCACCCCCATAGCATGTGTCAAAATGCTACTTTCACATAACAAAAGGTCCAGTATACAGGCCATAATCTGAATTTGTTTTAAATCTTTTAGTCACAGAAGCTAACTTTTTAGTCTGAGCTACCTATGGAAAAGCCCTACATACATTGATGACATAACCAATCAGAAATGCTGATAATATGCTCTGTCCAAACCCAACTGAGATTGATTTTTCTGTGAAGGGGTCTGCATTAAAGAAAAACATCCTAGTTGGCTAAAACAAATCAGATTTATTCTGCTCATTTACAGTCCTCCTAATCTGCTTCCTAATTTTCCTCCCGTATGGAGTACAGATCAGAATTCTCTTGCAGGCCGCTAGGCCAACAGTGCGTTTAGCTCTACTAGTAAGACACTGGTGAGACAGAAGATTTTGGGAACTGTTTTTTCCTTTGTCACACCCTCCCCCCCCCCAAAAAAAACCTTGTAAGTGTCCTTACTTTTCAATAAAGCATCTCAATATGCAACCTAATCTTCAGTATCCTTTATTTTCAGTGCATTTGTACAAATCTGATTGGGATTGTGCAAGGCTCTCCTGTGAAATTATGGGTCTTCATGGCAAAGCTGCTCAGCATTGTAAAGTCAAAGAGAGGTTCTAAAGTCTTGAAGTTCAGATCAAGAATGAAACAGTTTCACTATTTTTTCATAAGTGCAAAACTGAATTTCTCCAACCGAATATCACATTTCCGAAAAAAAATCTGTTCACCTCTATGAAAAGCCATTTAGTACTAATATTTGTGGACTGGCAGCAAGTAGCTGCCACAAACAGACTAACTATAAGGATTGCAGAGAGAATCCTTTTTGCCTTCATCTACCACATATGTTCTTATTGCTTGTAAAGTCAAACCAAGTTTGTTGTATAAACATGAAAGCTTAGCATTCCAGAATCTTGAATGTCAATAAGATCCAGGTAATGAAGGAAAATTCTAAACTTGTTGAAATGGATAATCAGTTTAAAAAAAATTCTAAGAGGATACTTTCTAATTTTTTTTTTTTTTTTTTATTGCTGTGCAGACTTTTGGAACTTTTATTACTTCTCAGCTCTTATTCCATAAATGAAATCATACATGCTTGAAAATCTGACAGACGAGATGAGTGATCACCTCCAACTGGTAAAGCTTCTTATTTCTAGCTCCTACTTCTACCATTCAATTTTTAGTAATAAAATTGTGAAGTGTGGCTCTTAACATCAATGCTCACAGAAGCATGTTCTTATGACAATTTCGCTAGAAAATAGCTTTGCACGTTTTACTATGTGGTACAATCTGACTAATGAGAAAAGCCCAAATCTTTCATCTGTACATATCTGTCTTAGATATAGATTTGTTTCAATATTTCAGTCCAAGGAGCAAAAAAGTAAATACTAATACAGTAGATTACATTTTTAATTCTCAGATCACACAGTGCCTATTTTTTCAGGTACTAATGAAGACCAAACATCAAGTCTAGCTATTCTAAGATCAACTATATCTGAAACCATGTCAGAAGAATCATGCTACACCGTGTGCATTTCCCCAACATAAGCTAGGAAGCCTAGATAGAAACTGCAGTAGAACAATGATACGCAAGAGAAATATAAGTGCACCGTAAAAGCACAAAATTGTGAACTTTGAAATTAAAAAAAAAAAAAAAAAAAAACACACCTCATTGTAAAAATAAAATATTTTTGACAGTTTCAGTTTCTTCAGATCAACCACATTAGGGTTGTGAAGATTTCCATCAGAGATCATTCTGGTTCCTCATAACCAGGGGTGGTTCCAGGCACCAGTGCAGCAAGTGCGTGCCTGAGGCGGCAAGCCACGGGGGGGTGGAGTGCAAGTCACTGTGAGGGCGGCAGTCAGGCAGCCTTCGGTGGCGTGCCTGTGGGAGGTCCACTGGTCCCGCGGTTTCGGCTGCAATTCGGCGGTGGATATGCTGAAGCCATGGGACTGGCAGATCATCCGCAGAAATGCCGCCAAATCCGTGTGACTGCAGACCGCCCGCAGGCATGTCGCCGAAGGCCGCCTGACTGCAGTGCTTGGGGCGGCAAAAAACAGAGCCGCTCCTGCTCATAACCAGGCTTCTGAGGCTTCTTTAAAACAGAGTATTCTAAGAATGTTGAACTCTAGGATGAATGAACATACTAGCTAGAAATTAAAGAGGCATGTGAATTTTTAAAAATTCTTACTCAAGTTATGATAGAGAATAATGTACTATTAGTAAGTTGATAACTTTTAGGAGGCATTTCAGTCAGGCTTCCATATGGCACCAACTTTCTAGGACTATAAGGGCTGTAGGTTTGGATGCTAACAGATCAGTAGCATCTGAACGCTTTCATATTTCCTAGCAAAACCCAATACAGTAAGTTCAGAATACCACCTCAAATCTTAGTAACCATTTTTGATAAGTTAAAAATGAAAAGTAATTGGAAGCGTTAAAATTTAGGGACTGACCCAAAGTCTACTGAAGTCCATGGAAAGACTCGAAATTGCTTTGAATGGGCTTTGAATTTGGACCTTAAAAAGAATGACTGTATAACATTTAACGGGGCATACTGCAACGAATTTCAATACTCTTTTCCAAATTTTTTCTCTACACAATAAATTGTTAGCATTTCTTCCTATGACTAACAGCATGACAGTCTACAAATTAAAAGATGAATTTACCCAAAAAACTGGATCTCAAATTGGTTATCTGAAAAAAAAGTATGATAGTTCAAAGGTTTGATTTTGTGGTTATATGTAAGTTAGCCACAAAAACGCTTTCCACAGTAGTGTTTGCAGTACAATGGCTGAACTGAAGCAGAGTTAAAAATCAGCAAGTATCCTGGCAAACTATTTCTTATACTACTTGACAGTTTACTAGTTCAGATTGTAATGTTACAGGTTAGTCAGTTCACCCATAATTTGAGTTACTGTCAGGCATCTTGCCTTATGGAATTGTCCCACACGGTCCAATAAAAGGGATATTGTCTCCATCCACTTTGTACACTTCCTCTACGCCACCTATACAGTTCATTTCCTCAGCATTTTAGTAATTAAGAAATGTACAGTGCTAGGGGTTTTCCATAAACAGGAAATAAGCACAGAGGTTTGCTGCTTTGAAAAAAAAATCTCAGTATGGACAGGTACTTTAATTGTAAAGAATTGAAGATTTGAATAACCAATTCTGGAATGACGAAGACTCAATACATTTCAAATATCCTCTTGGTCATAGGTGCAAACTTGTGTGATAGCTCAAACTTTTAGGACAGGCAATAGTTGACACACTAGGCATGCATTTTTCCAAAATATTTAAAGAACACATTGATTTTACCTATCAACTTTACAGATGTGAATTTCTCTCTATAGTTTTTTTTGGCTCAGTAGTTAAAGTCATCCCACTAAACTAGTATCTTGTAACTGTACAGTTTAGCTTGATGTGCCTTGTTTTACATACTACTTCATACATACAAACTGTTGTACTGTAAATCTGAATAGGAAAATGAAGATTACTTACCTGTAAGTGGAGCTTCTTCGAGATGTATGGTCCCTATCTGTATTCTACAAATGGGATATGCATGTGCACCATGCACCTGAGTCAGGAATTTCGTGCAAGCAGTGTGTATTGACCCACACATGCGCCATAGCTCTCCTTGTGTTGCCAACCGAGGGCAGTGCAGCCCAACGCCTTTCCAATTTTCCATGCTTACCTCAGAGTAACCACTCCGCAGCAGAGGGGATGGAGAGCAGGCAGTGGAATACAGATAGGGAATACATCTTTAAGAACCTCCAGCTATAGGTACCTAACCTCCATTTCTTCTTCATGTGATCGTCCCCTATGTGTATTCCGCATGTGGGAGATTAACAAGCTGGTGGTGGGTGTGAGGATGCAGAAGTGATAGCTGACTACAGAACTGCTGTCCCCATTGCTATATCTGCAGTGGACTACTGTACCAGGGCATAAGGTCTGGTGAAGGTACGAAAAGAGCTCCAAGTAGCTGCTCCACATATCTAGTATGGGTACATTTCTCAGAGATGCAGCTGAAGTAGTCTGCTCCCTGGTGGAATGAGCCTTTACACCTTCTGGGGGTGGGGGATACCATTTGGTCTATAACAAAGGATAATACAATCTGAGATCCATTTTTAAAGTCTGTGCACTGATATAAGTTGAAATCATAATTGCTCTGGAAACAAATAGGTTTAGGTGTCTAATGACCTTTGTTCTTCACAGATAAAAGGCCAAAGCCCTCCAGATGTCCAGAGAATACAGTCTTCTCTCCTCTTCCAAGACATGTGATTTAGGGAAAAAAAAATATATATAGGTACATGGATGACCTGACTTACATAAAACTCAAACTATCTTGGGCATGAATTCGGGGTGGGGGCATAGCAAGACCTTTTCTTTACAGAAGCTAGTATATGGAGGGCCTGCCAATAAGTGCTCCCAGTTCTCTGACTCTTCTGGCTGACGTTATAACAATCAGAAAGGCCACCTTCATGGACAGATGGTCACTGTGCAGGTGGTTAGTGGCTCTAAGGGAGACTTAGTAAGAGACAACAGATCAAAATTGAGGTCTGATTGAGCTTTGAACTTCACCACTGGTAGAAAGGATCTGCGAATCCCCTTCAAAAAATTCTAGTTGTTACAGGATGCCTGGAGATCATACAGTTATCTATTGGAGCACTGAAACACAGATAGGTGCTAAATGTACCCGCAGGGAACTGAACGCATGACCTGAAGACTTAAGGGTAAGGAGATTCTTTAAGATATCAGGGATTCTGGTGGAGTTCGGAGACAAAATGCATTGATGAATCCAAGCAGAGAAATGCTTCCATTTAGCGGAGTAAAAGCTTCTTGCAGAATCTTGTGTACTTTGGTTAAAGATTAATTACACCCTCTTGGAACATGAGCATTCTATCTCCGATGCCCATCCAAATATCAGGCTCTGAGTTGGAGCAGACTCCAATTGGGGTATGTGATTTTGCCTCTGGGTTGCGTTAGAAGGTCCAGTAACGTGGGGATGTTTATGTGTGGTCGTACCAAGACCTTAAATAGATCGATTAATCAGAACGGTCTTGGCCAGTTGGGTGTGATGAGGATGACTCATGCTCTGTCTTGGTGGATATTCCATAGAATGCCAGGCAATCCTTCCACAATATCAGGAGGGCATCTCCCAAAAAGTCTTTGTGCTGGTCTGGAGCAGAACCAAGGCAACTTCCTGTTTGCCTGTGAGGTGAAAAGGTCCCAGGCTGGCTTTTTCCATGACCAAAGACGTAGTCGAAAAACAAATCGTGAATCTCCCATTCTTGATTTGTGGACAAATGCCTGCTCAGGCAGTCTGTTAGGGAATTTTGCACCCTGGTAAGTACGCTGCTAATAGGGTTAAGTGATGTTTGATGCACCAATTCCAGAAACTGACTGCCTCTACACACAGAGATTTCGTTCCCCCTTGTTTGTTTATATAAAATACTGTTATCTTGTCCAACATTATCTGACTACGTTTGGATTGGATGGAGGGAGAAAGGCATTGCAGGCCTGACAGAGCGCCCTGAGTTCCTATAAGTTGATGTGCATTCTGGACGCCCTCTGCCATGTGATCATCCATGTGCACACCCCCAACCCAAGAGGGAGGCATCGGTAACTATGGCTGCCTCAGGTGTGGGTGTGAGGAACAGCATTCCAAACCGAACCTTTTCCAGTTTTGTCCACTACACAAAAAAGGGCCTAATACCTTGGATGGAATTGTGACCTTGTAGTTTGGTGCCCTTCACTGGTGAATACGCCAAGAAAAGGCAGGCTTATAAGCACTGTAGATGTAATCTGATGAATGCGGTCACGTGTGTGCATGAAGTCAAGTGGCCAAGGAGTGAAAGGCAACTTCCAACTGATGTCCTGGGCCTGATGACGACCTTGTGCATAAGAGTGTTCATGACCTGAAACCTTTCAAGAGGTCGATATGCTGTTGCTATAGTTGAGTCTAACAATGCCCCTATGAAATCTATGTACCTGGGGAGGTTTTTTGGGGGGGATTTTTATGACTGATGCAAACACCCAGGGAAGATAAAATGCCAAGGAAAACACTCTAGTAGATAGCCTTTTCTAATATCCCTATGTCTGTAGTTAGGGCCCTCCAGTCTTTGACAAATAGGGTAAGGTGACCTTCAAATACCTGAATAGGGAAAAGAAGAGGCATCAGTAAAGGAACACTGTCTCGACAATCCTGTCAAAAAAGAAATTCTTCTGTTGGGGATTAGAGTGCTTAAGTGGTGGTGGATGTTGCAGAAGCTGGATTCCCGGGTCTATACATCAACTCTCTTTTCATGGTGGTTCCTGAGCACATTGATGATAAGAGGGCTGAGAAGACTGTCTTGCCCTATATCCCTGTCTATAAAGCTTCCTCTAGGGGGGGGAAGGGGTACGCACAAGCAAAACATTATTCTCACATCTTTGAGGCAGCAGAGTTGTATCTGTTTTCTGATGGACTACCTTATAGTATCAAAGGGTAGATCTTGGATGGTACTCTGCATCTCTACAAAAATCTGAGGATTACAAACATGAATCTCTCCTCATGGACAATGGCTATAGCCATCCCCCTCCATGCAGTATCTGCTGCATCCACTGTGGCTTGGAGTGAAGTTTTGGCCACCACTTTGCCTTCATCCACTAAGGCCTGGAAGTGGGCTCTATCCTTCTCGGGAAGCTGGTCCTTAAACTCTAGAAATCTAGCATAATTGATCAAATCACAAATGGTCAAGAGGGCCAAGAGGAAAAGACTACCTTTATTCCCAAAAGGTCAAGTCTCATATCCCTCATCAGAGGGAGTAGCCTTTGGATGCTGTTGCTCTGTAACTGCCTGCACAACCCTGTAGTTTGGCAGCGAGTGAGAGAACAAGAACCCTCCCACTTGGCTGAGAAGTGCTACTTTGTCCCAACCCTCTTAGGAGTAGAAGCACAAGAAGCAGAGGTGTCCCAAACTGCCTTTGCTGTGTTTATGATGGCCTCGCTGATGGGGAGCGCCACGCTACTGTCTAGTAAGCAGTGCTGAGCCTCCTGAATTTCCTTCAGCTGGATTTGTAGCTTTGCAGCTACTCTAAGCAATACCTTGAGCTCCAATGGGGCTGGTTGCGTATGGCTGGGTGATGGCAAATAAGACTCTTGCACCATTCCTGGGTGCCTGGGGTAGGGCTCCCACAGGCCTTATGTTTCCAATAGGATAGATCCACCAGCAGAGGGAGACCCCTTGGCATCAGGTACCACCCGTCTCTTGGCCAATCGTATCTGGCTGGAGGTCGGAATCCTGACCTTTTACGACTTGTCTGGGGCTGCCTCTCTTTGGTGCTGCAGATACTCTTTCAGAGCCTCCGACTCATCAGAAGAGAATGCCAAATCCCTGAGCAGTGGTAGGACCAATGACTGCGCTTCAAAGCTGGTGGGTGGAATGGGAGAATGACTGTCTCCTTGTGATAACAATGTCCTGGAATATAGACAGACCCAACAGAAGCAGTGAATGCAGACAGGGAACAGGAAAGATGTCTTCTGGGGAGGGCCAGTTGGAGACGTGTCTGAGTACAAGGAGAGCTGCTCTGGTCGCTGTTCGGGGTCGCATTGCTATCAGTGCTGCCTGGGTTCCCGAAGTGGATTGAAGCACCAGGAGTTGTCTCTCTCGTGTCTGCACCACTGGAGCTGGTGTTAGAATCAAAGGATCCGTACCCTTGCATACCTCCCATTCTTGTCAAGATTTAGTCAACCTTTGCACCTGTGCACACTGGCTTTCTTGACTTTGACAGGGTCAGGGAGAGATCCCTTCTTTTTGGGACAAACACAAGTCATCTATGTATATGTCTAGGAGAGTGCCCCTTATTCTCTCGTCAAGCCTTCTCTTTAGGCTTAACACTTAGCCTCCGTTCCTGAGCTCAGGGGGGAGCGATAGCTCAGTGGTTTGAGCATTGGCCTATTAAACCCAGGGTTGAGAGTTCAATCCTTGAGGGGGCCACTTAGGGATCTGGGGCAAAAATCAGTACTTAGTCCTGCTAGTGAAGGCAGGGGACTGGACTCTATGACCTTTCGGGGTCCCTTCCAGTTCTAGGAGATAATAATAAATAATAATAATAATATAGAGATATACCTAAGTGCTGCCCACTTGTTAAGCCGGATGTATGGGCGGAGCGTCTGTCTCTCCTTGGCCTGGATTTGATGACTGCTTCATTATGACTCAATTTCTGACCCTCATGGGTTCAGGGGAAAGAGAGAGCAGCAGATGCTGAAGTTGGCAGAAATGTGAGCCTCAATAAGGAAGTACAGGCAACACTTACATTTGTTGCTCACAGAAAAGGCGTACAGTCAGGAAACAGTTTTTGAATCCCAAGACCCTGGATATTATCCCAGACTTCTTGGGAGAGGGGGGGGAAAATGCTATTTAACTATCTGTGCTATACCATAAAAACTACTAAAAATTAACTATACATAATTCTTACAGGAATGACGCAGCAAAAAGGAGCTGAAGAGGAAACAGGAGATTCCTACTCCAATCATGCTGTGGTAAGAAGGAACTGGACAGGGATCAGCCTACACTGCCCTTTATGCCCTTGATTGGGAGAATGAGGAGAGCTATAGTGCATGTATGGACCAACACATTTCTTTCAAGAAATTCTGGAGTCAGGTGCATGGTGCACATATGTATCTCATGTGTGGAACACACACAGGGATCACTCAAAGAAGCATCGCCTTTTTTGAGGAACATTTGGAACTAGATGAGACAAAACACTAGAAAAAGGTATTACAGAAAATAATCCTACATCGGCCTGAAAATAGACTGGATGATATATTAGGTCTTTTCAATCTCTAAACTTCTATGACACTATGTACCATTGGGTTAAAGATTGTTCTATCGTGGACAGGTGATTTAGCTTAGGACTCCTGATAAAATGATGAAGAATCATGTGGCTATAATCTCAATGAGTTGTATTAATGTTTACTCCCCTTTCTAGATTAAAAAAAACAACCTATTTGATTAGAGTCCATCAGTGTCTACAAATCAGACTAGGTAAATCTTTACATGGATTATTCCTATGCCAGGCTAAAAGTTAACTGTTTCAGATAAAAATATGAATCTAAATTCCATACTGATTTTTAAGTATTGAATGTTTACTATAAAAGTAATTTACAACAATGAACACATTATTTGATAGTGTTAATACACTGAACACTTATTCACAGATTTAGTTTTTTCTAAACTTATGGTATAGCCAACGTAATTAAAGTCTTTATCTAAAAGAGAAACTGTCTCATTTAGATTTTAAGAGTCAGCTCTACAATCTATTTAAAAAAGTAAATACAGCTGTTAACCTTGAACTCCAAATTTGTAACCAGTTCACTTGTGATCTTTAAATAGGATCCGAAACCCATAAACATTCAATTTCTATTCACAGCATACCTGCCAACAGTCCCTTTGTGTTTTATCCTAAGTAGCTAGAAACTTGCCTAGTATCTTTAGTGCAGTTCCTCCTCCTGGCATTAACAAACTTACACTGCATCTGCTCTTTCCTACTGCCCTGCTTCTCTTTCAGATCACTGTATCTGCGTCAGGCAACTGGAAGAACCACTAAGAGAAGAGAGAAGGCAGCCACCAGAAACCTCGTATCAGAGGCTCTAACCCAGGGGTAGGCAACTTATGGCATGCGTGCTGAAGACGGCACACAAGCTGATTTTCAGTGGCACTCACACTGCCTGGGTTCTGGTCACCAGTCCGGGGGGCTTTGCATTTTAATTTTAAATGAAGCTTCTTAAACATTTTAAAAACCTTATTTACTTTACATACAACAATAGTTTAGTTATATATTATAGACTTATACAAAGAGACCGTCCAAAAACGTTAAAATGTATTACTGGCACCTGAAACCTTAAATTAGAGTGAATAAATGAAGACTCGGCACACCACTTCTGAAAGGTTGCCGACCCCTGCTCTAACCAATAGTAATTTCAACCCCAATCCATCTTCCAGCAAGGGGTGGAGTAGACGGTAAAAGAAGGAAATACCAGGACGACGGGCAGGGGTAAAACAGAAAGAACACTGGGACGGGGGGGGAGAGAGAGAAAGAAAACACTAGAGGAGAAGGAGGTAGCCTGCTTTGCATGCACTCTTTGAAGATATTGCAAGGGGGGGGACAGGATTAACAGAATGATAAGGTGTAGAATACATGTATGGGAGGCAGGAGGGAACATAAAAACAATGAAAGGCAGGATAAAACCTATTTTCTTGAGTAACATCCAAACTTTTGGAGTTCATCACTGGTTGTGTGTATTTCTGAAAATACTGGAAATAGGATTTTACATGTATTTTTTCAAAGTTATGCTGTTGGGTTGAAACAAACACCAATGATTAAATATGGCAAAGAATGGGATTTAGTAAAGTTTTTTTTCTTCTTAGTTTAACAGGATATTTTAAGAACAACCTGAAAACTGAGGCCCTGATGAATTAAAATTAAGAATATAAAAACAACATTCATTGGAATGTGTGCATGAGTGCCTGCCTTCCTCCCCACCAGCGATTGGGGAACTGTCCCAGGATAAAAAGTTTTAATATTGGCACTATACTATATAGTCTGCTGAATAAAATTTTTAGATAAGTGATCTCTAAATATTTCTTCATGACACATTTTGGTGGTTCTTTTAATACCTCTCCCAAAAAGATTCTGAGTGCTGTCTCTGTCCTACAGGGAGAAAAAAGGTTATGTATTTAATGATCAGCACTCTATGCTCATTGGTCATCTCCTAGCAATTGAAAATATAAAAAATCAGCATAGTTGCCTGACCATCTGTAGCCTTTGATGCAATTGACTATGAGGTTTTGACGACTTAGACAGGAGTGGATGGTATAGCCGGACTTGGAGATCCCAAATGATGATTTTAGGAGTAGTTACTATTTCACAGGGAGCATATTTCACAAGCTCATCAGCAACTCTTGGCTTTCTATGTTCTTTCAGATGCAGTTAGTACTGACTGATCAATAAAGCTAGTGAGCTAAACATATTGGATTTTAGTTATTTGAGTAACTGCCTCTTCTCCACATCTGCCATCTACTGCTGCAACAATCAACATCAGCAGCTAGGGAGCTTGCTAACAGTTTTCTGATTTAAAAAACATCAGGGGGCTGACGGTCAAACATTTACAGTGACTGGTCCTCAGTTCTTGAATTCATTTCCTACAGTAGTTCTATGGAGTTGGCCTTGCATCATGTCAGTAAACTAACCATTTCTCTGGCTTTTGCCCATGCATGGGGAAAAAAATATGCAAATATTTTTATTTCATTTTTTAAAGAAAAATGGAAATGTCTTGACTTTTTTAAAAAAAATCTGTTGTATTACAATACTAGTATGCATATACACTTTAACATTTTATTAAATATAAAATCAACCTTTTGTCTTCCCGTAGATATCCAACAGGCAAGGTGGTAGAAAATTTGGAGTTTAAGGTTTTATGCTTTCTTAGGCAATCTTATCTTTTAATATGGTCATCTGTCTTTTTTATATTAACTAAAAACCCTGTACATAAGTGGACTTCACACATTTCTAAAAGTCAGAACTGCAACAAGTGCTGCCTTTGTACACGCATTTGAAATAAACTCTATTAAAATGTTCATGTTAAAAATGCTAACTGATTAGTTTTCAATATAATAAGTGGTAAAACAGATGATTCACTGCTATTAGAACAGATCACAAAGAACAAAATGGATAAAATTCTAATTTTGATTCTCTGAGTCAAGTTTAACATTTCTAGAAAAAAGTTTGTCAAAATAAACATACCAAAGTGTGCTGAACCACTGCTACTTTTACTTTGTATAGAGGTACTGCATGTCTGGGTCCCAGGTTGTGCTGTGCCTGTTCGATTTATACCCCTGTATAATTTCCTACAGGAGAGTTCATCATTGTCACTGTCATGTAGAGATGGTGTCCGAGGCCTAAAATGCCGCCATCTACATGATTTGATATTGACTAGTATCTGACTGAGGTCTTTAGAGAAAGATTTGTCCGAGGTATTTGTTTCTGAGGTATTGGCAACTTGACTGATTGAAGAGTGTTGCGTTGAGGAAAGCATTTCCAAATCCAGCTGGCGAAACGTACTGTTGTAGTCTGAATGCGCTCTGTCCAGTAGCACCCTAAAATGGAAGTGCAATAAACTTAGCAGACAATATGAAGCCAAAAACAGAAAGGTCACCACACACCAGTTTCTGATAGCAAGAATTCCTTTAGAATGAACAAAACTCAAAATATCATGAAATACAGCCACATACTTAAATCCTATGTTACTGTAAGTGGTGTTTTTTTTTTATAAACTGGAACTTGTCATGTCAACGTTTCCGAATTTATTATGAGCCCCCTAACAAATAGCAAGGCACTCATATTTTTGATATTTTGCACTACAACTTGGTAGAATCTTATTGAATATTAAATTTGCAAATTATTAGGTAGGTGAGGAGAAGATAAAAATTGTTAACTTTTAATCCATAAATCCTAACTAAGCAGCAAAATGCGTCTCCAAAGGGCCAAAAAGCCAATTCCTCTCCGAGCTGCTGAATACACCAGTTCCACACATAGAAGTGACCCAACCCAGCCTCCCCAACCACTGAATATGCCCACAACTATATCCCCAAGAAGTGCTGAAGCTGTCACACTCTACCTATCTAACCTCCTGGCAAAACCCTTAAGGGGCATCCAGATCCTTCCCTGATTTGTTGAAATTAAATTAGAAGATGCTGAAATTCACAGATTCCATGACAGTTTGATTTAGATGCTACCGTTACCCAGAAAACAGAATTTAGGGTGCCTCCAGAATATAGCTGATCTGTTCTCATTAGGTATGGGCCTCCAGGGTAACTAAGGGAAATAGCTTGGGCTTGCCAGTGGTTCCCTGTTTCAGAAACTCTGTAGAACAGCTCAGACCTGTTAACCCCAGAGGAAACAGATACAGCCTTCTGATAAAGACTCACACAAACAAGCAGTATTCTTTTCAAAACACAGCACCTCTTTATTGGTGCAACTATTAAGAATCCCTAATACAATAACAAACTAAGAATCTCCTTACTGATGTTATAAAATACAAATCCTTTATAAGCTAAAAAGCACCCCAAACCATGTTGTCTAACAGTTTGAGATGATCCTAAGTGATGTGCCTTGCTTCAGAGAGTTAGTCATCCACAGGTCGCTGAGAGCAGTTCTTAGATCAGTGAGTCTCAAACTTTTGTACTGGTGACCCCTTTCACATAGCAAACCTCTGAGTGCGACCCCCCCTTATAAATTAAAATAACTTTTAAATACATTTAACACCATTATAAATGCTGGAGGCAAAGCAGGGTTTGGGGTGGAGGTTGACAGCTCGTGACCCCCCATGTAATAACCTTGCGACCCCCCTGAGGGGTCCCAACTCCCAGTTTGAGAACCCCCGTCTTAGATGTTCTTTAAATCTTACATATACAATTTCCTTTTACAATTAACATACATTCATACATCTTTATTAGCCCGCCCTCCACAGCCCCCCCCCCCCCCCACTAAACTATAATTATCTGACAGACTTACTATGCTGCACTGTCTCCTGTGCACTCTGTCTCTTCTCCCTTTGCTCCAGGGACAGGACGCCTTCTGATGCTGTTCTTAAGAGCTAAGAAGAGAGCACTCTCTAAACTATCCCACTCAACTACTGCTTCTGCCCACTGACACACTGACCTTTATACAGTGCTGTCAGACCTTTATACAGTTCTGTCGGAACTTTCTAGACCCTCTGTTATTATCCTACTGGTCAGATCTTTCTTGGATACATGCCAACTGCCAACATTCTAAACTGTCAGTTCTATTTTTAGCTTGCAATCCTTATTTACCTCCCAGTCATATGATCTGCTGCTATTTTTAGCACTATTTACCACCTTTTCCTGCCAATTCTATATTTAGTGCTCTGAGACCTGCAGTTTCCATCTAATGGTGGAATGACTCTTGCTTATTTAAAATGGAAGCCAGGGATTTGGGGACTTTAAGATGGAATTTCTCTGGTATCACTACCACAGCCATTCAATTCAGGTGCTTCCATAGCAATAAGTTAATATTGTATAAATCTGAAAGCTAAGTGAAGATATTTGTTTTCTTGATTGATTTAACTATGACCTGATCAACTTACTTTAAAACACTCATTTATAGAAAGCGTAAAATATATTTAAACATGTATAGTCTTTAATTAGATATGGTAAAAACATAACACCTATATAAAGAAAAAGTAATACAGAAATGCTTCTAGACCAAGATTTTCAGAAGTAGATGTCTGAAGTAATGTTCCTTAGAGTCCATATTTAGCCACCTAAGTGAATGTCCTGAGTATCTACCATTAACTCATTGGAAGCTGCTTTGGTACACAGCACTTTTGAAAGATCAAGTACTTAAACATGAACTTAGCTTAAGTGATTTGCTGTATCTAGGCCTTATTTGGGAGCATAACATTGAACTCCCATTTTTTGGAAGTCTCAGTCTTAAAAATTACCATGCTAGACAATCACAAAACTGTCTGCAGATTTCAGGATTACAAGTAACATGTTAGCTCACAGCAGCAATCATACATAGCTAAATGTTACAGGTATGTCAGACTGAACTTTCAGGACTTCAGTGTTTCTCAAGTAGAGGATGGTCTTTGGGTTCTCGGAGAGGGGAAACCCGTTTTTAAAATCTACCATTCATCAACAAATAATTTTTATACTACGACCTCTAACCTCAGCTCTGGAGTGGCAAAAGCCTTTCCCAATATCAACAATAATGGTCTATAAACAAAAGAAGTAAACAGTGTCAGGATGGCTTTTACAGTGGAACAAACCAAAAGATAAAAACCAACATCAGTAAGTGAAAGGATTCCATATGTACTATCTTTTAGGGTGCCACTGTCTTTCATTTTCACTTTTGCCCTTGTGTCAATTTTAAAATTATCCATAACTTTTTATAGCAATAATTAAGTACAGCTTACCTTCCGCCACGTCCAACCCGTCTTCGTGCAAACCCAATACACCTTTGGGGTACAGTGAGCGTGGTTAAGCAGTATCTATAGCGGACATCTCCTAATCTTCCGTCTTTAGGACTACTCCATGGCCAGTTGCCAGTTTGGTCTAAATGAGGCTTAAAAGAATTTTAGAGAACAATTAAAAATAAGATTTATTCTATAATGATACTCAGTCTTATAGTTTGTAGAGAAGTCTCACTTACAGCATAGTACTGACAACCTGCTTTCCTACGGAAAGCAAAAGGACCATCAGGATCATTTTCTTCC
This sequence comes from Malaclemys terrapin pileata, assembly GCF_027887155.1. Taxonomy (NCBI): domain Eukaryota; kingdom Metazoa; phylum Chordata; order Testudines; family Emydidae; genus Malaclemys; species Malaclemys terrapin. The sequence continues at coordinate 257,680,911 of NC_071506.1, forward strand.
TCAGCTTCGGAGGAACCAGACATAACCTTTGAAAACACAACGGGAGCTGGTAAGTTCATGAGACAGATTTCTACTGCTCTTAGAAAAGAAGCAATAAACTGTAGAGATCATACTTGGGAAAGAGGTTCTTCATCTGAGCTGGGGAAATCATACTGATTCAGATCTTTAGCATTAAAGACTGGTAGTGCAGCAGGACTTGTCTGTTGAGGAGTAGCAGCAGCAGATGAAGGTAAGACTTTGGGCTTCTTCTCATATTTCCTTTTGGGTCTTATAACATCAGCTTTCTCTTGCTGCAAGAAAATAAAAGCTTAATTCACTCAGTTTAACCAACTTGTGATCATACTAAATAGCAGATTTTCAAAAGTCTAGTGCAAATGTGCTCAAAACTGGACTGAATTAACAGCAACACAAAGCATTTAATCAAAATTCAGATTTCTGGGCTTTAACAGCAAAGTGTTCTAATTATTTTAAGAAGGAATTAAACACTGTTAGTTCAGAGACTATTCTGCGACATCCAGTTAAGACTAAATACTACTGTGGAACACCACATCAGAACTTGACATTATTCAAGACATGGTTAGATGGGCATCATCAACATGAACAAAGCATGAAGGCATCACTATGAACAACTAGTTTTCATCTGCATTGAAAGTCCCTTCCCCTTTTTTTATTTAATAGGCATTTTTATACCACTGCCCAAAACAGTATAAAAATGACAGATAGGGAAAGGAAGTTAAACTATTCTTCTAAACCTAAAAGAAGTCTGAGCACTGTGTGACTTGAGACAAAGTTAAAAAATCCCAACCCATTTCTCAGATGCCACTGAAGAGTTTTAAACCAAAGGAGAAATCTTTAATAAAAACAATTTACCCAACAGATCATTACATGGTGCAAACGTGAATTTAACAGCATATTAAAATGTCTTGACAGGAAGTACTCTAGTTGCCTCTTTCAAGCTTTGCAGTAGTGTTGTATACATGGGGAAAAGAGATTTTGGGAGCTAAAGTATATATACTTGCATATAATTGCCTAATTATGTAGTCCTATTTATCAGGTAAAGCAACATTTAGGAATTCAGCTGCTGCCATTAATAAATATTGTGCGCTAAAAACTTGAATTACAGCAGAAATTTACCATTCTGTAAAGCTCAGACTGATTAGAACCCAACTAGAGGCATTCATCCTTTTAAGGCAGATGAAAGAAATTCCGTATGGGCTACTTGTTAAAGGCTCTTTCAGATAAGACTTTACATTAAAGCAGTACTGGTTTTGGGGGGAACCATGCCTGCCTACATCTGTATTCATTCAATACATAGCAGAATGGAACTCTGATTTTGATTTGAGTTTTTGGACATTACAGTAAATACCAGATAAAAATGCTAAATAAACTATCAATGCTTCTCTGGTTAATTGGAGAATTCAGCATCATTTGCTTTGTGTGTTTTATGTCTGCAGAATTTACAGAGCAATAGCATTTTTAAAATTCCCCGCATTTAACACACATTACTGACTTTCTATTTTTATACACATACAAACTACTATGAGGTGTACTGCATTTGAAAACTGACGTCAATAATGAATTTATGACTATATCCTTCACCAAACCGTAGGTTTTAAGTTAGTTTTTACAGCTTACATCTTTAAAAAAGTATATTTTGCCAGTTTTGTAAAGGTAGTTCACAGGCAAAACAATATGAACAGCATCAGCTGAAAACAGGGACCTAAACAATTCCTGATATAATCTTGTTAGAGTCATAAAATACAAGGATGGATTATCCTGATGCAAGTTTGACATCGGCCTCTGCCAGTCCTGAGCCACTTGCTCTATACTTGCTTTGAACTTCATCATTTTGCTTTATTTCTTATGCAAGTAATCCTAACTTCAATAGAACTCTGACAATTTATACCAGCCGAGGATCTGCTAGTGTCCTTTAACGATAGGTCTTTCATTTTTTAGAAAAGGTTTTCCCTTCAAAAATAAGCATAATTTCTGGTATCATAGTCCAAAACCTTGTGTGTTCTGGTGACACAAGACCATGAATATTTGTTTATAAGTACTACTCCTTCACCTTGTTAACTTTGAATTCCTTCAGTTCCATAGCTTCTTGATGCTTAAATGGACTGCTATTTGTAACAGGAATGATGGGGATGGCATAGGTAGGTTTCATTGGCTGCCGCTGTGCCATAACCTCGGACATGATCTCTCCACTGTAGTCACCCAAATTATACCTGAAATTAAAATTTTTTAAGTGCTAAATTGTCAAAAATGCTGAATATTTGCATACTATTTTTAGTTTCCACCAACAGCACATGACATAGTATAACTTAGATACATTACATAGTAGTTACAATTACAATACTACTCGCAGCTTTGGGCACCATTAAAAAGTTGTATAGCTAAATCAAAGTCCTCAGAGGATGATAACTAACAAAGACAACATTTAGACAATATTACTTCAGGAGACAGATTAATATAATGGACTCTGCATTGCCTAAAGAAAAGTTGGCAAGGAACCAAATGATAGCTATCTGTAAGAACTTCAGAAAAGTTGTAGAAAATGAAGAAATAAGGGGTGGGGGTCAGAAGGGAAAAATAAATAGAGAATTATTATTTTAGTAGGTGGGTATGTCACAAGTACTAATGACCTAAACTAAAACAAAAAAGTAGTAAGTACCACCTTAAGCAAGGACAAGGTGCCTGAGCCATAATCTCTTATTACAAACTTTTATCATGGCAGTAATGGTTGGTTCTCAAACGTCATTGCACCACAATTCCCTTTTGACAACAACAATTACTACATGACCCCAGGAGGGGTGACTGAAGCCTGAGCCCACCCAAGCCCCATCGCCCCGGGCAGGGGGTCCAAAGCTGAAGCCCCACCGGCCCCATTAAAACGGGGTTGCGACCCACAGTTTGAGAACTGTTGTGCTATAGTATTCAGTGTTTTAAAAGAGTAAAACTTCTAGCTATACAGATATATTTCAGTTTCTGAAAGTGTCCATATAATTGGCTTAGAGTAAACATACATAAACTAAAGATCAATACTCCATGTCAGAAATCAACTAAAAAAATCTCTACATATTGCAAAGATGATATCAGCTTTCATGAGGTGGGAGGGGTGAGGTATGTCTGTTGGATAAAGTGTTGATAGGAGTGCTTGATTACATGCAAATAACTCCTACAGAACAAGTATCAGGGGTAGCTGTGTTAGTCTGAATCTACAAAAACAACAAGGAGTCTGGTGGCACCATATCTGTTAGTCTTTAAGGTGCCACCAGACTCCTTGTTGTTTTCTTACAGAACAGTGCATTATATCACTGGAGAAGGCTGCCAGCCGTTTTGCCCAGGTGGATTTTGGATCAGATGTTAAAGTGGTTGGGATAAAGAGGATGGTGAAAAAGGAAAGAAGTAAAGCCTATAAATAATTTGTGATTCACTGCCACACCAAAAGTTTTTGGTCTGTGTCCCTGGCTTAGCAATCACTCATGGAAAAAGCTTAATTTCACTTAAGAAATTTAAGATACAATCAAAAGAATTCCAGGTTTCCAAAATGGGGAACTACACAAAAATGAGAAAGCTACTTAAATGGAAATTAAAAGAAACCGTCACAAGGAAGAAAGGCCTGCAGACTGCATGGAGACTATTTAAAAACATCATTAACAGAGACTCAAACTAAATGTATGCCCCAAATAAAAAAGAAAAACAGTAAAAGAACCAAAAAATGCCATCATGGCTAAAGTACAGAGTAAAAGAGGTGCTCAGAGGCAAAAAGGCATCCTTTAAAAACTGGAAAGTAAGTTCTAGTGAGGAGAAAGGAGCATAAACTCTAGCAAGTCAGGCATAAAAGTATAATAAGCCAGGCAAAGAAACAATTTGAAGAGGAACTAGCTAAAGATTTAAAAAAATACTATTAGTTCTTGTAAGTACATCAGAAGCTGGAAGCCTGTCAGTCAGTGTGGCCACTGGATGATCAAGGAGTTGAAAGAACATGGAAGGAAACAAGGTTGTTGTGGAAAAGCTAAATGAATTCTTCACAGCGGTTTTCACTGCAGAGGATGGGGGCGAGATCCCCACATCAGAGCCATTCTTTTTAGATGACAAATCTGAGGAACTGTCCCAGATTGAGGTGTCAAAAGAGTAGGTTTTGGAACAAACAGATATATTAAACAGTAATAAGTCACCAGGACCAGATGGGATTCACCCACGAGTTCTGAAGGAAATCAAATGTGAAACTGCAGAACTACTAACTGTGATAGGGGGGCAGGGATAGCTCAGTGGTTTGAACATTAGCCTGCTAAACCCAGGGTTGTGAGTTCAATCCTTGAGGGGGCCACTTAGGGATCTGGGGCAAAAACAGTACTTGGTCCTGCTAGTGAAGGCAGGGGGCTGGACTTGATGACCTTTCAAGGCCCCTTCCAGTTCTAGGTGATAGGATAGGATATGTAACCTACTGCTGAAGTCAGCCTCTGTACCAGATGACTGAGGGGTAGCCAATGTAACACCAATATTTCAAAAAGGCTTCAGGGGCAATCCTAGCAATTTTAGGCTTGTAAGCCTAAATTCAGTACAAAGCAAATTGGTTGAAACTATAGAGAACAGAATTATCAGACACAGATAAACAGGATATGCTAGGGAAGAGTCAACCCAGGTTTGTAAAGGGAAATCATGCCTCAATCAATCTATTAGAGTTTTTTGAGATATGAACAAGGGTGATCCAGTCAATACAGTGTACTTGGACTTTCAGAAAACCTTTGACAAGGTCCCTCCCCAAGAAGCTTTGAAGTAAATTAAGCAGCAATAGGATAAGAGGGAAGGTCAGTAACTGGTTAAAAGACAGAAAACAAAGGGGTAGGAATAAATAGTCAGTTTTCACAATGGAGAGGTAATATCCGTGTCCCCCAAGGATCTGACTGGGTCCTTGCTGATTAACATATTCATACATTATCTGAAAAATGGGGAAACACAGTGAGGTGGCAAAATTTGCCAACAATACAAAATTACTCAAGATAGTGGAGTCCAAAGCTGACTGCAAAGAGCTACAAAGGGATCTGACTAAACTGGGTGACAAAATATCAACATGAAATTTCATCTGTCAAATGCAAAGTAATGCTGATTGGAATTACTGTTTCCAACTATACATGCAAAATGATGGGGTCTAAATTAGCTGTTACCACTCAGAGAGATCTTGGGAATCATTGTGGATAATTCCCTGAAAACATTTGCTCAATGTGCAATGGCAGTCAAAAAAGCTAAAAGTGTTGGGAACCATTTGGAAAGGAATAGATAATAAAATAGAAAATATCAATATCACTATGCAAGTCTGAGGTATGCCAACACCTTGAATACTGCATGCAGTTCTGGTCGCCCTATCTCAGGGTTTCTCAAACTTTTGTATTGGTGCCCTTTCATACAGCAAACCTATGAGTATGACCCTCCCTTATAAATTAAAAGCACTTTTTTTGTATTTAACACTTATAAATGCTGGAGGCAAAGTGGGATTTGGGGGTGGAGGCTGACAGCTTACAATCCTCCATGCAATAACCTTGTGACCCTCTGAAGGGTCACGACCCCCAGTTTGAGAACCCCTGCCCTATCTCAAGAGAGATATTAGAACTGGTACAGAGAAAGACAACAAAAATGATTAGGGGGTATTAAACAGCTTCCATATGAAGAGAAATTAAAAAGACTAGAACTGTTCAAGTTAGAAAAGAGATGACTAAGAGGAGATACGATAGAAGTCTCTCCATACCACCCATGATTTTAGAAAGGCAATAAGGAAGAGTTATTTACCTCTTCACATAACACAAGAACTAGGTGTCACCCAGTGAAATTAATAGGCAGCAGGTTTAAAGCAAACATAAGGAAGTACTTCTTCGCAACGCAGAGTCAACCTGTGGAACTTGTTACCACTGGTTGTTGTGAAGGCCAAAAGTATAACTGGTACAGAAAACAGTTAGGTAAGTTCATGGAAGATAGCCATTGATGAACCTATTAGCCAAGATGGTCAAGGAGGCAATCACATGATCCAGATGTCCCTAAACCTCCCAACTGCCAGAAACTGACTGGATGACTGGGAATGGATCACTGGAAATTGCCCTGTTCTGTTCATTCCTTCTGAAGCATCTAGCTCTGGCCACTGTCAGAAGACAGAATACTGGGCCATATGGACAACCGAGCGTCTGACCCAGCAAGGCCATTCTTATGTTCTTAATAAATTTACCTATAGTTTCCAAAGTCTCCTCTTTCTAGATTTGTGCACAGTGAAAGAAACCTAAATCAAAACTGACAAAACAAGGGTGACTGGATGAAGACTAGACTAATTCCTTCCTGATTTGTAAGTATATAATTTTATATTTCATTTTCTCTTTGTAAAATGTGAAAGCATGCTATACTATAAATAAAATAAATAAGCACAAAAGTTAAAGAGTAGTTGTGTAAATCTTCTTTTAAAACAAGTCAAAAAAGACATTTTAGTATTAGTTCTGTTTATGCAAGAGCGTGAATATTTAATGCTAAATTTTTCAAAAATGATTATGAAATACTGTCTACCTCTTTTCCATAATTTCCAATGTTAAATGCAATAACTCCCTCTTGCTTTTTTCCCTTCTTTTTATCATCTCTAGGATTGTTACAGCACGACTCAGATCTCGACGTAACTTAAGCATCTTTTCATAAGACGCTTCATCATTCTTTCGATTCTGTGGATATAACAAGACATTTTTCATTTCATTGAAGTTTCTTTAATTTCTATAATGAGTGTGTATCAAGCATTTTGACATGTCCAAGTACAGAGAATCTTACATCTACTGCAAGTTACAAGTCACCTGCATTTATTATTATTCGATTTTGTAGTAACCACACACACACACACCCCCCACGGTGGTACTCCTGGGATATAAACTTCTGTAATTTGACTGTATAATATTTCAATTGAGTGATGCCATTAGCAGGCAAATAGTGGGTTTTTTTCAAGATTCAGTATTAAAAAAGTTAAGATGACTTTGTAATGCTTCAATACAATAAGCATGTGCCAGATTTTATGTCTACTCACTTTTCGAGTCTGCATCTTTTCTGTTCGCCTTCTAAAAGCAACATAAGGATCATTTGTGCTGGAACCATCTCGCTTCTCTTGTTTTACTGCTGGGATAAGAGAGGGACCTCGACAGTTTTTCCTCTTTTTAATCCAGTACTCATACACTTCTCTAATTAATTCATCATCTTCCTTCAGAAGCAGTTTGGCCTCCTGCAGGCTGACTGGCTAAATGTAAAACCCAATGTGTTACAAGAAATAGCAACATATGAAAGTATTTTTTTTCCATTTTTTATCTGAAATAATGTACCTGCTGACCACTGCCCTTTTCTAGCCTGTCTATCATCTCCTCAAACTGCAAAGGAGAGATGTCCATTCTTTTCTTCAACTTATTCACAAAGGCGTCATCTTCTGAATCCAAGTCATAATCAGGCTGTTCAGCATCCAAACTAAAAGCTAAACAATACAGTGAATGTTAACATGGAAGTACTATGGAAGTATTTTGTTGCAACAACAACAACAACAACAAAAGTGCCTGGGATTATAGGCTATACTTTTATGGTTTGGAGAGCAAGACAGAACATGTGTTTTTTGTTCGTGGGGGGAAATCTATAGAACAGGTTTTCTCCAGTAACAACTTGATACTTTTATTAAACAGATATAAAAAGTACAGTGAGCAAGAATAAAAAGAATAAAATTAACAGAAGCATTGACACAACGCAAGCAGACATTAACTGAAGATGACATTATAAATATAATACCTAAGCATTCAACTGCTTATCATTTACTATCCAGTAAACTTCCTATAGTTCAATCTAAGAATCTGGAGTGACATCCTGCCCCTGTTGAAGTCAGAGGTTATTTTTTTGGAGGTGACTTCCAGGAAGCCAGAATTTCACCCCAATTATATGTGGTATTTAAGCAAAAAGCTTCACTGATGACTAGACTGACATCACCCAAGTTCTCCTCATCAATAACCTTAATATCTTAAATAAAACAAAAAATAAATAAAAATAAAAAAATTGGTTAAAGATCATGCCAGACGAACCTATGATAATCTAACTTTACATACAGGTAACATTTTGAAGACTGCTTTTTGTTCACAGGGCATTCAGCTTAAGAACTTCAGTTGACCACTACTATCAGGAGAGAGCATGAGGAAGTAAATGGTCACAGAAGTAGTCAGTACTCTAAAGAAAGAGGCTTGTAAATTAATCCCAATCTTTTATCCAGAAATAAACTGGGAATCTATTCAGTTTATGGGGCACAGGTATCATGTTCAAGATATTGCTAATTAAAGCATACAACTGTATTCCACATTAGCAAGAACTTCTGAGATGTTTTCAAGTATTGCCCCAAGTAAAGTGATGACTGTGGTGAGGTTCACATCCAAAAGGAACAGTTGAAATCTCCTAGCCAGATAAAGATGAAAACAAGCAACAGCACCCAAGTGGGCTATCTAGGCATCTAGAAGCAGCTGTAGATCCCATGAAGAATTCTAGAATGTGTTTCTTAAGAGGTGAACATACTCCATTTAATTGAAGACAATGGCTAACCGCAGCCACAGGGAGCTGCACGGGGCCATGCCCGTGGAGAGTCAATGTCTACAACAAGGGGTCGGCAACATTCGGCACGTGACTCACCAGGATAAGCACCCTGGCGGGCCGGGCCAGTTTTGTTTACCTACTGACGTGGCAGGTTCAGCCGATTGCGGCCCCCCACTGGCCGCGGTTCGCCGTCCTGGGCCAATGGGGGGCGACGAGAAGCTGCGGCCAGCACATCGCTCGCCCGCGCTGCTTCTCGCAGCCCCCATTGGCCCGGGACGGCGAACCGCGGCCAGTGGGGGCCACAATCGGCCGAACCTGCCACGTCAGTAGGTAAATAAAACTGGCCCGGCCCGCCAGGGTGCTTATCCTGGTGAGTCGCGTGCCGAACGTTGCTGACCCCTGGTCTACAAAATGTTTACCCTGATGGGGCGTATGCGGCCTGTGGGGTCACAGGTTGCTCACCACTGGTTTACACCGTAAATTGCTGCACAAACATTAATCTTTGAAAGGAAGTTTCAACAGTAGTTCAATAGGTGTTTAAGAAATCCCTTTAAATTAAATCAGTGTAGGAACATTTTGGATATAGGCTTTCACATACATTTAAAAAAAATATTTATACTTACGCTGTATGTGAATGAGCTGCTTTGGCATCCTAAATTCCCCAGGATATATAGATTCATAGTAAGCAATATTACTTTCTGCCTCTGGGACTGGTATAACCATATTATCCCTCTTCTCTCCATATACCTGTTGTGCCGAGATAGCTCGCTGAAGATGATGTTCCTATAAATAAAAACAAAAAGAAGGGATTTGAAAATTGACATTCTATTGAGACACCTGGTGCAAGGAGTTTACCTTACTTTCCTAGCCCACTTTTAAAAAGATAAAACATTAGTTTCTGTGGATTTATTTATTTACATCACAAAGAAAAGACAAGACATGATAAATTAACAATTCATTTTAGAGATGTTCCAAGTAACACATAACAAGGATACACCAATAAGACTTCCAGTAGGTGGCGCTCTCTCTCACATACACACAAAACTGGAAAGCTGTAGAGTTCTCTTCTGTATAGAGATAGCTATTTAGAAATAGCAAAAAACAACCAACCAAAATCCCTTATGGGAACAAGCAACACTATTTTGTATCTAAGGAAATATGACTATTCAATGACATGTTATTTGCATGTCAAGCTAAACAAATACTTGTGGAAGTATAAAAAGATAAAATCATAGAAATGTAGGGCTGAAGGGCCCTTGAGGGGTCATCTAGGCCATGCCTTCACGCTGAGGCAAGATCAAATATACACAGCCCATCCCTGACAGTTGTTTGTCTAATCTGTTCTTAAAAACCTACTATAACCGGTACTTTACAACCTTCATTGGAAGGAAGCCTATTCCATTGGTTTAGCTATCCTTATAGTTAGAACGTTCTTCCTAATATCTAACCTAAGTCTCCCTTGCTGCAGATTAAGCCAATTCCTTCTTGTCCTACCTCCAGTGGACATGAACAATTGATCCCCATCCTCTTTATAAATAGACCTTAAGACATATTTGAAGACTTATCAGTCTTCTCTCAAGACTAAACACGTCCAATTTTTTTTTAAACCTCCCTTTATAGGTCAGGCTTTTTAAACATTTTATTATTTTTGTTGCTCTCTTCTGGGCTCTGTTTATTTTGTCCACATCTTTCTTAAAGTGTGGTATCCAAAACTGGACACAATACTCCAGGTGAGGTCTCAACAATACCAAGTACAGTGGGACACTCTACGGCAGTAGTCCCCAAACTAAGTTGTGCCCCCCCTTATCCCAATGTAATCTGCCCATGCCGCCCTCTCCCCCTGGAAGCTGTGGTTGGGAGCTAGAGGCAAGAGTGGAGCTGTGGCTAGGGCCCAGGCCATGGGCAGGAGCCAGGGGCTGCGACTGAGAGCAGAGGTTGGGGCGGGCTGGGTGACGCTCCCTAAAAAAAAAAAAAAAAAAAAAAAAAAAGGATTCGGGAAAAATGTTTTTTGACAAATAGATTCCTTACTAGGCATATTAATACAGAACTCTAATAATTCATTTAAGTTACAATACAGAACTGTATTTCCCGCACCACTCAGAAACAGTGCAAAGGTTTGGGGGAGTCAGGGGTAACAGAGGAGCTGAGGGAGAGGGAAGTAATTGCTGAGAAAGAGCCTGGGTGTGAATTTGAAAGGTTGTTGGGTATGGATGGGACAAGGATGGTGGGGCCCGTGGGGAAAGATTGTTAGGGAGCTTCCCACATGCAGACTCTGGCTGACCCCTAGTCTCTCCCACTCAGTCAGGCATATCTGCCCCTGTTCTCATGTGTCTCAACGCCTCCACTCAGGCACCTCCCTGTCCCTATGTGGCCCTCCACTCCCATTCAGCCCCTACCCCAGTCTGTCCTCCCCCACTAACCGTTATGAGCCCCTGTCTGACCCCCCAGCAGCCCCATGCTGTCTGTTTCCCCATATCCCCTGTCTCCTGATCTGGCCCGACAGGCACTGTGAAGAAGGCACTACAGACGCCCCCCCAGATTATGCAAACCCGATTTACACAAATCTGCACTTACAGGAAAAAGTTCCGTAAGCTAGTAATAGGAGGGGTTTTTGTTGTTGTTGGTGTAATGGTTGGGTATACGTTTCTGACTTACGCAAAATTTGAGTTACACAAGCTGTTCCGGACTGGAACGCTTGCGTAAGTCAGGGAGTGTCTGTACAGGCTCTCTCTCCCCCCTAGCTAGCCAGGAGTGGCTGCTCTGTTCTAGCGCCATGGCGCCCTCTGGTGGGCAAAAGGAGGAACTGCAACAATTTTACCAGCAGAAGCTATTTTCAGGGGGGGGGTGGGGGGTGGGGGGAAATGCATGGCACGTGAATTATGCGTACACGCAGTGGCGCAAAATTCCTCCAGTAGATACTATAGGAGGCTTACCACCTCCTTTCATTGAAAAAAAAAAAATGTGCATGATTATTTTTTTTTTAAACAGTTATTTCTGATACAAATCCTCAAACTATTTATTGCAGTTTTTTGTATTTTGGATGATGGCTTGAAAGAAGCATTCAATAATTATCTAACTTATCTTGGTGAATTTAGTGTCAAGTTTTAAGTATGGCAAAAATGTATGCTTTAATTAAAATAAATGACATTTTCTAGCTTTTCAGTTAAGCTTCCAAATTTGAAATGAATTTAAAGTGATGTTATTCAAGCCTGCAGACAAACCCAATTCTTGATCTAAATCATAGCTCTGCCAAGCTGCAGAGCCTTGCAAGTACTAAGGACCATGACCAGTTTCCCATTAGTACCATACAGTGTGGGTAGCAGTACAACTTTTAAGAAAATCGGTCAATTTTTACAACGCTGTGGCATAGTTGGGAACTGCTATGAGTAGCAGCAGAGCCTGCATGATAGGTAAACAAGATTCCTTTTTATTTCAATAAAACTATGATCTTATTACCCTCGCTAGTTTTAACTCACATGATTTTTAGCACCCTTTTGTGTTACATTTCTTTCCTGGTATGCTCTGAGCTCTACTTCCGAGTTTCCACCTGGAGTTTAATGTTATTTATATTATGGTAGCACAGATGCTGCAAATACACAGTCATGATCTGAAGAGCTCCCATAGTCACCACTTCTGTACTGTAGAATCTGCCCTTAGATTACCTCATAATAAAATACAGAAAAACTGAGTGGAAGAGTTCTGTTGTATAGATTTGCACCAGTTCAATTGCTTGGTTTTGATCGGTTCCTCCAAGTGAGCTGTAGACTGGTATTTTATTTAACAATCCAGGGGTTTTTGACCTTTCTTAATTTTAGTTAAAGTTGCTTGCTTCACTGGTAAAGAGGTTACAGTTGTGAGACCCAGAAGTGATTAGGGTTACCATTCGTCCGGATTTACCCGGACATGTCCTCCTTTTGTGTGCTAAAAATAGCGTCCGGGGGGAATTTGTAAAGCACTCACAATGTCCGGGATTTCCCCCTCCCCTGGCAGAGCAGAGCGAGCGGCTGGGAGGGCTGCAGGAAAGTCCCGGGCTGGACTCCGGAGCAGCTTCCTCCTCCCACCCCCCCCTCCCTGCATTCTGAGCCGGCCGGCAGCTCCTCCTCCTGCAGCCCGCTCCGGCAGCCCTGTGCAGGGCCAGGGACCGGGTTTTGTGTTGTGCTGGGGAGCTCAGCCATGTGTCCGGCTGGCACAGAGCCCAACACCCTGTTCTGAGCAGCAGGGTAAGGGGGGGCAGGAGAAGGGACAGGGAGGTTCTGGATGGGGCAGTCAAGAAACGGGTGGGGGCTTTTGGAGGGGAGTGGAGAAAGTTTTGGGCAGTCAGGGTACAGGTAGGGGGTAGGGTCCTGGGGGGCAGCTGGGGGGGGTCTTAGGAGGGGGCAGTTAGGGGATAAGGAACAGGGAGTCTTAGGTAGGGGGTGGGGTTCTGGAGGGCAGTTAGGAGCAGGGGTCCCAGGAGGGGGCAGTCAGGGGACAAGGAGCGGGGGGTAGGGGGCTGGGAGTTCTGGGGGGGAGCTGTCAGGGGGCAGGAGTGGGGAGAGGGATCGGAGCAGTCAGGGGACAGGGAGCAGAGGGGTTTAGATGGGTTGGGAGTTCTGGGGGGGGCTGTCAGGGGGCAGGAGTGTGGAGAGGGATCGGAGCAGTCAGGGGACAGGGAGCAGAGAGGTTTAGATGGGTTGGGAGTTCTGGGGGGGGCTTTCAGGGGGTGGGGAGTGGTTGGATGGGGCGTGGGAGTCCCAGGGGTCTGTCTGGGGGTGGGGGTGTGGATAAGGGTTGGGGCAGTCAGGGGACAAGAGGCAAGGAGGCTTAGATAGGGAGTGGAGTCCCGGGGGGCAGTTAGGGGCAGGGGTCCCAGGAGGGGGCAGTCAGGGGACAAGGAACGGGGGGAGGGTTGGGGGTTCTGGGGGGGCGGGAAGTGGGAGGGGCAGGGGCGGGGCTCCTCCCATCCTCTTTTTTGCTTGTTGAAATATGGTAACCCTAGAAGTGATACATGCTAAGTTCTAATTCGATTCATTTTTTGATCCTCTAGTGCTTTGTAATGGAGAGACCTATGCTGTTTTGGCAGAGAGGGCACCAAAAGTTTAGAGTTCTTTTCTGTAAGTTGATTAGGTCTGCTCTAATCATTGTTGCCGAGTACTTGTCTAATAAATGGTAATTAGTGGAAGTGTAGGGGAAATAGTTTCCATTGGAATTTTGTCTCAACCGTTACCACGGTAGCTAAAAATGGCACTAGACTTCATTCCCATGCAGTAAAATAGGTTAAATTATACTGTAAAATAGATTAGTGGTTTTATCAGAAAGGGTTAGTTATTTAATGGTTCTTTATTGCACACAAAAGTCTAGATGTGATGTTTTTATTGCTATATTAAGGCTTCATGGTACATGTATTATGATGCACAGGAACATATTTAAGATGTTTGATTTCTGTGTCTTTAATAAATAAAAATAATAAAAAAAAAAAGGTTGTGATTGTTCCCAGGCTGCCCTGTAGAACCTGTTTTACAGTACATTTCTAGCAAGGGGAAATTCTTTTGTATAATATATTCAGAGAGAAATAGTATGACTAGACCACCAGCAAGTATCAGGCATTTAGTGAAAACCTAGGGTTTTGCTACTGATGTACATACTGACAAGGACTGGGCTGAGATTGCATTCCTGTTTTACTTCCTCTTGCATGAAGGTCTCCATATGCATGTCTATCTTTATCCTACAGTAGATGGATTGGTACACAGATTTAGCTGTGTCCTATGTTTTTCCACTGATTTTTGTAGAAAGTTAAGTGTCCGTTGTGCCAGCTTGGAGTCAAAGCTTTAAAAGTTTCAAAAAGCATACCAATATCTTGCTTGGGGTTATTTTAGTCTGCAGGGTAAAACTGGTCACTGTTGCACTCTCAGAAGGATCCATTTTGTCTTGTGCATTTTGGTTTACCTATCAGCGATGTGTATATATATTTTTTTAAAACAATGATACAGAACAGTTTGCAGGTATGATTAAAATTATTTGGGTTGGAAACATTTGTATTCTGAGGTAGATATATTACTTTATTTTTCAATGGCTATTAAAGTTATTCCTATACCATCATTAAAATTTAATTCACTAATCAGTTTAGTGAAACTGGTAATTCAAAGCCTGTCCTTTGAATCCGGTCCCTCCACCAAAAATGGTACGAAGCTTCAACTCTGGAAATAGCTCTCTCTCTCTTGCTCTCTCTCGTTCTTCTGTACAGGAATTCTTGAACTGCATATCCTGTCCATTAGTTTCCTCATTCAACTTTAATTCCAGTTCTCATTTTCAAATATTATGTTCTCTGCCCTGATGATTTCTGACAGCTCTACTTTGAAAAGGTTGATACCACAACATTTTTAAACAATAAAAAAATATTTAGGCTAAATGGCTAACATTACTCTTATCCGATATTCATTAAAGATGAGCTTTTTTGAAACATGATCAGCACTGGCCTAATTCTGTATTCACTGAAGTCAGTGGGTCCCATTAATTAATTTTATGAGCAGTTAGGACAGTGTGCTTTTGACAATCCCATTCTACATCTAAAGTTTTAGTTTTTTGAATTTTCTAGTCATGGAAAGAATATATTTAAACACAGAAGAGCAGATGTCTGATGGTACTATGTTCCAACCACACTAGTAAACAATAAGCCCTCTACACAAAAAAAGTCATGCTTCAAGTCTCAAGCACAGATTGTGAAAAAATGTTAAGAGTTTGGTCCTGTCCACAATGTGTGTTCAAAAGTGGTTTTAGAGATGACCCATGTTTGAACTATTGGGATAAGAGACTAAAGAGACTAAATGAGTTTATGCACTGTTCTATCAAAATCTGGGACTGACAGTTTTATCCATTTCCCTTCAACCAACAAACTGCCAAAAAGTTACAAGATACCTTATAAAAGTTAAATCATACAACAGGAAAAGAATGCAAAATTAAGGTTACAAAAATTAAATACAAATACAAGTCTTATGACGGAGGCTCAAAGTCTTCTTAAAGAGACTTATGAAAGATTGGAAGAAACCACACTAATAGCTTGTATTGCTTACAAGCATAAACTCAGGAAGTGAAAGTCATAATTAGACTACACTCCATCCAACAAAATACTCAAAACAAACAAAGCAAAACAAATATACAGGTAAATTTCAGCGCTCAGAGAACAACTAGTATCATTAGCTTGAGCCTGGAGTAATAAGTGAATTCTGTACACGTCTCTCCACTCATGTCTCCAAAGCATCTCATATTCTGACCTGTAACAACCCTACATAATTCATCACAACTATCAGTCTGCGCTGATTTTGTAAAGTGAAGAAATGGGCAGGGGAGGGGAGAAGGGAGGAAAGAGCCTCATCTCATTTATTTAATTATACATGTACCCATCACTATCACTGGGCCCTAACTAATATGCCAAACTAACATGGAAACTTGACTGTTTTAAATGTTTTCAAGAGCATTCAAAGTCCCACTGAAATCGAATGGGACTTGTGCTTGTAAGTCATTTGATCTGGGATGAGATTTTGGAAAGGGCTTACTGTCACCATTGGAAAACTCATCCAATATAATATTATACGCCTCGCCGGGGAGACAAGACTGGTCTTAAGGCCAACAGATTTTGTCAAACTAGCAGTAAGATTGAATTCTAGAGCTGGAGAGTCCTTCATGATAATGCCCCACTCTGAGTCCACAATGTTAAATCAAAAGGAACCATTAGCTCCAGTACCTCAACTGACCTCCAAGGCTGAGATGTCCTCTCAGATAGCCATGTCCAAACGATACAGGGCTTTTTAGATCCAAGTCAAGCATCCTGGTTTGCTTTCACAAGCAAACAGGAAGCCAGTGCAATTACTTGACAATTCATTTAACTTGTTCCATTTGGCTCAAACTAAGCAAATAGAGAGATTAAAGCTAGTGCAGAATTAGTTTCTGAATGGTCTTGAAGACTAGCTATGCACAGAGCACATTGTGCAGAATGGATCACTGCAAAAACCTTGATAACTCTGGAAAACTATTAGAACCTCGTTAAAGATTTGTAGTCCAGTTTCCAGAAATAGAAAACACACGCACTAATACATTTACAGCTTTCCGAGAAAGAAGAGACTTTTCAAAGTCTCATTTGGCAGGTGTATTTAATAGTCAGTAAAATTTTTATACTGTACATTCCTCTAAAAGGTACTTTGCTGAATTAATACTTCACTGTTTGTATTTCTACATTAAGCATACATCTGTTGAAGTTTCAAGGCATCTGCTCAAAGTAGTTAGGATTTACTACTTACTAATACAAAAATTAATAGATCATTAATTACTCACTAATAGAAAAAATAATAGATTATCATTAATTACAGCTTCAACAAAGAATGAAATATTTGAGGTAGACAAATGAGAAAAAAAACTGAGAAAATAAGGAGTAACACAAAATACTTATACAGCAGTTATAGCAAAATGGGCATTACGATTTGATGTACTGAACAATGGTCTGAGAAACTTATTTTAATTCTGGTTTGGGCACAAGCTAAAGCCTTTCTGTAGCTATTTCCACATCTGCAAGAAGGGGGATTATACCTGCTTACTTCACAAAGAATTGTGAAACTTAAGTAATGTTTGTACAGCGCTTTGAAAACACAAAATACCACTACTACAGATTATTAGTGTTACTCTACTCAAAACGCAGAAGGAAGTGTGTTATGACTCTGGATCAGATCAGCCCTTGTGTAACCAGACTTGGCTTCAATGACCAAGAATCTCCCCTCCATTAATACCTGACCTACATAGAATTTGGTTAAAATTCAACTGCTGGATTTCTAAGTTATAGTTTATCAGTCTAAATAATGTAAATGTAGTCCCAATTAAACTTAATTTGATAATTATTTGTATTGCAGTAGGTCCAAAAGACCTCAGCCAGAATTGGGTAACCACAGCACAAAGCCTTGAATAAACATCACTCCTGGGGCAATTCTGCAACATTGCCGAGCACAGAATTAGTGTCTCCCCCAGTCCCAGGCAGAATAATCAATTCTGATGGGGAGGCAAAGGGAAGCCGCAATTACAGCTTTTGCTCACCGGGGTGGTTGTGGCACCAGAAGAGAGGGCAGATGGCTCATGGCAGGAGCAGCCAGCCGAGGGAGTAGGCAGAGACTGCCTTCTGCACAGCGCCCTGCCCATAGGGTCAGGTGAGGAGGCATGGGATGGGGGAGGAGGGGGAAGGATGGACAGAGAGGGACACAGGAGCTAATGGGGTGACAGCACTGAGCCAGGGACTGAATGGGAGTGGAGGTAGAGGGAACATGGGGAGAGAGAGTCAGCTTATGCCTGGCTTAATGGGAGAGGCTAGAGGTCAGCCAGGGTCTGCAGGGGAGAGGCTCTACAAATCCCCCATTATCTCCCCTCAAAAAAAATCTGTTCCATACTTCTCCAACCCAGACCCAACAACCCTCCAGGTTCATTCCCAGACTCCTTCCCAGCAATTACTTCCCTCTCCATTACCAGACTCCCCCAAGCCTTTGCACTGCTTCTGAGGGGTACGGGAAATACGGTTCTGTATTGTAGTTTAAATGAATTACTCAAAGTTTTGTATTAATATGCCTAGAAAGAAATCTAGTTGTCAAAAACATTTCCTGAATCCTTTTTTGTTGTTTGTATTGTTACAGACATACTTGCTGAAAGATATTTTTAAATAAAATTACCTAAATAATTGAAACTGGCATGGTGATATGGACCCTACCCCAAAGAGGCAGAACATACAAGCACCAGTAATCAGGATAATGTCAGCCATGGTCCTTGTTAGTTGTGTGTGTGTGTGTGTGTGTGTGTGTGTGTGTGTGTGTGTGTGTGTGTGTGTGTGTGTGTGTGTAAACACATATAATGTCAGCCATGGTCCTTGTTAGTGGTGTGTGTGTGTGTGTGTGTGTGTGTGTGTGTGTAAACACATAATGTCAGCCATGGTCCTTGTTAGTGGTGTGTGTGTGTGTGTGTGTGTGTGTGTGTGTGTGTGTGTGTGTACACACATGTACTTGTACACTTACTTGTGTCACACACAGCTGGCCCAACTTATTATTATGCATCTGAACAATGATTAACTTTTTAAAAAGTTAAAGTTCTCCTCTATTTCAAAGCTCAACCAAAACAGCAGCCATCAGTCTCATTTTAAAGGCTTTCAATATGCTTTCCTCTCTGCAGAAGTGGCCAGAACACAGGCAGCAACCAGAGGGAGTTTCTCTTGCCTCCTGAGAAATCAGACCCTGGGAATTTGTGGGAACTCCTGCCCTACATCACTGTCCTAAGTGCTGGTGAGGTGGTGTCACTAGAGCCCAGCTCCACAGTGGGGCAAGTGACCTGCCCAGCCCACACCCTGCTCCTGCTGCTTGCCTTGCAGGAAGGAGTGGGAATTCCAGCCAATAGGCCATTGTGGTGTTGGTACCTAAATCTGGGCTCCTAGGATGGGGTGGGAAGTGGAGAATGAGTGGGTATAGCCCAGCCTGGCTCCTCCCCCCTACCAACAATGCTGCTCTGACTGCTCCTGGAAGTCTCTTGCCTCCCGGGAGGCCTGGTTCCATGCTCTGAAAACTCGGGCCTGGTCTATACCCAAGAACTTAGGTGGACCTAGGTACGTCACTCGGGTGTGAAAAATTCACACTCCTGAGAGATGTAGTTAAACTGACCTACGCCCAATATGGACTGTGTCTACACTACAAACTTTGGTCAACACAAGGTACTTGGGGATAAAGTTGTCAATGTTGGCATATTGTTTGTGCGCATGCATATTTGGCTCATTGTGTCAGGGGGTGCATGTACCCACCAGGAGAGCTTGTATCAATGCAGTGAAGTTTTCCCTTGGTAGGCATCTGAGTGTGCAACCTAGCACCATCCAGCGCACTGTCTTTTGGGACGTCTTGGCAATGCACACAGAGGTGACTGGGAGCAAGGGGTCCACTTACCAGTGTGCAACTGTCTCCATCCCATAATGTCATCTATCCCATAATTTTCATGCTTTTTTCAAAATCCCACAAACCCGCGTGGCCTTCCTTGCGGACCAACGTCTCTGACAGAAGCACAGAGACTGTACAGCTCTGCACTATTATCCTACGCATTCTAAACACAGGATGAGTGATCCTCCAGAATTTGCAGAGCTGCACGAACCACCAAATAAGCAGGTGACGATGTTTTCTTGGAGATTGCTGTGGGACAGGATAAGAACCAATTCAAGGCTGCTGGTGGCGTTCATAGAGCAGCTTCAAATGCTGGAATGCTCAAATAGTAATGCAGGCTTGAGATGAGCAGCAGCTGCAGAATTTTCGGATGCACAAGGCCACATTCCTGGAACCGTGTGCCGAGTTTGTCCCAGTCCTCCTGTGCTGGGACACCAAAATAAGAACTGCCCTGCAGTGAAGAAGCGAGTAGCAATGGTATTGTGGAAACCTGCAACACCATATTCCTACCAGTAAATCAGAAAACAACTTGGTGTTGGAAAATCCATTGGGGGAGGCCGTTGTCATGCAAGTGTGCAAGGCCATTAATCACCCTTGCTATGCAGAAATGTGACTCTCTGCAATGTGCAGGGAAAAGTGGATGGATGTGCAGCAATGATGTTCCCAAACTGCAGTGGAGCAATAGACAGCATGCACATGTTTGACACTAAACCATCTTGCTACAGAGTATATCAAACAGAAAGGGCTACTTTTCTATGGTTTACACAAGCAGTTATGGATCACAGAAGAGGTTTCACTGACACCAGCATGGGCTAGTCAGGGAAGGTGGATGACTCTCCCATCTTTAAAAACACAGGGCTTTTCAGAAAGCTACAAGCAGGGACTTTCTTTCCTGACTGGGGGATTACCATTGGGAATGATGAAATGCCAGTAGTGATCCTTGGGGATCCAGCTGACCCCTTACTCATGAAGTCATATACTGGCCATCCTGACAGCACCAAGGAAAGATTCAATTACCAGCTCCACAGGTGCAGAATGACAGCTGAATGTGCTTTTGGTAGACTGAAGTGACGGCGTTGTTTACTCACAAGACTGGATCTCAGTGAGAAAAATATTCCAAAGGTTATAGCTGCCTGCTGTGTCCCACATAGTATCTGAAGCAAAGGGGGAAATGTTGCCACCGAGGTGGAGGTGGAGCAGCTGTCTGCTGAGTTTGAACTGCCAGACCCACAGGTTATTAGGACAGCTCAATGAGGAGCTATACAGAGCACTTTAACAGTGAGACACAGTAACGTGATGTGGTATACTGTGGCTTACCGGCCCTACTGTTTTGCGGTCTGTTAAGAACTATGTGGTGCTTGGTGTACATATGAATAACACTGTCAATGCACGTATTAAATTTGGCAGTGGTTGTTGTACATATATGATTATTAAAGTGTTTGTCACCTCTCCTCTGAGTTGTATCATACTGTACAATAACA
This sequence comes from Malaclemys terrapin pileata, assembly GCF_027887155.1. NCBI lineage: Eukaryota > Metazoa > Chordata > Testudines > Emydidae > Malaclemys > Malaclemys terrapin. The sequence continues at coordinate 257,701,891 of NC_071506.1, forward strand.
AATAAGTGGGTGTTTTCAGAACGGTTAGGCACTCTGCAGTATATGTTGTGAACGAATAAAGATCTATTATTTGTAAAGTAATTTAATTTTATTCAGTAACAATTTAGTGAAAAAATCTGTGCAATTTAAAAGCAAATAAATTAAAAACTTAATAAATTAACAAAACAGAACTTATGAAGGGGAAAGAATATTCATGTCCATTTTAGCTACATAGAAAGCAACTGTGGCATTCACAGGTCAGTGTATATGAAGCTGTGGTTGTCTATAATTAGGGCCCTATCAAATTCAGCACCATGAAAAATGCATCACAGACCCTGAAATCTGGTCTTGTGTGCTTTTACCCTATACTATACAGATTTCATAGGGGGAGACCAGCATTTCTCACTTTGGGGGTCCTGACCCAAAAGAGTTGCAGGGGGGTGGTGTCACAAGGTTATTTTAGGGGGTCATGGTATTGCTAGCTTTACTTCTGTGCTGACTTCTAAGCTGGGCGGCATATACCACCATACTATCCTTACTTCTACCCTACTGCTGGCAGTGGCTCTGCCTTCAGAGCTGGACTCCCAGCCAGCAGCTGCCACTCTCCAGAGCTACCGCCAGCAGCAGTGCAGAAATAAACGTAGCAATATCGCAACCCTCCTACAATAACCTTGTGACTCCCCCCCCAAACTCCTTTTTGGGTCAGGACTCCTACAATTACAACACTATGAAATTTCAGATTTAAATAGCTGAAATAATGAAACTTACCATTAAAAAAAAAAAAAATCCCATGACTGTGAAATTGACCAAAACGGACCATGAATTTGGTAGGGCCCTATCTAGGTCATCACTCGCGGAGGGGTCGGACAGCAGCCCCGATGCCATATGGAATGTTGGAGGCAGGGGAGGATGTAGGTACTGCATGGAGTTCTCCATGGACTGCAGAGGAGGCCGAGACTGGGATTGTTGAACCTGTAGGTCCACAATAGTGTGCAGCATCTGTGTTTGCTGCCAGAGAAGCCCCATTATGTCCTGTTGCATCTCCCTCTCCTTTTCCTGCACAGTCTCCTGGGCCTCTCTCCTCTTTCCTTCTCCAGGCTGTCAGCATGTTCACCCTCCAGGGCCTGTGCTCACACTGGTTTGCAGGATCCCATTGAACATGTCATCCCGAGTCCTCTTATTTCTCATCTGGTTCAGGCACACTGCAAATGTGCAGGGGGAACCCCTCAAGGCCCCCAGCAGCAGTAAACTGAGCTACCATTGTCCGTATAGTTACAACAGAAAGAAAAACTTAATATTTTCTTCCTCTCCTCCCCTAAAATTTTAAACAAGACAATTATTGATACTTCTGCTTGGGAGTGCTTGTGCACGACGCCACTCTCAGCACCAGCCATGGTGAATATGGCACGCCATGGATTAGGGAAATGAGGAGGGGGGGGGCAGGAGCAGGCGCAGAGCCCAGCCACTGAAATCCCCCCCCCCGGCGGGCCTGAAGGGGGAGAACAGCGCAGGGTTGAAGTTCCAAGCTCTCCTCCTGCCCTGCCCCTCCGCCGCCAGGAGTGGCACGGAGTAGAGCTGCAACTCCAGCCCCGAGCCAGGAGCAGTACAGGGCTGAAACCCCCGGGGGGTGGGAGGGGCACCCTGAAATCCTGACATGGGAAGAAACCTTGAACCCATGGGCAGAGTTGAGGGGGCACAAGAATGTTGATCCCCCCAAACTGCAGTGCCTTACCCAGAGTGGGGCAGTCCTGGGGCAGCTCTACCCTCCAATCCTCTTCTCCCCCAGCCCCCATCAGGCCCTGCCCTCTGGCTAGGTCCTAGGTGGGAAGCCAGAGCCAGGCAGCTGCTCCTCTAGCTGGTGGTGCCATGCCGGGGGGAGGTGCAGGGGGGGCAGCCATGGCATTCCCCTATCTGCTGCTGGTGCCCAGGATTGTGGCTGCTCCTCAGCTCCAGTCCCCTTTTTGACTACTCCCCGGGCAGCTCCGGGCCCAGCAGAGCCCTCGGGGAGCAGCCACTGGCCACAGCCCCAGACAGATGGGTGGCCTGCTGAGGTGAGTCGGGAGTGGAGGTGGCGCTCCTTCTCTGGACCCCGCTATGCAGAGCTGGCCAGAGCCCTGCCAGCCCTTGTCTCCCCCTGCCCAAATAGATGTAAAACTACACCTATGCCCAAGGGTTTCCAACCCTGGCCCCGACCCCACCCCTGCCCCTGCTGGGCCCTGGAGTTTTTCCTAGCATGTTAAGGGAGGGGTGGGGGGCTCAGAAAGAAAAATGGTTGAGAACCCCTGGTATAGAATAATGCCACTGTATACCGGCACCATTTTTGGTTTTTATTTATTTATTTATTTTTTTAAAAATAGGCAGTGGTAATTTTAGCTCTTATCTCACTCCTGAGGAGAACACTCAGGGCTGATCTTCACTATGAGGAGATTAACGCTGGGTCTAGTGAAGACCTGCTAAATTGATGGCAGAGTACTTTCCAGTTGACCCCAGTACGCCAACTCCCCGAGAAGATTAAGGGAAGTCGACTGGAGAGTATCTCCCATCGACACAGCACAGTGAAGACATTGGGGGAAGTTGACCTAAGTAGTGTAACTTAGGTCAACTTACCCCCATAGTAAACACAAGCCCACAGAGAGCACAGTGGCTGCTGGAGTCCCAAAGCTGCCTATGCTTGTATGCTGCTAGCCTGTATGCTGCAATGGTGCCGGCCCAGGTTATCGCTGGCCAGTGTGGGAAAATGTCCTACCATGGCGGAAGAAATAAGGCTGCCATCCCTAGAAACCTTCAGGAGAGGATTACAGAGGACCTCCTTGAAAGTTTCACAGAGATCTCATGAGGATTCAAGGGACATCACTATGTACTTGAACCACATGGCCCCCCCTTCCCTAACTTCAGGGCAATGAAAAGCAGGTAACACTACCTCTCTTTGTCTACCGCTTGCTACCACATCTAGTATAATTAAATTAATAAAAAGGCAATTGCTGTGCCCAGTTGAGCTGGGGACACCAACACTGTAACGGGAAATAAATTTGAACACTTACTGAGGATCATTCCCTCGTATCAGGTTCTCCCAGGCTCAACTGCCAGGAATGACTGATCTGCAGTGGGGTGTCAAACAGGTCCTTGCTTACAGCATAGCTGGATCCCCTAGTCATGTCCCCCATCCTACTCCCTGTTCATGCCAGGGGCCTGTGGCTCAGGCTCCTCAGAGGTATCAACAGTGGTCTGTGGCATGGTGCTGAGGTCTCCAACAAGTATGGCATGCAGCTCTTTGTAAAAGCAACAGGTCGGCGGCTTAGCACCAGATCACCTGTTGGCCTTCCTGGCCTTCTGAGATACCTGCTACAGTTCCTTTGCTTTCCTGCAGCACTGCTGCTGGTTCCTGTTGTATCCCTTTTTCTGCATCCCCCATGAAATGTACTCATAGTTGTCCACGTTTCTACAGCTGGCCTGTAGCTGTGCTTGCACAGTTTCTTCTCCCCACGGGCCCAAGGACCCAGCATCTTCTGTCTATTCCAAGCCAGAGCACGTAGCCAGCATGCTCAGCTGGTCAGTTGCAGACAACGGAGAACTGCTAGGTGTGCTCACCAAGTTGGGAAATCAGGAAAAGGCATTTCAAAAGTTTGTGGGACTTTAAAGAGGAGGGAGGCCTTCCGGCCCTGGGCAGTGAAGTTCACAATTGTGACCAGAACAGTGTTGGGCCATGTGAGAGAACACACACACACGAACACCCCTACCTCAATGCGAAGTGGCTTATGTCGACATAGCAGTATCTATGGCCTACGAAGTTAAGTTGATGGAAGAATTCCTCTGTCAACCTAGCCTCTTGAGCAGTTGGATTTACTACAATGATGGAAAAATGCTTCTGTTGATGTAGTGTCTACATTATAGCTGCAACTATGCTGCTGTAATGCTTGTCGTGTAGACACAGTCTACCCGGATATCTGGGAGATGGCAAAAAACGGGGTGAGAAGTTGACACTGTCTCACTCCCTTGGATCTTCCTCCTGTTGTGACTGGGGCTTAAGTGTACCTGTAATTGGTTGGGCAAACTACTTCCTAAAGCACTATCTACCCATGAAAATTTACACTCCAAAGGACTACCTTTGGGGTTCCAGTTCATTTTCTGAAGTACTGGGTAAGCAAAGAAATCCTATACAAGTGTGTTTAGACTTTTAACAAGACCAGAGGGGCTCTAAGCTACCTTTGCATTCTACTAATCTCCTAGGCTGCTTGGGACTGGTTTAGCCCCCAGCATAAGTTAGAGCAGTCATTGATGTAGTCTAGAGCTACATCAGTTTATGCCACCAAGAGATTCACCCATAGTGAGGGAATCCTCAGCTGTCTGATAAGAGCAGCTTTACAGAATCATAGAACAGTAGGACTGGAAGGGATCTCAAGAAGTCCCTTGCTCCCTTTGCAAAGAGACAGTGAAAGATCTGGTCCCAAAGTAGCAAAGCCGTACAGACAGGGCCATTAGACTGTGCCAAAGTAACCCAAAACATATGGAGCAGAATTTGGAAGTGAATATGGAAGATGAATAACAGAAGTGATCTTCTGATAATTTAACTGAAGTATCAGTCCCTTGAGTAATTGTTAAGAAAGGTTTCACTGCAATTACTGTAGCACAAAGATCTAATTATTACAAACACCAAACTAGAACTGCTGCTTAGGCTTAGATCATGACTGCTGAGTGAAAGTGTAGTCTAATTATACTCATTTGTTCCTGAAATACATGAATAATGTTTTGTAACTAGACTAAGATGATCTCGTCAACTAATCTTTTTAATAGGGACACCGAGTAGAAATTTGTTTAGCAAATTCATCTATACCATCGCAGTCTGAACTTCCTGAGTCATCTTATTTGGACACCTCCAAAGGAATTGATAAATTCTGCTCCCTTTTTGCTTGAGAAGTTGCTTCTGTATTTGTGGGTTTCCAACAGCAAGATGAGTAAACAAAGACTATTTCTTAGCTTTGGGGGAATTTTTTTTTTGGGGGGGAGGGATGGTTTGGTAAGCTCAAACAAAAAGGGAGCAGGGAATGAAGAGGTTTAGCAAGGTGGTATCTTGGTGGAGCTGAAAGAAGGAGGAGGGATTCAGTAGTTTTCCCACCTTCCATTTAACCACTGTGACCTTCTTAATGAGGGAGCAGGTCCTGTGCAGAGGGAAGTTGGGGGCAAAGAGGAAGAAGGTAAGTCAAAAAGACGGTTGGAAATACATAAAATTACTTCAGGTTAGAGTGCTGAATCCTGAAATGTGGGATAACTGATGTGTGCATGTGCATTGACTTTTGGTGCTTAATCATTCAATCTTAATGCTCTATTAATGTACTGGGTATGGGATTAACTGGGGAGGTTGAGGTGCTAAATGATTAAAAAATTAAAAATACCATAGATATCGGAAGCAAGTTCATGTTTAAATATGTAGCTTTGAACCCACTGAAATTAATAAAATGTAGGCAACTAAAAGCCTATTTGCATCATCATAGAACTGTTGGGCTGGAAAGGGACCTTGAGGTCATCTAAAATACCTTTTAACTCTGAGGCAGGATTAGATATACCTAGATCATCCAGGAAAGGCATCTGTCTAACCCATTCTTAAAAACCTCCAGGAATGGAGATTCCACAACCTCCCTTGGTAATCTATTCCAGTGCTTACCTATATTTACAGTTAACACTGTTCTTAAAATCTAACCTAAATATCCCTTGCTGCAAAGTAATGTGATCACTTCTTGTCCTACTCTCGGTGGACTCAACAGTTGATAATCGTCCTCTTTATAACAACCTTTTACATATTTGAACATTTAATTCCCCTCTTAGCTTTCTCTTATCTAGGACTAAATGTGCCCATTTTTTTTTTTTTAAACCTTTCCTCAGCCACATAATCTCTTACTTTAAAATTGAAGAGAGTCCAGAGGAGAGATACTAAAGTCTACTGAATATGCTCAATACACAATTTTAAAATATTAACAGTGTAGTCAGAAATAGTTTCCTTTGGAACAAGCACTTGCATGGAAACAGTCCACATTAAGGGGCAAATTTCAACCTTTAAACCTCAGCAGTTCTGCTGAAGGGCTATTAGAAAAGTCTGAGAATTTGTTTATGAGAAAAGCATTTTCCCCATACACTCACTTAGCAACAGTGGATTTATTTTTGCTTAAGAACTTCTACATCTACAATGTTACCCAAAATGAGTTAAATTCTGAGTCTGTGAGCCTTCTGCCAGCAAACACTACTATCTACTCCAGTAAAAATAATGTCAGCATTAAAGTACAATTGCATCTCATTACAACGTCTTGGATCCTTAAAATAAAGCAACATTTCTCATGATGAATCAATTGTGAAATGTATTTTCAAATTGTTACAGACCTTCCTGAGTTTAGCATTGACAGTAACTACCTTGCTAAAAAGCAACATCATTTGCATCACTGGCAAGATAGGTTGCTTTACTACCGTTTTGAACCGCAATTAGTTATTCTGAATATTTAAACCCATGTTAAGGTTCTAAAAAAGAGGTTGAAAGGAAATTTTCTTCAAGATGCATGGACCTATGAGTGCTCCACTTCAGGTGCACATGCACCTCTCAAGTCCTCGATCAGAGATTTCTAGCTAACAGTGTCCGTTCAGCCTGTGCATGAGCCCTATGCCTCTTTGTGGCAGACACCAAAGCTATCTAGGCGTGCATGGGTGAATCGCAGTAGGTTCCTTCTATACCCAGTTATAGCCTAGCCAACATCTGAAGCAGAGGGGAAGAAGGGCAGCTAGTGGAACACCCACAGGGGCACACATCTTGAAGAACTACAGTTATTACTCCTGGGGGAATTCTGCGCCACTGCGCAATGCAGAATTTTGCAGAAATTAATGTTGTGAGCACAGAATTTCCTTTCCCCCACAGAAATGGGCTACAGACCTACTGGCCGCCACTAAGGACTGCTGGACCTGGCAGAGCCCAGCTCGCACATAGAAGACACTGCTGTGGGGAGGGAGCTGAAGGGTTCCCAGCACGCCCTGAAAGAAGGAGATGGTGGCACGCAGGAAACTCCACACAAGCCTGGGACCCAGCATAAGGCTGTTTCTCCCTCTAGATCCCTGGGCTCTGAAACAGGAACTGGGTTGTCATAGGGGCTTTAACACTACTCCTAGGGAAATTTTGTCTCTCTCTATTCGGTTACAGACGTACTTGGTAACAGGTATTTTGAAATAAATTATCAAAGTAACTGAAACTAGCGCTATTATGTAGTGTTCTTTTGACAAATAAAATTTGCAGCATTTTAAAATATTGTGCACAGAATTTTTAATTTTTTTTTGGTGCAAAATCCCCCCAGGAGTAAATTACTGCACACAGTAAGTAACATTTCCTCCTTCTTCAAATTGTGTCCCTATAGGTGCTCCATTTCAAGTGATTTTCAAGTAGTATCCCTAGGAGAAGGTAGCTTCAGAACAGAGTCTAGAACCGAGGACAGTACTGCAGAGCCAAGTGCAGCATCAGATCTGATGGCATGGAGCAGGATGTAATGCTTTGAAAATGTATGGACTGGGTCCAGGTAGTGGCTCTACATATCTCAGATACTGGAACTTTCTTTAAAAATGCAGATGTTGCCTGCAATCTGCTTGAATGTGCTCTCACCTCCAGGGAAGGTGAGTACCTGCAGATTCATAACATGTAGAAATACAATGCTATATCCATTCAGAAAGTCTGAGTAGAAATAGGAGCCTTCCCCAGACCTGTGAAGGATATGAAGAGTCTAGGCAATCTCCTGAACTACTTAGTCCTATCCAGGCAGATGACCAAAATCCTTCTAACATCCAAGGTATGAAAATAGGATTTGTGTTGAGAACCATGAAGTTTCTGGAAAAAAACCTGGCAGATAGATAGACTGGTTAAGATGAAAATCCAACTACATCCTTGGTAAGAACCTAGGATGTGGATGTAAAGAGACTATTGTTAAAGAACACTGTAAAAGAGGGGGAGATCTGCCATTAAGGTTCCAATCTCCATGACCCTATGGAATGACATGATAGCAACTAAGAAGGCTGTCTTCACAGAAAAATGAAGTAGGGAGCATGTCACCATTGGTTCAAATAGAGGTCTTATGAGATAGCTGAGAACCAGGTTGAGGTCCCAAGATGGGGTGGAGCTTCTAATATGGGGTGAAAAGATTAGTTGGACCCTTAATAAAGTTGGACAATACCAAGTGAGCAAAAACAAAGAATCCCTTGACTGGAGAATGAAAAGCTGAAATAGCGGCTACGTGTAACTTGACCAAACTGATAGATAGCCTGGATGTCTTCAGATCCAGCAGTTAATCTAGGATGAAGGAAAGGGGAACCAATTCAGCCCTGAGATAGCAACAACCGGGCCAATGGACGAATTTCTCCCATTTCTGCAGGTAACTAGTGAGGGTGGATACACTGCTAGCTAGAAATCTCCAATTAAGGGCTTGAGAGGCACATACATACTTTAAGTGGAGTACCCATAGAGAAGCTATTTGAAGAAGGTAGGATTACTTACCCATCACTGAGACTGATGGAATAGACTACATCAGGGGTTGGCAACCTTTCAGAAGTGGTGTGCCGAGTCTTCATTTATTCACTCTAATTTAAGGTTTTGCGTGCCAGTAATATATTTTAACGTTTTTAGAAGGTCTCTTTCTATAAGTCTACAATGTATAACTAAATGACTGTTGTATGTAAAGTAAATAAGGTTTTTAAAATGTTTAAAAAGCTTCATTTAAAAATTAAATTAAAATGCAGAGCCCACTGGACCAGTGGCCAGGACCCGGGCAGTGTGAGTACCACTGAAAATCAGCTCGCGTGCCGCCTTCGGCACGTGTGCCATAGATTGCCTACCCCAGACTACATCATCCTTGGAAAGAAATCCCTTACAACTGTCACGACTCCTTCCACACACAAGGAAGAAGCAAAAACACTATCAGCCACCTCCATTATACCAATAACCCCTGCCTATCTTTCCTTTGCCAACAATCAAGACACTTCCCAAATCTATTCCCTGAAGAGCAACAATGTCAAGACAAGCAAGTATTGAAACAACCAAGAGAGGAGAAAAAGTATACCAATAAATAGTTCTACTGGTACAACTTCCATCATTCCAGAATTACTGAGAAACAACACTAAGAAGAATCTGACAAGTATTGATTGACCTTAGTAAGGAATTTTTTGCAAAAACTGTTAAACTGGGAGGGGAGAGTAAAAGTTCCAATACATTTTCCAGTCAAAGTGAAGTGCCTTATTCCACAAGGGAAAATTCTCACTAATTAGATGAGTGATTTGGAGAACAAAAAGTGCAAATCTAATTTGCACATGCAGGAATACTAGAGAATACTGTCTGTGAACCATTAAAGGCTTTTCTGTTCAATTCATCCCATGAATTGACCAAGTGGAATTTCTACTAGTGAATATCACTTTCTATGGAAAAGTGAATGTTTACCCCTCTCCTAGTTACAAGTAGTTTTGTTACTTGCAAATGATTGTGTAAGATAATTCAAATTTACTGAAAAAGAAAATAATGTAAGTTTAGATCACTAGAAATTCTGTACTGAAAAAGACTAAATATGTATAGCAAATGCCAATAGAACCTTCCTTTCTGCCCTGAATACTTACATAAAAAAAATTACTAAAGAATGTCACCCACTCAGAAATTAGGAAATGCCAGAATTAAGGTTGCGCAGATAACCTTAATTCACCCTTTCTGTATATGCACTATAAAAACAGTCTTTAATTACATGATCATGTACTATTTAAACACCGGATTCCTACTTCATTCCTTGACAAATGAGATGGTGCTTACTGAAAGAGTAGCTCAACAGCTCTCTCCCTACACCAAACACATTCAATGTTTAGTCTTATTTACTGCATTTTATTTAAACTATGCAGTGAATACAGAACTGTTAATTTCCCTTATGTGAGGTAAGATGGTATTTTACAGATAGGGAACTGATGCAAAGAAAATGAAAGTCGAAATTGTTGAGTGCCCGTAATTTTTTTTTTCTTTTCTTTTCCAGAATAGTTAAACGTTTATAGCTTTATACAGTTAATGCTCAGCTCTCATGACTTCAGTGGTAGTTGTGAATATTCAGCACTTCTGCAAATTTGCTAACATGTCTCAAGTTATTCTCCCATAAAATAAGGAACACAATTAGCAGCCACCTGTAAAAAGTTCAGTTTAAATAGCGTCTCCAGTGTCACATAGGAACTTTTTGGGAGAGTCAGGGATAAAATCCAAATTCCTCAGAGTAAGTTCAATTGCCTTCACAAGGCCATTCCTTTCTTTTCCTGCAGTCCCCCTGACTCATTCACTATACTTCTTCCAACTTTGAGGTGGGGGTCCTAGAGACAACAGCCTCCTTTCACTACACATTCCTGATTCACCCCTACAGCAGCGGTTTTCAAACTGTGGGTTGTGACCCAGTACTGGGTCACGGAATATAAGGCATTGGGTTGTGGTGGCTCTGGTCAGCACCACCAACCGGGCCGTTGAAAGTCCCGTTGGCGGTGCAGCCTGGCTAAGGCAGGCTAGTCCCTACCTGTTCTGACACTGCGCTGTGCCCAAGAAGAACACATGAACGGCCCTACTGGGTCAGACCAAAGGTCCATCTAGCCCAGTCTTCAGAAAGTGGCCAGTGCCAGGTGCCCCAGACGGAATGAACAGAACAGGTAATCAAGTGATCCATCACCTGTTGTTCATTCCCAGCTTCCGGCAAACAGAGGCTAGGGACACTATCCCTTTCCATCCTGGCTAATAGCCATTGATGGACCTATCCTCCATGAATTTATCTAGTTCTTTTTTGAACCTAGTTATGGTCTTGGCCTTAACAACATCCTCTGGCAAGGAGTTCCAGAGGTTGACTGTGCGTTGTGTGAAGAAATACTTTATTTGTTTTAAACCTGCTGCCTATTAATTTCATTTGGTGACCTCTAGTTCTTGTGTTATGAGAAGTAGCAAACAACATTTCCTTATCTACGTTCTCTACACCAGTCATGATTTTATAGACCTCAATCATATCTCCCTTTAGCCGTCTCTTTTCCAAGCTGAAAATTCCCAGTCTTATTAATCTCTCCTCATATGGAAGCCATTCCATCCCCCTAATCATTTTTATTGCCCTTTTCTGAACCTTTCCCAATTCCAATACATCTTTGTTGAGATGGGGTGACCACATCTGCACACAGTATTCAAGAAGCGGGCGTACCATGGATTTATACAGCGATTTATAGGATATTCTCCGTCCTATTTTCTATCCCCTTCTTAATTATTCCCAGCATTCTGTTCGCTTTTTTGACTGCCGCTGCACATTGAGTGGATGGTTTTCAGAGAACTATCCACAATGACTCCAAGATCTCTTTCGTGAGTGGTAACAGCTAATTTAGACCCCATCATTTTATATGTATAGTTGGGATTATGCTTTCCAATGTGCATTACTTTGTATTTATCAACATTAAATTTCGTCTGCCATTTTGTTGCCCAGTCACCCAGTTTTGAGAGATCCTTTTGTAGCTCTTCGCAGTCTGCCTGGGTCTTAACTATCTTTAGTAATTTTGTATCTGCAAATCTTGCCACCTCACTTTTTATCCCTTTTTCCAGATCATTTATGAATATGTTGAATAGGACTGGTCCCAGAACAGATACCCTGAGGGACACCACTATTTACCTCTCTCCATTCTGAAAACTGGCCATTTATACCTACCCTTTGTTTCCTATCTTTTAACCACTTACCAATCCATGAGCACACCTTCCCTCTTACCCTGTGGCAGCTTACTTTGCATAAGAGCCTTTGGTGAGGGACCTTGTCAAAGGCTTTCTGAAAATCTAAGTACGCTATATTTACTGGATCTCCTTGGTGTACATGCTTGTTGACCCCCTCAAAGAATTCTAGTAAATTGGTGAGGCATGATTTCCCCTTACTAAAACCATGTTACTCTTCCTCAACAAATTATGTTCATCTATATGTCTGACAATATTGTTCTTTATTACAGTTTCAACCAGTTTGCCCGGTTCTGAAGTCAGGCTTACAGGCCTGCAATTGCCGGGATCACCTCTGGAGCCCTTTTTAAAAATTGGCGTTACTTTAGCTATCCTCCAGTCATCTGGTACAGAAGCTGTTTTAATAGAATCATAGACCAAGGTCACAAGGGACCATTATGATCATCTAGTCTGACCTCCTGCACAATATAGGCCACAGAATCTCACCCACCCACTCCTGTATCAAACCTGTGTCTGAGCCATTGAAGTCCTCAAATCATGGTTTAAAAAGTCTTCAAGGTGCAGAGGATCTTCCAGAAAGTGACCCTTGCCCCACGCTGCAGAGGAAGGCAAAAACCCCCCAGGGCCTCTGCCAATATGCCCTGGAGGAAAATTCCTTCCTGACCCCAAATATGGCAATCAGCTAAACCCTGAGCATGTGGGCAAGACTCACCAGCCGGACACCCAGGAAAGAATTCTCTGCAGTAACTCAGATCCCACCCCATCTAACATCCCATCACAAGCCATTGGGCATATTTACCACTAGTAGTCAAAGACTAATTAATTGCCAAAATTAGGCTATCCCATTATACCATCCCCTCCATAAACTTATCAAGCTTAGTCTTGAAGCCAGATATGTCTTTTGCCCCCACTACTCCCCTTGGAAGGCTGTTCCAGAACTTCACTCCTCTGATGGTTAGAAACCTTCATCTAATTTCAAGTCTAAACTTCCTGATAGCCAGTTTATATCCATTTGTTCTTGTGTCCACATTGGTACGGAGCTTAAATAATTCCTCTCCCTCCCTGGTATTTATTCCTCTGGTATATTTATGGAGAGCAATCATATCTCCCCTCAGCCTTCTTTTGGTTAGGCTAAACAAGCCAGGCTCTTTGAGTCTCCTTTCATAAGACAGGTTTTCCATTCCTCGGATCATCCTAGTAGCCCTTCTCTGAACTGGTTCCAGTTCGAATTCATCCTTTTTAAACATGGGAGACCAGAACTGCGCACAGTATTCCAGGTGAGGTCTCACCAGTGCCTTGTATAAAGGTATTAACACCTCCTTATCTCTACTGGAAATACCTCGCCTGATGCATCCCAAGACCACATTAGCTTTTTTCACGGCCATATCACATGCGTGGCTCATAGTCATCCTATGACATAGGTTACAGACTACAGTTAGTAGGTTCTGCAATTTCACTTTTGAGTTCCTTCAGAACTCTTGGATGAATACCATCTGGTCTTGGTGACTTACTGCTGTTTAATTTATCAATTTGTTCCAAAATCTCCTCTAATGATACTTCAACTTGGGACAGTTCCTCAGATTTGTCACCTAAAAAGAATGGCCTGGGTTTGGGAATCTCCCTCACATCCTCAGCCATGAAGACCAATGCAAAGAATTCATTTAGTTTCTCCGCAATGGCCTTATCCTCCTTGAGTGCTCCCTTTTAGCACCTCGATCGTTCAGTGGCCCCAATGGTTGTTTAGCAGGCTTCCTGCTTCTGAGGTACTTAAAAAAAAAATTGCTATTACTTTTTGAGTCCTTGGCTAACTGTTCCTCAAATTCTTTTTTTGGCCTTCTTACGTGTATTTTTACATTTCATTTGCCAGTGTTTATGCACCTTTCTATTTTTCTCACTAGGATTTAACTTCCACTTTTTGAAGGATGCCTTTTTGCCTCTCATTGCTTTTTACTTTGTTGTGTAGTTTTTTTGGTTCTCTTACTATGTTTTTTAATTTCGGGTATACATTTAAGTTGAACCTCTGTTATGGTCTTTAAAAAGTTTCCACACAGCTTGCAGAGACTTCACTTCTGGCACTGTACCCTTTACTTTGTTTAACTAACCTCCTCATTTTTGTGTAGTTCCCCTTTCTGAAATTAAATGCTACAATGTTGGGCCGCTGTGGAGTTTTCTTGCCACAGGGATATTTACATTTAATTATATTATGGTCACTATTACCAAAACAGTCAAGCTATATTCACCTCTTGGAGCAGATCCTGTGCTCCACTTAGGACTAAATCAAAAATTGCCTCTCCTCGGGTGGCAAGAAACTGTATCTCTGCATCCCATCCTGAGGTGACATGTACCCAGTCAATATGGCGAGAATTGAAATCCCCCATTATTAATTAATTGAGTTTTTTATTTTAATAGCCTCTCTAATCTCCTTGAGCATTTCACAGTCACTATCACCATCCTGGTCAGGTGGTCGGTAATAGGGAGGTCTAGATTGGACATTAGGAAAAAGTTCCTAACTGTCAGGGTGGTTAAACACTGGAACAAATTGCCTAGGGAGGTTGTGGAATCTCCGTCTCTGGAGATATTTAAGAGTAGGTTAGATAAATGTCTATTAGGGATGGTCTAGGCAGTATTTGGTCCTGCCATGCGGGCAGGGGACTGGACTCGATGACCTCTCGAGGTCCCTTCCAGTCCTATAATCTATGAATCTATATCCCTACCGCTATATTCTTATTAGAGCATGGAATTTCTATCCATAGAGATTCTATGGTACAGTTTGATTCATTTACAATTTTTACTTCATTTGATTCTACACTCTTTCACATACAATGCCACCCGCCCCTCCCCACCAGCACGAAGTGGCCAGCAGCAGGTCTGGCTCTTAGGCAGGGGAGGGGGATTCCCCCAGCGGCACAGGGCTCCGCACGCTGCCCCCGCCCCGAGCACCAGCTCCACACTCTCATTGGCCAGGAACTGAGGGAGCTGGGAGGGTGAGGGGGGGGTGGTAAAAAGAGAAGTGTGCCTGCAGGCAAGAGCCGTCTGGAGCCACTTGTGAGCCCCTGCCTAGGAGCCGGACCTGCTGCTGCGGTGCCAGGACAGGCAGGAAGCCTGCCTTAGCACTCTTGCTGTGCCGCTAATGGGGGGCTGCCTGAGGTAAGCTCGTGCCCCAATCCCCTGCCCAAGCTCCGAGACCCCCCCCAAACCCAGTGCTCCTTCCTTCCCCCCCAAGCTCCTCATCCCGTAGACAGCACTATTAGTTCTCCTGCCTTCAAAAATACATTATTATAGATAAATAGAAATAAATGGTCATTTTCTCATTACTTCTACCACAAAACTGAAGTTTCAGAATAGCTGTGTAATACTGGGCCATCAATACTTAATTGTCACCAAGATTTATTTGCTTTCTGTCTTTTGACAGCAAGTTTCCTATCTATTGTGGATTTATAACTGAAGTTAATATTCATGGGCGCAAAGCTTCTGTAGACACACACTGTTTGAGTGCTAAAGTTTGTGAATTTGACAGCATTTGGTGCATGGTCAATTTCACCTTCTTCTCCCATACACTCAAGCAGTTGCTTCTCCCTTACTAAAAAAATCTTTAAACACACATCAGCAGATCAGAAAAATATTTAAGCTTTAAAAAAAGCTTAAAGTTTCAAGGTATATTATCCATAAAGGTGTTGTGAGAAATTTCAATAGAAAACTTTCAATTTTTTTAAAATTCAAGCAGACCACAGCTCTTTAAAAAGACTTCCCAGAAAAGTCAAATTAACATGAAGTGTGAAACCATAAGTAAACTCACAATTTCTAGTTTTATTAGTTTTCAGTATTACAGAGGAAAAAAAGAGAGGGAATGATGAAGATTACAAGGTAGCTCTTAAGAGCAACCTAGTATTAAGTAAAACAACACTGTCAGATTAAAATCCAGTCAGTTACTATACCAAATCACAGGCGCCAACTTTTGTTGGCGCCGGTGGGAGCTCGCGCCCCCCCCCCCCCAACCCCCTCCCTGTCCCATTGGATCCCTCCCAAAGTCCCTGCCCAGGCCCCACCTCTTCCCCGAGCGCACCATGTTCCCCCTCCTTCCCAGGCTTGCCGCATGAAACAGCTGTTTTGCAGCGCAAATGCTGGGAGGAAGGGGGGAGAAGCAGGACTCGGCGGCGCGCTCAGCGGAGGAGGCAGAGCAAGGGGGCGCCTATGTATGGGGGGGACATGGCAAGTCGGCGCCTATGTATCAAATTATTTTTTAAAGTTCACTACCCACATTCTTCTCTCCCCTGTATGCAAAGGAGTCTTTCACAGAACAATGGAAAAGGAATGTCCATACCTAGAAAGCAACTACATGCAAAGGGCTTTCATATGCCTTGAGTACACAAATTAAGCTCCTCTGCCATTTTTTCCAGTTATAGTAATTTTAATACCATTTTAATACTAGTTGACTGTTTCAAATAGAAAACTGAGTTAAGTTGATATCTTTATAGTTCAAAGGCTGTATTTAGGTTGCCTATAAACTTTGTAAAGCAAGTCACTTAAAAACTTAAAAGGAGTCTCAGTACAAATCAAAACAAAAAAGGGGAGGGTAAAGTGACCACCCACTCCAGTGTTGCCTACTCCACATTGCAGGAAGTCACCAGACAAACCCTAAAAGTCATTAGATGTAGCTGTTTAAAAAGCACTCAAAAGGAGTCAAAAATGTCAAACAAAATTTCCAGAGAATTTTTTTTTTTTTTATTTATAGACAGACAGACACTCACTCCCCCAGGCGAGTATAGTCACAGAATCATTCACAAGCAGCTCAATTGTGTTAATAAAATCCATTCCATGCTCTTCCTACTACATTCTGTAGCACACTAGAACCAACTATAACAGTACACAATCATTATCAGGAGGGTGCCCTCTGCTCATTGGGAAGGGCGCTCTGTACACTACAGCCCAGGCTGGCTGGGGTTGGTTCCTTTCAACTGAGCCTCCCTTTCGTGCCAGCCTAGATTTAAGCTGACAGATTAGTGAAAAGGAGAGCCCAGAACCAGGGGGAAGAGGGCATTCACCTGGCCTGAGCTCAGCACTGCAGGGAGCCAAGAAAGTAGATTTAAAAAACAAAAATCTGCTAGCTGGACCCCTTTCCCCCACCCAGCTTCCAGGTTTTCATTTCTGAAAACAGCTGGGCAGCTAACCCCAGGCCAAGGAGAAAAGGGGAACCGAAATCAAGCTAGCTCCACCTTTGATCCTGTAGTAAGGGCTTCATTCCTGGAGGCATGGTGCCCTGTCTCATCTCACCCCAGCTTCCATCCGTGCGGCTCCCCTCGCTGGCTAACCTGCCTCCCCCACCCAGCCCGCTTCATTAGCCATCTTTCCCTGCATCACAGGGTGTGCTATGTACTATGGAGCAGCGAGAAAGAACACATTTGGGTAAAAACAAGCCCTGGCTAATGTGCTGCTCTCTCCAAAGTATACCCCGCTTTAGCAAAGTATTTAATTAGCCTCCACAAACTACTTTTCCTCGCCTGCAGATTATAGTGATCTCAGCCCAAGAAGCCCTAGAATGGGATTCCTTCCGAGGACGTGCTTAATTGAAACGTAATGACATTGACTTGGTGTACAACAGAATGTAAGAGCAGCATGGAATGGATTTTATTAACACTACTGAACTGCTTGTGACTATACATATTGGTGACTTCTTTCTCTGAATGTTACTGTAACTGGCAATGAAAGTCCCTAGATCTGTCACTGGTCACTTATTTTCTTGCTAGGGAAACCAAAAAGTCACTAAATCTAGTGACAGAGTCGCTAAGATGGCAACACTGCACGCCCAGATACACAGCTCCAGACACTAGAGCAGACAACATATTAAAAGTGATAATGAGTAGCCTTTAGAATAATCCCCACAATGGCATTATTTGCTATTAACAAAAAAAGAGCAAGCCTACCAGTCGAGGCAAGACTGCTCAAACCAGTTGAACTTTGAAAACATACAAAATCAATCCAGTGGGCAATACTGTTAGACAAAAATTTCAGTTCTGACAATACAAAGGGGGAAAAAGTGTTTCCCTTACATACATTTATTTTCTCCCTTCAAGGTAGCAAACTTGCACAGAATTCAATCAGTACTTTGATAATACAGAGTTGGGATGCTATGTAAGAATAACTTAAGATAGGTGTAATCATTTGGAGAGTATGTGAAAGTGCCTATCCATCTTCCTCCTGCTGCAAAGAGCAATCTAATTTTCAAAAACTCTCAGGAACATAGTTTAGTTAAAAGAACAAAGGAGTACTTGTGGCACCTTAGAGACTAACAAATTTATTTGAGCATAAACTTTCATGGGCTAAAGCCCATGTCATCAGATGCATGCAGTGGAAAATACCGTAGGAAGATCTACATTTATATAGATATAACGTGCGCACTCTCTCTCTGTGTATGTATGTATATACAAGAGACAGACAGACACACATATATACCGAGAACATGAAAAAAAATGGGTGTTGCCATACCAGCTCTAGTGAGATTAATTGATTAAGGTGGGCTGTTATCAGCAGGAGAGGGGAAAAAAACCACCACCTTGTAGTGATAATCAGAATGGTCCATTTCAAACAGTTGGTGTCCAGTTTGCAAATTAATTCTAGTTCTGCAGTTTCTCATTGGAGTCCGTTTTTGAAGTTTTAATGTTGAATAGTCACAGACTCCAACGAGAAACTGCAGAAGTAGAATTAATTTGCAGCCATTAAATTAGGCTTGAATACAGACTGGGAGTGGATGAGTCATTACACAAACTAAAACTCCTGCTGATAACGGCCCACCTTAAATCAATTAAGTCTCACTAGAGCTGGTATGGCAACACCCATTTTTTCATGTTCTCTATATGTGATATTATATAGATTACACTCTCTCACACACAGAGCGCGCGCTGTATCTATAGATATACATCTTCCTACAGTATTTTCCACTGCATGCATCTGATGAAGTGGGTTTTAGCCCATGAAAGCTTATGCTCAAATAAATTTGTTAGTCTCTAAGGTGCCACAAGTACTCCTTGTTCTTTTTGCTGATACAGACTAACACAGCTACCACTCTGATAGTTTAGTTGACTATGTAAAAATACTTTTTGCCTTCAAGAATAAATAGCCTTATCTACAGCAAAGGGGTATGTGTGACACAAAGGTCTTAACAAATATCACTGATTTTAAGCTTACTGCCTGGGACTAAAAAGAAGGTCTAGATCAGGGGTCGGCAACCTTTCAGAAGTGGTGTGCCAAGTCTTCATTATTCACTCTAATTTAAGGTTTCACGTGCCAGTAACACATTTTAATGTTTTTAGAAGGTCTCTTTCTAGAAGTCTAACATATAACTAAACTATTGTTGTATGTAAAGTAAATAAGGTTTTTAAAATGTTTAAGAAGCTTCATTTAGAATTACATTAAAATGCAGAGCCCCCAGGACCAGTGGCCAGGACCTGGGCAGTGTGAGTGCCACTGAAAAATCAGCTCACGTGCCTCCTTTGGCACACGTGCTATAGGTTGCCTACCCCTGGTCTAGACTGTATTTCCCCAACCTGCACTATTATTTACCGCCACCCAAAGACAGGTCAGCTCAGCAAATCAATAAACAGTATTTCAGAAAATAGAGTTTGGTAGGTTATTTTTTTAAATTATATCACATTACTTGAACTTTTGTATGAGACAACAGTAACCAATACTGGGAGGTGCTAGTGTTTATTTGTGAGTTCTATGTAAACAGTAATAATTTAAACACATTGCCATTTGCAAATGCACTGCCTAAATGAACTGAAAAGAGAACCATTCTTTAAACCATGTTAGTCATCAAAATAGTGAATTTGTAAAAATATCACCTTGCTATTACATGTCTCTTCTTGTGCATCTTTCAAAATCCCAGCTACCTGATGACATTTTTGGATTTCCAAATACACTTCACTTTGAATTAACCAAGGGCAAATGATCTAGTCTGTGCCATTGTTATTCTGGTTGGTCAATTTTTGGCACTGTCCCCCCCCCCAATAAGCTAGTCTTTGGCTAAGAGGTCACAGAAGTAAGTAACCTACAATATAAAGCAAGGTCACAGACACTTGGCATGATGTGCAGGGGACTGGACAGGACTAGAGGACCTCTTGAGGTCCCTTCCAGTCCTATGATTTCCAAAAGATGCTAAACATCTGGACTCCCACTGAAGAACAGGATTTGCGAGTGCTCAGCACCATTCTGGGGGTGGAGAGAGTCCATCTGTATCCAAGATATTCAGTTCTGTGCCCAAATTATTTCCTTACTTTTCTGGGGGTTTTTAGGTTTGTCAGCCACACTTTAGGAAAAACTGTGGGAAGAAAATATACTTTACATGTGTCCTTGAATGACCAATATTAATAAACATTTTAACAAGTGTCCTAAGCGCTTTTCTTTGTACCTCTCATTTTGGGTTTCTGTCTCTCATTTAGGCCATGAGATAACATCTGTGCCAACATGGACCATCCTATTTACCCAGTTTCCATAAATATTAAAGATATGCTGTTTAAATAAATCAATCATTTAATGCTAGGTGCGAAAGAATTATTTCTGTTTCATTAATTAAAATGATACATCAGAAGTAGAAAGTCAGGACCATGAATGCAGAGAATAGTTCCAACACCTGCAATCATAGAAAATAAGCTACATCTTATAAACTATTCTTAAATTAGTTCACTGCTTGGCACAAGGCAGCTCCAATCCCAACTAGGGCTTTTGGCCACAATAACATCAACATAACAAGAGGCAACATGCAGAAGAAGTTCTCTGGGTAATGCCCACAGTTCTGCTATTTTCCATAATGAAAAACTGCCGCAAGAAAGGGCACTTTAGGGACAGGAAGTAGATGAACTCCTCAGAGGAGTTCAAGTAGTTTTTCAGTTAATAAATTGAGTACTTGGAGTTTTCCCATAATCAAAATCAGTAGATCAAGTTTCTTTTGCAGTGCTCAGATGCTATGAGATGATACAGAGCTATGATACAAATCAGTGTACTAAGACTTTGAAGAAACTCTTTATATATTTGAGAGGGTGAAGGAAGAATGTTAGAGGCCAGCATTTTGCCCTGAGCTGAACCCTCTTTAGAGAACTGCTTGCTATCCCTAAAACCAGGCTTTCTATTAGTAGTCTAGAAGTTATTTGAACAATCCTAACTTCGTTCAAGATCAGTATCTTAAATAATATCCTACACAGATTAGTAGCAACAGGAAGATTGAAGCATATAGCAATCTTCCAAACAGATACAAGTTACAGTTGAAATGCTTAGTGTATTCTGCACATGGTCACAGAAGTAGCACCAGAACCTGTCAGGTAGCAGAGAAAATGGTTATATAGATAAAGGTGAGGTTTTATTAGGATTCAGTAATTTATATGCCATCTTCTCACAAGGAATTTTACAGAGACCCTCTGCCTCCAAACTAAGCAAGAGAGTTTTAACACTGACATGCATTTTCCACTTCCCCAGTAATCTGAAAAATGCTTAAAGATATTTTCCAAGCGTTTCCCGCTTTTTGGAGATATGAAGGGTAAAGTGGAGAGGAGGATCCCAGGAGAAGAGGTGCATAGGAAGATAGTCACATTTGCGGCAAGAAAAAAAAAAATAAATAACCCCACACACACCACCACCACCTTTTCATACTCAAAAGATAACTTTATGAGCATGTCCTAAGCAAGGAATTACAATGCAAGTTTAAAAATAAAGGTCCTCCAGCCCCTCCAAGATCATTTATTTCCATAATTTTTAAAAATATAAATATAAATATATATATATATACAAAAAAAATCAAGCGATAGGAACACAGGGATACAAAGTATATGCTTTGGGGGCAGGGACAATCTTTTTGCTTAGCACACTAGGATCCTGGGCCATGACTAGCGATCCTACTCGCTACAGGAATATAAATAATTTAAAAGCAATCCAAGTCCTAATCATGCTAGCAGACACCCCTCTTCCCCCCAGTTGTGAGGCTCCAATGAGCATGTCAATGGAACTCCACTCATGCACAATAGCTTGCAGAATTGAGATACAAGTCTCTAGGTTTGTTGCAACAACTAATTTTAAAAACCATGACAGTTATACCAGGTCAGACCATGGCCCATCTATAATAATAGATAATGGAGATATCCCATCTCCTAGAACTGGAAGGGACCTTGAAAGGTCATCAAGTCCAGCCCAATGCTTTCATTAGCAGGACCAAGTACTGATTTTGCCCCAGATCCTCAAGTGGCCCCCTCAAGGATTGAACTCACAACCCTGGGTTTAGCAGGCCAATGCTCAAACCACTTAGCTATCCCTCCCCATCTCTAATTGTGGTCAGTACCAGATACTTCAGGGGAAAGGAACAGAACACGGCAATTTGAAAGATCCACCCCCTGCAGTCATCTAATCTCAGCTTCTGGAAGTTGAAGGTTTAGGGACCCCAGAGCATAGGATTACAACCCTGACTATTTTGGCTAATAGCCTTTGTCCTCCATTAACTTACATAATTTTTTGAATTCTCATACTTTTGCCCTTCACAACCTCCCATGGCAACAAGTCCACAGGCTGACTGTGCATTGCATAGAGAAATACTTCATTGTGTTTTAAACCTACTGTTAATTTCATTGTGTGTTATGTGAAGAAGTAAATAACACTTTCCTATTCACTTTCTCCAGACCAGTCATGATTTTATAGATCTACATTATACCCCCACCCCAGAACACACCTCTTAGTCATTTCTTTTCTAAGCTGAACAGTCCCAGTCAATTTACTCTCCCCTCATATGGAAGCTGTTTAATACCCCCTCATTTTTTTTGCCCTTCTCTGCACCTTTTCTAATTCAAATACACCTCTATAATGCTGTCCTTGGGAGCCAAAAAAAATATCTTACCGTGTTATAGGTGAAACCGCGTTATATTGAACTTGCTTTGATCCACCGAAGTGTGCAGCCCCGCCCCCCCCGGAGCACTGCTTTACCGTGTTATATCTAAATTAGTGTTATATCAGGTCGCGTTATATCAAGGTAGCGGTGTGCATATTTTTTTAGATATGGGGCAACCAGAACTGCACACGGTATTTGAGGTGTGGGCATACTAGAGTGACATGATGATGTTTTCTGTTTTATTATCTATCCACCTCCTAATGGTTCCTAACATTGTTAAGCTTTTTTTGGACTACCTCCGCATGTTGAACAAGGACTCCTAGATCTCCTCCTTGAGGGCAACAGCTAATTTAGACGCCATCATTTTGTACTCTGATTTTTTTCTAATCTGCATTACTTTACATTTATCAACACTGAATTTCATCTGGCATTTTGTCATCCAATCACCCAGTTTTGTGAGATCTCTTCGCAGTCAGCTTTGGACTCAACTATCTTGAGTAGTTTTGTATAGTCTGCAAAATTTGCCACCTGACTTTTCTTCCTTTTCCAGATTATGTATAAATATATTGAACAGCACAGCACAGGACCCAGATAGATTCTTGGAGGACCTGGCTATTGGCCCCTCTCCATTCTGAAAACTGACCATTTATTCCTACCTTTTGCTTCCCATCTTTTAACTGGTTACTGATCCATGAGAAGGCCTTCCTTCTTATCCCATAATTGCTTAGTTTGCTTCAGACCCTTTGGTGAAGGACCTTGTCGAATGCTTTCTGAAAGCCATGTACACTATTATAATGTCCTGTCCCTTTAATGTTTGAGCCCTCTTTCTTCAACCCATGTAACGCCTCATTTCTGTTTTGCAACAAGAATAAAGCAAGCACAGCAAACAGCTGTGTTTCTGTCAGTTCTCTCTGTCTCTCTCTCTGCTGGGTTCAGGAATATAACTACACCCAATATAACACGAATTCGGATATATTGCGGTAAAGCAGTGCTCTGGGGGGGGCAGGGCTGCGCACTCTGGTGGATCAAAGCAAGTTCAATATAATGCAGTGTCACTATAACGCGGTAAGATTTTTTGGCTCCCGAGGACAGCATTATATAGAGGTAGAAGTGTATATCAAGAGGATCATCCTCGTCCACATGCTTTTTGACTCATTCAAAAAATTCTAGTAGATTAATGAGGCATGATTTTCCTTTACAAAACCTGGGTTGACTCTTCCCCAACATATCTTGTTCATCTGTGTGTCTGATAATTATGTTCTTTATAGCTTCAACCAGTCTGCCTAGCATTGAAGTTAGGCTGTAACTGCCAGGATTGCTTCTGAAGCCTTTTATTTTTTAAATAAAATCAGCCTTACATTAGGTACTTTCCAGTCATCTGGTAGAGGTGGATTTAAGCAGTAGGTTATATACCAGAGTTAGTAGTTCTCTAATTTCATATTTGAGTGCCTTCACAACTCTTGGGTATATTCCATCTGATCTAGTAACTTTTAAATTTAATTTAACAATTTGTTCCAAAACCTGCTCTACAGACCTTAATCTGGTACAAGGCCTCAGATTTGTCACCTTAAAAGAATTGCTCGGGTGTGAGAATCTCCCCCACATCATCCACAATGAAGATCGATTAAAAGAATGTATTTAGCTTTTCTGCAACAACCTTGTCTTCCTTGAATGCTTCTTTAGCACCACAATTGTCCAGTGGGTTCACTGATTGTTTATGAGGATGCCTGCTTCTGATATACTTAAAAAAAAAATTGTTAGTTTGTATATCTTCAGCTAGCTGCTCTTCACATTTTTTCTTGGCCTGTCTTGTACTTTTACACTTGACTTGCTGGAGTTTATGCTCTTTTCTATTTTCCTCACTAGGATCCAACTTCCACTTTTCAAATGGTTGCCTTTTTACCCTTCATTCTGCTGCTTAGCCATGGTGGCTTTTTTTTTTTTTTTTGGGGGGGGGGGGAGAAAGGAGGGAGAGAAGAGAAATATACATTTAGTTTGAGCCTCTAGTGTGGTGTTTTTACATAGTCTCCATTCAGTTTGCAGTACTGCAACTTTGTGACTGTTCTTAAGTGTCCATTTAATGAGTTTCCTTGTTTTTGTATAGTTCTCCTTTTTGAAGTTAAGTGTTTTGTGATGGGATTCTCTGGCATTCTTCCCCCTACAAGGATGTTAAATTTAGTTACATGATGGTCATTATTACCAAGTGGTTCAATTATATTCACCTCTTGGGCCAGATCCTGTGGTCCATTTAGGACTAAATCAAGAGTTGCCTCTCCCCTTGAGGGCTGCATGACAAGCTACTCCAAGAAGTCAATTATGGGGGGGTCTAGAAATTTTCCCTCTGCATCCCTCCCAAAGAGGACATATACTCAGTCAATATGAGGACAGTTGAAATAAGTTTATTATTATTAGTGTCTTCTGCCTTTGCAGCCTAAGCTGAGCATTGTGCAATCACTATCACCATATTAATCAGGTGGTTGATAAGTATAGCAGTAGGAATATACTATTATTCAAGCATGAAATTTCTATCCACAGAGATAGATGTTTACTATATTTTACTCTATGCTTTTCCCCCTCCCACATATAGTGCCACTCCCCCACCAGTGTGACCTACTCATTTCTATATCCTGATAATACCATGTCCCATTGTAGTTTCTAGAAAGGATATCTAGGTAACCAGAGATTAACTTTACCTATAATTTTGTGACAGAAAAAACTACAATAGCCAAGAATAATTTTATTAGCCAAAGATATGCCTGTTTAAACAAAATCTGGAAGTAAAAATGTTTGTGAAGAGCATGAAAGTGTGGCCCCTGCATAGTAAGATTGTGTATGTGTGAAATAAAGACAATTTAAACTCTGCATAGTACTATTACTAGAAGGTACAAGTTTTCTAATAAGATGGTTATAATTCTGGTGCAATTTTAGAGCAGCTGATAACATTTTGTAAGTGATAAGTCAGAAAATTGAGATAATTTGAAAAGCCGGGCCCTTAAACAATACTTTTACTATAGAGCCAAATAACTGACTTTAGCCAGTTAGAGTGTCTAGGGTTTGTACATCAAACCCTTACGTCAGAGTGTTGTACAAAATTAAAAGCTATCAAAACCAAAAAGCTTTCAGCAGTTTTGTTCTCTTCCCCCTACCCACAAACCATTTAAAACAACAACAAAAAAACCTTAATTTATTGCAGGAAGGTTATAATGAAGACTTTGATCTTTCTACCATCCTGACCTTTCACTAGATTATATCTGCAACAAATACACTGCAATACACACAAAATGAGTTGTGTATATTAAGATAGATTTACTTCTAGTATAAATAGCCAGAGTATTTTGTTAGTGAGAAAGGCTAATGTAACCTGTCAAGCATAACGCACAAAGGAATAGTCCTCCCAAACATGCTGACTCCATTAGCCTCTACCAAAAACTGAGTTCAACTAAAGGCGGCTTTTCTATAACATGAAAGAATCCGGGGGGGGGGGGGGAGGGAAGAGATAGGATCTCATTTTTGAAGTCAAGCTTTATAAATATGGCATAATTGTAATAAACAAATATCAAATAGTTATAGTATACACTCACGAGTTGCAAAAAGATGTACCAAATCTAGTGCAAAGGCTCTATTTAGCTGTAAATCAATGTGTTTTAATAGTTATATCAACCAATGAGAATGCACCTTTCTTTAGAAAATAACTGAAATACAAATAGAAAAGTTGATTAAAATAGAGGATTGAAATCAAGGCTTTCCACTTAGTCACTGATTCAAATCAAGGCAATTTAAATCAATCCATCCTGGTCAGAAAGCTATTGATAAAGCATTTTAACAATCCCAGAATATACCAATACAGCCACAGCTGAGGGACATACAGATAAGAAAAACAACAAAACAAAACAAAAACAGGTTTGTCAAACAAGGTGATGGTATTTGGACATCCTGAATTATTACAGAGACAATAGAAGCAGCCAACTGTTTCACGGGAGGGATGCTCATGCAATGGTTTGAATTATCAGTAACAGCTTCACCTCTGTACTATATTCTGACCCAAAAATTTATCACAGCTATTTAACCTTTAATGATTCATAAATTTACTTAACTCCCACATACTGCTTGCAGTGCAGTTAACAGTGGATAAAGTCTATGCATGCCTGTGCAGTCTCTCTTAACATAAAAACCTTATCACTTGCATAGAAATTTAATTTGGGAGGACTAGTCCTTTGTATGTAATGCTTGCCGGCTTACATGAGCCTTTCCCTTAGAATTTTAAGGGAGAGACAAAGGGGAATGAGATGGGGGGAGCGGGAGGGGAAAAGAAGGAGTAGTAATTCATATGCAGGGATTGACATTTTACACTGATTAGAGGCCAGAGGACTTTCAGCATTGAATTCAGGATATACACAGAAACAAAAAACCCACATGTCTCTAGTGCAAGAGACTTGAGGTTTAAGAATCTGATAAATTATCATCAGGCCTAGAAACAAATACCAATTACCAATTGCATATAGCATTTGTTTCATTGTCACCAGATATCACATCTTCAGAATCAAATAATTTACTGTTTTGCCTCCTCCCTTCCTCCAAACTTAAATTTCAATAGATTATAGCAGTCACGATCTTGTACTTCATTACAATTTGAAAGCCTGGAATCCTACATTTTGAGTACTGTGAAGCACTAAACTAACTAGCTCATGCGGTATCAGCTGCTAAAAATCAGGCTGTGTTTAAAGGTTAAAGACAAGATTGAAATCGGGTCATTCTGATCCTCAAACAAGGGTTCCTTTAATAAAGTCATTTTTAGTATGTTTTGCTGATTAACTTTTTCCTAGAGAGTTAATATTTGTTCCTCTGTTTTACTCCCTCCACAAACTTTCAGACAGTCAATTATTACAGCCAAACAGGGACTATTATGGTGATCATTTAGTCCAGGGTAATCAATAAGCATACTGCTGGCCAAATATGGACCGCCAAATGATTTGGAATGGACCCTGAAATCTTATTTACTTCTCCTTATGTTTTTTTTTTTTTTTTTTTTTTATTAAAGATTTCTCTGGAATTTGGACCTTGATCGAGAAATTTGGACCTTGACAAAAAATAATTGACTACTCCCAATTTAGTCTGACCGTCTATGTAATGCAGGCCATTGATTTCACCCAGTGAGTTCTGTATCAAGTCCATAGCTTCTGGTTGAGCTGAATCATATTTTAGAAAGATATCCAGTCTCTATTTAAACTTTAAATGATAGAAAATACGCTACATGCTTAGGTAAGTTGTTCCAATGGTTAATTACTCTGTCGAAGCTAGAAAAAGATTCAGGCTAGAAATAAGGCTCAAATCTTTATCTTCCAATCATTAGTTCTCGTTATGCCTTTTTCTCCTAGATTAAAGAGCAGTCTACAGCCAGAAATCTCTTCCACGTGTAAGTACTTGTAGACCACAAAAGGCTAAGAAATGACTTGATCATGGATAAACTAAGTAGACTATGCTTCTTTAGGGCTTGTTTACACATGGTATTATTCCAGAATAGCTGTTTTGCTTTAAATTCACACCTAATCTTTTCCAGAAGGCCTTCCATGAATAG
This sequence comes from Malaclemys terrapin pileata, assembly GCF_027887155.1. NCBI lineage: Eukaryota > Metazoa > Chordata > Testudines > Emydidae > Malaclemys > Malaclemys terrapin. The sequence goes on from NC_071506.1 coordinate 257,730,025, forward strand.
ACAAGCCCGTAGTCTCTCACTATAAGGCATATTTTCTAGACATCAAATAATTCTCGTGGCTCTTTTCCGAACTGCTTCCGATTTTTCTAGATTCTTTTTGAAGTGTCACCATCAGACCTGGATACAGTATACCAGCAAACAGTCACACTAAAGTGATTTGATATTCCTACTTCTACTTAATATTCCCCACTTATAGGTTACAGCATCACACTGGTAGCTCATATTCAACTGGTTATCTACCATGACCTGCAAGTCTTTCCACCATGACTGTTTTCCAGGCTATAGGCCCCCCCGCCATATCAAATGTGATCTATTTTCTTTTCTTCCTAGACATATGATCTGACATTTAGCTGTATTAAAACTTTAAGTACCAGTATCACACAGTTTCTAACACATTTCTTGAAGATGCTCCTGGTGATCTGAGGATACGACTCCCATTACTCCTCAGACTTTGCTGGGAAGAGGAATCTGAGAAAGTTAAAAAGATAATATAGAGTATTTGTTTTAATTAATTTAAAAGCATTGGTGCAAGGTCCAATATCTTGTGATCTGCCAGAGCTAGAAACACCAAACAGATTCAAATTATTTCACCACCATAATCTTCCATCAGCCAAAGCACCAACAGAGACTGGACCTTTCTTAAACATTTAAATACATCTGTGCTAGTGCTCAACTTTTCATTTATGAAATTCATGCAAAAGGAAAGCTGATGACTAACAAAAGATTCTAGTTTGTTATGACTGATCCTATGTACGTAGCATGATTCTACTCTACCGTATTTGTTTATTTTGGGAGAAGCAAGAGCAACATCTGTTTAATTTATCAAGACAATTAAGAGGTGAGTTGATTATGGTGCATAAGTACCTTCACAGAAAAAAAATACCTGGTAATAAAGTGGAAAAAGCCTAGTGGAAAACAGCATAACAAAAATGATTAGCTGTCAGTTGAAACCAGACACATTCAAATTAGAATGAAGGCACAGAATTTAAGTCACCCTCACTGTTAGCTTGTTCCAATAGTTATCAAGAGATATGGTGGATTCTCCATCTGTAGAGGTCTTCAAACAGAGACTTAATGGAAGATACCCCTTTATTGAGCCCACTAATAAAGTAACTGGGGAAAATTTGATAGCCCATGATATATAGGTCTGACTAGCTGGGCTAATGGTCTCTTCTGGCCTTTAAAATTTTATTCACATACCCCTGAGTTTAGCAATGACAGACAAAACTGGAGGGTTTATACACTTCTTCCAAATCTTTTTTTGGGGGGTGGGGGCGCATGATGATATAGCAACTTATGAATATACTTCATGTGTCTGTTAGCAAACAGCAAAGCATAGGTTAAAAGACTATTTTAAATGGTATACAGGAAAGAAAGTTTGAAAATAAAATAAAAAGCCATTTGTATTATAAACAAAAAAGAACCTCTTTAGAGGAGGCACTTGCAGAATGAGAAAGCAATTACTATTGAATTTGCTGCACCCCACACAGAGTGAAATAATGTGCAAGAGATAATTAATCTCCACCATCCCGATTTTCCCCTCAGGCAATTTTAGACTAGGGAGCTTGAACCTATTTAAAAAGCTTAATGAGGGAAAGATTTGCTTGTTTCACTTACCTTTTAAAAGTTGTCCCTAGCATCTATCAGCTCAAGATTTTTTTGTTAAGTAAAGCTTGATCCTTGTGGAGGTGTCCTGACTCCACATGAAAGACAACTGGAATTCCAAAACTGGAGACTTGGCTGCTGTACTTGTAGAATAATCTCACATTTATGTACTCACAGTTGCCTCAATTGGATCCTAAGGCACTTATGAATAAACTACACTTAGGATCATACACCACTGAAGGCAGCTATTTTATAGTATTAAAACTATATCTATAGACATTGAGTGCCTTTTTCAATTGTAATGGAAGTTTAGATAGAAAGCAGTTTCCTGAATTAATATGGGTGCCTTGGCCAAATTCCCTTACAAGTGCAACGGGACCTTTAATAAACCACAAGTATTTGTGGACACTGATTTGACTTTCATCTAAAGCAGGGGTCTGCAACCTCTGGCACGCGGCTTGCCAGGGTAAGGACCGGGCTGGTTTGTTTACCTGCCACATCCGCAGGTTCGGCCGATCGTGGCTCCCACTGGCAGCGGTTCGCTGCTCGGGGGCTAACGGGGTGGCAGGAAGCGGCGTGGGCCGAGGGATGTGCTGGCCGCAGCTTCCCGCCACCCCCATTGGCATAAAGCGGCGAACTGCAGTCAGTGGGAGCCGTGATTGGCCGAACCTGTGGACGCGGCAGGTAAACAAACTGGCCCGGTCCTTACCCTGGCGAGCCACGTGCCAGAGGTTGCCGACCCCTGATCTAAAGTCTTGTCTACACCAACCTACACGGATTTAAACAAGCTTGTTTACACATGGGTTTGCACCAGTTTAAACAAGTCTACTGGTTGTAGCCTAGTGGACAGTGCTGGAATGGCACTAAAGAGACTTCGTTTTTTTATTCCTGTCTCTGCCACTGGTTTGATAGATAAGCTTGGGCAAATCACTTCACCTCTACACCTCAGTTTCCCATCTGTAAAATAGGAATAATGGTACTGACCTTTGTAAAGCATTGGGGATCTGATTATTATAAAACTGGTTGTATCAGTTTAAATTGATAAGCCAAGTCTTAAATCAAATTTCTCTCTCTTTTTTTTTTTTTAAGCACACACACACACACAGCACTTTAACTCCATCTGTTTAACTAAAGGTGTGTTTGGTGCTTTTTTTTTTTTTAAATATATATAATCTGGTTCAGCTTTGTGGGTAGACCAGGCTTCATCTACATCAGGGGGCACTGAGTTGTGTTAGAAAACATGTTAAACACGTTTTCTATTAAAATTTTTTGTACATGGTCCTTGTCTACATTAGGTGTTAGTGGTGTCTAACATGTGATGGCTGGTCATGATGAACTTAAAAACTGTTTAAGAGTGGCTAATATTAGTTTAGCTTAATTCAGTTTATCCAATTAAAATCAGCTGATCTTGGATGTCTCCACAAACTTGAGGGATAAGGACAGATTTAACTCAAAACTAATTAGAAACCAATTTCAATAACCTGGTGCAGTTTCTCTGTGTAGTCCACCCTTTAGTTCTTTACAGATCTCCTAGACAGTTACTTTTCACTCTGAGGTCTTACATGTGAAAAGCACAAGGTAATATAACTGCAGGCACATGCAGAAAATATTTACGCATGTGTATTTATACATACACAGTATTACATAAAAACCATGCAATTTAAAAACGACTTGTGTACAAAGTTAAGCACTCAAATGTTAAGGAAATGCCAGATTTAAAGATGACTGCACAATATTAATTCTGCCTCATATTCATCAAATGAGGCGGGGATCCTGTGAAAAAAGTAACGCAGCTATAATGAAGGGGACAGAATTAAAGTTGCATAGAATACTATAGATCTTTCACTGCCTAACTTTTGGGTGGTTTCATTTTGCAAACTAATTAACAGATTAAAGAGAGCAAGAACTGTTATATACAATTCTAACAAATCCTCCATCACACATCATCAGGGTTTGAACACTGCAATATGAACTTCTGCCACTTGAGCTATAGAACCAGTTACGTTAGCTGGCACAAGGAAAAGGCTTTATCTCAGAGCTGGGGGCGGGGGCAAAGAAAGATGGACTATTACAGCCATGCATTGGGTCCAGGTAGTGTTTGAGGAAGGAGTCCAGCCCAGCTCTGTCTCTAACCAAGGTGGTACCTCCAGTAGTGGAGTGGATGCTGGATTCCAGTGGGTTTATTTGGGGGAGTCTGGCCCAGCTGGATTGGGAAGGTTCTGCCCCATGTAGCATTCCAGGGTAGGGAAGAAAAGAAGAGAAGGGAAAACTGGGATGATGGGGCCATGTGCTGGGTTGCAGGGAATGTAATGTGTGCACAGGTGAAGCGAGATGCCCAGCCCACCTTTCTCCTCCCTCCCATTGCTCTGGCAGCTCCTGGTATAGTGTGTGGTGGTGCTACGTTGGGTCTGGCTCTTTAGAAAGAGCTTGTTCAAAGTTCTCCTGAGGCATACACTGGAATTTCCTAGGATAAGAGAAAAGGCACATTGCTAACCTGACGGCTTTCTACATGCTGAATTTCCTGCTGCAAGCACAACAATATTGGAGCATCTCAAAAGAAAAGTTACAAGAATCTCTTATAGATGTAAAGTATTAGGTAATTTAAATAAAGGGTCACTAACAGCTTCCCAAATTACAGAGACACCTACATATTCGTTAAGGAAAACTATACGAAATAAAATGTTCAGTACTTTTTTTTCCCCGTCTTCCTAGAGCTGATGAGACAGTGGCCTGAGATCATGAATCTGTAAGGATTACTGAACCCTGAAGAAAAACAGCAAATGGTAGATTGTGATGGTATCTCAGCACTAAATTCATACATTTAAAAGGGAAAAATATAGTGCAAATAGATTAACAGACTGACAAAGCCCATCTTTTCTTTGTTCTAGAATGTTTTAAAACATTTAAGGTTAGAGAATATAAATTGTTACATGTAACTAATTCCCCGCAGTTAATATGAAGGCTCTAGATATGCCCATAAACTTAAATGTGTGTTAACAGGGAACCTGACAGTATTCTGGGGTTTAATACAATTACGACAACTTAATTACAGTTACTGAGACAAGCCAGATATTCTGTGACAACTAAATGGCAGCTCCAGTGAACAAAGTAGTAATTCCATTACAACTTGTGTTGATTTCTCCATAATGCTTCATAACAATATAGTTTACGTCAACATAAATAAGAGATCAGAGAGGATAAAAATGGAAAAGACCTATTAGATCTTTTCCTGCAAATAAAGAACATTTACCAGATGAAGGATTCCAATAAGAGGCCCAGAGGCTATACGTTTCTCTTAGCGAAGTAACTTTAGAAACATCCCAATAAGCCTTCCTACAGTTCTCTGTAAAATTTAATAAAAGTTTTAGAATTTATTCTACAGTTCTCAGATTCAAAACCATTAGCAAACCAACATTCCACTAAATATCTGACTGAAAAGAAGAGGGAGAAACTCAGGCCTGGTCTATGCTTGCAAATTAAATCAAAATCTAACTGAAGGTCTAGTGAAGATTCACTAAAATCGACCGCAGATCACCTTCCCATTGACTCCAGTACTCCTTTGGAACGAGAAGCGTAAGGTAAGTCAACGGGAGAGTGTCTCCCGTCGACCCAGCGTGGTGTAGACACTGCAGTAAGTCAACCGAAGCTACATTGACTCCAGCTATGTGAATAACATAGCTGGAGTAGTGTAACTTAGGTCGATTTACCCCCATAGTGTAGACAAAGGCTTATGGACTGAAAAATTTCAAACTCCAAGCGTCCTAGTTAAATCAACTTAAACCCTGGTCTGGATGCAAGGTAGGTTGACAGAATTCCGCTGTTGACCTAGTTACTGACTTTTGGAGGGGCTGGATCAATTACATCAATGGAAAAACAACTGTCAATTTAGGAAATGTCTACGCTATGATGCTACAGCGGCAGCACCGTAACTATGCTGCTGTAGTGAAACATACCTTTAGACCTGGTCTACACTAGAAATTACACAAGTATAACGGGTAAAAACTGCACCCGTGACAAGGTTATATAGGTATAAGCCATAGCATGGATTGCTATTATATTGGTATAGCTTATTTTGCTTCCCAATAGCGAATAAACTATACCAGTGTAACTGCAGAGGAATGGCTGCTTAACTATACTTGTACATGTAATCACTAAAACATTCTAGTTTAGACAAGACTAATGTTTCACTTTAATACACAATATAGGTAGCATAAGAACAAAAATACTTCAAGCACACAGCTTTGATTTTTCTTCATACATGTTTGTGGTACATATGGCCCTGCCTCCTAGGCAAGCTAGTTTTGTGGTCAGATCTTAAAAAATTTCTGTTGTGTATGGGGTTGTTGGGTTTTTTGTTTGTTTGTTTCTTGAACAAGATACATTAACAGTGTTTACACAGAGTCTCACATCACTAGATACATTTAAACCCTGAACCTCTTTTGGGGAATTGTCCTGAATATGGTTACTTTTGGCGAGGGAGAAAACACATTTTTTACATCTCAGCAGCTGTGTATGTATTTAAAGCTCACCTGCAAAACATTTAAGAAGTTCTAATGCCACTTTATGGCATAAGAAAATGATCTGAAAGTTTGTTGTGATAAAGATATTTTTCTTGTTTAGACAGGCTAAGAAAGTCAAATCCAACCTTCCCTATTTTGACTGGTTGACCTTTAAGTCCAGGATGTTTGAGGGTTTTGAATCTTAAAAGGCTCTCTTTTCCGAAGTGTTAGTGAAGTTACACAGGTGCTAAAAATGTTTGGTAGTCCAAAAATCCATTCAATAGCATAACTTCTCTCAGCTCATAGTGTTACTATTGCACTAGTTCTAAGCTAGAACACAAGTTGAGTCAGGATCTGAATTTCTAATTTTAAAACCAGCATTCTTATTATTATTAAAAAAAAAAACCCACACACACACACCACACCCATCTTCCCCGCTTTCTGTAGGCAACTTAAATAATGTTTGCTGTAACAACTTAGACAGTACTTTGATGTTACTGCTTTTTGTATTATTCTTGCAATATTAGCTACACTATATATCCACTTAGGTCAGTTCTCTGTTTCCAATCACTAATGCAATAAAATTGTGTTTTATTTGAGAACAGGATGTTTTCTAGGTTTTTTGGCTGTATGATAATTTAGTGTGGTATGGGTGAACATAACTGGTAGTTTTTAGAAGTCCAAAGTTTGAACTTTTAAAAACCAGCAATTTATTTATCTTAATGAAGATTTGCACTCCCCTTCCTGGGAATTTCCTTAGGTTAAGGCACTTGATAATTTGCTTAGCAATGAGATTCCAATTTCTGAGTAGCATGGGAAATTGGGGCCTAAACTAAGCCAACCATGAGGACTACTTCAAATGTTATTTATCTGCTGGTATTATGTAACACAAAGAGCTTTCTACTGTAAGACCTTTACCTCTCAACAGAACCAACATCTCATCTGAAGTCTTGTCTTAGTAGACAGAAGAAATGTAATACTAGGTAACTGGATTAACATCTTCTTAAAGACCTTTGGCTGCCAATTTTTGTTTCAAATGATAGCTAAAACATCTGGGAAAAGGGGTGTTTTAGACTCAGATACAAGAAGTTCAGTAAGGTCTGGCCTCATGCTTTTAGTATTTTTACTCATCTGAAGATTCTATTTCTACTACTAAAGCTATGTTATTTTCTGTATTGGTTCTTCTTTTTGGGAAGGGTGGTAGAAAGATGCGATGAAGTGGAAGCAAAATATGCATCCTTTTATACACAATGCTAAAGTAGTAGTTTAATCTCATGGCAAGATACTTAGTCCAAGGATAGCTCTTTTAAATCTAACTTTAAATGAATACATACTTGATGTTATGTAAAACTTGAAGTTGTATTTAAACAACTCTTTATGTGTATATATAGCTCCTCGATATATGTTCCATTCTATGCATCCGAAGAAGTGGGCTGTAGCCCACGAAAGCTAATGTTCAAATAAATGTGTTAGTCTCTAAGGTGCCACAAGTACTCCTGTTCTTTTGGGGGATACAGACTAACATGGCTGCTACTCTGAAACCTATTTAAACACTATTAGCAGGCTGCTATAGGTGCCTGATCACAGTAGTTTATTGTAAAGAAAGTTCAATAGTGACTTTTTTTTTTAAGAAACTATGTCCTCTTTTGTAATCTAAAGAAGTAGACATTTGAACCATTAATTGCATTCACACAGCATCACAGAATATACACTAAGTTAGCTGACCTATTACTACATAGGTTAACTCCTACTCCCGTCCCCACAAAAAAAAGTATTACAGGACATTTGGAGAACTAATGGAGCAGTCCATTAATCTGATTTAATTGCCATCGCCCACGTTTCCTTATATTGAACACCAAACACATTCTGGAAGGGAGAAAAATGGCTACAGAAAAAAAACTGAGTAGCAAATCCAAGCATAATAATTTAAGAAGAAAGTGTTTGACACTAACTAGGATGTTATACAATTCCTGAAGTAATTTTAGATGGGTTCAACAAGATACAAGAGTTTTCCATTGGCAAGTGAATATTCTTTGATTTGTTACTTTATCAGAGAAAAAAGATAAGCAAATTTAACTTGAGTTACAGTTGTCTGGCTAGCTATTTATTTTGTTAGTCACATTTGTTTTTAAAGCTTTATTTGCAAAAAATCTGATTAAGTGATTATGCTTAGATTTTTCATATTAGTAAACCCTCTTCTTTGCCCAAAACCTGTGACAGTGACTATCAACCTCGCCTTAACTAGAAAGAAAGGGCTACTCATGCTGGTATAGTTTTCACCCCAAAAAGACTCACCTCTACAAAGCCTATAGCAGAAATAAAACAAAGACAAAAGTTATCTGGTAATATATAACTTTTAATTAAAATACAGATGTTAGGCATAACAAAACTGTTTCAAAAAATGAAAAGTTTTTATTCAAACAGGTCTCTCTGTACTGTACCAACCTACAGTACCTGAACATTCTTATTGGACAAAAGTTAATCTCATTCAACTCAATTTTGAGTCATCTAGTCTCAAAAAAAAGTCACTTTTATTACAGTTCAGCAAAACATGTTTGTTGAATAAAATAATTACAGTAGTTAATGTTTGTACAAGTTCTCGATAGGATACATAAGTATAGTATAAATCCTCAAACTCCAAAATACAACTTAAAAGAAGATTTACAACACAAACAATACAGGACACAGATTGATATTTCCTAATCCATCCAGAAATTATCTAAAACAAAATTGTTGCATGAAATTCCACATGGTTTTTAAAATTGTCTGTATACTGTACCATGTTTAGAAGGCTGTACCTGAAAACCAAGGAATGCATTCCTTAGGTTTAGAGAAATGTAACAAACTTCACTTTTAGTATCTACAGGAATGCAGAAAGGAGCTTAACTGTCTTAACCCAACCACTTACAGTACTATCAACTTGAAATCTAGTAAATTTTTTTAAAAAAGTTAGCGTAAGGTAAGTGCCAGACTGCTCCCTAACTTTCCTCCCTTTACCAATATTTGTGGTTTTAAAGGTCACATTTTTAAACATGTTATCTTTTCTACTGCTGTACAAAACCCCTATAGAAACAGGGAAGAACACACTATGCTAGGAAAACAATGAGTGACAAGAGCTGTCATGTGCCCAAACTAAAACTGAAAAAAGAGATTACCATCCCACAGTCTCTTCAGGTATAGCATTGCTACATTGTAACAATGTCAGATAAAAGTTGTTTGAAAACAGTTTAAGCTGACAACCCTTTAAGCAAAGGGGCTTGAAGTGACTGTCTTCCACTGAAAATGTAAATCTTCAATAAAACAGTAGAAAGAAGCAGAAAGTGGGAGATTTAAACTTCCAAACTCAGATTTTTATATTATCTTTAACAATTTTGTAAAAAAAAAAAAAAAAAATAGCAGCCTGTGTGTCTGAATTGTAACAACCACTATTCCTTTTATCTGATTCGTGTATGAACTATTCCTGTTCACCATGTGCTTGAAGGCATTTCTGTGATTACACATCATGTGCCAGTATTGACATAAACCTGACAAAAAAAAATTCTTATTTTTATGTAACTTGTTAAAGGGAAGTTGTCATTAGACTGAAAACCCTTCTTACAACAAAGATCCGAGTAGCAAGGAGCAGATTTGTAACCCCAAAACCTCACTACCTAGCAGTCTTATGCTTGTGTCCCCCCTGCCCTTCAATGAGATCACAGCGTATTCACGAATGAAAGTTACATGGAAGTCAGTAGTTTATATTAAAAGCGGGCGTCTGTAATAGCACGTGCCGTCTCCCCCAGTGACTCACTATAGCCCATAGACAGAGGTATAAGCCTGGCTGCAACCTTCACTGAGGGTACACGGCGCTGATCACGCTCCTGAGACCATAGGTACAATCAAGCCGCACAGAAGTCCTAGGTGGGCTGCTCTGCCATTATGTCAGCCGTGTCCTGGCACTTGCAGGAGAACAGACCCACCACGTGCACAGCCACAGCTTCCTCACAACACCCATAGCTTATGCCGCGCTCCCACTACCGGAGCATATAACTCGACAACGCCACCCGGTGGCAGCGGGAGAGCACTGCAGCCTCCCCAGGCACCAGCTCGCGCTGCCGCACAAGGCCCAGCCCAAGAACCAGAGACAACAAAATGGCGGCCGCCCGCTGCGTCACGTGACCCCTTTGTGCCTTCCGAGGGCTGGGAATGGCCCTGCCAGCCGCCGCGGCGGGCGGGTTCGGGGTGGCAGGGTCCACGGGGAAGACTTGGTATGGGACGAGGGGGATCATTTGGGCTCGGCACCCTCCCTCTCCGGTCCCCCCTCCCCGCGGGCGGGGAGAGCGGGGAGAAGATGGCGGCCATTTTGTGCTTGCGCAGAGGCGAAGGTGGGGGCCCCGGGTCGGGTGCGGGGGGATGGAGGGACCCGGCCGGGGGGGGGTCTCACGTACCGACTCCTCTTCCTTCTCCATGCCCGTGGGCATCTGCGGCACGGCCCGGTTGATGGAGGCATATTCGGCCAGGTCGGGCAGGTCCTCGCAGCGGAAGACGGGCAGCGGCTTGGACGCGTCCAGCGCCCGGGCCCGGAACGACAGTTTGCTCATGTTAGGCAGCGATGGCGGCTCCGACTGGGGAGGGGGGGGCGGCAGTGAGAGCGCTCCGAGCTGAGAGCCGGACCCCGCCGAGCGCTCTCATGGAGGGACCGGGGCTCCCCCAGCGGGGCGGGGCGCTCTCCGATGCGGGGCCCGGCGGCGCCCGCTGGCGCGGCTGGGCTAGGCGCTGGCTTCTCTTCTCTGCCGCTCCGGCTCCGCTCAATACGCCACGGCCAACATGGCGGACATTAAACCTCGACTGGCCGCCTCTTTCAGCCAACCCCAGCGCCACAGCCATTCCCACACTGCATCGCGCAGGGGCGCGGGCACAGCGCCGCCCGGGGCAGGGGGCGCGCGGCGCGGGCCCTGGGAGCGCGGGCACGAGAGAGCGGGAGAGCTCAAACGGGCAGAGAGATGCTCAGAGTGAGGTCTCCTAGAGAGTCCCGCTTCAGAGCGGGACGGGCTCTATCCGCATCTCAGCGGGAGGCGGGGGACATTCACTCTCGGTCGCTGGGACAGAGGCCCCCGTGGTGTGGGGTAGGGGGCTAGCCCCAGGCCTTCTCACTCACTGCGGGGTAGGCAGGGGGACAGACCCCATTAATGAGGGGGAAAGGGTACGCAAGACCCTTCACTCCCTGCAGGGCAGGGGGAGATTACCTGGGAGTCCGTTGTAAAGACAAGCAGCACAGGCGACCGACCTGCCTAGGCCGATGCATGAAACTGCCTGGGCAGGGAGGTTGTTTCTTCTAAGGGTAGGTTCCCTCCCTGAGCGCCCTGGCAGCCCGTCTCAAGGGGTTTGTGACATCAGAGTCCATAGAACTGAAACCTCAGCCGTAGAGAAAGGAAGAGATTGACACGGGGCTGTTTAAAGCTTTGTTTTCTGTTTGTTCCTATGACTCCAACTCTGGAAACCTGGTTTTGTTAAGATTTTAACACTTCATGATTAGTAGTATGAGGGTAGTATCCCAGTTGGCACTATAAACCAAATACCAAGCAGATGATCCTTGGCCCAAACAGTTTACAACCTAATGAAAGGCTGAGCTGCTAAACCACATTTGAGTCATACGAGATGTCCCCAAGAAGATCAGGGAAGACAAAAGTTAACATTCCTTATATTTCTAGGTTAAAAAACAATTTTTTTTTTCTGGAAAAAGAAAAACATCAAAGAACTAAAATGTACAGCAGTTTAAGTGTTAAATAGAATGAAGTCCACAATAGTGTCATATACCTGATGCTTTGGAAGGACTAATTTCACAATGTTGAAAACAATTATGAGCCAGATTAGCTAGGAGGAAGAATTTAATCAGAAAAAAGTGAGTGATTGGTTAAGAATACTTTACTAGTTACAATTGAGGAAGAAGGCCATATTGGTTAAAAAACCCAATCTGGTGTAGCAGAGGAGTGAAGGCTGCTATAAAAAAAATGTTATTTTATACATAAGAATAAACAAATGGAAGAAAGGGGAGGTTGATAGTAATCAATCTAAATCAGAAACTAGGAACTAGAAAAATTGATAAGGAAAGCAAAGGGACTTAAAGGGAAATCTATGGCCAGCAGAGTTAAGGACAATAAGGAGTTTTTAAAGTATATTAGGAACAAAGATTCCCAACAACAGTATTAGTCCATTACTAGATAGAAATGGTAAAATTATCAATAATTGTGTTCCATAATATTTCTGTTCTATAGCTGGGAAAAAACATATGTAGTCATATCATAAGATAGCATGTTCCGTTCCATTAATACAGTGGTTCTCAACCCACGGCCCAGTTAGCACACAGCTGAGCTGTGCCACAGCTGTGTCCCAAAGGCCAGCCCACCCAGGTGGTGGGGGTCCGAGGCAGGCAGCTGGCCAGCCCTGTGAGTGGCCAGGGTCCGGGCTGCCACTGATACATAGCAATCTGGATCACCTGGTAAGCTGGGCACAAGCAAACAATATGCATTTGAATATGGACACACACACACACACACACACACACACAGCAGGCCATACTTATAGGATGGGGGAGCTTATCCTGGGAAACAGTGACTCTGAAAAAGATTTGGGGGAGTGGTGGATACTCAGCTGAACATGAACTCTAATGTGATGCCATAGCCAAAAGGCTTACTGCAATCCTTGGATGCAAAAAGGGGAATCCCGAGTAGGAGTAGAGAGATTATAACTCCTGGGGGGAATTCTGCACCAAAAAATGTAAAATTCTGCACACAATATTTTAAAATTCTGCATATTTTGTCAAAATAACACAATATAATCACACCAGTTTCAATTATTTTGGTAATTTATTTCAAAATAACTGTCAGCTAATATGTCTAACAATACATCTAACAAAAAAGTTGCAGGAAAAGTTTTTTGACAAATAGATTCCTTACTAGGCATATTAATACAGAACTCTGTGTAATAATTAATTTAAACTACAGTACAGAACTGTATTTCCCACATCCCTCAGAGTGTAAAGGCTTGGGGGATTCAGGGGTACTGGAGAAGCTGAGGGAGAGGGAAGTAATTCCTGGAAAGGAGCCTGGGTATGAACTTGAAGGGTTATTGGGTATGCGTGGGAAAAGTATGGAACAGGTATTTTGGGGGTGGCAGGGAGGGATTGTTAGGGAGCATCCCCATGCAGACCCTGGCTGACCCCTAGCCTCTCTCATTCAGTCAGGCACATCTGCCCCTGTCCCCAGGTGTCTCTGTGCCCCTACTCAGCCATCATCCTTCCCCCCCGTTGCCCTGCACCCCCCGTTAATGTCTCCCTGCATCCCCTCCGCCAGCCCCTCCCCTCATCTCCATGTGTCAATGCACCCCCTGTCCCATTTGTCTCTGTGCCGCCACTCAGCTGTCCCCTTCTCCCTTATAGCTCTGCCCCCTCTCCTGCTCTGCCCATGCGGCCTTGTGCTTCCACTCCCACTCAGCCCCTGCCCCAGTCTGTCCTCCCCCATTAGCATTTATGAGCCCCTTTCTGACCCCCCACGCTGTCTGTGTCCCCTTATCCCCTGTCTCCTGACCAGCTCTGTGAAGAAGGCAGGCTCTTTCTCTTACCTATCCTGGCTGGGGCTTACCAGGAGTGGCTGCAGTGTTCTAGTACCAATGTGCCCACTAATAGGCAAAAGGCAGAACTGCAGCAACTTTTCAGCAGTAGCTATTTTCTGTGTGTGGGGGGTGGTGGGGGGGAATTAAAAATATGCACAGCACATGAAATATGCATGTGTGCAGTGGTGCAGAATCCCCCCAGGAGGAAGATTTTACCTCTGTATTTAGCACCGGTGTGACCGCTGCTGGAATACAGTGCCCACTTCTGGTGTCCACAATTCAAGAAGGATAGTGAAAAATTGGTGAAGGTTCAGAGAATAGCCACAAGAATGATTAAAGAATTAGAAAACATACCTTTTAGTGAGTGAGCTCCTTGAGTCTATCTGTTTAGCTTAACAAAGAGAAGATTAAGATATAAAATGTATCATTTAAATCTAGTGTTTTGGAAAATTACACCTTTCCGTCACAATATAGTGTATTTCAAAAAGTATTGTAAACATATAATGCAGCAATCATTGTTTCTAAACAAAATATATATTTGTATTATCACTACTTTAAGGAAATTGGACTATGGGGATTGTAGTATTGTGCGCGCAGCTTAATGTCTTGAGACGAAAAAGGTGGGACTGAGATAACATTAGAGGGCTTGATTGTTCAGCGCTGAAGAGCTGCATTAAACCACAGACCACTCAGAACACTGAGACTGACCAATAAAAAGTAATTTATAATTGAACAGTCAGACACACAGGCAGAGGTGGAGCTAGGGGGACTTGCGGGGGCTAAACTCATCACAATTTTCCTTAGCCCTGCCCCTGCCCCCCCAAGCCATCCCTCGCAGCGAAAAAGTCAAATGTAATGCAGAAGTAAGGGTGGCATGATATGGCATTGCCACCTTCAGTTCTGTGTTGCTGCCGTCAGAGCTAGGCACCCAGCCAGCAGCCGCTGCTGCTGCTCTCCAGCCACCTAACTTTGAAGGCAGCGCGCTACTGCTGGACGTGGTGTTGCCTTCAGGGCTGGAAAGCTGTGAAAAGTGATTAACAAACATACAAATATCACTTTTCACAGCAGACATAGTGCCCCGTTGCCACCCTTCTGCTCTGCTGCTGGCAGCGGTGCTGCTTTCAGAGCTGCCCCGCCGCCAGCAGCACAGAAGTAAGGGTGGCAATGAGGCATTAAATCTGCTGTGAAAAATGATATTGACAAAGTTTCCTTCATGCCCTCCCCAGTATTAAACAAGTTATTTTTTTAAAAAATATTTACTATGCTTATAATAATAATTCACTAAAAAGCAACAAAGAGTCCTGTGGCACCTTAAAGACTAACAGATGTATTGGAGCATAAGCTTTCGTGGGTGAATGCCTACTTTGTCAGACGCATGTCATGGAAATTTCCAGAGGCAAGTATAAATATGCAGGCAAGAATCAGTCTGGAGATAACGAGGTTAGTTCAATCAGGGAGGGTGAAACCCTCTTCTAGCAGTTGAGGTGTGAACACCAAGGAAGGAGAAACTGCTTCTGTAGTTGGATAGCCATTCACAGTCTTTGTTTACTCCTGATCTGATGGTGTCAAATTTGCAAATGAACTGAAGCTCAGCAATTTCTCTTTGAAGTTTGGCCCTGAAGTTTTTTTGCTGTAAGATGGCTACCTTTACATCTGCTATTGTGTGGCCAGGGAGGTTGAAGTGTTCTCCTACAGGTTTTTGTATATTACTATTCCTAATATCTGACTTGTGTCCATTTATCCTTTTACGTAGGGACTGTCCAGTTTGGCCGATGTACATAGCAGAGGGGCATTGCTGGCACATGATGGCATATATAACATTGGTGGACATGCAAGTGAATGAACCGGTGATTTTGTAGCAGATCTGGTTAGGTCCTGTGATGGTGTCACTGGTGTAGATATGTGGGCAGAGTTGGTATCGAGGTTTGTTGCATGGATCATCAGTGATCTACAGCCCATCCTGGACAATGATCCCTCGCTTTCACAGACCTTGGGAGGCAGGCCAGTCCTCGCCCACAGACAACCCGCCAACCTTAAGCATATTCTCACCAGCAACCACACACCACACCATAACAACTCTTACTCAGGAACCAATCCATGCAACAAACCTCGCGTCTCATTGACAATTCAGTTCTCAGTACAGGATTGAGGTCTGTAAGTTGTGTGTGTTTATAATATTAATTAAAATATTTTCATGATTATATTTATGCCAGTTAATGTTTTGTTTGAATTTAAACAGTCCTCTCCAGTGTTTTAAAGGCAAATATTGGGGCACTGTGCTATTGCATGAGAACCAGAAGATAAAATTAACCTGTTTATTTTCTTGGAGTGACAAGATAGGTAAGCAGCTTCTTTTTATGTACAATACATCAATAGTGGAAATCAAATTACATTTTTAAAATTCTTTCAGTTTTAATAATTGGAGGTGCTGTTTTTGACACAGGTAAAGAAATTGTTTTTTACCTGATCATCATAATAATGGGTTAGATTTAAGAATTCCTCTATGTTGGTTGAAACCTTGCTAAATTTAGTTGTTGCTAGCAAAGTTTCCGTCCTGTGATTGGGCACTGGGCTACCTTCCAGCCCAGGCCCTCAAAGTGCTTTACACACAGCAATTAATCTTCACAACATCCCTGGGAGAGGTAATTATGTTACATGTGTTACTGAAAGGTAAAAGAATATTTGTGGAAATACCAAGAAAGGGACAGTTATTAATGATTGAGATATGGTCTCTTTTTATATGAGATATTCAAATGTTAGAGTGAAATGGAAAACATGATATTAATTTGTACTTTCACTAGATGTTTCAGTGCAGTGTTAAAAATGTAAATAGCTTTTTACCCTAACTTTTATAAATTAAGCATTAATATTCATTCAGTAAATAGAAATGCTTTCTTAATTATATAAAAATCTAAGATATTCCAGAAATATTAAGTAATTTAATTTACCTAGGTGTTAAATGGCAAGGAGTCTTTCAGTGCATTTTTTTGCTAGGGTTTTAACTTACTGTTAAATTTGTTTCTGAGTTAAAACTCAGTTGTACTGGTTTTAAGAGCAAATATTCTAAACTTAAGTTTTAGTTCAAGCAGTTCAGATGTCTGTGCTGCTGTTAGATGTAGTAGGCTTATTTATTGTTATGTTTTAGACAACATTACTGACAGAAAAAGGAAATCTTAGTTTGTTTTTTTGGTGTGAAAATACGTAAGTTCACAAACCTGCAAGCTACTCTCCAGAGGCAGATCCCTGTGCCAATGCACAGCAGTTTATAAATTTGCAGTATAAATTATAAGTACACAAGTCTCAGCTATCGTGCATACAAAGTTTGTCTTCCAAATTTTACTGTTAACTGTGAATTGGGTATTATGTACTGCAATACTGCTATTGGTACTATGTACCTTCAGAATACTTTGGCATTTGTCAGTACTAGAACATGTACTGAAACAGATATCAGGCAGTAAACCAGAAGTAATACATTTCACCAATAAAATGTAACCTTTTTCTGTCATCAGTGTCAGGAGAGGAAATTTAAATAATAAAAAACAAAATATAAAGGCTATTCCATTCTTTAAAAAGGAAGGATATTCAGAGTTAAACACTAATAGTTCTTATTTAACCCTTGTGCATAAACCTTTCAGTTTACACAAGCGTACGCAATATAGGATATACTGCTTGAGCACAAACAGGGTACTTGGTTGGTGAAAAGCTTTTTGCCTGAAATTCTTAGGACTAGTAGTTCATTTTCCCAGCAATGGATATATCCCAGGAAAATTATTTTCTGCTGCAAACAGATGAAAACTGTATTAATCCTCAAGTTACTGGAAACCAGTTGATGAATGTCAATCTTTTAAACTATAACTTACATAATAATTCTGATATTGGAAAAACAAAGATCACAAAATTATGCAACATATGTACTGAAATTCAGGATTTCTGCTCTGAGCAGTTTACAGCACAGAAATGTACGAAAAGCCATTCAGAGGCAGCACTTGCAGTAGAGGTTGTTTGAGGTTCAGTGATAATATATAGCAACATTTAAAATGTTGCCATTTCTGGAGTCTTCAATGTAGGTAAAATAGGAATTGCCATACTGATACAGATATTTGACCCATCTATCCTTTTATCCTGTCTTTAATTGTAGCAGAAAACAGACCCTCCCTGCTCCCCATCATTCGTTCAGGTGTACTTTGAAAAGTGTGAACATCTGCAGCTGTTTCACTTAGAAATTCAAGAGGTCTAATTAAATTATCATACAAAAGGGGATAAAAGTTTATCCTTATTTTTTGTCTACTTGTTTATTGATGAGCTAAAGTAAAAACAGCAGCAAGGAAAAGGAAATGGACATGTCTGATCCCATTACACTGTGTAGCTTGTTTTGTTCTGCAAAGGAATAACAGAAGTGAATAGTAACGTGATATTTAAAGTATAAGTGCTTGGTTTTCATTTGTCTTTGAAGTAGGGACTATTCTATACATAACTATTTATGTATTATATTCAAGGGCTTTCATTGTCTTTGTATGGTATTTTAAGATGGTCCAAAAATCACTGTTGCACTTTTAAAAAGAGCTAATCATCATGGTATAGCATTCTCTCTGTTTGGAAAATTAAGTTACTGGCATATTTTTCAAGAAGCAAAGCTCTTTGGTGTTCGTGGTGGTATCTTTTAGCACTACACTTTCTCATCTCACCTTTTCAATTAAAAATGAGAGATGATATTTGTTGCCCATGCCATATCCATCTGAAATTGAAAGTCTCCACCACCTCTATGTCTTTGTGTTGCAGTAATAGAGGACAAAGATTTGAACTGTGAAATATGGGTCACTTGGTAAATAAATAATAATTACTGAGACACTGACAGCATACGTATACTTCAGAGGCATGATGGACAGCAAGTTTTCCTGATTTGCTCTGATAAAATGTCAAGGGTGCAACTGATTACTACAGTTTTAAAACTGTAGTAAACAGCGTGTACATCATATCAGTTGAGGTAAAAAAGCCTGAGACATTAAGGATAGAATAACAGAAAGGTTGCTTTTATTCATTCTTTAATTAATTCTTTAAAATGCAAGAAAAAAAATGAAACCTCGTTCTCTAGTATTGGCTTTTGAACTGGACAGAATGACAGTAGTAGAGAGCTGATAGAAGTTTCTTGATGAACACTAATGTAAGTTTTCACTGTCCATTGGAGGAACAGCTTCCAGTAGCTGGTCTGAAAATGTGCATTAAATTTATACACAGTACTTCAGGACCTAGACTCTCTCTACTATCTAAGTGTAAAGAAAGCAAGTACAGTAGAACCTCAGGGTTGCAAACGCCAGAGTTACAAACTGACTGGTCAATCACACACTTCATTTGGAACCGGAAGTACACAATCATGAGCAGCAGAGACAAAATTTTTTTTTTAAAAGCAAATACAGTGCAGTACTGTGTTAAACAAACTACTAAAAAATAAAGGGAAAGTTTAAAAAAAAAAGTTTTGACAAGGTAAGGAAACTGTTTCTGTGCTTATTTCATTTAAATTAAAATGGTTAAAGGCATAGTAAAGTTTCAAAGCTGTATTAAGTCAATGTTCAGGTGCAAACTTTCGAAAGAACAACCATAACATTTTGTTCAGAGTTACGAACATTTTAGCGTTACAAACAACCTCCATTCTTGAGGTGTTCATAACTCTGAGTTTCTACTGTACTCTGATTATAATCATCTCACTAACTCAATTGTGGAGCAGTTTCTTCAATCTTTGCCTCTTTCTACCATTGAAATCAGTTTAACAAGAGATAGTGGCTAGTGGCATTTTGGAGGCCAAAATGAAGGAAGAAAGAATATGGAGGTAATTTAATTTTTTTAGAAAAATATGCAGATTGCTTTAAAATGGCAAAGGGGTGCATATGTGCTATGCAAAGGTGGGGAAAGGCATGATTTAAAAAATGTAGGTTGATAAATATGGTATATTCTCTGTATAGTCTATATTACTGTAAAATAACCTGTGGAGTTATACTCTTCTTTCCTGTTTGTCTACAACAATGACTTATTCTTGGCATTTGAAATTGCTCAGTAACTGATCTGACTCCTGACTGAACCATGTGCATGTATCTTCCTTCTTTATTTGCCGGTAAGAATCCTCTTTCAGTTTTGCTTGTACTTTATCATCAACACAATGAAAGCAGCAGTTTGAAATGTTGCCCTTTTCTAAACAAATTTCAACAGCTGAAAAACAACAACAATATGCTCTATGTACTATTCAGACTGAGAACAGACAATTTTCTAGTAATGCAGGCACAATTTGAGGCTTCTGTCTTCCTCTGTGGTCTGGTGTCCAAATATTTAAGTCATTTAATTAAGAATCTTTCAAAAGTAATCTTTATGAAAATTAAAATAATTTGTACAGTGCTTTGAAGATGTCAAGGATAGAAATGTTAAGTATATCTAATCGTATATTGAAAAGAACAGGGTTCATGTTGAGCTGTTAAGGGAGCACATCCTGCAGTTAGGTCTGTGCAAACGGGTCCACCCACGCATATCAAATTACAGGATCTGGCTCAAGGTTAGTATACCTAAAACTCGACCTGATATTTATATTTATGTTTGCAACTTCTTTAGTACAGCCCTTCCCCTCCCCCAGACCTCTGTTTTACTGGAATTCCTGGGTGATGAAGGAAAAACGTTTTTCACATGAAGACTGATTTCACTTCTAAGTGTTTATAATAAATAGTGAAAATAATGTTTTGGAAAGTTATAAAAATTCTTTGTCAGATTCCTTTTGTTATTAAGAACTGCACAGATTAATATTTAGATACAGTAGCACAAAACAAATCTCTCTGGAGCTAGTAAGACTTTCACAGCTGACCTTTCCAACATGAGTTTTGTAATCCAGACACTTTCCAACAAGTGTTCATCAGGTGCAGCAGTCTTCAGGTTCTAGTTACAGTATGGTTTCATGTAAAGGATACGTAGATGAAGCTTTAGACTTTGTTTTCTACATGTTATACTCTTGCTTCATCAAAAATATGTATTCAGGGAATATAAAGATTTTTGTGACAACTATTTTAGCTACAACAAATTTTCTTTCAAAAAGCATTACAGTTTAAGCTTTTTATATTGAAACTGTATTTTTTTCCTCCAGTCTGATTGTTGATCAGGATAATATCAAGAAGACTATTGTAATTTTGTAAAAATTTTAAACAATTTCTCTGTTCTAACTTGTAGGAAAACTTGCACCTTAAGTCAGGATCTACTTTTTTTGTAATAGTACAACTACTACTTATACAATAGTACTTAGCATTTATAGCATTTTAAATGTTCATACAGTAAAATCTCAGAGTTACGAACTGACCTGTCAGCCACACACCTCATTTGGAACCAGAAGTATGCAATCAGGCAGCGGCAGAGCCAAAACAAAAACACAAACAAAAAAAATGCAAGTATAGTACTGTGTTAAACATAAACTACTAAAAAATAAAGGGAAAGTTAGAAAAAAGATTTGACAAGGTAAGGGAACTGTTTCTGTGCTTGTTTCATTTAAATTAAAATGGTTAAAAACATCATTTTTCTTCTGCATAGTAAAGTTTCAAAGCTGTATTTAGTCAATGTTCAGTTGTAAACTTTTGAAAGAACAAAATTTTGTTCAGTTACGAACATTTCAGAGTTACAAACAACCTCTACTCCTGAGATTCTACAGTGGTTCTTTACAAACATGAATTGAATGTCCACCACTCCTGTGAGGTAGGAAAGTATTATTTCAGTTTTAAATATGGAAAGTATGAGGCAGTGAAGTTAGTTGCCCAAGGCCACAGAGATTCAGTGGCAGCACTGGGATTAGAACTCAGGTAGGTTTGACTAACTAAATGTATTCATCGATCCTCTCAGCCCATACTGTTGCTCGCAGTAATTTTAAATTACTGCTAAAGGTCCAAACTAGACAAATGTGAAAGACTACTAGATATTCTATATCACTATTTTACTTAAATTATTTTAAGTGTAAGTTTAAAAGTAGCTACTGCACAGTTCGTAAGCAGTAAAAATGTGCTGTGTCCAATAAGTTTCAAATAAATAACAGTGTGTCCTGCAGCTATTTTTAATACTCTATTTTGCATAATTCCAGGGTCAACCTTAGTGACATGTTCCTACTATTCTAGATCTAGCTCAGAACTGTTCATTATTTAATTACATAACAATATTGGAAAACTAGCTTTTGCCTTTTCTGCTTCATAGATGTGCACTACACTGGCAACGGATATGAAGCAACTGCCGTCTATTTGCAAATACCCAATGGGTGGTTATTTTTATTTTCAACAATCCTGTTCCCTTATACATTTATAGTATCCATTATTACAGAGCTGATTTAATTTTCATTATAAACAATAACATTTTGTTTTCATTTTGCCAAGAGGGCTTCTTTGTAAACCAGCTTTTCAGCTGTCTTTTGACAGCACTTGATAAACCATCTGTGGTTTGGATTAAAAACAAGATAGGTGTCAGAGGACATGACATCGAAGTTTCTTCACTTTAATAAATTTCCCTATTTTAGAAGCAAGCAAATAGACGGTCATAGGAATAAGCTTGGAAGCATAATGGTTTAGCCATGGCACAAGCAGGTGCAACTCCCAGTGAATTTCATCCTGTGGATGTCATTTCTGTAGTTTGAGCTTAAATGCAGTTGTTTCTGATCTGGTCTAAGAAAACGAAAAGGTCTAAAATCATCTGAAAGTTGATTCTATTCTAGACTCTTTGGTTTTAAGTTGATTAACACAGTAGTTGACTGTGAGCTAAATCATCACTTCCCTGTTTTTCAGCCATAAATTCAATACCTCATAGCCTTGCTCTACTATAGGAAGAAAATAATTTCCATCATAGAGAGCTTTAGAACTCTTATACACTATTTTCTTAGTTGCTTTAGTGCAAATAAATTAAATGAATATAATCATGTCTTGGACTGTTATGAGAGCCCATCCCTTAAATAGGGATAGAATCTTCCATAGAATCATAGACGTTAGTCCGACATATTTCTGTCTTCAGCTCTTGTCTCAGAAAATGACAAGAAAAGTTTTGTCCTTTTCAACTGAAATTAGTGTTTGTCAGTGTAGTGAACACATACGTATTAGTGTGTTATAAAACTTCCTATCATATTGTAGAGTAAATTGGCTATGCTTCTGGAAATTGATTTAAAAAGAGAGAGAGAGAGAGATGTAAAGGAAGAAAAAAGGTTTTTCTGAAGGCATTTTTTCTGTAGAAAATTTAGATTATAAATCTCTCTACATCTCATTTTCATTGCTTAACATTCAATAGGTAAAGATATAATCATTTTGATGCTAAAACTGCTTGATGCTTTTCAGAAATGCAGAGCAGGTATAACAGCTTTACAAAATAATGAGAGGCTCAGGAATGTTAAATATTAAAATCCCAATAGAATCTTTTCAACGGAGTAAGAAATTAAGTTGGCTGCTATTCTAATAAGCAAAAGTTTACTAGAAATGCCTGTGATATCAGCAGTGTTGTGGAAATGGATTGTCTCACAGGACTGTAGAGGAGAGACATAAAATGTTAATTTTCCCACATAAAACCCCAAGATTTAAAAACTAGCCACCAGTGGCCATTTCTAAGTAATTATTGTCCAATTACAATTCAAGATTTTTCTATTTAAAGCTAAATTTTACAGGATATCACAATACAGCTAAACTATTATACTGCACATTAGATAATGCTAACAAATAACAGGCAGAAATTAAATAGTTGAGGTGAATAATCTAATAATATGGCAATACTATTGCACAAAAATATTGAAAAGAAGAAAATGGAAGCTATATATGCTTCAGACTTAAGGCAAATTTCTTTTTATCATATGTGTAAATTAAATGTTTATAACCTTTAACAAAAAATTACACTTCTGAAAGGTCACAGGCAACATATTTTTTCAAACAAGTAAAAGAGGGCATTGTGTGTTTGTTTCAGTAAAGTAATCCTACTTTGTAAATTGGTTGAGTCATAATCATATATACCCAGCAGTAAAACTCAGCATCCTGAGGCAAACTGCCTTAAAATAAACTCAGAATACTATCAGTTTATTGCAAAGTAGGATGTTAAGAACATGAGCAACACCTGACATTTTATGCCATTGGGCTCTATTCCAGGAGAAAGTGGGGTAGAGCCACTGTTGACATATTTCTTAATCCATAAGTAATTGAAAGCATCTTGAGGAGTAGAGGAAGGCCACTGGCAGCATTCTCCCCTTCCACCAATAGCAAGGATCTCAGGGGAGATGCTGGTGGTCTATTTTTCCCCACAACCAAAAGGAATCATACAGGAGGCACAGCTGGCTCATTCCCTTTTAATAAAAGGATAGCTATCTTATACACAACTTCTGATTCCTTTCCCCCCCTTGCAACTAGAGTTGGACTTTTTTTTACCACTTTCAGTTCACCCAAACATCTATTTTATGTCTGAAGATTTTTTTTGAACATTCTGTGATGCATAAACTTCATACTTATTGTTTATTTAGTAATTGAATTAACAAGTTTTTCCTATCAGTATGGAAGAATAGTAACTGAGGAAGAAGTCCGAATGCTAAGAATGGCTGTTGCAGAGATAATAAGAACAACTGAGAATGTAGGCAAAGGCCTCAACATTACTGTATCACCACCAGATTTTTAAGACCAAAAAAAAAAAAAAAAAAATCACTAGATTCATGACAAATTTCCAATAATTGAAAAGTGGTAAACCATGATTAATGGACTTTCTGCTTTATTGCCACACTCCTCAATCCCCTCCTCCAGAAACCAATGTTAGGTATTTCTTGAACTCATTGCTTTAGACATCTTCCCTAGTAATTTATTCTATAAATTTATCCTTTGGATTAAACAGTTCTCTATTTACTTACACATTCTTAATTTTAAATGGGTTGGGTTCTGTTAATTCTTTTTAGCCTTTTCATGGGGTTAAAAAAGCCTTCTCTTTATTTTGACTTTTATGATCTCCTTTGTAATTTGGAAAACTTCTATTTAATAACTTTATTCTTTTCCAATGACTGTATAAGCAACTTTGCATTTGTATTCTTCCTTCCATTGGAGGATCTCTAAGTGCTTTACAAACATTGAGCTCATCTTCACAACTTCCCTGTGAGGTAGTGAAATATTATCTGCAATTTTTACAGATGAGAAAGCTGAGATATAGGTGGGTAAGAGACTTGTCCAGGGACGCACGGAAGTACTTGGCAGAGTCAGGACTGGAACTTAGATCTACTTACTCTTAGCCTTATGTTTTAGTCCGTCTTCTCCCTTAATAACCCAACGTGCTCAGTCTTCCATCAAAACTTAATTCAGTGCCTTGCAAGAGGCCCACTTCCTAGACACTACAGTGCTAATAAGCAATGGTCACATAAACACCGCCCTACACCGGAAACCTACTGCTGCTATACTTACCTGCATGCCTCCAGCTTCCATCCAGACCACATCACATGATCCATTGTCTACAGCCAAGCTCTAAGATACAACTGCATTTCCTCCAATCCCTCACACAGAGACAAACCCCTACAGGATCTCTATCCAGCACTCTTAAAACTACAATACCCACCTGGTGAAGTGAAGAAACAGATTGACAGAGCCAGAAGGGTAACCAGAAGTCACCTACTACAAGACAGGCCCAACAAAGAATACACACCACACAACAAAAACACCAACCCAAGAACCAAACCTAAAACAAACTCCGGTGCCAACTCTGTCCACATATCTATTCAAGGGACACTATCATAGGACCTAACCACATCAGCCACACCATCAGGGGCTCGTTCACCTGCACATCTACCAATGTGATATATGCCATCATGTGCCAGCAATGCCGCTCTGCCATGTACATTGGCCAAACCGGACAGTCTCTATGCAAAAGAATAAATGGACACAAATCTGGCATCAGGAATTATAACATTCAAAAACCAGTAGGAGAACACTTCAATCTCCCTGGTTGCTCAATAACAGACCTAAAAATGGCAATTCTTCAACAACAAAAATTCAAAAGCAGACTCTAACATGAAACTGCAGAACTGGAATTAATTTGCAAACTGGACAGCATCAAATTAGGCCTGAATAAAGACTGGGAGTGGTTGGGTCATTAGAAAACCTAATTTCCCCCATACTAATTTCCTCCTACTGTTACTCACACCTTCTTGTCAACTGTTTGAAATGGGCCACTCTCATTACCACTACAAAAGTGATTTTTTCCTCCCTTGGTATCCTACTGTTAATTGAATTGTCTCTTTGACTGACCTCCCACTTGGTAAGGCAACTCCCATCTTTTAATGTGCTGTGTATTTATACCTGCTACTGTATTTTCCACTCCATGCATCTGATGAAGTGGGTTCTAGCCCACGAAAGCTTATGCCAAATAAATTTGTCTCTAAGGTGCCACAAGGACTCCTCGTTGTTTTTAATCAAAACTTAAGTTATTCATACCTGTTATCATCTTTGCTACTCTCTCTTGCCAAGGCTGTGAAACACTTTCTGAAGTTTGTTCATATACCATAAACACAGCGATATCGATGGGATCTAACAAGTGCTCAATACAGTATCATTTGTTTTGAATATTGTTTCTCCCACTACACATAATTAAAAAAAAAAAAAAAAAAACCCACAAATTTTGCCTTTTACTGCTGCTCTGTACTTGGCTGAAGATTTTAATGACTCTTCCACAATAACTCCCAATCCCTTTTCTGATCAGTATGCTGGATGATTAGTTTCTCGCTTCTTGACCAAATTTTATATATTTTAACTCTGATCTGAATTTATCTGCTGGTCCAGTCACCAAAAGACCAGATTTTGAATCTGTTTTCCCCCAATCCCCACATTTGCTTAGCCTTCAGCTGAGTTCTTAGTTTCAGTTCTGTAATTCATAATAGTTTTATATTATGAACAGAGGTATTAAAGCATGCCCTTGGTATTTTCCACTTTTAACCTCTTTCTACTGTGAACTGTGTCTATGGCTACATTGTGTCTGTTTTCTGTTTAACGCCTCACTTTATTACCTCATGTCATAACTCTCTACTTTAGCCATTAGTCTCTGATATGTTTGCTTCTTTTTAATCCTTATAAATCTTATCCAAATCCAGTGAATTAAATAACATCTATGTTTTTTGTTGCTTCCTGGATGATGCATGTTATTAAGATCTGGTGTTGTCTGCATTAAGTTCATTTGATTCCCCTTCCCCCTCCCCCAGCCCCATGTCCATCTAAAAAAATGAATATAAAAATAAGCAGATTCAAAATGTAATAAAGTTCCAGTTAACAAGAGTATCAAATGTGTATGGTACCTGCACGAAGGAACTGCTTCAATGGCAGCCATAATAATCTAATCTATTTTTACACTTAAATTTTTACAATTTATTTCAGGCTGCACTTTCCCCCAAAAAATTTATATGACCAGCACACTAATTCAGCAATGAGATCCTAGAGTGTATTAGAATGGTATATAATAGAAATACATCTCCACCAAGGATTACTCCTAGGAGAGCCAAAACCACTGGATCACAGTCCGAGTGTGCTGAAGGGCAAAAGTGCATGTTCTGCAGCATGTCTGCTTGCTCCCTCCGTCCCTTGGATATTCCAGAAATTTGTCTGAGCTCTCCTGGGTTGGATCTATACAAGTCTACAGGAAGGAGCAACTTCTCTGCAGCTGAGTGGATATTTGATCAAGTGCTACTATGGCTCCAAGTAGAATTTCACAAAACCACCACAGAGAGCAAGCTATAGCTCTAAAGTATGTACATAACTCATCTTTACAATTTTTTTTATCCATAATGCTCTTGGATTCTTTTTTTTTCCTGTTTCAAGTCATGTGCTTACTCGTATTATTCCAGATTGAAGATTCATGATGTCAAATGAAATCTGAAGTGGGGAGTAACTGAGGTGTAATTGAAGATCTAATTTGGTCTGCTGAATCTTTAATTCTGGCAATACACAAAAAGATAAACAACAACCTGTGAGATTCTCAGCTTGCCAGCTGTGTTTGCAGGGCTGACAGATAAAATATCCTTTTACCTGTAAAATGAGAATATTTGATATATAAACATGGAACCCCATAATGCCATATTTAGTCACTTTCCAGAGCGGACCCCCCTTTAAATGGTTTATAGACTATGACTGAGCCACATCTGTCTCATCTCAAGGCTGAACATCTTTAGAGAACTCCTGAAATCTACTTGTGGAAGAGACCATGCATTCTCAAAAATCTCCATTGCAGCCCTCCCCAGCACTTTTTTTTTTAACCACCTCCGTACCAGTTTTCAAACTAGGAAACCAGAACTGCATGCTGTACTCCAAATGAATTCTAAGGGCACCATTATCTGCAAGGATATACAGTAAGTATGGTCTTGTGTACTGACAATCTGGAACTGTATTGTAGAAGTTAGTGATGGTGCAGAAGCTGGAGTTTTTTGATAGCTGGGATGGAGACTTAGGACTTTGAGGACCCAAGAAAGCATGGGAGATAGTTTGCTTTTCTGGAATAATCCTTAGCAGGATGTTTCTGCTAAAAAGATCAGCAGTGAAATAAATAAAATGTAAATACTTAATCTAACACCAGTAGGCTTCAGGGTTCATATCTCACAGAAGAATGAGGCAACTTACATCTCTCAAAATTATTGTTTCAGGTTGTCTGCAGACTCAAAGATACTACTGGATTTGTTTATGCTTAATTCATGTTTTGAAGCTTATTTTCATAATCATAAATGCTAAAACATTTTTTTAAATAATAAAAGCTTGGTTCTGGAGATGAGTTATGTGACAAAGATGGATTTGTGGCAGTGGAATCGTGGAATATACAGGGACAGGGCCCAGTTTATACATGCTAGCATCTTACTGATAGTGTGCCTGTACCTTAATTTTATTACAAACTAATTCCCTAATTTACTGCAGTATTTCATCTATTGTATTGTATTGTATTACTATTCACGGTCAGCAAAAGCAACAAGGCGTCCTTGTGGCACCTTAGAGACTAACAAATTTATTTGGACATAAGCTTTCGTGGGCTAGAACCCACTTCATCAGATGCATGGAGTGAAAAATACAGTAAGCAGTATAAATATTACAGCACATGAAAAGATGGGAGTTGCCTTACCAAGTGGGGGGTCAATGCTAACAAGGCCAATGCAATCAAGGTGGATGTTTCCCATTTCTTAACAGTTGAGCATGACAGGAATTATCTAAAATTCCTCTGCCTTTTATGGGGAGCCCACAAAAATATGATGAAAGTGAATCTTCAAATATCTCTAGATACCCAGAGAATGCCAGAGTGCCTTTTTAGGGCTTTTGGAATTTGGACAAATATTAGGAACAGAGGATCTTGATACTTTTTTAACCTCCTGTGCACTGAACCCCTCTTCTCAAATCTTCCCTGAAGGAAATGTAGATTTCCCCTGAGCCTTTTCTTGCTCTTTTCTCTCCTGGAACTGCATCAAGGGGAGAAGACTGATCAGCTCCAATAATACATAGGAGAGGCTTTTTAAGAGGGCATTTTCACAAACCAGGCCCCAAACTTGAAGATTCAGGGATTGAAATGCACCACTATACCCAAGTTCAGGAGGTCATCTCTGTCTAGGAGGAGGAGTCTTCTTCCTTAGAACAGGTGGTGTAGGTCTGCAAGCCACCCTGGAAGTATCCCAGGCAGGGTTATCATTACCAGACAACTCCTCCCTCTTGGCCTTAAAGACTTTGCAGATGATGAGGAGTGGAGAAGAAGGAAGGCATAACCTCATGCCATCAACCAGCTGATCACAAAAGAAATCCTGGAGTCACCAGTTCCAAATCCAGCTATCTGCTGCAGTAGGGGTTGATCATTTAGATTGGACATGCATACATCCAGAGATGACAAACATAATTATTGCTATCCACTAGAAAACTTCTTTTTGGAACTTCCATTTGTCTGGGTGGTTCTAAGTCCAGTTGAATCAGTCAGCATGGATAGTGAGGTATACAAAGTGCCTTCAGAGATCCGTAGTTTTTCTCTGCCTAGTAATACAGTAGGATGGTCTACTTCAGGGGGTGCTGGTTCTTGGTTCATAGAATATCAGGTTGGAAAGGACCTCAGGAGGTCATCTAGTCCAACCCCCTGCTCAAAGCAGGACCAATTCCCAACTAAATCATCCCAGCCAGGGCTTTGTCAAGCCTGACCTTAAAAACCTCTAAGGAAGGAGATTCCACCACCTCCCTAGGTAACCCATTCCAGTGCTTCACCACCCTCCTAGTGAAAAAGTTTTTCCTAATATCCAACCTAAACCTCCCCCACTACAACTTGAGACCATTACTCCTTGTTCTGTCATTTGGTACCACTGAGAACAGTCTAGATCCATCCTCTTTGGTAGTTGAAAGTAGCTATCAAATCTCCCCTCATTCTTCTCTTCTGCAGACTAAACAATCCCAGTTCCCTCAGCCTCTCCTCATAAGTCATGTGCTCCAGCCCCCTGATCATTTTTGTTGCCCTCCACTGGACTCTTTCCAATTTTTCCACATCCTTCTTGTAGTGTGGGGCCCATAACTGGACACAGGACTCCAGATGAGGCCTCACCAATGCCGAATAGAGGGGAATGATCACGTCCCTCAATCTGCTGGTAATGCCCCTACTTATACAGCCCAAAATGCCGTTAGCCTTCTTGGCAACAAGGGCAAACTGTTGACTCATATCCAGCTTCTCGTCCACTGTAACCCGTACGTCCTTTTCTGCAGAACTGCTTCCTAGCCATTCAGTCCGTAGTCTGTAACAGGACGGAAGAATCCCATTCATTAAGTGCAGGACTCTGCACTAGTCCTTGTTGAACCTCATCAGGTTTCTTTTGGCCCAATCATCTAATTTGTCTAGGTCCCTCTGTATCCTATCCCTACCCTCCAGCATATCTACCACTCCTCCCAGTTTAGTGTCATCTGCAAACTTGCTGAGAGTGCAGTCCATGCCATCCTCCAGATCATTAATGAAGATATTGAACAAAACCGGCCCCAGGACCGACCCTTGGGGCACTCCGCTTGATACCGGCTGCCAAGTAGGTTCCTCATAGGTGATTCAAATAGACTACTACAACCATATTGTCCAATCCCATCAGGACATGTTGCCTTGTAGATTGCCTCAAAGAACGTCTGACTGCCCAGAGTTATAATATAATATAATATGAAACATCCTTATTCGTGGGGCCAGGCCCCTGAAATAATCTTATGGGAGAGTTAGTACTCCATCTCCTCAAGTTGGCACTGGAATTGATGGGAAGTTTCAGGGAAAAGGAAAATTGTGCAGGAGGGACTCTTTTAGGAAATTAGAACTGTCCAGCCACCAGGTCAGAGATATCTTCACTGACATGGGGACATTCAATTTGATTTCATTGGTGGTTTGAAGCAACAAGAGGAGGAACTGTTGCAGGAGCGGAGAGCCACTGACACCAGGACATCAGGTCTTGGCAGCACACCATGGTCTCCAGAAGGCACATGTAATTCCTGATAGATGTGTGTCTCATATGCTGACAGGCCCAGATCTGCATCTTCAGCTTTTTAATCCCTCCCGGAGATGGCAGCGCTTTTCTTTTATTTGTGGTTATCACTGCTCGAGATGGGTGAACCTTTGGGAAAGGATCAAGAAGCTCTTGTTCTGATTCATTATGAGCCCCAAAGCTTCAAATGGACAAAAAGATTTATTTAATACCTCATTGGCCTCCTGGAGGAACTGGACTCACATGAGCAAGTCAACCCAGATAAGGGATTATGCAATTGACATTACTGCCATCATTCTGAAGAAGGTCCAAGAGGCAGAGGCATGCCCAATGGTAATGCAATATGATTCACTGAAGCATGCTGTCTGATTAAGAACCTGAAGAAATTCGGATGATCTGGAGCCACGGTGATGCGTAGATGCACTCCCTTGAAGTCAATGGATGCCAAGAATTCCTCCTCATTGGTCACTGCCAGGATGAATCACAAATTCTATATTAAGCCATTAATTGGTTATGAATTTGTTAAACCATATCAAATCTAGAATAACCACAAATAATTGGACCTCTTGTGGGCTACAAAATATCTTGAGTAGATCACTTTGCCCAACAGGTCTAGGGAGAAAGTGTGATGGACCCAGTCTAGAGAAGATGGGAGAAGGTTTCAGCTACTTCAGCTCTCGTCTAGTCTGATGAAAGTAGAGGATATCTATTAAGTAGTGCTCCTGAACTACTCAAAGGATCTATGCATCCAGTCTGATGCTGGAGCAGACATGCAGGAAATCCTTCCTCCTAGGATCTGCCATTCTGAGGCAAGAGAAAAATAATAGGTTCTAAGTATGTCCTCCTTACCCAAAGAGTCCAGTTTGAAGTCTGTTTTTCAGAAGGACCACTTGTTGGCACTTGTCACTGTTGGACATGTGGTAAACTGGAGAACACTGGGGAAGAAACGTCTTCTATGAGACAAGGAAGGAGAAAAATGGAGTCTTGCTCAA
The DNA here is from genome assembly GCF_027887155.1 of Malaclemys terrapin pileata. Classification (NCBI taxonomy): domain Eukaryota; kingdom Metazoa; phylum Chordata; order Testudines; family Emydidae; genus Malaclemys; species Malaclemys terrapin. The sequence continues at coordinate 257,762,157 of NC_071506.1, forward strand.
GTGGCTTGATAGAGTAGGGAGAGAGGTTTCTTTTTCTGAAAACTGTTGAGAGTGAAATCAAGGAGTCTTGGAATGGACCCTTAAGAGCCAAGAGTCTGAGCTGTGAGGACATGTCCTCTCTCAAAGGAAGAACCCAGAAAACTGGGTGAGGTAGCACTGAGGAAGTCAGGATGCTGGCTCTTACCTGAATGGAGTCTTGGGTCATGTTGTTTGCCACTAGAAGACACCTGGAGAGGTTCCTATGGGCCAAATTTTGGGAGATGATGGAGAGATCCCAGTCAGATTGAATTTGTTAAACTGAGCTCAGAGATTCTTGTCCGACATAGTCTCAAGAAAGTCTCTGAAGAGAACTGAGGAGGTGGCTGTACATGCAGAAGATCAGGGCCCTCACTTAGGCTATTTTATGGGAATGGGTATTGAATAAGAAGGGCATTCCCACAAAGATGAAGCAACAAGGCTGGATAGTCCTCATTAAACTAAGCTCTGGGCCCCCACTGAATGGAAAGAGGGCAAAAGAAGAAAAACATCCCTTTCCTGCATCTTTACTTGGAATTCATCCTCCTCACTGTCCCCTTGCTGGCTTCACTGAGGCAGTTATTAGTTCTACTGGGCTGGGAAAAATGGAGTATTCATCTAGTTCCCACCTGGTAGCATTCCCATTGTTGACTACTGCAAGTCAACATGGGCATGGTCACAATATGGACTGGTGCAGTATGCCGGAGCAGGAGAAGCAGGCAGAACTTTCTTCTTTTGCCTGCTTTTTCTGCTTCTGCTGTGTGATGAATCATAGCCTGGCTGAGGTAAGGTGGAGCACCTCTGCTGTTGTCCTGGCAGGAAAAACTGGGGACTCGAGCCAGGAGAAGGAGGATTAGATGCCAAAATCCTCAAGCAACACTCCTTGTCTGTCTGACAAAAGGAGGAACAGCCAATGTCTACAAGGGCAGAAGTCACATCTCAGAAAATTCATCATAAAGTATAATATAGATAATACAGTAGAAAGCTGATTTGTTGACTTATTTTTGTTAAATGCAGTTGCTGGTGGTAAGTAGGATGAAATTTGCCCATTTTTTTTTTGGTATAAGTTAAGATTTCATTTAAATAAAAAAAAGTTAAGTTTCTAATTTTTCTGAAGGTGACCAGATGGCGCACAGTTGTCCTCTGTCAACAGCTATAAACAACAGAGATATAAACTGCCTGTATTCATCTCAACAGAGTGCTAACTCTAAAATCTGCCACTATTTGCATTAGTTCTACTTCTCAAAATAGGGGTTCTGGAAGGTGATAATATCCACATCCTTCCAAAATCTTTGTGTATTTTGAGAATTGTCAGCAAGTATGAGAAATTTTTTGGCTACGAACTTACTGATTATTTGTCAAACGTTGATTTTTTAAACACACAGTTATAAAAATATTCTTGAATGAAACTACATTTAGTAAATTTCTACTGCAGTCTACACATGATGCAAATGAGTCACTTATAAAGTCATCTCAAAATGTCCATTGTATATTACTAAAATGATGGTGCAATTGTATTATTTACAGGATGATTCATAATCACTTTTCACTGATGCAAGAACAATAAATAACTGCTTCTGCTGATCTTGGGCAGCAAAAAGTCCATCCACAGGTGAGGTCTAAATGATGCAAAGTACCAACAATCTTTACTAGCTCAGAAGGCCCAGAACAGATTAGTGCAGCCTCAGAAACAGAGTATTATATCTAGGGAGGCTAAAAGATGCACTGATACAATATTCCAATTTCCAGCCTTTGTCAGTGGGGCATTTTTGGAGCCTTGACTGCTGCGTAAAGCTGACTTTTCCTGGCAGAAGCTCCAGGGGAGGGCAGCTGTTTGACCCCTAAAAAAACAGGAGTACTTGTGGCACCTTAGAGACCTGCTCACTATCTCCTGGGATGCAGATGTCCCTACTGAGCAAAGAAAGGTTCAGACTGCACTTCCCTGAGCCAACCAGTCAAGTGAAGCAATCCCTCACATACATTGCTTTGTTTAAACTGTCCATATGTAAATTATATCACAGGGATGGTCTAGACAGTTTTTGGTCCTGCCATGAGGGTAGGGGACTTGACTCGATGACCTCTCGAGGTCCCTTCCGGTCCTAGAATCTATGAGTTTCTCCCCAAATTAAGAACAGGAGTACTTGTGTCCCCAAATTAAATATCTAAATATATTCAGATTATTAGAAAAGACATTTAGTAAGTAAATATGTTTTAAATATGCATTTAGACCTTTAGATAAAAGTTTAGAGGATCAGTAAAATTCTGTTTAGAGGGACAGAGAGACCCCATTCTAGAAGATATATTCTAAAGTATTTCTGATGCAACAATTTTATAATTTGTAAATGTGACAAGCATCAAATTTATTCTTTAAAATTGTATATATAAAGCATGTGCATAAGTCAAGTTCTAAACAATCAATTACACAAAAATACTCCAAATAAATAGGCAAATTGATTCCTTTAAAAAAAAAAATCTTTATTGTTCTCCACACTTAAATGTATTGGTTAACCTGTTGCATTTTCTAGGCTGTGTTCTGATTACTTCAAACCCAAACAATGAACTAGTGTTTTTTAAACATTTTATTTTGCTTTAAGTATACATATCTAAGGCCTGACTGTATCGTCCCACTGAGCTTTTACTTTTCTTATAAGTACAATACAGAGGTTTGCAGATAACAATGCATGTCTTTTGTGCCCTATAAAGATTTGACTATTTGCAGTCTTTTCAATAGTATAAGAAAAAATTAATGTAATGTTTTTGTCTACTCCTGCTCTAATTACAAAATAGAAATTAAACAAAGCAAAGAAAACCCTAAATGCATCTGTTTCAGAATTTGGAAGAAAACTATTGTAGGTTTTACATTCCATATAGAAAATATGGAACATTAAACAATGGGCCTAATCCCTTATTCATGAACAAACTCCCAAAGACCCTCTAGAAGATTTGTATGTGCAAGGAATAGAGAAATAGGGCCCTTAATATTTAACTATCAACTATGAAAATAATGTTTAACTTCACAACTGGCAGACAGTGGACTACTAGCACTGTAAATTTATACCAAAACCTTCCCCAAAGTATATGTAAAATGGTTTCAAAAATTTTCATTTGAAGCCACTGCAAGATCATTTTAGGGGTGGGGCTAAAATCTTACTGAAGAAAAGAAAACTGATCTAGAGACAGGATTAAAAAAAACCCCTCCCTTTTCTCATTACACAAAAACGCGAGAGGCTGTGACGAAATGTTTGTTCCGATCCACAGTTCACCCAATATTTAAATAACACAGTTTAATGATCTCTCCGACTAAACTGCTCCTACTTTGATAAAAGAAAATGAAAAGATACAATAGATCAAATCTTGCCCCACCTTCTCTCCCAACCCCCTTTCTCTTAGTGAAACGGACATACATTGTTTAAGAGCACCACAGCGCCACCAACACAGATCAATGCAAAACAAAAAAGATCTCCCACCGTGTGAAAAAAAATGCGCCTAGAAAAATGCCAAAAATTACAAAATGTCTCCCAAATGCACCTTCTCGGAGAAAAACAAGACATCTCTGTGAAGTGTGGCTAAATAGGAGCCTTTATATAAATATGGCTTTAAGCTGAGTGCTGTAAGAGAGCTCATTTTCAAATAAAAAGGCCACTGTTTAGAAACAGACATAACAGGGTTTATATTAAGTTATGTCAATCTCCACCTTCATATACCAAGGGCAGTTTTTTCCCCCTGTAGTTTGAATCAAAGTAATCCATCAAGAGCTATCAGAAACGGCATAAAAAACTATTTTAGCTACAGCCACAATAAATATATAAAGATAATATATCCCTACATAAATTAGCCAATCCATTATATTTATAAATTGTGTGTAGATAATATATAGATATAGCGATGCATTTATCTCTCCTTACAAAACAAGTCCATCTTAAAAATATTTGAGTTCTCATACATCTCGCAATAATTGAAGTGTAGTTGTGCTTCAAATATATTAAACCTTAAAAACGGAAACAAAACTGACTGTTTTTTAATTGTCGAAAATAACTAGACAGCGTTGGGTGGAATACGCACGAGATCAAAGGTAAAGAAAAACACAAAGATACATTTGGTTCAGTAACATAACGAAAATCCTTTATGACAGATATTAATCGCAAAAATGTAGCAACAAAATTTTTTTTTACAAACTTACCTTTAGAAGCGGCAGAGATGATAGTCCTTGCAAAATGACTGTAACAATATAGGCTGTATACTTGTTCCCCTACAAACAGCCATCTCCATGCAGCAAAGCGATATCCAAACATCTTTAGAATATTTTGTAAATAGAAAGTGGTACTTTCTTCCATGATCGCTGGTTGAATTAAGAGGTTTTCATGAGGCTCTGTGGGCGTTTGGAAAAATCGGAGAAATATCCAAAAAAGATTAAAAGCAGCAGGAGCCAGAAGACTCTGGGGTTAACAACTTTGTAATGGCAAACAGGCGTGTTCTGATTGGTTAGGAGGGCAGTGTCCCTACAGTCTGCACTATCCCCCGCTCTCCCCCTTCTGCAGCCTGGAAAAAAAAAATGCAGTGTGCCATTTTACACTTGAATTTTAAACACACAGCCAACAAAATCACCAAAGTCTATGCTTGATATTTAGTGAAATGCAAAACAAGAAGTTCTTTCAAGAGTCTACATTGCTATTTCAGTAAAAACCTCTTTAAAAAGCCCACAGAAATAATTCAGTCCTTTTCAGCCAGAGGCTTTGCCATTTTTCCGTCTACTTCCCTTAAGCAAGTTTTTACCAAGAAACACATTAATCAACGTTTCCCAGACATCTCATGCAATTTTAAAATAAATGTATCAACGTTATTATGGTTTAACAATATTACAGAATCTAAGAAAGCCAGTCATGCCTGAAACAAAATCCATGACTCCTTGATATTGGAAGGCTTACATCCCAGAGAATATTCAGTTTTTTATAAATCTAAAAACCTACCTTATAAAAGAATTAAAATAATATTAATTTCAACAGATACATCCATTATGGCAGGATTAGTTTTTCCATAAATACTGTTTAAAAACCCCTCCTTATACTGACTGACAGAATTTTACCATGCTGCCCACAAACAAAATGGCTGTGGCACTGAGTTTTTTGGATCCTCCCACTGTGCCTCCCCTTGGCCTCAAGGAAGTGGTAGAAATCCAAAATAAAATCAATACTAAAAGTACAATGCACAGTCTAAACTCCATATGACACCATTAGGCATCTTGGATGGTGAGGAATATTTACAAATGTCCTCATTTCTCAGGGATTTTTATTGTTTTAAAAGGGAATCAATCACTGGACATTTCCACGACTGTGTTATTTGAACTTCCTGCTTTACATATTTATAAGGTCTTTCACCTATTTTGGCAGGCTTTCAAATTAAGTGGGTTGGGAAATTTGATGCTGTGGCTCTTTATCTGTGAGCTGAGTCAGGTACTCAGTGGCTGTAACTGTGTTGTTGAAATGAAGGCAAATTCTAACACTCTAATATTCAGCACAAAATTTTAAAAAAACCTAACTTATTCAATGCTATAGTGAGAATTTAAATACACAAAAGGCAAGACATTCAATGTATGGTTCCCACGGTAACTGTAATATAGGCCCCTTGCACATAAAAAAGCATTTTGTATTCTTGTATGTTATTTATACTTATGGCTTAATGTAATGTAGGTGAATTATGTTTTTTATGAAATAATCCGGATTTTTTTTTACTTAATAATGACTTGTGTATTTTTGCAGCGTATAGCTTTTTAAAATTAATTTAGAACAAAAATTTAAAGGGAAATGATTGCACATTCAAATCAAATTTGCTCATGAATAATTTAAAATGTTTAACCCATAGTTGAACTATGATGCTATTTGACACTTGCACCTTTCTTGTTGCAGACAGTTCCCTGGGATCCATAGGGCCTGACTCAACTCCCATGAAGTCTTTCTATTTACATTAGTGGAAGTTGATTGAGTCCTCAATGGCCAAAATGTGATCAAGATGTCAGTTTAAAGGCTTCCCTGAAATACAGCAACATTTGAAGTGGGAGACAAGAGGAGAGGTTGCCAGACTTGCTGAGCCTAATTCAATGTCATATGAAAAGTTGTAGATATAGATTCCTTTCCCTTTCCCCTCTAATTCCTTCTTAGAGGCACTGGAAATGACTCAGTGGGGTGGATGGATTTTTTTCCTGACTCACCTCCCACTCCCATTCCTAGGTCACAGATTTCAAAAATTGCCTTGTTTTGGAGGATAAATAAAATGGCTCATGATCAATTTGTGTTATGAAAAAAGTCATGACACTTTTTGAAGGAATAAAGGTGGTGTAGTTGAGAGCTAGTGTGGATGACTATGTTCTGCCTATTTTTTTTTATTATTATTATTATTATTATTTATTTAGTGAATTCAGTGTTCATGAAACTGGTTAGTGCTAATTATTGTGGTGGATTTTTATTATAGAAAAACTTGTTTACTAGACTCTGGACTAGGGGTGGGCAAACTACGAGCCGGGGCCACATCCGACCCGTCAGACATTTTAATCCGGCCCTCGAGCTCCTGCCGGGGAGCGGCGTCTGGGGCTTGCCCCGCTCTGCGTGGGCTCCTGTAAGCAGCAGCATGACCCCACTCCGGCTCCTATGCAAAGGGGCAGCCAGGGGCCTCCATATGTTGCCTCCACCCCAAGCGCTGGCTCTGCAACTCCCATTGGCCAGTAACCGCAGCCAATGGGAGCTGCAGAGGTGGCGCTTGTGGACGGGGCAGCGTGCAGAGCCTCCTGGCCGTGCGTCCGCATAGGAGCCATAGAGGGGACATGCCGCTGCTTGAGGTAAGCGTCACCTGGCGCCTGCACCCCTGACCCCTTCCTGCGCCCCAACCCCCTGCCCTAGTCCTGATCCCCCTCCTGCCCACTGAGCCCCTTGGTCCCAGGCCAGAGCACCCTCTTGCACCCCAACCCCTCATACCCAGCCCCACCCCAGAGCCTGCACCCCAACCCCCTGCCCCAGTCTGGAGCCCCCTCCCACACCCTGAATTCCTCATTTCTGGCCATACCCAGAGCCCTCACCCTCTCCCATACCCCAATTCCTAATTTTGTGAGCTTTCATGGCCCACCATACAATTTCCATACCCAGATGTGGCCCTCAGGCCAAAAAGTTTGCCCACCCCTGCTCTGGACTGAAACCACCAACTCACTGAGCACAGGTACCAAACAGGCCTCAGTTGACTACAAATTTTGGTCACTATCAAGTTTTGTCATGTCAAAACTGGCAACCTAGAATTAAAAGATTTCTTTTATTAGTTCTCTGAGCCATGCAAACCTTACCTCCTGCAATCTCCATTATTCCCTGCCCTAAACCATCATTTAACATTAATAAGGTTTGTTAAACAGCTTCTGTGTTCTACCCCATCTCTGGTAGCTGTCTTGCAGTAGTGGATGCTACAGATTTGTAAAGTTCTTTGTGGTTCTTGGGATGAAAGGTATTACATAAGTGTAAGATTATTATTATTATTATTAAGACAGTGTGAGGTGCTTGTGAAGTATGTTGGCTATCCATGATATATTTTAGATTTCCAGAAAGCCTTTGACAAGGTCCCTCACCAAAGGCTCTTACGTAAATTAAGTTGTCATGGGATAAGAGGGAAGATCCTTTCATGGATTGAGAACTGGATAAAAGACAGGGAACAAAGGGTAGGAATAAATGGTAAATTTTCAGAATAGAGAGGGGTAACTAGTGGTGTTCCCCAAGGGTCAGTCCTAGGACCAATCCTATTCAACTTATTCATAAATTATCTGTAGAAAGGGGTAAAAAGTGAGGTGGCAAAGTTTGCAGATGATACTAAAATGCTCAAGATAGTTAAGACCAAAGCAGACTGTGAAGAACTTCAAAAAGATCTCACAAAACTAAGTGATTGGGCAACAAAATGGCAAATGAAATTTAATGTGGATAATTGGGAAAAACAACCCCAACTATACATACAATATGATGGGGGCTAATTTAACTACAACTAATCAGGAAAAAGATCTTGGAGTTATCATGGATAGCTCTCTGAAGATGTCCATGCAGTGTGCAGCAGCAGTCAAAAAAGCAAACAGGATGTTAGGAATCATTAAAAAGGGGATAGAGAATAAGACGGAGAATATCTTATTGCCCTTACATAAATCCATGGTACACCCACATCTTGAATACTGCGTACAGATGTGGGCTCCTCATCTCAAAAAAGATATACTGGCATTAGAAAAGGTTCAGAGAAGGGCAACTAAAATGATTAGGGGTTTGGAACGGGTCCCATATGAGGAGAGATTAAAGAGGCTAGGACTTTTCAACTTGGAAAAGAGGAGACTAAGGTGGGATATGATAGAGATATATAAATCATGAGTGATGTGGAGAAAGTGAATAAGGAAAAGTTATTTACTTGTTCCCATAATATAAGAACTAGAGGCCACCAAATGAAATGAATGGGCAGCAGGTTTAAAACAAAAGGAAGTTCTTCACACAGTGCACAGTCAACTTGTGGAACTCCTTGCCTGAGGAGGTTGTGAAGGCTAGGACTATAACAGGGTTTAAAAGAGAACTGGATAAATTCATGGAAGTTAAGTCCATTAATGGCTGTTAGCCAGGATGGGTAAGGAATGGTGTCCCTAGCCTCTGTTTGTCAGAGGGTGGTGATGGATGGCAGGAGAGAGATCACTTGATCATTACCTGTTAAGTTCACTCCCTCTGGGGCACCTGGCATTGGCCATTGTTGGTAAACAGGATACTGGGTTGGATGGACCTTTGGTCTGACCCAGTACGGCCGTTCTTATGTTCTTATGTTAAATTAGCAGTTTTTTAAAAAAATAGTCAATATGAAATGTAAAATGCCAAACTGTTTTCAACTGAGATGATGATTGAAATATACAGTGCAAATGTGTCTGTTATATGTATGACTTTAGTAAAGAAAGATGCATTAAGTATATCCTTGTGCTTTGCAAATTGCCGCAATTCATCCCTAAATCAATTTTCTTATTGCTAGGAGTGATTCCAAAGTGTGCTATGTTGCTATATCCCTCCTGTACTGGTTTCCTTTGTGAGTTGTGTCCAGTGAAAGTTTGGTGTTAATATGGAACTTTGAGAGTTGACATGAGGAGTTTCTACTCAAAAGGCAGAGAGCATAGAGTACCCTCCACTGAAACAAGAAAACAAACCTGCTATAGATTCAGAATTAGATTAAAGTGTACACAGAAAAGTGTGTGTGTACAAATAACATCTTTTTACTCAATCTCTCTGCTCCCTTTATATGTTTCGAGTTCCATCTGCTTGCATCACATACAAACAAAAGGTTTTGTTACCTTTTCCTCCTATTAGTGCTATATAGACAATTCTTTAGGAGAGCTAGTCAAATTGTATTTTGGTTTATGCATTTTTAATAGAATTAATGACTAGGCTCCAATTGCAGAATTTTTATTACTGGTGGTGATGTGTGAGCCAGAAAGAACACAACTGATTTTGCACTGCTGATAAGTAGAAAGCTCATTTATTTTACTTGTAAACTGAGTAGATTTGAGATGAAATAAGTCAAAAGACAATATACAAGGAGGCTCACAAAGCCAGTTTCAGTAACTTTTCAGACTATAGCTGTACTTTATCATTTTATTGCAACTGGAGAAACAAAACTATAACATAGAGCTACGTCTTATTATTATTAAGTGGTCTTCTGAGCTTGCCTACCTTGGCAGTAGCTGAAGTATGGCAAACTTATGTAAATTGCAAGAATTTGCACCATGGATCTTCCAAAGCATCTATGAAGAGAACTGTTTCTTCAGCTCAGTACCCTAATGCATTTAAAACAGATCCCAGGCTTTAACCTTATTAGCATCTTCTTATCTAAAATCACTAGAATGTTTATCTAAGTTGGACATAATTGTACTGTTAAATAAATACAGATATATATAGATAAAAAGATTACTCTTTGTACAAGATTCTCTTTAATAAATTCACTTTTGAGGTAAAATTCATTCCTGTTCAGAGTGTCCACAAAGACCTAAGCACTGATTATCTGGGACTTAAATGGTACCTATTAGTGAATGCACAAACAATACAGTAAAGGTGGAAAAGGTCCAAAATACAAAATATAAAGTTGGGAGATAAAACAGATGTATAAGTCAAAAAAGATAAAAATGTCAAAAGGGGTTAGGTAGACATCATACATGTTTTAGCTATTCAAAAGTTTCAGGGTCAGCAATGTGCAGTCTGAAAAGTCTTCCTGGTAGAGTAGTGTAACGCCGACAGACCCTGGTTGTTGGCGGACAGGATCGAACCTGGGGCCTCTAGAGCTTAGTGCATGAGCCTCTACTGCAGGGGTGGGCAAACTACGGCCCGCGGGCTGGATCTGGCCCGCAAGCCATTTTAAGCTGGCCTGCAAGTTCCCACTGGGGAGTGGGGTTGGAGGCCACACCACGTGGCTCGGCCCCACTCCAGCTGGGGCACTGGGTGGGAGGCCGCACCACGCGCTCAGCCCCACTCTGGTGCTCCGGCTGGCGTGCTGGGTCAGGGCTGCACCATGTGGCTCGGCTCTGCTGAGGCCAGGGTGCTGGATCAGGGTCGCACCACGTGGCTCAGCCCTGCTCCAGTACTCCAGCTGGGGCACAGAGTTGGGGGCCGCACCACACGGCTCCCGGAAACCGCAGCATGGCCCCGCTCTGGCTCCTACGTGCTCCAATGGCCCCCTCCGACGCTCCAATGGGAGCTGCAGGGGTGGTGCCTGCGGATGGGACAGCATGCAGAGCCGCTTGGCCACACCTCTGTGTAGGAGCTGGAGAAGGAATATGCCACTGCTTCCAGGAGCTGCTTGAGGTAAGCGCCGCTTGGAGCCTGCACCCTTGAGCCTCTCCCCATGCTCCAACCCTCTGCCCCAGCCCTGATTCCCCTCCCACTCTCCAAACTCCTTGATCCCAGCCCGGAGCACCCTTCTGCACCACAAACCTCTCATCCCCAGCCTGCACCCCCAGCTGCAACCTGCACCCCTGCCCCAGCCCTGATTCTCCCTCTCGCCCTCCGAACCAGGGCCGGCTCCAGGCACCAGCCGACCAAGCACATGCTTGGGGTGGCACCTGGTAAGTGGCGGCCAATCTTGGGGTAGCGGGGGGCGCTCAGGGTTTTTTGTTTTTTTGGGGAGGGGATTCGGTCGGGCGGCGCTGGGGGTGGGGTGGGTTGTTTTTGTTTTGGTGGCTGGGGGGGGGGATTCGGCAGCGGTGCTCCGGGGGGGGGGGTAGCGGCGCGGTGGGGCGCTCCATGTGGGGGGGGTGTTCGGCAGCGCGGCTCAGCGGTGGGGGTGTTTAGCGGCGCTCGGCGGGAGGTGTGTGTTGCGGTGGGAGGGATCGGCGGCGCAGCGCTCTGCGGTGGGGGGGTGTTCAGCGGCGCTCCGCGGGGGGCTGGGGGGTTTGGTGGTGCTCCGCGGGGGGCTGGGAGGTTTGGTGGTGCTCCGCGGGGGGCTGGGAGGTTCTGGGGGGGTTCGGCAGTGCTCCGTGGGGGGCTGGGGGGTTCGGCGGTGCTCCACGGGGGCTGGCGTGTTCGGCGGTGCGGCGCTCCGCAGGGGGTTGGGAGGGGGGTTGGCAGCATGGCGCTGGGGGGGTTCGGCGGTGTGGTGCTCCACGCGGGGGGGGGGTGGCGTGGTGCTGAGGGGGTGTGTTATGGCGGCGCTATGGAGGGCGGCACTCTTTTTTTTTGCTTGGGGCAGCAAAAAAGTTAGAACCCGGCCTGCTCTGAACCCCTCGGTCCCAGCCCAGAGCACCCTCCTACACCCCCCCAGCCCGCACCCCCAACCAGAGCCCTCATCCCCTCCCACACACCAATCCCAATTTTGTGAGCATTCATGGCCCGCCATACAATTTCTATTCCTCGATGTGACCCTCGGGCCAAAAAGTTTGTTCACCCCTGCTCTACCACGTGAGCTAAAAGCAAACGGGCTGTTAGCTAAGGTTGTAGAGCAGACTCATTAATTGCTCTATAAGTGGTCTCAGTGCCACTAGATGGGACAGAACACCACACACAGGAGGTGTGTGGGTTACAGTAGCACGAGATGAGTAGCCATTCAGGAGGTATACAGCATCCTCAACTGTACCACAGTTACACAGATGGCTGTTTCTGAGTCCCCAGATGTGGTCATTTGCTGCACACTTCCCTGCCCCACCTCTAAAATGGTTGAGCTAGCACCAGAAATAGGATGGCAACTCAAAGCCAGGCAATGTCTCATCAGGTTGAATTATGAGGAAGAACTTCCTTACAGAGGAAGCAGCTCATTCTGATTCTGCTCATCATAATGTGACCGAGCCTAGACCTTGTGCATTCATCCTTAATGATATAACTAATGTCTTGGTTCCCAAATAGGTGTACATCTTAAAGAAGTATGATGTAATTTGTTTATTGCTGCTTAATGTGCTTATAAAAGATATTACCTCACCCACCTTGTCTCTCTAATGTTTCAGAGAGATGGCAGACTTCCAGCGTGGCTTCAAACTTGATGGCGCCTTTTTCATACTAAGAGCTGGACCAGCCCATAAAGCTTATGAAAACAGGAAAGGCTCCAGGATTGTATCCCTATGGAGTTCCTTACTTTACCTAGTCCGAAAAGCTGGCTGCTTCGGTTCAATCGATGTTTCCAATAAAATTGCCTCCCAAAAAATGGGAGCGGGGCAAAGGTCATAGCCATCCCGAAACCAAGAAAGCCACTGAAAGCTCTCAAGAGCTACTGACCAACCTCTTTCATTTGTGTCACATATGCGCTTATGGAAAGACTGATTCTGATGTGCATCAATGAGGTTATCGAACCACAACTGCCCTTTGTTTAAGCTGGCTTTAGATGAGAATGGTGTACCCAAGATCAAGTTATTTGGCTAACACAAGACATCAAAGATGCCTTTGAGAAGGGCAAGAAAGTTGGCACTGTATTGGTTGATCTGTTAAACTGCATATGATAATGTCTGGCAAGAGGGGCTGACCACCAAGTTGTTGCAGGCTATTCCTGTAAGCCCAAGGTGTAGTTCTTCATGAAAATTATAATGAATTGGAGTGTCATCTTACAAGATGGAGGCCAAGTCAGCTGGCTCAACTGTTTCCGTAATGGACTCCTGCAAGGATCCATTCTAGCTCCTATGGGCAGTGGGTATAATACCTGGGCCACGGTGGCCCCGCCCACCCTTTCCTGAAGGCCCCCACCGCCTGCTGTTGCCTGCCTGCCTGCCATGTCACCTCCACTCCCCCCCATCAAAGGTCCCTGCTGCTCACGGCGTCCCTCCTCCTTGGAGACAGAGGAGTGAGGAGGGATGCAGAGAGCCAGTGGCGGGTGGGGGAGTGAGGAGCCTTGGCTGGGTGCTTCGACTGGCGGCTCAGCCGGGGTGGGGGTCCTTCAGGGGCAGGAGAGGCTGGCACTTGGGGGGGCCAGCCTGGTCCTTGGGGGCTGGCCTGGCACTCGGGAGGCTGGCGGCTCGGCCTGGGTTTGGCCAGAAGAGGACCTTCAGGGTCACAGGAGTGGGAGGCTCGGCCCGGCGCTGGGGCTGGCCCGGCAGCTCAGCCTGGCGCTTGGGGGGGCAGCGGCTCAGCCTAGTGCTTGGGGGGGGGGCGGGCCAGGGCTCCCCTGGTCATGGGGGGGCCCCTCAGGATTTCTCCTGTTTGGGGGGAGTTTGCGAGTCTGGCGTCGGGGGGAGGGGGAGCTTGTGTGGAAGGGGCGGGTTTAGCCTCCCCAAAGCAGGGGTTCACCCGCCACCCAGGGCTCCTATCCTTTTTAACATATATACTTATGATCTACCAACAACTAAGGTCAATAAGTACATATATGTGGATGACATCTGTCATGCTGATGTGGTTAATGACCTACATTATATCGAAGGGTCACTCAGCCAGAACATGAATGCTCTGGGCACTTACCTTCATCAGTGGAGACTTACATTAAGTGAATCTTAGGCCTTGTCTACACTACAGAGTTTTGTCAACGCAAGTTATGCTGATGATCAAAGTCCACTATAATTACATTGCTTGTGCATGTTCACACAATGCTCCTCCTGTTAGCTGAGCGCATCCACAGTTGGTGCTCTAGCATCGACAGTGAGAGCAGTGCACTGTGGATAGCTATTCCACTATGCTACTTGCCACCTTCTGCATCTAGGAGTTGTGGGAAGGTGGAGTGGACCGCAATGCATCATGGGTGCTGGCTCAACATCCCAAGATGCAGTTTTTTTCTTTCCCATCATTCCATGGGCTTCCGACTGCATTTCTCGCCATTTTTCAATGGCTCCTGTTTACTGTGCGCCCTCTATCTCTGTCTGAAAGGATGAATCCTGCACTGCTCTCTACTGTTGTGATCACTGTTATGAACACATTGTGGATGGTCATGTAGTATATCATGAGCTCCTAATCTGAACAGAAATCTGAGGCTTATGACCTGCTGTGTGCCATGGAAAGAAACAACACCAGATTACTTTTGGCATTCACGGATCAGCTGCTCATGGTGGATCAGCACTTTTGGGATCAGGAAACAAGCACTGAGTGGCGGGATTGCATCATTATGTGCATCTGGGATAACAAGCAGTGACTGCAGAACTTTCAGATGCAGAAAGCCACCTTCCTGGAACTGTGTGTGGAGATCATCTCAACACTGTGGCATAAAGACACCAAAATGAGAGCAGCCTTCTCAGTGGAGAAGTGCATGGCCATTGCTGTGTGGAAGCTGGCAACTCCAGCGTGCTACTGATCGGTCGCGAATCAGTTTGGAATTGGGAAGTCCACCTCTGGGGCTGCATTAATGCAAATATAAAATAAATAAATTAAATAAAAATAAAAAATGTGCAGGATCATTAACCATATACTGCTATGGAGGACTGTGACTCTTGGAAATATGCATGAAATAGTGGACGGCTTTGTGGCAATGGGATTCCCTAAGTGCAGCAAGGCAATAGATGGCACATATATCCCAAATTTGGCCCTGGATCATCTTGCAATGGAGTATCTCAATAGAAAGGGGTACTTCTCTACAGTGGCATAGCCAGGGTTGCAGCTGAGGAGGAGCGGCAGAGAAAAAAGGTGCCGGTCCTTCTGTGGCATTTCAACGGCCCTGTGCATGCACCAAAATGCCGCCGAAAGACAGAGCGGCGCACGCGCAGGGCCTTCCCGCTTCCCCATCCGAAGCGCTGTCTGGGGCACCAGACCCCCGGCCACGCTCACAGGGCCAGAGTCCCGGCCGGAGCACCGGGAGCCCGCGGTCCCATTCTGCCGGGAGCCAGCAGGCCAGCCCGCAGCCCCGATTGCAGCCACCTGGAGTGGTGGGAGCCAACCCGCGGCCCCGTTCCTCCGACCGCCCGGAGCACCGGGAGGTGGGAGCCAGCAGGCCAGCCCGCGAAAAAAAGAAAAGAAAAACCCGGAAGCAGCCGAGGAGGAGGAGGGGTGCCCATGTGGGCGGGGGGTCAGTGCACCGCTGCTGTTGCTACTCACTTCATCAACAACAAAAGAAGTCTCCTTCCCTGACTGGAACTCGTCCATCTTTCCTTCGGCTCAGACCGCAGCCGCTCATGCCGCCAGCCTGTAGCGAATGCCCCGTCCCCTGATAACTCCTCCACCATTATCAGGGGACAGGGACGGGGCGTTCACTACAGGCTGGCGGCGTGAGCGACTGCGGTCTGAGCTAGAGGAAAGATGGACAAGTTCCAGTCGGGGGAGGAGACTTCTTTTGTTGCTGATGAAGTGAGTAGCAAGAGGGAGGAGACAGCGGAAGGACCCGGAAGCGGCGCTGAGTGAGGCCGGGAAGTGGAAGGACCCAGAAGTGGCGCCGAGTAAGTATGAAAATTAAAAAGGCACCACTTTTGGGGAATGTGGTAAGGGGAAGCAGCCGCTTCCCCTGAACCCCCCTAGCTACGCTACCTGCTTCTCTATGGTATTGGCGCTTGTGTATCACTGACATCAACGTGGGATGGTAAGGGAAGGTGCATGACACATGACTCTTCAGGAACACTGGCCTGTACAGAAAGCTGCAAGCAGGAATTTCTTTTCAGACCAGAAGATTCCAATAGGGGATGTTGAAATGCCCATAGTGATCCTGGGAGACCCAGCATACCCCTTACTCCTATGGCTCATGAAGCCTTACACAGGAAACCTGGATAGCAGCAAGGAGCATTTCAACAATAGGCCGAGCAGGTGCAGAATGACCATTGAATGTGCATTTGGTAGATTAAAAGCACACTGGTGCTGCCTTTATGACAGGTTAGACCTAAATGAGGAAAATATTCCCATGGTCATAGCAGTCTCCTGTGCACTGTATAATATTTGTGAGGTTAAGGGTGAAAAGTTTCCCCTGGGGTGGAGTGCGGAGGCAGATCACCTGGCAGCTGATTGTGAGCAGCCAGATACCAGGGCTATTAGAGGGGCTATTCGATATCTGTGTGTAAGTCCAGCTATCATTTTGGAAACTGTCCAAAAGGGTGGAGTGAATGGGGTACTGAGATGGACAGGGAAGTTGCAAGGAATGTATGGGAAGAGGTTGGGGAAGGCATGGCAAGCTGTTCTGCATCGGCTGCAGGGGTGGGCAAGCATGCATGTATTCTGCCTGCAGCATGATTAGGGTTTTCAACATCTCCGTTTGCTCCTCCATCACTTTTATCT
Source organism: Malaclemys terrapin pileata (assembly GCF_027887155.1). NCBI lineage: Eukaryota > Metazoa > Chordata > Testudines > Emydidae > Malaclemys > Malaclemys terrapin. The sequence goes on from NC_071506.1 coordinate 257,778,800, forward strand.
TCTGCTCCTAGCCCATTAAAATTCACTCCTGGCTCTCCTTTTTATTCTGCCTGTCTATTTTATAATTTTCATTTAAAGTTTCTTTCCATGCCCTGTATTCTTGTGTAATTGGAGTACCTCTTGAAACATGTCCTTGCTCCTCCTTGGTTGCTTCCTTATCTGGTGGAGGTGCTCCGCTGGTGTGTAGGGGGTTCCCCTGAAGGCCACATCTGTAGAAGCACAAGAAATAGAAGCATCATTGTTAGTGCACTCACAGCAATGAATCATTATAGTAAAATACACCTCTTTTTAAATACAAATCAGTTTCTCATAATCCCTTGGCAAGCACACAGCTTGGCAAATGCTTTAAACATGATGAATTTGGACTTGGGGGAGGGGGAAGCTCAAAAAGAGGTAAAGGGTCTACATGATTTTTTAAGGGGATCACTGCAGGTGAGTAGGGACAAAATTGTAAATTCTGCCACTATTTTCCACAGGCGGGTAGCATTGAAGCTGATATCTCACTCCTCAGGGTAACCAAGGATGCAAGGGTGCATCTCATGCATGCATGTGGCTTCAGATCGGGTCCCTGTGTGTGCCACTTTGGTCCCTGCACAAGTGATTGCCAATTGGCACATGTAAGTCTCCTACAATGGGGGAAGGAACAAAGCAGCTCTGCCAAGGAACCTTCGACAGAAGATTGGCGAGTACCTCCAGGAAACTTTCCTAGAGCTCTCTCTGGAGGATTCTCATGACATTTCGGTGTGCATTAACATACTATTCCACCCCACTGCATAGCTGCACAGGGAAATGTGAAACTCACACAAACACAATTAGTCTTGTACATTTCTATCCCTTCACTCACTTATAGCATATAACAATGCAAAGAACAGCTCTACCTCATATAAACGAGCAGAATCAACTCAAAAAGATCACTTACAGACCTCCCCTCTCCTGCATCATGCATCCCAGAGATAGAGTGCTGGGACTGGTTCAAACCCTACTGGGTCGAGAAGAGGTTCACCACAGTACCGGATGACCCTGTTGCCGGTCCCATCTCATCCTCAACTTGACCTCCTTATACATGACTTTGTCCTTGGGGTTAAGTCCACTGTCTGCTGTCTTCAGCCCTGCTGAAGTATCCACAGGGTTCTTGGCGGTGGTAGTGGGCATCCAGCTCCTTATAGAGGCACAGTCTTCGGCACAGCACCAGAGCAATAGTTTGACTCCCTTGCCTTCTGGTATGCCTGCTTCAGCTCCTTTATCTTCACACGGCACTGATATGTGTTCCGTTCATAGCCCTTATTCAACATGGCACGAGAAATCTGACTGTAGGTATCGAAGTTCCTATGGCTGGAGCAGAGCTGAGACTGCATAATCTCCTCTCCCCACAGAGCCAGCAGATCCAACAACTTAGGTGTACTCCAAGCGGGAAAGCATCTGCTGCCTGGAGCTGCCATGGTCAGCTGGGAAGATGCAATGTGAGCTGTCCATGCTGAGCAAACAGGAAGTGGATTTTCAAAAATTCCCAGGCCTTTAAAGGGAGAGGGGTGGATGCCTGTGTACCTAGGTGCAGATCAGCAATGTTCAAACTGCTGACCAGAGTGGTCAGGATGGGCATTGTGGGACACCTCCTGGAGGCCATTTACAGCAATATAACCAAGCGCAATGTCTACACTAACACTTTGTCAATATAACTTTGCCGTAAAAAGCTCTACACCTCTTGTTGAGATGGTTTTATTTTGTCAGCAAAGCAGGAGAGTTTTTTCAGTGGAAGGAGCAATGTAGTGTGTACACCTCCACTGTTTTGTCAATGAAAGCTGACTTGTCGACAAAACTCTGTAGTGTAGACAATTTTTAAGACAGTGGCCGCAACTTTCCATCTGATCAATAACCCCTACCCTCTATGGGACGGTCCACTCCCTCTCCAGCCAGTTGTCATTATTATTTAGGAGTCAAACTGAACCACATTTTAACATACCGGTTCCATCTAGAAAACAATCAGCACCCGCACTGCTTTGATCCAGAACCTAGCAGGAACCTATGGGGAGCAGAAACAGATGTTCTTCAAGTGATGATCCCTATGTGGATTCCAAATGCAGGTGCGCATGCACACCATGTGCTGGAGCCGGAACTATTCATTGTACTGTCCATTGACCTGCACGTGCATCATGTGTCGACCACATGGCGTGTCCAAGACTTTAAGAGGTTGTGCGGGTTGATGCTGCTCCAATTCCCTCTTACCACCACACAGGCCCTCTCAGAGGTCCAGAGAGGCCCAGGCCACTTCCAGCTTTTGAGGCCTCTAGCCATAATAAAAATAAAAAATGACAACACATGACAATAAAATAAGGCACCAAAAAACAAGTTGCGAAACTTTTCAAATGCCAAAAAATTAACAAGTATCTAAATCTGAGGCCCCCTTTGAGCTTGAGGCCCAGGCCAAATGGCCCTCTTGGCCGCCCCTATGATTGGCCCTGCCGCCACAAGGCCAGAGATGGAACCCCTGTTCCTAAGTGCTCTTAGCTCGCTAAGAGAACTGCTCTTTGTTTTGCTGTTTCAAGTTAGATATAGTTTTCCACTAGTTTTAATAGTTAGTTAGCTCTCCCTTGGACTTCTCCCCTCCGGGGGTTATTTTTCCCGGCTCAGAGACTATGCTCCAGCAAGCCAGCTTCAAGAACTGTGCTTTGTGCCTTTGCTCCTTCTCAGTGAGCAATGAGCACACTCGTTGTCTTTAGTATCTAGGCGAAGCCCACATCATCTCTTGTTGCTCCATCTGACACTCGTTTCCTTCCCGGACTTGAGCAGCTGGTGAACTTTGCCTCTGCAGATATCTGATGGAGGAGGCGATGTGCCCATATGCACAACTGGACCTGGCTCCAACACACCCACTGCAATGGCGCCTGTCTCCAGTGATGAGTACTTCACTCGGCCCCTTCCGTGCAGTACTGGTGGTATCGCCTCACCGGCCGAAGCCCTAACATGTGCACAAGAAGCATGGGCACAGGCATAAGGGCAGCTTTCCAACAGAGACCACCTCAAATCACAGCGTTACCTCCCTGAGCCATGTTAGGTAGGGCAAGAAGTCGTGTGTATGCTTCTGCTCTAAAGAAGGCTTGTATGGAGGACCTTCAAAGCACCATTGTACGCTGCTGGCCCCATCTTCTGCTCCGGCACTTGGTCCTCTTCCTTCGCCCTCGGTGCCATTGACGCCACCAGGTGGGGCAAAAACATTTGGAAAGAAGGTGTTGGTAAGAAGAAATCTTCTAGCAAGAAAAAAAAATCCTAAACATTAAAAATAAAATAAGTCCCATTAGGGCTTGAGTTTTTTTTTTAATTCTGGTGAATTTGAAAGTGAGAAATTAATAAAAAGTCCGATGGCACTTTAAAGACTAACAGATTTATTTGGGCATAAGCTTTCATGGGTGAAAAGCCTTACTTCTTCAGATGCAAGAAATTAATAGCATTGACTTGGAAAGATACAAGTTTGTCTTCCTGTCACATCCTGTTCTGCTGACCCACTTTCATCCTGACAAGCATTATCCTTGTTATCCCGTTCCTGTGCCTTTCTTTGGCTGACTATAAATTGTTTTGAATAGTGATTTTCTGATTTGGACAATGACCACTAGGGGTTAGAATAAGATTACCAAACTCATTTTCACTTTGAATCAATTCTAGCTTTTGAAAAATAAAAGGCAGTACAGATGTTATCTGAAACCTATTATTTCCTTATGAAATTTTTGCTAATCAAAATAAAATAAAATAAAAACTTGCTGAATATAGGTAGTAAGTGTCCCAATGAATAGCATGAATTTAATGCAAACTGCTGGGATCAAGAATGGAGCAGAAAGCATTTATCCCACAGATTAGGTCTCATCCCCTGCACATTTTATTTTTAGAATATGAAGCTGTTTGTGGACTACAAGAGCAGAAGAAGTAATAGATTATTCACTTCTCTTATTTATTTTATAATTCAAAACTTTATTTACATTTTGTGACAGAGATCTCCTATATCAATTTTTAGATAGGAGTAAATTCTTACTAGTAAATTATGAAACACCTAAAAATTTGTATTTACAATGTAAATGCATGTAGACTTTCAAGTTAAAGATGTGTGAACGGTGGCACTATAATAATGACCCCTTCAGTACAGGCAATTTAATTTCTGTACTACCACATATCTGTAGTTTATACAGAATTTTTTTTATATCATTCAGTGATTGTTGGGAAGAACCACTGTGCTTGAAAGAGATGCTTTTGCCTCATCTTCTCCATTCCATTTCTATGGCAGATGAGGACTTTGGCTTTGGAATGCAAGACTTGAAATGAGGAGCATTTTCAAGGAAGGTTCTTCCTCAATCAAGCGAGTTAATGTAATGTTGACTATCCTAATCAGATCATTCAAATTTACATTTCTAATTTTTTCATATATCTTTGTTCTATTTTTCTCTTTTCTTCCCTAAAGAATACTAGTGTAATTCTTATCCATTTTTGGAACATCTACTGTGACCAACTGCAGCCTGAAGTGATATGCCAGGTGTCATATCCAAAGAAAGAATTATTCTTCTGTTTTATATAGTCAGCATGCTACCTCTGCAGAGAAGACAAACCCGGCCATATTTCCTTAGGCCTGGGTATTAGTAACAGGGCTGGCTCCAGGTTTTCTGCCGCCCCAAGCGGCAAAAAAAAAAAAAAAAAAAAAAGAGCTGATCGGCGGCACTTAGGCGGCAGCTCAATCGCGCCGCTCCATTCTTCAGCGGCAATTCAGCGGTGGGTCCTTCATTCCCTCTCTTCCTCTTCGGCGGCACTTTGGCGGCAGCTCAAAAAGGAAGAGAGGGACTGAGGGACCCGCCGCCGAATTGCCGCCAAAGACCTGGACATGCCACCCCAATAGTGGATGGAGTGCCGCCCCATTGTATTGACCGCCCCTTTGTATTGTCTGCTTCCTTAGCTGGTGCCTGGAGCCCGCCCTGATTAGCAATGTGCCTGGCATCACTGAACTTAGAATGAATTTCCCAAGTTTCTCCAGACCTGGCAACACAATCTTATTTCGTTCGAGTTTCCAATATACTCTACTTAGTTTTACAGCAGTTAGATGCATTTTCCCCCCTGTGAGTTGGTGAAACCATCACAAGCTGAAGAGTTTTCTTTTCACTGTCCAATCAGATATGGAGCAGTCACTCACAATGCAGGAATTTCAAGATCTCATAGAAGTTTTTCTACTGTATTTCCTTCTTCTCCGAGGTGAGCTATTCCGTAGTTGAAAGATTTTTGGTTAGTCTACTCCAGGGGTCGGCAACCTTTCAGAAGGGGTGTGCCGAGTCTTCATTTATTCACTTTAATTTAAGGTTTTGCGTGCCGGTAATACATTTTAATGTTTTTTAGAAGGTCTCTCTCTATAAGTCTATATATTATATAACTAAACTATTGTTGTATTGTAAAATAAACAAGGTTTTCAAAATGTTTAAGAAGCTTCATCTAAAATTAAATTAAAATGTTGATCTTATGCCGCCAGCCTGCTCAGCCCACTGCCACTCAGGGGTTCCATCTGCTGGCTCCTGCCAGCCGGGATCCCGGCTGCCGGACCCGCTCAGCCCGCTGCCGGTCTGGGGTCCCGGCTCTGCCCACATACAGTGGGTACCTACCTTCTCCCTGGTTCTGGCCCATTCTCTTCCTCTCTCTGCACTGAGCTGAGGGTGGGAATGCACTGAGCACAGGGCTGGGGGTGAAGGGTCTGGCCAGGAGCTAGAATGAGGGAGGGGGCTCAGGGTTGGGGCAGGAGGTTTGGGTGTGGGGCACTTACCTGGGCAGCTCTGATTTGGTGCGAGGGTTGCAGGAGCTCCCGGTTGGTGCTCAGGGTGGGGGTGGGGATGTGGGGGGTGCAAGAGTCAGTATGTTGGTGGTGCATGGGTGGGGGGGCTCGGTATGTGGGGGGGTGCAAGAGTCAGGGCAGAGGGCTGGGGGCATGTGAGGGGGGTGCAGGTGTCAGGGCAGGGGGGGGCTGGGTATGTGTGCGGGTGCCAGAGTCAAGGCTGGGATCCTGTGTGTGTGTGTGTGAAGGAGTCAAGCAGAGGGCTGGGTGTGTATGAGGGGGGTACAGGGCTCAGGGCAGGGGCCTGGGGTGTGTGTGGGGCACAGGGCTCAGGGCATGGGCCTGGGGTGTGTGCGGGGCTCAGGGCAGAGGGCTGTGTGTTTGTGAGGATGGGGTCAGGGCAGAGGCCTGGGTGTATGTGAGGGGGGGTCAGGACAGAGGGCTGGGGTGTGTGTGAGGGGAGGGTCAGGGAAGGGGGCTGGAGGGGATATGCCCCTATTCCACCCCCCCCTTCCCCAAGGCCCTGCCCCCGCTTCTTCTCTGCCTCCACCGGGAGCAGCGAGCACGCTGACTCTGCTCCTTCCTGACCCCCTCCCTCTCAAGGGCCATCAGCTGATCAGCCGGCAGGGAGGGAGGGACAGAGAGGCGGAGGAGGGGCAGGAACCCAGCACACTACGGGAAGAGGCAGGGGAGCCGGAAGGACCAAGATTCTGCCCCTTGCCCTCTGCCCCCGCAAGGGGGAGGGCGCGAAGGGTGGAGAAGAGCGGGCCGGGGCGGGCTGGGCAGGATTTTTAATGGCACGCTGCTGCCTGCCAGGACTCAGCAGCGTGCCATTAAAAATTGGCTCACGTGCCATAGGTTGCTGACCCCTGGTCTACTCTGTATCCCTGTGCAACTGAGAAAAAACAACTATATCCTTTCACTGAAAAATGTTTACCTTCTGGGTAGAGGTTGGTGCTTGTCCAGGCAGTTTGGGGGGAAACAGGGTGATGAGGAGGCCGTCTTGTCCCTTCTATGCCTTCAACAGGTTGATGCAATATACCTGGATCAGCTTCTTCCTTCCAGATTGCTGGATCTCATAGCCAACCTCCTCCATTTACCTTACCACCTCAAAGTGGCCTTGCCACCAGGCCAGTAACTTGGATTCTGATGTCGGCAGTAGAAGAATACCCGGTCTCCTGGCTGGAACTTGTGCAGCCAGGCTGGCTTGTTACAGGCCTGCTGCTAGTTGTTCTGTGCCCTTTGCAGGTTATCCCTAGCAATCCAGCTTCAAGGTCTTCAACTTCTCTCTGAGATGTATAACATACTGCACTACATTGGTTGCCCTGAGTCCCACTTGTTCTAGAGGTCTAGAATTCCTCTTGGCTGCCTATCGCACAATAATTTGAACTGGGAGATGCCTGTGGATGCCTGGGTTACCTCATGGACAGCTAACAGGAGAGGTGGGACCAGGTGGTCCAGTGTCATGGCAACAAACTTCCTCAATGCGTTCTTCGATGTCTTATTATAGTGTTCCACCAGTCTGTCCGTTTGGAGATATATACTGAAGTTCTCAAGGACTTGATCTTTACCAAGTCACACAACTCCATTAATTGGGAAGTGAAGTTTGTCCCTGGTTCTATTAGCATCTCTTTGGGGATCCCCACCTGGGAAAACACCTTCAGGAGCTTACCTGTGATGACAGCAACTGTAGCTGTCTATGTCCTGAGAAGGATGGCCTCTGGCTATCTGGTGGAATAGTACAGGATCACCAGTATGTATATGTATCTGGCTGTAGACTTTTCTAATGGACTTACAAGCGCCACACCTATTCTTTCAAAGTGCACCCCTACTATAGGCAGTGGTACCAGGGAGGCTTTTGGGACTTTTTTCTGACGTGTTCACTGGCACTTGGGACATGACACACAATTATCTCGTACCTCTGAGTGGATGTCCAGCCAGTAGAACTTCATAATCACTCAATCAACAGTCTTTTCTCTCTTCTAGTGGCCCTCTCACAGTATCACATGGGCCAACTGAAGCACTCCCCCGCACCCTTTGGAACTTTCTTGGTACTAGTTGGTGCACTCTCATCTCCCCAATCTTGGAATCCTTCATGGCCTAAGATGCCCTTTCCTCAACCAGCTCAAAATGGGTCCACTGTTTCAGTTGCTGAGGATTTAGTACTATGTTGTCCATGCAAGTCAGCTGTTCATACATCCAGCCCAAGGTGAGGTAATTTCTCTGTTCTTCTATGAAACCTACTTTGCCAGACAGCAAGTCCACACTGTGAGGCTGTGGTGGGCTCTTACTGTTCTGATTAGGCCCCAGAAAATGATCATTCCTCCATGAGGATGGTTCTTCCCCTGGAGTCCTCTCCTCAAGGTGCTCTTCCTTGGCCACGGAGGCCATCTTCTGTCCTCCAGGGTCTTTTGGCCTCGACTCTCTCTCCGCTAGGGATGCGCTACCCCATCTCAGGACAACCTCTTCAAAACACCTGCAGTCCCACCCCAGGATAACCAGATAAGCCAGGTCTTTAGCCACTCTGGTCTGCGCTGTCTCAATGTGGTTTTACACTGTCAATCTCACCTCTCTTGTTGGGGCCATGACCTCGGAGGGGCGGGCGCCGGACCCGGTGGCTCCACCCACGTTGGTGGTAGTGGACGTTCGGCCCTCAGCAGGGCTGTGGGGTAGCCCACCGCCTCGCTACAAGTCCGAACAGTCAATAGCTTCACAAATACAATCAAAATGAGCTGGGCTGTGCAAGGAGTGGTGGTTTCCAAAGTGGATGGTGGTTGCACTGTCTGGGGACCTTAGCTACTATGTGGTCCCCTCTCAGGCTTCACCTTCTGTCTGATTTCCTGGAAAGGATTTTTCTCTCCTGCAGCCTGTCCACCACCCCTTGATTGGCCTTCTGAGCTCTCTTTAACGCCCTCCTCCATCTGAGCATGCTCAGCAGACCTGAATGGGCAGGGCTACCTGGGCTCAATACTGCCTTTTAACCTCTTCAGGCCCAATATGGGGCTTGTTTACCCCATCACAAGTACAGATTTTAAAGGTAGCTTAACAGTGCTCTTTACAACTCAAGAAGAAAACGGGGTGCAAAGGTGGCTTTACCTCCTTCCCCTCCTTCCCTGAGCTATCATTCAGCTGAAGGTGGGGAATTGGTCCTGGCATCTAAGATGTGACACTGGCAGACAAGGTGCCAGTTCATGCCAAGGCCCCTAAGTCTCAACTGAACTCTGCCAATGCATAGCTGGAACCAGTCTCACAACCAATTTGGGATTTGTGCCCTGCTTCTTAACAGTCTGCCATGAGGTTGGTAGTTATGCTCTTGAGCCACTGCAGCTGATGTTCTTGAGCCACATGAGAATGCGGTCAGTCTTATTTCATCAGGGGTACGTATGCCTTCCTGCCCCAGAAGTCTGGTTGGTCCCAGACCTTAATGAATTGGACCATCAAGTCTTTTTATACCAGCATCACTTAGTGCAACACTCTACATTGATTTTAGTAAGCGACATGCTCTGAGGGATTGCTGATCACTGAGCTGAGTTTGGACAGAACTCATCGCCCCAGATCCTGATGAGAGCCCTGCCATCCATCTTGGGCCATTTGGTAGCACAATCTTAGTGGCAGTGTTTTAATCTAGCAAGAGGTATCTTTCCTACAAGAGCACAGCAATCTCACAGAAGTAGATGCTGGTGACCAGATGCATGCTATAGGTACCACAAGTGAATACAAAATACTATATACAGGAAAATTACTTTCTCTACCTGAATGCCTAGGGCAGGGGACATAGACTGCAAGAAGACCATTGTCCAGAGTGATCACTCTAGGGCAGTTAGGAGCAGAGTGAGACTCAGAAGATGCAGCTGTAGCCCCTTCACTTTTCACCCATACTATCACTGCAATGGTGGGAACTGGACCCGTGTGAGATAAGACATTGTCAAGTTTTTTTTGGAGGTGATGAAATCATAAAGGTGGTGGTGATGCTTGTGTAACATCGGTAATATTTTTATGCAAAGTATTTTACAAGTATTGCAGGCAACTGAACTGGTGGTAGCAATGCTAAAATTCTCTAGACACAATAGGCCTGAGTGCCTACAGCCTTTTAGGATATTTCCTGGTTCCATTTTTCTCAGTTTAGTTAGGCCTTCAATTCAGATGGATGTAAAAAATCTGGTTGAGAACTCAGAGAAGGCAGAAAGGAAAACTAGTAAGTGTTCCTCTTGTGGTGAAACAGAGCAATTTACTATTCTCCCTGTAGTTAATCCTCCAACCCTCAAGGATATAGGTCTCCCTCCTCAATTCCTCTTTGACTTCCCCCTATTATTAACCAAGGGTTTAGTTGGAGCTAAAATTTACAAGGACACTACCTTTTCCACAGTGGTCAAGCCTAAGGGAATGTCTACACATTAACTTTTACAGCAGCACCGCTGCACCACTTCAGTGAAGACACTACCTATGCCGCTGTGAGGGTTTCTCCCATTGGCATTGGTATTCCATCTCCCCAAGAGGCAGTAGCTAGGTCAATAGGAGAATTCTCCTGTCTAACTAGTGCTGTCTGCTCCAGGGGTGAGATTGGATTAATTACACTGCTCAGGGGTATGGATTTTTCACACCTCTGAATGACGTAATTATACCAACTTAATTTTCTAGTGTAGACCAGGTCTAAGAAAAAACAGCTGCACAAATAAGAAAGATGCCTATTGTTAGACTCTTGTCTCTTCCAAAGATCAAGGTTAAATATGCCCCTCATCCCCTTCAGATCCATCCCATGTTGTTTATCTAGGTACCATGAATTATACCTTCAAAGACTGAGTTCTGAAAGTTACAGACAGTAGCTTTTCAGCTTCTCCAAACCTACACAGGGTCATCCAGAGCAATGTGGACATGATAGAACCTCGTCTCTCTGCTGATAATTATATCAGGAAGGAAATTCACAATCAGTCCAGGAACTTCACTTCAGAGGACTTGCTTGTTTTCTCCTGAAATATTTCTAAATTGCTAGGAATGACCTTGAGGTTGTCCCTATAAGCTTTCTGGAGGATAAATCTAATGACAAAATCTCTCTTCACCCTGCTATTATACAGATGACTGATATTTGAGCAGCACCTAACATTTATTTCACTCATCCCATTAAGTCATTTAAGTTGTACAAACTATTTGCTGATAAAGAAATGATGCATGACACTTCTCCTAAACTTGATGCAGAAGTAGCAAATTGCTCCAGCAAGTCTTTCCTCTTCAAACACAGGAATGCCACTATGAGAAATACCTTACAAGTAGGGTGACCAGATAGCAACTGTGAAAAAATGGGACAGGGGTGGGAGATAACACATGCCTATATAAGAAAAAGTCCCCAAAACCGGGAAAACGGGACATCTGGTCACCCTACTTACAAGTGACAGTTTTTCAAAGTGGTGCTTTGAGTTTTCCTACACTCAATACTGTCTTTTACTCTATCCATGAATGCTCTGGTATAGTGGATTGCAGAATGACTTTCCCTGACACAGAAGCCTACCTTTAAAATTCTTATAGGGTTTTCTCTTTATTTGACCTCCAGGTTTTTGCATATGTTGTTCCAGGATTTTATTTGACTGTCTGTTCAGACAAGTACCATGTTAATAGCAGTCCATTTGACCCTCAGGCTCAAATCCTTTGCTAGCTAAGTGTATATATAACATTAATGCTCTTCCCTACATTATTTGACTCCTGTTCGGTGAACTCCTTAGTCCAGCAGTTCTCAAACTGTGGGTTGGACCCCAAAATAGGTTGTGACCCCATTTTAATGGGGTCGCCAGGCCTGGCTTAAACTTGCTGGGGCCCAGGGCTGAAGCCGAAGCCGAAGGGCTTCCGCCTTCCGCCCTCGGTGGTGGGGCTCAGGTTACAGACCCCCTGCCTGGGACTGAAATCCTTGGGTTTCAATTTTGGCTGCCGCACCTGGAGTGGTGGGGCTTGGGCTTTGGCCCTCTCCACCTGGGGCAGCGGGGGTCAGGTGGGCTTAGGCTTTGATCCCCCCTTCTGGTACTTTTTGTTGTAAGAAGGGGATTGTGGTGCAATGTGGTGCAACGAAGTTTGAGAACCCCTGTCTTAGTCAGATCCTTAAACACTTGGGGAAAAAAACCCTCAATTCTATGACTTTATAGAAGTACAAATTCTTCTTTCTACAAAGCTAATCCTGTCCCAAATCTAAGTTTAGATATTCTTCTATCTTGGGGGGGGAGGGATAGCTCAGTGGTTTGATCATTGGCCTGCTAAACCCAGGGTTGTGAGTTCAATCCTTGAGGGGGCCACTTAGGGATCTGGGGCAAAATCAGTACTTGGTCCTGCTAGTGAAGGCAGGGGGCTGGACTCAATGACCTTTCAGGGTCCCTTCCAGTTCTAGGAGATGGGATATCTCCATTATTTATTTATTTATTTATTTATTTTTCATTTTATAAACCAGGGAAGAGAGGTGGTGTGACGAACTGGGCCTGTTCTCACTGTGGTCTGTGAATGCTGACAGGGGAGTGTGACTAGGATGGTCTGCATTGCAGGATGGGATCTGCCCGAGGGCGCATACCTGAGTGTGTAACATGAGAACCCAGGAAGGGGTTGAAGGGGAGGCGACTCCTTAGCCCGGGAAACTGAACAAAGGCTGTGGGAGGGGTCGCTGAAGGCAGAGTGCTGGAAGCAGGCAGGGAGAGAGGGCTGGGGGGCAGAGATGGCTCTGACTTCCCAAGGGGGGCTGGGCTGGGATGCCCGGGGACCCCAAGATGGACCTAACTGAGGGGGTCCCTGTTGTCTGTGCCTGCAAGACCTGTCTTGGACTGTATTCCTGTCATCCAAATAAACCTTCTGCTTTACTGGCTGGCTGAGAGTCATGGTGAATCGCAGGAAGCCGGGGGTGCAGGGCCCTGAGTCCCCCAATACTCCGTGACAACTGGTGGCAGCGGTGGGATCTACTGCACCCCGTGGACGGCGCTTCCTGCAGTAAGTGACTGGGGAGCAGTAAAACGAAGGGGGATTGACGGGGACCAGGCGTGCTGAAGAGTGAGAGAGAGACGGTTATTACCCCTGGGAGTGTGTGACCAGCGAGAAGGACTTTTGCAGTAACAGGGTCCCCCGGGGGGATCGCAGCGAGTGGTCCCAGGGGCGGAGGAGTCTGCAGCTCGACCCTGGCAGAGAGGCGGTGACCTCGAGAAGGGCTGGCACACTAGGGGGCCCCCTGGGAACTGTGGGGAGCTGTGAGCACACAGGCCGGTGAGTGGCCAGCAGGAAGATGTATGCCAAGCGGCTTAAGAGCGACCTGGTGGAGCTGTGCAAGCAGAGGCGGCTGCGCATTGGGAGGCTCACCAAAGAACAGCTCATTGCCCAGCTGGAGGCGGAAGATCGCGCGAATGAACTGATCCCTGTGTCTCAGGGAAGCAGCCTGGCAAATGCAGCGCAGGCACCAGTGTCTGTCCCAGCTGGGAGTGGTCAGCCGGCTGCTGAGGGCTTCCCGAGACCCCTCCTTCCTATGCCTAGGGGAAGGGTGGGGAGGAGCCCAGCAAATACCGAGGGCGCCGTGACCCCCCCGGCCAGCAGGGGGTCCCCCCGGCGAAGCTCGCCGGCCAGCAGAGGATCCTCCCGGCGGCGTTCGGCATCCGGGGAGCGGAATTGGCTGGAATGGGAGAAAGAGCTAAAACTGAGGGAGCTGGAGGATCGTGAACAACAGAGACAGCATGAAGAGAGACAGCATCAGCATGAACGGGAGGAGAAAGAGAGACAGCATCAGCGTGAAGAGAGACAGAGACAGCATGAACGGGAGGAGAAAGAGAGACAGAGACAGGAGAATGAGAGACAGCATCAGCGTGAACTGGAACTGGCGAGACTGAGGGGCAGCGAACCCCCGGCTGCGGTGAGTGAGGGGGGACCCAGGACTGCACGGAGCTTTGATAAGTGCATCATGGCCCCATACAAGGAGGGGGAGGACATGGATGACTTCCTGGAGGCCTTTGAGACGGCCTGCGAGCTGCACCAGGTTGATCCCGCGGACAGACTCCGGGTCCTTACCCCCTTACTGGACCCCAAAGCCGTGGCATTGTACCGCCAACTGGAAGAGGCAGAGAAAGGGGACTACGAGCTATTCAAAAAGGCCCTGCTACGGGAGTTTGGGCTGACTCCTGAGATGTACCGGGAAAGGTTCCGGAATCAGGATAAAACCCCTGAGATCTCATATCTGCAACTAGCCGCCCGCATGGAAGGATACGCCAGCAAGTGGGCTGATGGGGCCCAGACGAAGGAGGACCTGGTCAAACTGCTGGTACTGGAGCAACTGTATGAGCGGTGCCCATCTGACCTGAGGCTGTGGTTGGTGGACAGAAAGCCAGAGAACCCGCGACAGGCAGGCCAGCTGGCCGATGAGTTCGTAAAGAGCCGGTCAGGAGATAAAAGGGAGGAGTCCCAAAGGAGCAATCCCACCACAACGCAGAGAGAGAGTCACCATGGGACCTCCCCGTGGGAAAATACAGAAAAACCCCATCAGAGGGGAACATCCGGCATCAGGACCATCCGACCCACTCAAGGGGACCCATGGGACATGGGCTGCTACCACTGTGGCCAAAAGGGCCACATACGGGCCCAGTGCCCCAGGCTCAGGGACAGACTGAGCAGGCCGAACCCACAGAGGGTTGACTGGGTAGAGACCCAGCCCGGCGAGAGGCAGCATTCCCAGGGAAGGGGGGCTGGCAGAGTACCACCTGCTAAGGAGGGAGGAGAGCCCCAGGCTAGCTTCTCTGGGGGGCCAGATGCTCCGGATTCAAAGTTCTCCGTTTACAGGGTTGGCGCGGGGCTGTCCCTGCGGAGCGAGTGCCTTGTTCCCCTGGAGGTGGATGGGAGGAAGGTCAATGGATACTGGGATACGGGCGCAGAGGTGACGCTGGCCCGGCCCGAGGTGGTGGCCCCAGATCGGGTGGTGCCCAACACCTTCCTGACCCTGACCGGGGTGGGCGGGACCCCATTCAAGGTTCCCGTAGCGAGGGTACACCTGAAATGGGGGGCCAAGGAGGGCCCCAAGGACGTGGGAGTGCACCACCATTTGCCCACCGAGGTGTTGATGGGGGGGGACCTAGAGGACTGGCCAAGCAGCCCCCAGACCGCCTTAGTTGTGACCCGCGGTCAGAGCCGGCAAGGGGCACTGCCCCCTGGCCTTGGGGGCGGTGCTTTGCCTGAGGCGCGGGACCCTAAGCTGGTGGGGAGGGAACGCCCAGGGACGCGGCTCAGGGAGGCTGCAGCTTCGGACCCAGCGGGCGAGAAAGAGCAGGTGGCCATCCCTGTCCCAGCTGCTGAGTTCCAGGCCGAGTTGCAGAGAGATCCCTCCTTGCGGAAGATAAGGGACCTGGCCGACCTCAATGCGGTACAGACCATGGGACGAGGTGGCCGGAAAAGGTTCCTGTGGGAGAAGGGGTTCCTGTACCGAGAATGGGCTCCCCCAGGGAAAATGGAGTCAGGGGGGATCAGGAGGCAGCTGGTGGTACCCCAGAAGTATCGCCGCCAGCTGCTGTGCCGGGCCCATGACATTCCCCTCGCAGGGCACCAGGGAACCTGGCGTACCCAGCAGAGGCTGCTACGGAGCTTTTACTGGCCTGGGGTCTTTGTTACTGTCCGACAGTACTGCAGATCCTGTGACCCCTGTCAGAGGGGGAGGAAGGCCTGGGACAAGGGGAAAACAGCTTTAGGACCCTTGCCCAGCATAAAGGATCCTTTCCAGAGGGTGGCCAAGGTTAAAAGGGCGGCTCTGAACCAAGAGAGCCCAAAGCACAGACCTCCAGACTGGAGCGCTGGGAGAAGACCACAGCCCAGTTGGAACCCCAGAGGTATGGGGGTGGGAAAAGGGCACAGGCCGCATAAACCTTCCCACATGCGAACTGCGAGTGCCATCAAGCACCCCCGACCTAAGGGGGGGCGTGAAACTGGAGGGGCCTGGTGTAATTCTCACCAAGGAATGGGAGGGATGCGGGGGCATCCATGGGAACGGGGGTAGGTTCGAACTTCCCCGGGTCACTGGCTAAAGTGACCCTGCTCAGTTCGGTCTCGAAGGGGGGAGAGATGTGACGAACTGGGCCTGTTCTCACTGTGGTCTGTGAATGCTGACAGGGGAGTGTGACTAGGATGGTCTGCATTGCAGGATGGGATCTGCCCGAGGGCGCATACCTGAGTGTGTAACATGAGAACCCAGGAAGGGGTTGAAGGGGAGGCGACTCCTTAGCCCGGGAAACTGAACAAAGGCTGTGGGAGGGGTCGCTGAAGGCAGAGTGCTGGAAGCAGGCAGGGAGAGAGGGCTGGGGGGCAGAGATGGCTCTGACCTCCCAAGGGGGGCTGGGCTGGGATGCCCGGGGACCCCAAGATGGACCTAACTGAGGGGGTCCCTGTTGTCTGTGCCTGCAAGACCTGTCTTGGACTGTATTCCTGTCATCCAAATAAACCTTCTGCTTTACTGGCTGGCTGAGAGTCATGGTGAATCGCAGGAAGCCGGGGGTGCAGGGCCCTGAGTCCCCCAATACTCCGTGACAGGTGGATAAGGATTTTAACAGATAGTTCTTACCTGTAGGAGGAATTATTTTACTACATGGCACCCCAAACCGGTCCTCTGCTAGTGCCCCTAGTCAGCAAGAGAAGTTTCAAAGGTAGACAGTGCTGGCTGGCTGTATAGGTCAGCATAGCCAAGTTGGCCATGAGAGTGAAAAGTTTGGGACCCCTTCGCTGTGCCCTGTTCAAGATTTCACATTCTGAGATGCCTATTTCCTAAATTCCTAGTCTTTCCTTCTGTAGTGTAGACAAGGCCTCAGCATCACAATGCCTAACTTTTAGGCACTAGAAAACCACAGGAACAACACTGCTATCCACAAAGCCTGAATTAGGCACCTAAGCTGCTATACAATGAATGAGGAGAGACAGGCTTCTTAGAATGTGATCCACAAAACTATCATGCTAGGTGGGGAGTCGTCTAAATTAGCCAATTGGAGGGGTGTGTCTTAAGTCCCACGTCACCGACTAAGGGTATGTCTACACTACGGGATTACTCCGAATTTACAGAACTCGATTTTTGGCAACCGATTGTATAAAGTCGAGTGTATGTGGCCACACTAAGCACATTAATTCGGCGGTGTGCATCCATGTACCGAGACTAGCGTCGACTTACATAAGAACATAAGAACATAAGAAAGGCCGTACCGGGTCAGACCAAAAGTTCCATCTAGCCCAGTATCCTGTCTACTGACAGTGGCCAATGCCAGGTGCCCCAGAGGGAGTGAACCTAACAGGCAATGATCAAGTGATCTCTCTCCTGCCATCCATCTCCATCCTCTGACAGATAGAGGCTAGGGGACTTCCGGACCGTTGCACTGTGGGTAGCTATCCTATAGCTATCCCATAGTTCCCGCAGTCTCCTCCGCCCATTGAAATTCTGGGTTGAGATCCCAATGCCTGATGGGGCCAAAAACATTGTCGCGGGTGGTTCTGGGTACATCCTCCCCCTCCCTCCAGGAAAGCAACGACAGACAACCGTTTCGTGCCTTTTTTCCTGGGTGAACAATGCAGACGCCATACCACGGCAAGCACGGAGCCCGCTCAGCTCAAGACTGCAGTCATGAACATTGTAAACACCTTGCGTGTTAACGTGCAGTTTATGCTGAACCTGAACCTGCAAAACCAGGCGAGGAGGAGTCGGCTACGGCAGCGCAGCAACAAGAGTGATGAGGACATGGACACAGAATTCTCTCAAACCGCAGGCCCTGGTGCTTTGGAGATCATGCTGTTAATGGGGCAGGTTATAGCCGTGGAACGCCGATTCTGGGCCCGGGAAACAAGCACAAACTGGTGGGACCGCATAGTGTTGCAGGTGTGGGATGATTCCCAGTGGCTGCGAAACTTTCACATGCGTAAGGGCACTTTCATGGAACTTTGTGACTTGCTTTCCCCTGCCCTGAAGCACCAGAATACCAAGATGAGAGCAGCCCTCACAGTTGAGAAGCGAGTGGCAATAGCCCTGTGGAAGCTTGCAATGCCAGACAGCTACCAGTCAGTCGGGAATCAATTTGGAGTGGGCAAATCTACTGTGGGGGCTGCTGTGATGCAAGTAGCCAAAGCAATCACTGAGGTGCTGCTACCAAAGGTAGTGACTCTGGGAAATGTACAGGTCATAGTGGATGGCTTTGCTGCAATGGGATTACCTAACTGTGGTGGGGCAATAGATGGAAACCATATCCCTATCTTGGCACCAGAGCACCAGGGCAGCCAGTACATAAACTGCAAGGGGTATTTTTCAATGGTGCTGCAAGCACTGGTGGATCACAAGGGACGTTTCAACAACGTCAACGTGGGATGGCTGGGAAGGATTCATGACGCTCGCATCTTCAGGAACACTAATCTGTTTAAATGGCTGCAGCAAGGGATTTATTTCCCAGACCAGAAAATAACCATTGGGGATGTTGAAATGCCTATAAGTTATCCTTGGGGACCGAGCCTACCCCTTAATGCCATGGCTCATGAAGCCATACCCAGGTAGCCTGGACAGTACTCAGGAGCTGTTCAACTACAGGCTGAGCAAGTGCAGAATGGTGGTAGAATGTGCATTTGGACGTTTAAAGGGTCGCTGGTGCACGTTACTGACTTGCTCAGACCTCAGCCAAACCAATGTTCCCATTGTTATTGCTGCTTGCTGTGTGCTCCACAATATCTGTGAGAGTAAGGAGGAGACCTTTATGGCGGGGTGGGAGGCTGAGGCAAATCGCCTGGCCACTGATTACATGCAACCAGACACCAGGGTGATGAGAAGAGCACACCAGGAAGCGCTGAGTATCAGAGAAGCTTTGAAAACCAGTTTCATGACTGGCCAGGCTATGGTGTGAAAGTTCTGTTTGTTTCTCCTTGATGAAACCCCCCCCTTGATTGACTCATTCCCTGTAAGCATACCACCCTCCCCCCTTCGATCACAGCTTGCTTTCAAAGGAAATAAAGTCACGATCATTTAAAAATCATGTATTCTTTATTAATTGATTATAAACATAGGGAGAGAACTGACAAGGTAGCCCGGGTGGGGTTTGGGAGGAGGATAGGAGGGAAGGAAAAGGCCACTTCAAAAGTTCAAAATAATGACAGCCTTTTGCTTGGGCTGTCCACTGGGGTGGAGTGGCCGAGTGCACGGAGCCTCCTCCCCCACGTTCTTACACGTCTGGGTGAGGAGGCTATGGAACATGGTGAGGGGGGAGGGCGGTTATACAGGGGCTGCAGCGGCACTTTGTGATCCTGCTGCCATTCCTAAAGCTCCACCAGACGCCGGAGCATGTCCATTTGATCATGCAGCAGCCCCAGAGTTGCAGCCTGCCACCTCTCATCTCGAGCATCCCTCATGGCCTTACATTCACTGGCATCTTTCCTGTACTTTGATACTGTGTCCTTCCACTCCTTCAGATGAGCTCTTTCATCGCAGGTCAACTGCATGATTTCAGAAAACATGTTGTCTTGCATGCGTTTTTTCGCCGCCTTATCTGAGTTAGCCTTCGGGACAGAGGAGGGAGGCTTGAAAAATTTGCAGCTGCAGGAGGGAGGGAAAAAAGGGAGAGAAGTATTTAAAAAGATACATTTTACAGAACAATGCTTATACTCTTTCACGGTGAATAACACTATTCACATTACATAGCACATGTGATTTCGGTACAAGGTCGCATTTTGCATCTTATATTGAGTGCCCGCGGCTTTGGTGTTAGAGATCACAGACGCAGGGCCGGGCAACAGAATTCGGCTTGCATGCAGCCATGGTAAACCATTATCTTTTGGCTTCTGCAACCTTCATAAAAGCAGCGCCCTCCTTTCCCATACTAAGCAAAGCCCATTGAGTGCTGCGGTTTTCCTGTTAAGGTGCAGCAGCAGAAACCAAACTAACCCCCCCCCCCCACCCATCCAATTCTCTGGGATGATCGCTTTACCCCTCCCCCCACCGCGTTGCTGGTATCAGGGAACATCCCTGCTAGCCAAACGTGAAAAGCTCAGCGCCAATGCCCCCCACACTTGGCTAACTGCAGGGAAGGATTTCTTTTCAGCCACAGGCAAACAGCCCAGTAGGAACGACCATTCTGTCCCCTTCATTAAATTCCCGTATTTCAACCAGGTTACCATGAATGATATCACACTCCTGAGGATAACACAGCGAAATAAAGAATAGATGTTGCTTGAATGCCAGCAAACACCAGGACCATATGCTACCAGGCTTTGTCATGCAATGATACCAGATTACTTGCTACTAGCATGACGTGGTCAAGTGTCCTACCATGGAGAACGGAATAAGGCTGCACTGCCCAGAAACCTTCTGCAAAGGCTTTTGGAGTACCTCCAGGAGAGCTTTATGGAGATATCTCTGGAGGATTTCCGCTCCATCCCCAGACACGTTAACAGACTTTTCCAGTAGCTGTACTGGCCGCAAATGCATCCCAAGTTCTCAGGGCAAATTAATCATTAAAAAACACTTGCTTTTAAACCATGTTTTATATTTACAAAGGTACACTCACCAGAGGTCCCTTCCATGGCCTCATTGTCTGGGATAACGCCTTGGGAGGATTGGGAAGGTACTTCAGTCAGGCTGAGAAAAAGATCCTGGCTGTGGGGGAGAATGAAGTGCTATGTGCTCTCCACAAGCTCGTCCTCCTCCTCCTCGTCTTCCCCATCCGCAGAATCCTCAGGCATGGCTGAGATTACCCCCTCCTCGAAATCCACGGTCAGAGGTGGGGTAGTGGTGACGGCCCCCCTTAGAATTGCATGCAGCTCAGCATAGAAGCGGCATGTCTGCGGCTCTGACCCGGACCTTCCGTTTGCTTCTTTGGTTTTCTGGCTTGTCTGAGCTCCTTAACTTTCAAGCGGCACTGTAGTGAGTCCCTATTGTGGCCTCTCTCCATCATGCCCTTGGAGATTTTTTCAAATGTTTTGGCATTTTGTCTTTTGGAACGTAGTTCTGCTAGCACGGAATCCTCTCCTCATATAGCGATCAGACCCAGTACCTCCCGTACAGTCCATGCTGGTGCTCTTTTTTTGATTCTCGGACTGCATGGTTACCTGTGCTGATGAGCGCTACGTGGTAACCTGTGCTTTCCATGCTGGGCAAACAGGAAATGAAATTCAAGTTTGTGGGGCTTTTCCTGTCTACCTGGCCAGTGCATCCGAGTTCAGATTGCTGTCCAGAGCGGTCACAATGGTGCACTGTGGGATAGCTCCCGGAGGCCAATAGCGTCGAATTGCGGCCACACTAACCCTAATTTGAAATGGCAATGTCGATTTCGACGCTACTCCCCTCGTCGGGGAGGAGTACAGAAATCGATTTTAAGAGCTCTTTATGTCGAAGTAAATGGCTTCGTTGTGTGGACGGGTGCAGGGTTAATTCGATTTAACGCTGCTAAATTTGAACTAAACTCATAGTGTAGACCAGGCCTAAGTCTGCGCTGCAGGAAGGTGCCCATCTGTGCTTGTGATTCAGGAACTGGGGGAAGATAAGCGTCCAAATGTGTAAGTCATCTGTGGGTCTCAATCCAGTAGGCATGCTCAGATGCTGTGTACCAGATCAGGCTCCATATGTGAGTTAGGCATCCAAATGTCTATTTTTCCTGGTTTGTGAATCACTCTGCGGTTTGGACGGGAAACACATAGAGTGAGGCAAAATTGCACAGTGCTCACAGGCAAAAGCATAGGTGTCTAGGGAACTTTTTCTGCAGAAACTTAGGCCTGGTCTACACTAGAAAGCTAGGTCGACGTAAGCTGCCTTGCATCAACTTCAGTGTGCATGTGCATATACTTAAATTTGTCTCCCACTGATATAAGTGCACTATTACAATGATGCAGTAACACCACCTCCCTGAGTAGCATTGAGCCATCATCAACGTACTAAGGTTGACTCACAGCTTGAGTGTAGACACTGTGTTACTTATGTTTACCCTAACAGTCCTCCAGCAACTGTCCTACAGTGCCTGACACTAGCCATTCTGGTCACAACTGTGAACTCCACTGTGCAGGGGTCACAGAGATTGGAAGACCCATCTCTCCTTTAAAGCCCTGCAAATGTTTGAAATGCCTTTTCCTGATTGTCCAGCTTGGCAAGCACATCTAGTAACTCTCCACTGCTGCGTACAACTGACCAGCCGACTATGCCACCTACATGCTCCAGACTAGGGTTGCCAATTTTGGTTGGACGTATTCCTGGAGGTTTCATCATGACATAATCTTTAATTTAAAATGAATCTTTAATTCCTGGAGACTCCAGGACAATCCTGGAGGGTTGGAGGAGGTGAGGGGTACAGACTCTGGGAGGGAGTTGGGTGCAGGGTGCGGCCTCTGGGCTGGGGCAGAGGGTTGGGGTGTGGGAGAGGGTGAGGGGTGCGGTGCTTACCTTGGGCGGCTCCCGAAAGCAACCCGCACACCCCTCTGGCATGGCTCCTAGGTGCGGGAGCCGGAGGTCTCCGCACACCACTGCCCACGGGCACCGCCCCCGTGGCTCCCTTTGGCTGCAGTTCCAGTGGCAGAGTCGGCGCTCAGGGCGGGGGCAGTGCACAGAGACACCCACCCCGCCAGGGGCCACAAGGACTGCTTCCAGGAGTGGCGCGCTGCGTGGAGGGAGGGCAGACAGGAAGCCACTTTAGCCCTGCTGCGCTGCCAGTGTTGCCGGCAGGGACCCCTGGGCCCTTTAAAATCACCCAGGGGTGGCAGGCAAGGCTGGGAGATGCTCCGGGGGAGGTGTGTGGGGCCGGCAGGCGGGGCGGGGGGAGAGACCCGGCCCTGAACATTGGTGGAGCTGGGCCCCCATGCTCTGAATATTCCTGGAGCACAGGAACCACGGGTCCATGCAACTCGCCACCCCTGGCAAAGATGAGGAGTTGGAGGAGAATGGGAGACATGCAACTGGGGCATCCAGCTACACTGTGAGTATCAGGACCTGTTTGATACTCCACTGCAGTATATAGGGCTGGATTAACTTTTTGTGGGTCCTGGTGCCTGGACTGTGGCCATGCCCCTCACCTGCTGCTGCGGCTGCACTCTGCCCTGAGGCCCTGCCCCCATTCGGTGTCTTTCCCTCGCAGCCCCACCTGCGGCTTGCACAGGAGGAAGGGCAGAGTGGAGCGAGTGGTGGGGGAGAGGGCAGAGAGGAGCAAGGAATGGGCGGGTCCTTAGGAGGAAGAGGTTGAACAGGAGAGAGGCCTCAGGGCAGAGTGCAGGTGGAGCAGGGATGTGGGGCTATGGTCTGGGGGCTGGGCCCTTTCTGAGTATGGACCCAGTGCCATAGCAAACCCAGTACTGGCAGTCCTGAGCCCAGGTTTCTGCTTGACTTGAACATCTGTACTACAATGTTATAGTTCCACACCTGAGTCCCCTGACGGGCCAGCTGTGGGTATTTTATTGCAGTGTAGACATAGCCAAGGCTACTAACAGCCATTGATTTTGGGAGCTAGGTGTCAAAATACTTTTGAGGATCTGGGCCTAGGGCTCAAATCTTGCAACCTGGTTCCTGGAAGGCTCAAGGCAGGATTGGGGTACAGGGTTCCCAGGGTCTGGGAGAGCTGAGTGGGGTGTCATAAATTCCCACAGACCACTCCCCCCTCCCATAGGGTCTGCATACTGTTCAGCAAGTGTCCCTAGTGTAGTCAAGGGTCTCTGTCTCTCTCCTAAGGAGGTTCCCCTCCCCGTGGTTGATTTGCCTGCCCTGCCCAATAATTATTTTTGGGGATATTTGTATGAAACATTTTCCATATTTGTTTTATACCATAAACAAATTATAAAGTAAAACAAAACAGAAGCAAAGAAGCTGAACCCAGAGGAGCAGCCTGAGCCAATACAGCAGGGAGGGAGGCTGCTCTTCTGCTCCGATTAAGCGGGGGACACAGCACTGCACCAACTGCACAGCCCCAGGCGGTGCCGCCAGCTCAGCTTAACCTTCCCTCCCGCGCCTCAGGCGCAACCACTCCGCGGTGGGGGAGAGACAGCCGAGAGGAGCGCTCCCCCCCCGCGCCCAACCAGTTTGCGCGGGCTCCCGCTGGAGGGGCTCGCGCTACCGTTGGAAGTGCCAGGGAAGCGAACGGTGGACGGTTGCGGAGCGACCGCGCCCCCCCCCCCCCCCCTCATTCCCCGGCAGACCAGCGGCCAGGGGCAGCGGAAATCATGCGTCCCGTTAATTGAACACCAAGCTTCGCCTACAGGGGCTGGTCACAGAGGTGGGGCTCGTCTTGGAGACCCATATCTATAGGGTTGGGGTTCCTTGCTTTCTAGGGTCGGGGTGAGCTGAGTGGGGATGTCCTAACCCCCCACAGACCCTCCCATAGTGTCTGGGTGAGCTGAGAGGGAAAGCTCTAACCCCCTGCCCCAGCCCATCATAGGGTCTGGGTGAGCTGAGTGGGGATGCTCTAACTCCACACAGACCTCTCCCCCATAGGATCTGGGTGAGCTGAATATGCATTAACCCCCTCTCCCCCGCAACTCCCCCTATGGTGACTGGGTGAGCTGAGTGGGGATGTCATAAACCCCTACAGATCTGTCTCTGTAGTGTCAGGTTATGTCCACACTACAGACCTTACAGTGGCAGAGCTGTACCACTGGAGCTCTGTCATTGTAAGGTCTCCAGTGTAGCCACGCTATGCCAATGGGAGAGAGCTCTAGGATGACCAGATGTCCTGATTTTATAGGAACAGTCCTGATATTTGGGGCGTTGTCTTATATAGGCGCCTATTACCCCCACATCCTTCCTGATTTTTCACACTTGATGTCTGATCACCCTAGAGAGCTCTCCCACCGGCATAATTAAACCACCTCCAAAGAATGTCGGTAGCTATATTGGTGAACATAGTGCTGTCCACACTGGTGCTTTTGTCGGTGAAACTTATGTTGATCGGGGGAGGAGGGAGGTTCACATCCCTGACCGACAAAAGTTTTACCAACAAACGTGCTAGTATAGATATAGCCTCAGAGTGAGTTTAGTGGGTATCCCACAGAACCACTGTAAGATTTTAGTCAGCTGAATGGGCGGCTACTTTAAGTTTTACAGACTCTTCTTTATAAGGTCTCAGCCTACTGGGAATGCCATAAATCACACAGATCCTACTCTGTAGAATCTTAGTATACTCTTTGGGATCAAGAACTCTTCAGATCTTCAATAGAGTACTGGTGTGTTGAGTGACATTCCTATGAACCCCATCAATCCTCTATAGTAATGCTTTTCAACTTTTTTCTTATTGTGATTCCACGTTACTAGAGAAGAAATGTTGGGACTATTCCTCCCCTCTAGCTATAAAAATTGACCCCCTGAAACCTGTTTATAATCCCCCTGGATTAAGAATCTGTATTCTATAGGATTTCAGCATGCCTAATGAAAATGCTACACTGATCCAAATTTTTCTGCATTTCCTTTTCAGTTCTGGATCAGATATCACCAGAGAAGGCATTAAAACACTCAAGAAACTCCTGATGCAGGTACTGCTATGAGGCAAGGCAGGGACAACTTGCCCTTGTCCTGATGCATTCTTTAAGTGTGTACTCCAGATCAACTAGAGCAGTAGTTCTCAACCCATGGCCCAATCAGTGCACAGTTGCAACCCATGTGACATCCCCAGGGCCATACAGCTGGTATATATATTATGTGGATGTGGCCCATGTAACATAAAGAATTGCATATGTGGCCCACAATGGAAAATAGTTTGAGAACCACTGAGTTAAAAGGTCATATAGTACATTGCCCCCAAGAAGGATATGTACACAGCCTGCAGTAGCGAGCTTCCTAGCCGGGCTGACAGACAGTAGGGTCTTGTAGGGCTTGTGCTAGTGTTCTAAAAATAGCTACGTAGACAGACAGTGTTTTGAAGTGGTGGGTTGGGCTCTGAAGCCTAGAGCAGAGTGGGCTATTGACTCAGGCTGGATGGCTTGCTGCCATGGGCTGTGTAGATATGCCTGAAAAGGCCTGAGTCCATATGGTGTGCAAGTGCCTGAAAATGTGTGGGCCTCATCTTGTGAAAGTTCAGAAAACCTGTGTTCTTCTTCGAGTACTGTCCATGTGGGTGCTCCACTCCAGCTGATGGTGCGTCCCAGCGCTGTTGATCGAAGATCTTCGGTAACAGTGCCTGGTCGGAACGCACACGCCCAGCTGCTGTCTCGCGGCATCATTAGGGTCTGCCTGAGTGCGTGCGTTCTGCACCCCCCTCAATTCTTTCTCAACCGTCCTTGGCTGAAGATGTGACTCGGGGCAGTGCCGGACCTCTTCCCTGGTCACTGAAGGAAATAAGTACAAAGACATAGAAATAGTTAGATATAAATATCCCAGTTATTTCCCTTTCCTTAGAATAGTTACTTATTTAAAAAAACAAAAACCAACCAAACAAAACCTTTTTTCCTCACGTTCGTCTCCCGTTGAGACACCCTCCCCAGGCATTCCTAGTTCAATAATGCCAGGGTCCCCAGGATTTAAGAAATGTGACTCCTGCAGGGAGCCTATGCCGCGGTCTGATGGACACTCACGCTTCGTGAAGTGCCTCGGCGAGACACACCTCCCTGCTAAATGTATTCATTGTACCAGCCTGAAAACCAGGGCTCGTCGTGACAGGGACTTGTGGCTAAAAATGCTCCTGATGGAGAAATCCCTACAGCCACCTATGGAGACGGGAAATAATAAACCCACTCCCTCATGCTAGGTCGGAACCGATCGGGAGCGCGGCTTCACCCTCTCAAGCGAAGAGGCAGGAAGCCCCAATGTCTCCGCACAGAGACTTTCAAAAGGGTAAAGGGTCTCCTGTGAGATCTTTACCCTCGGTGCCGACAGCACCAAAGGCAGGTGCCTCCAACTGCCCCAGCACCTCAGCCATGGCTCACGTGGAGCACAAAAGGGGAGGGGAGGGATAGCCATTTAGGGATCTGGGGCAAAAATCTGTCTGGGGATTGGTCCTGCTTTGAGCAGGGGGTTGGACTAGATGACCTCCTGAGGTCCCTTCCAACCCTGATATTCTATGATTCTATGAAAAGCAGGGACCCAGCTTCCTGCTGCAGGAAGCTCTTCTCAGCACCAGTCCTCTCAGCACCAAAGACAGACCCGGTGCCGACAGCACATTCTATCCAAGTGCCGACAAGAACATTGGTACCGAGCCTGCCCATCACTCCTGCAGCAGGGGCAGACCCCGTGTAGGGCACCCATGAACTGCCCACAGCACCTGCGAAAGCAAAGCAAAAATTGATGCAGGCTTCCACTCACACTTCAGACTCTGCAGGATCACAGTCCAGGGAGCAGCAGCAATTTTTACAGCAAGATGACATCCAAGTGGCCCCTGAGCCTGACTCTCCGCTCTTTGACACACAGCGCTCACTGTTTGACCAGCTGCTCTCGCCGCCTGACCTGGCTATCCTCACTGACAGCGAGACCGACATGCAGGAGCAGGCAGAGTTCTCCCCACCAGCTATGATTCAGCTTCTTTGCTGGAACCATATATACCTCAAGGCACGGCGCCTCACAAGCCCCAGCCTCAATTTCCCTATTTTGTTTCCCTGTGGGCGTGACCTCACGTCTCTTACCCCATGCTTTGGGCTCAGTGGTACCCTTGGTGGGCTCCTCCTGCCACTCATCCTCGTGACTCTTCCACCAGACCACAAGCTTGCTCTGTGTCTCTATCGCCAGCTCCATCTACATCTAGAGCTCCTGAACACCATCCCCCCCGAAGAGGTGGGCTATGAACCATACCCTAATTCACTGACTCCTAACTCTCCATGAGCTCCAGATGGAGCCCTCATGCCTCCACCTGCACAGAATGTGGACGACGTTAAACAATTCCAGGAATTTTTCAATAGGGTGGCACTCAGCCAGGACATTCCTTTAGAAGAGGTCCAGGAGACACAACACAGTCTCCTCAAAATCCTCCAACCCTTTGCACCCTCAAAGATTGCGCTACCCATAAACGAAGCACTCCTAGAACCAGCTGACACACTCTGGCAGACCCCTGCCTTCATCCCACCAACATGCAAAAGGCTGAACGTAAATATTATGTTACAGCTAAGGATGTAGATTTCTTATTTTCCCATCCACAACCAAATTGTCTTGTAATGGATGCAGCTAAACAGGACAAAAAGCCACAATACCAGCCCACCCCGCAGAACAAGGACCTCAAACGACTTGAACTCCTGGGTCGCAAAGTTTATACCTCCTTCACTTTGGAATTCAGAATTGCAAATTACTCCGCCCTACTTGCAAGCTATGACTTCAACAACTACAACAAGCTCTTTGATTTTACCTCTCATATCCTAGAGGACAGGAGAGCAGACTTTAAGTCAGTCCTTGTCGAGGGTCAGCTAGCATCCAGGATGGCGCTACAAGCATCCCTGGACATGGCAGACACAGCAGCCCGCACTACCATGACTGGTCATGTGCAGGTCTTCTTGGCTTTCTGCTTCTGGTATCCCCAAAGATCTGCAGACAAAAGTGGAGGACCTCCCCTTTGATAAAGATAAGCTTTTTTCTAAAAAAAAACTATGAAGTCCTTCATGCTATTAATGACTCTAGAGCAACCCTGCGCACACTGGGCATATACCCATCCCTCCCCAGGAGACAATGGTATCAACCTTAACAGAGACCCAGCGCACAACAATATCACTGGCCCCAGCCCAGACTGATGATAAAGGGATGAATCACACTAGATCACCTAGGCGCAGACAAAACCATGCACAACCAGCTACCTCCCATCCACCAGGAAACAAACAGCAATTTTCAAATGTTGGTTGAGGGTTTGTGCGACCACCCCTTGACTCTGCTGCCTATTTACCCATTTGGCCACCACCTCCAGGTTTTCCACCATGCCTGGCAACAGGTCACACAGGACCTGGAAATAGTTCAGTCAGGTTACTCCATCAGTTTCATATCCTACCCGCCCTTCCTTCCCCCTTCCCCGTTCTTCTTCAGGGACCCCTCTCACGAGCACCTACTTTGTGTAGAAATGGCTCATCTTCTACAGCTAGGTGCAGTGGAACCTGTGCCAACGCAACACTGGGGAAAAAGCATCTACTCCCCCTACTTTCTGACCCAAAAGAAAGGCGGGGGATCGAGACCTATACTAGACTTAGCTGATTGAACAAATTTGTACATGTACAGAAATTCAAGATGGTCACACTGGGCACAATAATACCCACGCTGGAACAAGGGAACTGGTTCACAGCCCTCGACCTACAAGATGCCTATTTTCACATATCCATTCATCCAGCACACAGACGCTTCCTGCACTTCACACTTGGACACAACCACTTTCAATACAGAGTACTCCCATTTGGATTCTCCACAGCACCGAAAGTATTCTCCAAGACCCTAGCTGTAGTCATAGCTCACCTCCGCAAACACGGGATTATACTTTTCCCCTACCTAGACTACTGCCTTATCAAAGGCGGCTCCTACGACGAGACATTAAAAGCGACCTGTTTTGCCATCTCCCTCTTCCACAGTCTAGGTCTGCAAATAAACTTCCAGAAATCCACCCTGACACCCACACAGCAGATCGAGTTCATCGGATCTCACCTGGACTCAATTTGAACCAGAGCCTCGCTCCTACACAACATGTTCCTCGCTATTACACATCTCATACACACACTCTCCATTCGCCCCAGGATACAGGCAAGAACCTGCCTACAGTGTCTCGGCCACATGGCAGCCTACACTTTCATGGTCTAGTATGCCAGGCTGCACATGAGATGTCTTCAGGGTTGGCTCAACTCCAACTACAAACCCAGAAGACACAGCTTCTGCGTGATGCTAACTCCTCCCACAGGCGCCAACTTTTGTTGGCACGGGTGGGTGCTCAGGCCCCCCTCGCCCTGGCCCTGACTCCGCCCCCTCCCTGCCCCATTGGATCCCTCCCCAAATCCTCACCCTGGCCCCATGTACCCCCGCCCTGACTCCGCCCCCTCCCTGCCCCATTGGATCCCACCCTCCTCCCCTCTATTTTGGAGTACTACTATGACATCTCTACGGTAGAGAAGGAACTGAGGGGGGTGCAGGACACACGCGCTCAGGCAGATCCTAATGATGCCGCGAGACAGCAGCTGGGCACGTGCGTCCCGACCAGGCACTGCTACCGAAGATCTCCAATCAACGGCACCAGGACGCACCATTACCTGGAGTGGAGCACCCACAGGGACACACATCTCGAAGAACCTCAGTTACTGCAAGGTGAGTAACTTTCTCTTCCCACCCACCCCTGAAAACATTAAAATAGACCATCTTCCTGACCATTGTGCCTGAGGTAATGCTGCCCACACTTCATGAAAGTACGTAAGACAAGGAATATGGAAAATCATGAGATTTTCTTTTTGGCTGACCCATTGTCTCTTAGCATGTCTCTCTCTCTCTCTCTGGTGATTTGGTTTTAAAGTAAAAATTGATGTTGAATAAATTGAAAAAGAAAAAGAAAAATGTTATGTCCCCTACATAAGAAGATTTAGGACAGTAGTTGAAAACTTGAAAATTTAAGTACTGTCTACTTTACAGCCTGCCTGAATTCTATAGTGCCAATCTTTAGGTGTGTCCAGGGTGTGCTCTGTATAAGAACCAAGCAGACAGAGGGCCACAGGGATGGTTTTTTTTTGTCACCTGTATGTTCTGTCAACCCTGTGGTCTGCCTGAAACCAGTTTGGTCCCCAACCAATTTAGAGCAGCTTCAGAGCTGTTTTGCCTTTGACCACTTTATTGTTTACTTCAGAAAATGTGCTTTTTACTTTAGAAAATATGCTCCTTTATAGTATATTGTATCTATTTATTTCAGAACCGTATTTTGACTTCTATTTCATTTGACTTGACTATGAAAAAAGATCTGTAAGTATCTTATAAGGGAAGCTAGTGAACACCCATTACTATTGTCATGCTGGAGGTACTTCCCTACATAGGCCTGCAGTATACATAGATTTTACTTTTTGAAGGTACTGGCTGTTACTTTGCAACTGAGTAAGAGTACATAGTATTTCTGTATTCTGGGATTTGTATATATATATACACATACAATACAATTATTTTCTTTTGAATAATGTTTGACTTTGCTTTGTGTTATTGAAAAATCGATAATCTGTACATTTAAAGAAAATATTTTCTCACTAACTTGTTTTCTTTATAACTTTTGGTATAAATGTAATACCCTCATGTCAGATCCCTACTGGTTACTTGATTCTTTTATTATTCATTGTTATTTATAATTTTTTATTAAGTTTTCCAAATACAGCAAACATATCAAAATACCAGATTATCATAATATTCAAAGTAAATAATGAGGGTTAGAATAAAGGGAAGGGAAGAGAAGCAACATATCGCTCTACAGAGTCTACATTAATCATAGACCTCTAAAAAGTCAACTCAAATTGTTTTGAAATTTTTAGCCATTCCCTTTCTGGAATGCCAGTCATGTGAGGTCAGCTATACCACTGAGGCCAGCATCAGTATTTGGTGGGGATCGACTTTTCTATTTTTGGAAGGTTAGCAACCAATGCTGCACGTTGGAACCGTGCTGCCTTGTTACCAGGTAATCTCCAGGCATCAGGAATATATCCAAGAATGAAACTTAAGTGGGATGGCTCCAATTTAGCATACAATATCAGAATTGTCCTTTTACTCACCTCATACAAGAAATTCTTGATACAGGGCTCTCGCAAATCAGATGAGCTAATATAGTACCATGGAAGTTACATTTCCAAACAGCAAGCAGCATTTATGAGGCCAATTACCATTAGTTTATGAGGGGAACAGTATATTTGAAAAACATGTATTTTGGTGAATAAGCTGTAGTCTCGGGTTTGAAGTTGCTTTTTTAACATTAGATAAAATTGTTGGAAATAGTTGTATATCCAAATCTCTGTTCCAAGCAACTCTCAAATGATCAAATCTTTGGCAGAGCTTTTTGGGCCACAGAATTGTAAAAGGATACCACTGGCTGAGTGAATTGAGGACGTTTCCTCCAAAATAATAAAATTGAGCTCCCAATGCCTTCAGTCCAAATACCTTCATAAGTAAATGTTTTAATTTGAGATACTTCCATGCTCTAGAACAGGGCAAGCCAAATTATTGCTGAAGATCTACAAAGAGTTTAAATTTATTATTGCCAATTAGCTGTGACAGTTGCCATTCCTCTCTCTGTCCAACCTTCCATATCTAGGGTTACCATTCGTCCGGATTTACCCGGACATGTCCTCCTTTTAGTGCTAAAAATAGCGTCCGGGGGGAATTTGTAAATCACTCAAAATGTCCGGGATTTCCCCCCTCCCCTGGCAGAGCAGAGCGAGCGGCTGGGAGGGCTGCAGGGAAGTCCCGGGCTGGACTCCGGAGCAGCTGTAGAGGAGCTGGATCCGCCCTGCATTCTGAGCAGGCAGCTCTCCTCTGCAGCCCGGCTCCGGCAGCACTGTGCAGGGCCAGGGACCGGGTTTTGTTGTGCTGGGGAGCGCAGCCACGTGTCCGGCTCGCACAGAGCCCAACACCCTGTTCTGAGCAGCAGGGTAAGGGGGCCAGGGAGCAGGAGAAGGGGCAGGGAGGTTCTGGAGGGGGCAGTCAAGAAACGAGGGGGGGGTTGGGAGTTCAGGGGGGGGGCTTTTTGGGGGGAGTGGAGAAAGTTTTGGGCAGTCAGGGTACAGGTAGGGGGTAGGGTCCTGGGGGGCAGTTGGGGGGGGTCTTAGGAGGGGGCAGTTAGGGGACAAGGAACAGGGAGTCTTAGGTAGGGGGTGGAGTTCTGGAGGGCAGTTAGGAGCAGGGGTCCCAGGAGGGGGCAGTCAGGGGACAAGGAGCGGGGGGGTGGGGGGCTGAGAGTTCTGGGGGGGAGCTGTCAGGGGGCAGGAGTGGGGAGAGGGATCGGAGCAGTCAGGGGACAGGGAGCAGAGGGGTTTAGATGGGTTGGGAGTTCTGGGGGGGGCTGTCAGGGGGTGGGGAGTGGTTGGATGGGGCATGGGAGTCCCAGGGGTCTGTCTGGGGGTGGGGGTGTGGATAAGGGTTGGGGCAGTCAGGGGACAAGAGGCAGGGAGGCTTAGATAGGGGGTGGAGTCCTGGGGGGCAGTTAGGGGCAGGGGTCCCAGGAGGGGGCAGTCAGGGGACAAGGAACGGGGGGAGGGTTGGGGGTTCTGGGGGGGCGGGAAGTGGGAGGGGCAGGGGCGGGGCTAGGGCGGGGCTCCACCTGTCCTTTTTTTTGTTTGCTGAAATATGGTAACCCTACCATATCAAGGTTTTGCCACTGATTTTAAGGATAGGATTGTTCCATAGGACCCCTCTACATGGAAGAGTGGATGGAAACAACTTGCTAGCCAAATTTGACCAAGCTCGCTACATAGCCGTTGTGGGAGCTCTGGAGTCATCAAATCTATAATAATTTGATCCTACAGTACCTGAAAGGGGGAAAGGGTATAACAAATCTCATTCAATCTGAAGGCAAAGTGGAGTCTGTGCAGTCATATCTAACAGCAACAAAGACACCAGGCTTAACAAAAAGGAGATAAGATAATTTTCAAAGTTGGGAAAATGAAATCCTCCCAGAAATAGGTGGAGCTGTAATTTTCACAGAAAGAGTCTGTTTCTTATCTGTGCCCCAGAGGAACATTCTGAAAATATTCTTGAATTTATTAAAATAAGTTTGAGGAATAGAAATAGGGAAACCCCTCAGGATATACAAAATTGTGGGAAGGAAATTTATTAATAGTATATATTAATACATTTTATATTAATGTATATTACATTATAATGTATAAGGCATATATAATAATATGTAATACATATAATGGATAATACATTATATATTAATGTATATTCATTGGACTCCACAAACTGAAGATTAATAAACTTAATCTCTCCATCATCTCACCTGGGCAATGATTGGTTCTATATTTATCTTAGGGATGTCCTGAATATTTCTGGGAATCAGTATTCCTAAATATTTCATATAGGAGGATTGCCATGGAAAGTCCTGATTTCAGAAAAGGCCTTTGTGGGCACATTTATTAATGCCTAAGATTTCTGATTTATGCCAATTAATTTATAACTTAAGAGGAGTCCAAACTTATTAATAGTAATTAGAAGGTTAGGAATGGTAACCTTGGGCTTATATACAAATACAAGAACATTGCCACATAGAGCACTAAATTATGTTCTGTTTGGCCAACGCTGATACCATGAATATGTTGATTTGCTCAGAAGGCAATGGCTGAAGGTTCTAGAGCTCACTCAAGCAGAAGAGAAGAAAGAGGGCAGCCCTACCTTGAATCTTTCTATAATGGGGCAGAAACAATAACATTGGTAACTACCCTGGAAGTTGGATTAGAATATAAAAACTTAATCCAAGCAATAACTGTGAAATTTCAGATTTAAATAGCTCATTGTTGGCTCATGTTGCTGAAATCATGAAATCATGAGCTGATTTATGAATCATTAACTGATTTAAATAGCTGAAATCCAACATGAGCCAACAATAAAAATAGTAAACATGAGCCAACAATGAGATGCAATTGTAAAAAAGGCTAACATCATTCTGGATGTATTAACAAGTGTGTCATATGTAAGACACGGGAAGTAATTGTTCTACTCTGCTTAGCACTGATGAGGCCACAACTGGAGTATTGTGTCCAGTTTTAGGTGCTACACTTTAAGAAGGATGTGGAAAAATTGGAGAGAGACCAGAGGAGAGCAACAAAAATGATAAATGGTTTATAACACTTGACCTGTGATGAAAGTTTAAAAAAACTGAGCATGTTTAGTTTTGAGAAAGGAAGATGGAGGTGGGACCTGATAAGTCTTCAGATATGTTAAGGGCTGTTATAACAAGGACTGTGATAAGTAGTTCTCCATGTCCATTGAAGGTAGGACAATTAGTAATGGATTTAATCTGCAGGAAGGGAGGTTTAGGTTAGATATTAGGAAAAACTTTCTAACTATAAGCATAGTTAGTACTGGAAGAGGTTACCAAGGGAGGTTGTGGAATCTGCATCTTTGGATACTTTAAAGATTAGGTTAGACCAGGGGTCCCCAACGTGGTGCCTGTGGGCACCATGGCACCCTCCGGGGCGTCTAAGTGCGCCCGCATAGTGGCCGGCGGACGAGCATCTGCCAAAATGCCGCCGAGAAGCAGCGTCATCCAGATGCGTCGCCGCTGAAATGTTGCTCATTTTTGGCGGTGATGCCTCTGGATGACGCTGCTTCTCAGCGGCTTTTCGGCAGCGATGCCTGTTGACATTGCCGCTTGTCGGTGGCATTTTGGTGGATGCTCGTCCACCGCCACGGTCCTCTGTGGCTTGTCATCTCGTGCCCGGCAGACAAAAAAGTTGGGGACCACTGGGTTAGACAAACCCTGTCAGGGATGGTCTAGGTATACTTGGCCCTGCCTCACCATTAGGGGATGGACTAGATGACCTCTTGAGGGCTCTTCCAGCCCTACATTTCTATGATTCTAGATCCCCCTATATCACAGTTGCTACATTTTCTTTAGGCTGTATCTTTCTCATGGTTCTTATTATAGCAGCAACTATCATGGGAAGGTGACCATGATCACAAAAATGCTGCTATCTATGAGGCCAGTTCTTATACTTCTGGTAATCTTTTCTTGAACATGACCAGGGGTCAGAGGCGGAGGTCGGGGAGGAGGGAGATAGCAGTACTTTTCCAAGCTTTTCCCACATGAGATGCCACTGATAGTAGACTGTGCACATGTTCAAAATAACATGCTCTCTGGTCTTGGCTCATCTTCGGTGGGGTCAGAATATATCCATGGGATCTGCTAGACATCTTGGGCTTGGCTTCCCTTCAGCGAGGCTCATATGCACCTCTGGGTTTTTTAATTTGTTGCCCCTTGGATCGGGCTCAGATGCCTGGAATGTGGTAGACTACTTGGGCTTGGCTCCTTGATTGTGAGGCAGTGTCTTCCAAGCCCACTTACGAGTGATGCTAGCATAAGCTGTAAATCAGAGTAGATTTGTGCTGATCTTCATACTATGATCCTTCTCTTTTCTTACATTCTTTGATGAGCAGTGAGTTAACATAGTTGATCTTTAAAATATTATCATTGGATATCTTAGTTAGCACCCACTGAAATTAATGGGGTATGTCACACCTCTCAAAGATATTGTTTCAGGCTCCCTCCAAATGCAGCCTAATGTCACTGCATCATTTAGCTTAAAAATCATGAACTTAGTGTGTCTCAGCAACCATAACAACAAGGGACTTAGGGATTGTTTACATGAGGGAATTTTCAAGTTATACTGCTATTTTTCCAGTTATACTGCTCTGCTGCCCCCTGCCAATGGTTATTGGGTGGGTCTCTCTTCCCTAACATGATCCTCCAGCCAGGTCATGATTTAGTCAACCTCTTCTGGGGTAACAGAAAGCCCAACATAAAACGGTATCATGTCCTTACAAGAGGGTCTGTGGCCCCAACTCCAGTCCTTGGATCTTCACACCCTTCCCTAGAACTTTCCAATATCTTTGTCCCCTTCTTTTGTCTCATGCCACCTTGCCACAGACTGGTAGGGTATCCCAGGCCCTCTCACTACACTGGGTTTCTGCTCCTGGCCCCTATAACCAGTAGCCAAGGTGTGTGTAGTCCCATTCCTTGCTGCTGTTTCCCTGATCCCCTTCCTGTCCAGGCCTGATTCCCTGCAGCTTCTTTAGGTTGACCGCTCTTTTAGATCTAGGATACTCAGGGCACTCACCTGGAATGCACTAATAAAATCCTAACATAAAGGTATAGATTTAAATAAACTTCCACCATGCTCTATTCCTCTACAGAACACCTCCCAGGGCACTCTTTCCACGGCAGTCCTAATCCTGCCCTTCTTTCAGGGTACACCACCAGAGCCTGTCCCACTCCAGTGGCTGCTTTATGCCTTCCTGGTTGCTTGTCAGCCTTCTCTGTTCTTGCTAGAATCCTAGGGCTTAATCTCCTGCTGGGCTCCCACCTAGGGTGACCAGACAACAAATGTGAAAAATCTGGAAGGGGGGTGGGTGGGTGTAAGAGGAGCCTATATAAGGAAAAGACCCCAAAATTGGGACTGTCCCTATAAAATCGGGACATATTGCTCCTTGCTACAAGTTATTGTAATAGCTACAACATCACCGGCTCATTCACCTGCACGTCCACCAATGTTATATATGCCATCATGTGCCAGCAATGCCCCTCTGCTATGTACATTGGCCAAACTGGACAGTCACTACGCAAGAGGATAAACGGACAATATACAAAAACCTGTAGGAGAACACTTCAACCTCCCTGGCTACACAATAGCAGATGTAAAGGTAGCCATCTTACAGCAAAAAAACTTCAGGACCAGACTCCAAAGAGAAACTGCTGAGCTCCAGTTCATTTGCAAATTTGACACCATCAGATCAGGATTAAACAAAGACTGTGAATGGCTATCCAACTACAGAAGCAGTTTCTCCTCCCTTGGTGTTCACACCTCAACTGCTAGCAGAGCACCTCACCCTCCCTGATTGAACTAACCTTGTTATCTCCATACTGATTTATACCTGCCTCTGGAAATTTCCATTACTTGCGTCTGATGAAGTGGGTATTCACCCATGAAAGCTTATGCTGCAATACTTCTGTTAGTCTTAAAGGTGCCACAGGACCCTCTGTTGCTTTTTACAGATTCAGACTAGCACGGCTACCCCTCTGATAGTAGATATAAATTACCATTCAGGCCACAATGATCTGTTAGCACTCTAAAGATAGTTACTTCGCTTCTTCTAGCTTAGGTGTGAAGTATAACATTATCCTCAAGTTTAGAATTTTTAGGATACTTTATCCTTTTTTGTCTTTGGTCCATATTTCTTGCCATTTCTTAAGTTTTCCCTTAACCAAACTTCTGAAGTCCTGTGTACTCAAAGGGATCTTTATATCAATCTCTTAATTTTTGAAGGCATTTTTCACTGTTTTATCTGCCATTTCATTGCCAGGTATCCCAACATGCATTGGAATCCATGCTATTGCTACATGAATACCTAACTGTACTGTCACTACAGTTGAGAACCATATTTCATTGATTAAGTCATTCCTGCTTTCAGAGTCTCATAAATGCATAAGAACAGCCATACTAAGTCAGACAAAGTGTCTGTCCAGTATCCTGTTTTATGACAGTGGCCAGTGACAGATGCTTCTGGGAGTTGGAGGTTTAGGAACATGTGGACTGTGGGTTTGGCTAATAGCCATTGATGGACCTATTCTCCATGAACTTATCTAATTTTTTTTAACTCATTTATACTTTTGGCCTTCACAACATCCTCTGGCAATGAGTTCCACAGGATATCTGTACGTTGTATGAAGAAGTACTTCCTTATGTTTGTTTTAAACCTGCTGCCTATTAATTTCATTGGGTGACCCCTAGTTCTTGTGTTGTGTGAAGTGGTAAACAACACTTCCCTATTCATCTTCTCCATAGCTGTTGTGATTTTATAGGCCTCTCTCAAATCTCTTCTTAGTTGTTTCTTTTCTAAGCTGAACAGTTCCAGTCTTTTTACTCTCTCCTCATATGGAGTCTGTTTATACCCCTAATAATTTTTGTTTTCTGCCTCTGTATCTTTTCCAGTTATAATATATATATTTTTGGGATGGGGCAACCAGAACTGCACACAGTATCCAAAGTGTGGGCGTATCATGGATTTACAGAGCAGCGTTATGTTATTTTCTGTTTTATTATCTATCCTTTTCCTAATGGTTCCTAACATTATTAAGTTTTTTGACTGCCATTGCACATTGAGCAGATGTTTTCAGAGAAGCATCCATGATGACTCCAAGATCTTTTTCTTGAGTGGTAACAACTAATTTGGACCCTATCATTTTGTATATATAGTTAGGATTATTTTGTTTCACCTGCTGTTTTGTCACTCGGTCATTCAGTTTTGTAAGATCCCTTTGTAACGCTCAGCAGTCAGCTTTGGACTTAATTATGTTGAGTAATTTTGTATTGTCAGCAAATTTTGCCATCTCACTGTTCACCCCCTTTTTCCAGGTCATTTGTGAATATGCTGAACAGCAAATATCCCTGTACAGATCTTTGGGGGATCCTGATATTTACCTCTCTCCATTGTGAAAATTGACCATTTATTCCTCCCTTTCTTATTGCCATTGTACACAATAAAGAGTCAGATAGAATAACAGCTGTAGTTGGGCATACGTACCTCATTCAGGTCAGTGTCAACAGTATGCCCACCAATTTGGCTATCATAATGGCTACAAAATTGGACAGCCTCATAGGTCTCTTAATTGCAAATTCAAGGATACAAAAGCCTGTTCTCACTCTACGCACGTTGTCATCTTTAGATCAGTCAGTATAGGTTTGCAATGCTGACCCCATTTGCCATGCATAAGCTCATAAACTTTATTCATCATATTTAATGGTCCTACCCTTCCTTGAAGAGAGAACTATTCAGCTATCATTTGATTTCCCATGACTAAAGATTTTAATCTCTTCCAGTCCATTGTTTTTACTTAAGTCTTTTACTCACCTTTTGATCCAGTTAGACTGTGGGCATTTGTGGTTTCCATTTACATCTTCTCTCAACAGTCCTTAAATATTTTTTTAGTACTCTTATCTTCACCGTTTCCGTTAACCGTAGCTCTAAAGGTTAAATCTAACAATTTATCCTTAAATTTATGGGCA
The DNA here is from genome assembly GCF_027887155.1 of Malaclemys terrapin pileata. Lineage (NCBI taxonomy): Eukaryota > Metazoa > Chordata > Testudines > Emydidae > Malaclemys > Malaclemys terrapin. The sequence continues at coordinate 257,818,185 of NC_071506.1, forward strand.
TTTCTCAATTACCTACCATGCTTCACACACAACGGTGTTGCAATACTCACACCACATACGTTTCGGAGAACTTGGGCTTGGATTGGCTATAATTTTTTAAGGGTTGATTTAGAAGCTGAATTGAAGACTTGGTATTCATATTCTGTAACTGGTTTTATTAGTGCCCTATACAACATAATCAAAGTGTTATCTGCACCCTAATTGTTCCCAGCAATATTTTTAAGAAGATTATCCTATCTTTACATTTAGTCTTGATATTATCTGTATGACCCTTTCAAGTTAGTTTATTAAGAATGTAAAATTTTGAACTACCTGAATTATATCTGCATAGAGATATTGGTTCCATTCTTCTCCAATCTTCCTTTTTGTGAAGATCATTCCCTTTGGTTTAGCAAGTGAGAACTTAAATCCCAACTTGTCTCCCCATTCTGAAAGCCCTCTGAGTGCCTCATGGGTTCTTTCCACAGCTATCTCAAGTCTTCTGTGTTTGGTCCATATAGCACAGTTGTCAGCAAATAGAGTAATATCTATTCCTGTCTGTATGCTCTCCGGGAGGTCATTAATCGTGATATTAAACAAGGTAGAACTAGTAACACTCCACTGTGGAGTGCCATTAGTAAGTTTATAAATATTTGATAAAGCCGTCCCACCCTGTCTTGTCACTTAAGCATGTTCTTCCTCTTATTCCTGCTGTGGCTAGTTTATACATCCAGTTTTCCTTCAATAGCATGTCATATACTTTTTCAATGTCCAAAAGATGGCCTGGGGGCTTTGCACGCTGCTTTCTCCCCGAGTGCCGGTTTCTGCAGCTTCTATTGGCTGGGAACCGCGGCCAATGGGAGCTGTGGGGACAGCGCCTGTGGGCAGAGACAGCACGTGGAGCCACTTGGCTGCACCTCTGCCTAGGAGCTGAGAGAGGGATATGTCTCCATTTCCGGGGAGCCCCCCAAAGTAAGTGCCATCTGAAGCCCACACCTCCTCCCATGCCCCTGTCCCTGCCCCTACCATGATTCCCTTCCCACACCCAAACTCCTGCTGCTGCTGCGGGGAGGGAACGTGATGGCCCGAGACTGCCCTAGCAGCAGCCGGTGTGGCTGGCCCAGGGGCTGCCCAAGCGGCCCCTGGACAAGCCGCACCGGCTGCTGCAGAAGTCATGTAGGTCCTGGAAAGTCACGGAATCCGTGACTTCTGTGATCTTCATGACAGACTTGCAGCCTTAATCATTGCATTATATATGCTATCTTTACCTGGGACTGTATTTTTACTTTTGTCTATTGCTTTTTTGAGTTCCTGTATGCTGAAATTTTTATTCAGTTAATTATTTTTATTTTCTACCTAGCCATTCAGGAGCTCTCAGTTTTCTTCAGCAAACATGCTTTTTTGTTGATGAAACTCTTTACTTTGATTTGTATCACTACTAACTTTTTGGAACTCGTTTGCTAAAATGTCCACTTTTCCTAAGTTAGAACTTTCAACTTTATCATTTACTACAAGACCAGGTATAATTTGATTTTACTCCATATCCCATTCATTCTTTTAACTTGTTTATGTAGCTCAGAAATCTTGGAATTTTTGTTCATTTTCCCACAATGCTGTCTCCAACTCTTTCTTTGCCTTTTTAATAAGTCTTTGTGCCACCATTTTACATCTTTTGTACTTTATTAAGTCCTTGTGATTCATTGTATTTTTGCTTTCTTTTTTATAATTGCTGCTTTACAATCTGCATTCCACCAGGGAATTGGATTTCTGAGTTTGTGGCAATTTGATATCTTACGCATAGCTGGGTTGGCTGCTGCTATAACTCCCTTCATTATATTATCATGAAATTCCTCTAAATTATCACTTATACAGTTGGTACATAGATACTCATCACATTTCCTCTTTAAGAGTCCCCGTTTGCTTTTCTAAGGTTCCAGGTAGGGATTCCTTCTGTGTTTTTTAACATTACCTTGGTCTTGATATATAATTAGGTTAGGAAAGTGATCACTTCCTATTCCATTTTCTTAATTGATTTCCAGTTGCATTTATTTACTATATTTAGGGTCCTACCAAATTCATGGACCATGAAATGTGGTCTTTTGTGTGCTTTTACCCTATACTCTACAGATTTCACGGGGGAGGCCAGCATTTCTCAAATTGGGGGTCCTCACCCAAAAGGGAGTTGAGGGTGATGGTGGTCACAAGATTATTTTGGGTGGACTCACAGTATTGCCACCCTTACATTTACGCTGCCTTCAAAGCTGGGCGGCCAGAGAGCAGTGGCAGTGGGCTGGGCACCCAGCCCTGAAGGCAGTGCCCCACCAGCAACAGCACAGAAGTAAGGGTAGTAATACCATACCATGCCACCCTTACTTCTGTGCTGCTGCCTTCAGAGCTAGGCGGCCAGACAGTGGTGACTGCTAACTGAGGGCTCAGCTCTGCAGGCAGCAGTGCAGAAGTAAGGGTGGTAATACCATACTATATCATCCTTACTTCTGCGCTTCTGCTGGCAGTGGCTCTGCCTTCAGAACTGGGTTCCCAGCCAGCAGCTGCCGCTCTCAGCCGCTCAGCTCTGAAGGCAGTGCTGCCGCTAGCAGCAGTGCAGAAGTAAAAGTAGCAGTACCACAACCTCCCCTACAATAATCTTGTGGACCCCCCAACTCCTTTTTGGGTCAGGACCTCTACAATTACAACACTGTGAAATTTTAGATTTAAATAGCTGAAACCATGAAATTTATGATTTTTAAAATCCCATAACTGTGACATTGACCAAAATGGACCGTGAATTTGTTAGGGCCTATATTGCTTGTTGAAATTCCAGATGTGAAGGTTCTATCCACTGAATTAAACCTGATTAGGTGCTCCAGTATTTAGCAATACCACATTGTGCATGTTAATGAACAGTTCCAGGCATTAGCCATTATAATCAGTTTTCCTGCTTCCCTAAAATTTATTATGGCTATTAAGGTCGCCACACATTTTTGGGCCTTTGATACCCTTAACTAACTTCCAATTCTAGATTGTCTAGATTATTTACATGGGTTGTAAAACATTATAGTTTCAGCATACAGATATCTTCTGCCAGACTTCAGGTTCTACATAAGAATCTCAGCAGTGGTGTATTCAAAACATAAGTTCTGCATGCTTATTTCAATGTAACTAAGACCTTCCTTTATAAATATACAGACAACCTGCTTCTCTTGTTATTTCTCTGTCATGTCTGATTACATCATATCCTGGAAGTCTGTACATATGTTTTCTTACCAACCAGCTTTCTTGTACACATATGATGTCAGGTTTGTTTTCTATTTCAGAAACAATTTGTTTTAATTTCCAACCATGTTTTATGATACTATGTGTTCTCCAGAAAAAAATTGTTGGAACCACAACTACATTATTACCCTCATTTAAAATTACATTAATAAGATCTATCAAGAAATTGCCTATATGCAAATATTTTTCTTCCACTTTGTTGTAATTTTTATTTTTTCAGTCTTCTTCCCTGTCTGTAAAGTGCAATTAATCACTTCTATCATAAATGCTATACATTTGTCTTTGCTTACAAGTAGTACTTTTATTCCTCTTATATTATCTTTCCTGCCCTGAACTGCATTTTGTTGTACCAATAGCTTTTTTCCTTACTGGCATTTTCCTCCATCTCCACTTCCCATTGTGAATATCTTTTGGTAGTTTCTGTATAGAATATTACGGATAGTTTTAATTTTCTGTATCTGTCTAGCTTGTTCCATCACCATGCACCCTTTGTATACTGCATTGTGCTTATCCCCACAATCAGTGCATTTTAGTTCTGTTCCTTCCATAGAGTTCTCATTTGCGTGTTCTCCCTTACCACACCTCATTTTCCCCTTACAGACATATACCCAAACCTTTGATATTTATAACGCCTCAAAGGGGCTGGAATATATAGTTTAAGCCAGAGTAGTTATCCTATTTTAACCTTATTGGGTAGTATTGCACCTGTAAATGTTACTTGGACAGCTGTGGATGGTTTGTGTTCATCCCCTCTCCTGCTAATCAGACACTTAAACAACAGTTGGTCCTCACCTATACCCCTTTTAATTTCATCCTGAGTCATGCCTAGTGGAACCTCAGACATTACCCCTCCCACTTCTGTCATATATTTAGGTAGCTGGCAAAATACATTTATTTTTCTTAATACTGTAGTTTTAAGACGTTTCTCAACCTGTTCTTTATGCATACATTGTATTAATAAATCTCCACCCTGCATTCTTTCAGCTCTTAATGAATCTCCAATACTTCACCTAATCCATGCTACCGTTTTCAAGGGAATAATATCTCCTGTCTTTACATCTTCCATTAGTGATTTGACAATTATAAAATGTCAATCCTTTTTTTTACTCTCTCTTCCATCCTTGTCTGCCCCTCTTCTTCAGATACAGACATTTCTATTCTTTTTTTCCTTCTTTCTGATATGAAGCCATTACTCATCCCTTGTTGCTTCTCCCTCATTTTCCAACATAATTTCCATTCTCTACCTCTCAGCCAGTATTTCCAGCTCTGCCCAGCCAGCCTTTCTTCTACTGCCAGTTAGCCCCAGCCTCCTATCAAACTTCCTCTCTTCTAGCCAGCCAGCCTAGGCCCTTTTGCTCTCTATTTCTTGGCTGTATAATCACTGCCCAGGCCTTCCCCATCTTGGCTTCCTCATCCATTAAGCCTGGCTTGCATTCTCTCACAGGTGCTGCCAGGTAACATAATTGGCTTCTCAGGTCCACATTAACCTATTCAGTGTACACACCCCATCACACCTCCCATTCCCAGCACTGTGTGTGGGAGAAGGGGTGTCTAACATCCCACACCTCCTTTGACATGCTTCAGCATACAGACATCTTCTGCCAGACTTCAGATTAAGAACAAAAGTGAGAAACTTGCCTCCAGTAGAATTTACAACTGCAATCTTTTTAAGCAACAGGAACATTTAAGCAGTGCTTTTACTGCTGTTACCCAGAGTGCATGGCCTGGTCTACACTTATAATTTAGGTTGAGAATAGCTATGTTGCTCAGCAGTATGAAAAAGCTACATCCTGACTGAAGTAGAAGTGCTGACCAACCACCAGTGTAATGCAAAAAGAACAGGAGTACTTGTGGCACCTTAGAGATTAACAAATTTATTTCAGCATAAGCTTTCGTGGGCTACAGCTCACTTCTTCAGATGCACAGAGTGAAACACACAGACAGAAGATATTTATACATACAGAGAACATGAAAAGGTGGAAGTACGCATACCAATTGTAAGAGGCCAATCAATTGAGATGAGCTATCAGTAGCAGCAGATACTTCTGCTGCTGCTACTGATAGCTCATCTCAATTGATTGGCCTCTTACAATTGGTATGCGTACTTCCACCTTTTCATGTTGGAAGTACGCATACCAATTGTAAGAGGCCAATCAATTGAGATGAGCTATCAGTAGCAGCAGATACTTCTGCTGCTGCTACTGATAGCTCATCTCAATTGATTGGCCTCTTACAATTGGTATGCGTACTTCCACCTTTTCATGTTCTCTGTATGTATAAATATCTTCTGTCTGTGTGTTTCACTCTGTGCATCTGAAGAAGTGAGCTGTAGCCCACGAAAGCTTATGCTGAAATAAATTTGTTAATCTCTAAGGTGCCACAAGTACTCCTGTTCTTTTTGCGGATAAAGACTAACACGGCTGCTACTCTGAAAAGTGTAATGCAGTTACATTGATGGAAGAATGTTTCTGTTGACCTTGCTACTGTCACTCAGGGAGATGTTGTTCCTACACTGACAGAAAAAACCCTTTTGTCAATGTAGGATGTGTATACATTATGGGTTTATGCTGGCACAGCTACAGCATTGTAGCTAGGCTGGTACAGTCCCATTAGTCTAGACATACCCTTCTGTGCCTCTGTAGTTATTTTGAGTGGTGAAATGAAAGGAGAATTCGAGTCAACCTAACATCAGAAGCATTGCAGCTCTCACAGCTGGCTCCTTGCATGTGTGCAGCTCACTGTGCTGATTACAGGAAGCAGGTGCTGTTATGAAAAGAAGTGTGAATATAGTCACCTTCTTTTGTTCATTGGTAGACCTTTCGACAGGAACTAAAGTATGCTGAATAGCATTTTTAACTTAGTTTTGTTTAATTTTGTATCTCATTTATTTGACTTTGGCTCACTTTGGCTGTTACTCTTACTTGTCTACACTAAGGTTTTTTGTCAAAAATATCCCACTGAGTGGTGAAGCTGCACTGGCCTAACTATGGTAGACTGCTGATGTTTTAGCATTATGTTGGGGAGACAGATTTGATTAGGTTTAAATAACACATTGGTAAAATGTTAGTGGACATAGGAGCCTGGTTTACACTGGCACTCCCATTATTGATACTGCTTTTGGAGCTGTTCTGGTGTGAGCAACAGTGGGAAAATTCTTGGACTCAGTTTTAGTTCCCATGGCCTCCTTATCCTTCTCAAATGTTTCTTTCTTCTTGGGCCTTTATATTTCTGTTTCTAGACAATTCAGTTCCTTTCATGTCAGGTTTTTTCAGTTATTTATATTCTGATAGTATACTTTTTCATTCTCTCTTTTTGCCCAGTCTCTCTCTGTCTCTTGCTCTTGTTCCCCTACTCCATAACTTCAAAATTTGAATAGAATTATTTCTGAAGCTATTAAGAGGACTATTGTGCAGAGAAACAACAGCAACATTGAAGAAAAACTTTTCAATTACCTTGTATATAGTTTCTTTCAATTATGTGATATTGTTGTCCCTTAGGCCTAAACAATTAGCCAATATTTGGAATCTTTATGTGTTGTTTCCATTCAGACGAGAAATCAATTATATGAATTAGGTATATTCTCAGTGCAATAACAGTGCAATAACTGTCTTCATATATGTTAAGAGATGTTATAAAGAGAATGGTGATCAATTGCTCTCCATGTCCAATGAAGGTAGGACAAGAAAGAATTGGCTTAATCTTAAGGAAGGAAGATTTTAGGTTAGATATTAAGAAAGACTTTCTAACTATAAGCATAGTTAAGCACTGGAATAGGCTTCTACGGAAGGTTGTGAAATCCCCATCATTGGAGCTTTTTAAGATCCTATTAGACAAACACGTGGCAAGAATGGCCTAGGTATCCTTGGTCCTGTATCAGCACAGAGGTTGGAGTAGATGACTCCCCTCCCCCCTTCCCCCGCACAAGATCTCTTCCAGCTTTACATTTCTATGATTGAGTTAACAACTTTTCTGTCTTTTTGTTTCTACCACACACAGGCTGCAAAGTCAATGTCCTAGCCCCTGTGTTGGCAACCAAGGGAAACTCTGTTAATCTCCCCGGGTTAGCTCTGATTAGGCCTGGCCATGTGGCTTAGTGCCTGGGGCCGTAGGCTTTATTTTTCTGCAGCTGTTTCGTTATATAAAGGGCTTAATTCCTCCATCCATTGAGCCTGAAAGATAATGCTTGGCTTATCCCTTAGGTTTAAGAAGGTCTGTGAATAAAAGATCCCCTTGGTGGACATTAGCACCTTTCAGCATTAAAAATATATTCATTCTCCATTGTTAATAATATAATCTTAAAAACAAGACAGTTAAATTTCTTTCCCTACTATTTTTTTCTTCTCCCTTTGGCAAATTTTGTATCTTGTGTTTCTACTGCAAAATCAACAGAAATGGCTTCCTTTTGTTTCGTTTTTTGATGAGCTTCACAGGTATCTTTCATAGTGTTTGTGCAGATATGGAAACAGGGTTTGTAGGTTAACAGTTATAGAACACCACTGAAACATCATGCCAAAATGATACAAATTAAAGAAAAATGTTTATTTATTTCTTTAGATTTATTAAAAAATAAAAGACTTAGTGGCTGGTATTAAAAACAAACAGAAAAAAACTATATTCTACAATTGGATTGGTGGTGATCAGTGGGCTCAGCCCAGGTGAAGGGATCCACTTGTGAAAATAGTTGCAGGATTAAGGCCACACAGACTTTCGCCTAATCATTAGCTCTGATGGGTGTTTTGTCTGAGGTTTTTAATAGCTTCACTGTAGGGTGTTTATAATTGTTCAGATAACAGGTTGGAAATCTTACCCTGGTGTCTTTTCATTATGATGAGTGATACTGCACAAAGTGGTTGTAAACATGAGTAGTTTTGTTATAGACACTTGTTGGCTACTCAATAATTAATTTTGTTTAACTGTGTTTTAATATAAATTCACTCAGATGCCTAAGCAATGAATTTATGTTTTTATAAACACATATAAATGAGTTACATTTCAATCAGCAAATTGTGTACATCCCCTCCCCCGTAATTATGTTATTCTTTGGCTTATAGGGTGACATAATACATCTTTTGTCATCTATGCTTGGAAAGATAATGCAAATACCAATATGAAAGCAACAAAGCAGATGAAACCCAGCACTACCAGAGAAACAAATGCAGGAACATCCATTTTTAAAAAGAGTTCATCTGTGTTACAAGGCACATCTCCTAGTAATTCAAAGATAAAACATAAAATAAAGTTCTTGGCAAATGAAAGTGAGCCGCTGGTGCTCGGACCTCCATCTCCAGGAGAATCTATGGTAAAGTATTCCATACCGATTCCATCTGAAAATAAACCTGATATGATAGATGAACTGCAGATGCTAAAGGACATCACTGATCATCTAAATGAGGTATACATTTCTCTTCATTTAATTGTGACTTTATAGTTCAAATCAAAATATTTGCATTTCTATTGATTTTTTTTCCTTTGAGAGATATTAAGATAATAGGAGAAAATATGCTTACTAATTAATATAAAATTATGTTAAAATATTTTTTGCAGCTTGTGCACACAATGGAATATGTGTATGCTAAGAAAGTTGAAGAGGAGGAGGAGGAGGAAGAGGAAGAGGAAAAGGAAAAGGAAAGCTCAGTTGTATGTGTAATAATAGTTCCATATAATAAGAGATTTTAGAAATATGTTTTACTTCTAGATTTAATAGTTTCACTTAAAATGTCAGCACCAACACTAACTTTAAATAAAAAATATTGTCATATTCTTATCAATAAAAATAATTTAGTACTGTAAATTTGCAAACATAAATAGCTGCTCGGTAATAGGCATATAAATACCAAGGTAGTTAGAATAATAAGTTCCATGTCCCAAAGGTTTCAGTATTTAAGGGCTCAAATCCTGAGAAGGGCTGAGCACCTTCAACTCCCATTAAAACCAGTATTTTGCAAGATTGGCCCCTACATAAGGGGTACTCTACAGATAGTTTTTGTACCAGTTTAATTATATCCGTTTATTTATTATTTAGAAACTGATATAATTAAATCAGTATAACCCACTAGTGGGGATCCACTTACACCATTTAAAAAGTATGTATTAAAGGTAGGGTTGGTAGCACCATCTTTTATGTATGTTGCCCAACACTTCTCATTATAAGAACCTGTTTTCAGTTGCATATATCTTTGCCAAAAGTTAACCCTTTGGACTGAGATTTTCCATTTTAGCTGTCTACCTCAGGCTGATTTTTTTTTTCCTTTGAAAGCTTCAGCTAAAATGGAGAGTCATTTCTAAGAATGAGGTTAGGAAAAAATACACTGTTTCACAACTAAAAAAAAAAAAATTCTGACAACCTTTTCTTTAAGAAGTTCGGATTTTTCTGCTTTGAAACAGGGACCTGAAATTTGACAGGGGGTAACCTTTGTGTCATGGATGTGCCTTTTGATGTTCCTATAAAAATCTGCCAAAATTTGACTAAATCTTTGAACAATCTCAGTTCACACATGCCCAAAAGAGACTTAGAGTTAGCAGCTAAACAGCTTCTATTTGCTCCTAGTGCAGAATGGACTGTGCACAAACTATCCCCTAGAGCAACTGAGCATCCACTTGCAACTTCTATGTGTGACTTGGCTGTGCATGTGCCATTCCCGCAGACCTATTGAGCATTCTCTAACACAAGGATACAGGGGCAAAGCCGGACTTTCCCTGTAATTGTTTCTTAGAGCTGGGCTGGGGATGGGTCAGAAACCATTTGTGACCAGTACAGCACATTGCCCTACAGAACCTGGAATGGAACCCAAGTCTCACCATTCTTCTGCTGTTAGCAAATATCCATGAATCCCACTGTCAAAGTTTGTGTCTCATTTCCCTCTAGTGCTGACTCACATAAAGGATGACAACCTAGTATTATTCTTTGATTAGGGTCCTTATGCATGCTCCACTCTAAATGAGCTTGCACCCCATGCGATTCAGATTGGAGATTTTAGCAGTGTTCGTTCTGCCTGCCCATACGCCCCCCCCCCCTTCCCTGCAGCCTCAGAGGGAGGGTCTCTGATCAGGTAGACAGCTTTGGCACCTACCAACCTCCAATTCAGTACCCATGAGAATGCAGGTTCCTCAAATACCTTGACCACCAGCAAGCCTAAGGACTCTAAAAGTTACGTCTGTGGAAGATCAGTATCATTGGGTGATCAGAGTAGCAGAGAGAAGAAGACCAGCTCTTTTAAATTGGTACCAACAGAGCGTGTACTAGGACCTCAATACCCAGCACTTCAGCTCTGCAAAAGACCAGACTGACATCTACTGGTCATTCGTTGGAGTGTATGAGACCTTCGGTACCATCAGTGTCTTTTGCCACAATTACCTCTGCCCAATTTGCTTCATTGGTACTGTCCACTGTTCTGGTACCGCAAGAGTTTTGATTTCCTCAAGACTTGGTAACAGTAACAGAAATGCCTGAATCTTCCCTGTTAGGCACTGACCCATTCTTGGTAACAATCAACTCTCATTCTCTGAAGATTCACTAGGTACTGACAGTCTCTGCTTATTTCTATGGCTGCTCCACCTCTACCAAGTGACGAGGAAGAGGTCTTGTTTTTGTCTCATGTTCTTGTAATTCTGCTAGAGTTCCTTTGATTTGGCACAGCACCGAGCTGTGTCTCAGGAGTACTCCTTCTTGTACATTTACTGGCATAGCCACTAATAAATCTTAACATTCTGGTGTTGCTTGGTAATATGGAACTGGAAACCAATCTCTCCCTAGAAGGCAAAGAAGTCCAGGACCTCCAGATGGAACCATGCTGAATCATGGGGCATGGCTGCTAAAATGAGCTCAGGGTATGTGAACTTGTCAGAAGCTGGAATCAGAAAGGAGGTGCACTTGGGTGTGTGCTGGGGGTGACACAGGGAGGTGACATTTAATCAAGATGACCCTGGAGCAGTGGAAAGCACACAGATAACCAGACAGGCTCATCTAGATGTGAAACAATGCTGTATGGGATAGCACTGGGAGGAATATCTGAAGCGTTATAGTTAATTCAAAATAGTTATGCATCCACATGAACCTTAGAGTGGTATTCATTCCAAAATAAAGTTATGTTGCTTCCAAAGTGGATTCATTAAAGTGGTGATGCCAAGGTATTTTGTACTGAAAAAACTGGATAGACAACTTCTAATCCGACACTATACAAAGCTATAGGATCTCAAACAGAGTTTTGCTCCCTTTTAACACTTGATTGCCAGTTAACTAAAGTTGACTTGCATCTTTATGACAGGTTTCAGAGTAGCAGCCGTGTTAGTCTGTATCCGCAAAAAAGAAGAACAGGAGTACTTGTGGCACCTTAGAGACTAACAAATTTATTAGAGCATAAGCTTTCGTGGACTACAGCCCTATAAACTTTCGTGGACTACAGCCCACTTCTTCGAAGAAGTGGGCTGTAGTCCACGAAAGTTTATAGGGCTGTAGTCCACGAAAGCTTATGCTCTAATAAATTTGTTAGTCTCTAAGGTGCCACAAGTACTCCTGTTCTTCTTTTTGCATCTTTATAATGCTTATCTAGACTCTCCACTATTGTTTGTTCCAGAACACTTGATACCCTAGCGCTTGACACGCTAGGGCTCAATAGACCCCAAAAGCTTGAAGCTTAGCTGTACTGTTACTTGCTTACTTAGGCATGGTCTACACACAAATTTTGTGTAACTATGGTGGTTAAGGATGCAATTTTTTACTGATCTAATTATACTGGTACAATGCCTAGAACAGATGCAGTTATAGCAGTATAAACAGCCTTACACCAATATAGTTTTGTAACAGGGGGCTTGGAGGGCAAGTCTGCCTAGTGGTTGGAGTCTGTGTCTTCCAGCCCCCTGCTTCTTGTGGTTGTGGTGCCTCAGTCTTTAAGACAAGGGTTAGGGGAACCTGGGTCCTCCTATTCCACTGGGTTCCAGTCCAGGGCCCTACATAAGTCAACCCCTGAGTAGGGGAGCTCCCAGAGGGGAGTCTACGTCTACTGCCCTGGGCTACTTCCTACTGTTGCCCCTTCAGTTTGGGGCATGGCCCCTATAGTCCAAGTTCCTGTGGTGGTTTCTCTCTAGTAGCACCTCATCATGGACCCTGGGCGGCATCCTGCTGCAGTCATAAGTTTGACAGGATCGGAACACCCACAAGGTCTCTGCACTTCGGTCATCCAGGTTCCTCTTAGACCAGGTGTTCCTAGGCCTCTTTCGCTGAATCTTTTGGCCAGGAAGATGGGTGTTTGGTTCCTGGTGGCTGCATTGGCAAACAGGCTAGAGATTCTTCCCTCAGGTAGGGAGGCAGCTACCTCCTGCCTCTTCACCAGTCAGCACCAAACTGAGCCAGGCTCCCTCCTTTTCTCTCTCCTCCAGTCCTGGCATTGGCTGCAGTTATAAAGGGGTGGGGATAGCTGGGCTCAAGGGCTCTCTTTAACCCCTTCTGTGCTGGTTGGCAGTTTCTCTGCTTCACCACAAGTTTATTCCCCCTTCCTATACAGGATTAATTATATTGCTATAAGACCATTTATACAGATATAATTATGTCTACATTATCAGGGTGATACTGCTTTAACTATATCAGTACAGTTAAAATAGTACAACTTTTGCATATAGACAAGGCTTTAACCACACAGTGGCTGAGGTAAACTTCTATTGCTTTAGAGATTATGGCTGAAGAAAATGTTTTAATTGTTTCAGTCTTAAAGAAGTGGGACACTTTTTTTTCCCATTTTTTTTTAAATAACATGCACTGGATAGGTATTTGAACTTAATGCATATGTCCAGAATCCCTTGCTTAAAACACCACCATGGATAGATTGGACGGAATTATCATCATATGTAAGATTATACACTACTTTGAATCAATTGCAATATCTAGGTGTAATAGTAAGGGAATGTCTATTTAAATTTGAATATTTTTTTTTAGCTTAAAGGGATATTACTATCACATAGGTTACACCCCAAAATCAGTTTTGCCTAAAAAATAAAACCATAGTAGGACTTTAAATGTTCTGATAATTAAAAAAAAAATTGAACAGTGTTCTTTAGGTTAAAGAGTTCCCTACAGTTTTGAAAACTCAAACACAACATTATGGTAGTTCATGAGAATTAGGAAGTGAAACTGTCAGTAAGCAAAATGTGAAATTAACTACTCTGTTTACCCTTATTCAACTAGTGCAGTGAAATGAAATATTGTAATGGAGAAAAATAAATTAGTGTTCAAATATTCCATTTTAATAATCTAAACACAGCCTAAAATGAAAATTAAACGACTTTACAAACACCTTCATGATTAAACTAGAATTTAATTGGTTCATTTAATCCACGTCAATATTTTTTCATACTTTAAGGGTTCCTTAAAACAAAGTGTCAGAGTATACAGAGTTTCAGCAGAATATGGATGGATTGTGTACAAAATATTTTTCTTTTCTCTTTAAAAGGAAAATCTTGAGGATATGACTGCATTCCTATTATGTTTTTCATCAGCTACAACACAACTAGAAACCGCATTTGAGGAAGAAAAACAAGTATGTAGTGTTAAACTTTGAAAAGAAAGTGAATGGATTTATTTTTTAAACTTTTAAAATTTTTGATTGGATTTTCTTTTGAGAATTGTCTCTCTAGGTATGCATTTGGGAGGTCTGCACAATTCTCAATCTGCAGTCTTGGAACTATTTAGAAAGCAATTATTACTGTGCTTACCGCCACATGGACCATTGGTATGGGAATATATAAGAACCTGTGGCTCCATTCCTTTTTTGCTGCCATAGGCTTTAAGCTCAGAAGCCATCTTTCTTTACATCAATGTTTTAGTTAATCGTATGTTTAAAATCTTCTCATTGGTAGTTAGGGGTTGATTGTTTGACTATATCTGGTCTGTGCCATTGCATAATCCATATTTGGATATTGTCTCCTCCCTCCTCTCCTAGCCTGCCTTGATTCTAGTACAGAGTCTGTGAGGATATGTCTACACTTAAAACACTACAGTGGCTGTGGCTGTGGCTCTGTAGCACTTCAGTGTAGACACTACCTATGCTGACTGGATGAGTTCTCCCATGGGCGTAGGTAATTCACATCCTTGAGAGGTGGTAGCTAGGTTGATGGAAGAATTCTTCCATTGATGCAGCTCTGTTTACATCGGGGGTTAGGTCGGCTACCTATGTTGGTCCAGGGTGTGGATTTTTCACCAGGTCTGAACATCAAACAGTTCATAATTTTGGTCCTCTTAATTCCTTCAATTGATCCTATGAATCACGGGTAATACCTTCTCAGCTTTTGGTCCCTGGGTCTGTGGGGCTTGTTGCTTAGCTGAGAGAAGAGTTTGATCTTAAAAGTAATCAGATTTTCAATGGCGTGTGTCAGACGATGTTAAATGTGTGCTACAGGTCTGCACACCAACTGCTGATTGGGATAGGAGACACTCTAGGCAGGCTTCTCTATACGTGAATCAGGGAGTGGCAGTTAAGATTTTCCTCCAGTGGGGGACAATAGAAGGGGATCTCTTTATCACTCACCTGAAAAAGAAGCCTCTGTTTTTTTTTTTTTTGCCCACAGCACTTGGAAAATATCACATTAGCACCTTCTTCAGCCACTGAGGAGGGAGGTTCCAATATGCTTTTCCACATATCACTTTGATTGCAAAGGTTAGGAGAGACAAGGGTTCAGTGATCATAATAGCCTCAGACTGACCTAGAACAGGTATGGTTCTCAACTCCATTGTAGGTAACACAAGCTGATCTTCTCTGAGAATCTGGCCTCTGATCATCATCCAAACCCAGGGCCTACTCTGTGGTTCCTGTCAGATAGTATAGATTCATAGGTATGGTGTCTCTAAGCAGGTAACTTTTGTCCTCATGGCATTTCTGAAGCCATCTACTAGAAGGACCTATAATTCAAGTTTAAAACATTTTGTGGTGTGGTTCAAACAAGCCTGTGAGGATCCCTTTCCTTGTCCTGCACAGATGCTGCTTTAAGACTGTCTTCATCTGTTTTAAAGACACACTTTTCCCAGTTACATATGGTAGCTATTTTGGCCTAGCAAATTAGTCAAAAGTAGCTTAGTGTCTCCATAACTTTTTGTCATTGGTTTCATATGGGGCTTCACACTTTTGAACCCTCTGTTTAAAAGACCTGTGTTCTGGGATAGTAAGGTGGTCCTGACAAATTGGATTAAAGCTTCTTTTAAATCACTCAGTCCTTGATGAGTGAACTTGGACTCTGCTCACTGATGCATCCTATACCAGACACTACAATGATAAGGGGGTGTTATTTGAGATTCATCTCCAAAGTGGATATCATAGGTTCATTAACATGGAACTATGTCCTGCCAACATTCTTTTCATACCTGCTTGCCCATCCCACTGAGGCCCTTCTCCATATGCTCAAAGTAAAAAGGCCCTTAAGGTTCTCCTTGGAGTGGACCAAAACTGTTAGAAAATGTTGGTTGATTATTCTTTCTTTTGATGCTAAATCACTGAGCAGTGGTGTTACCGAGGGCCATGTCTAAACGGATGTTTGATTGCATTTTACCCTGGGCTGAACTGACCAAACACAAAGTCCATGTCGAGGCTTGCCTACTCAGTGGTGAGGCTGCCAACACTGCCTGTTTCAGAAATGTCTCCATTGCAGACATAAAGCAACAATATGGTCCTTACTCCACACATTTACAGAGCAGTATTGATGGGATTTGGCTTCCAGAAGGAATCCCTTTTTCAGCCTTTTTATGTTTCATAACTTGTTTCCAAGGGAGGGGAAGCCAAACTTTCCCACTCCAAAGAGAATCTTGTTTCTTTTAGGATGTCTGTTACTTGAATTTGACCAGTTTTTACTTGATGATTTTTGACACTCACCTCTTGCAGACTGAAGCAGTTGGTTGGGTTGGACATGTAAGAGTCTCTTATTCCTGTTTACCTACTTGTATGTAAAAAAAATAATGATTTTTATTCTGTTGGCTTTGGCCTTGTTACTGCTGCTTTCTGTCACTTTATCTACTTTTCTTTTGAGACATCTCTCAACTGTTTTGCTCTTCAGAAATGAAAATGCTAGCAAAAATTATCTTAAGAGAAGGAAAAATTGCTTACTTGAATATTTGCTTATCTGAATATAGTATTCCAAAAGTATTCTCCTTCACTCATCCACCTCCCCACATAATTTAAGATTGTCTACTTTTAAGGTTTTTCATTGTTTATATCTTCTTTCTGTTTTTCCATTGGGCATATTTTTTTCATAGAGCTACAAATGTTTTTTAAGGCCAGAAGAGACCATTAGATCATCTAGTCTGACTTTCTGTATAACACAAGCCAAAGAATTTCATCCAGTTACCCCTATATTGAGCCCAATATCTTATTACTCAGACTCCTAGCATTAGTATATAAGGAATTCATTTTTTTCCTTCTCTTTGCATTCTTTGCACCTTGGGTCATATGGTCATGATGCCTTGAGTTTGAGTAATAGGTAATCTGTAATGGAACTGTTCATTTAGCCACCCTTCCTTAGTAGTGCTAGTTTAATGATATCCTGATTGATCTAGCTAATTTCTAACCTTGAAGTTTAACCCTCATACTTCTTTTAATCAAAATTAATAATTTTGGATTGTCTTATCACCTTGGGAGCTTTGCATTCCAAACAGACAAAGGAACTTACTGGAATGTTTGGAGGTCAGTATTTTATAAACTTGGTGAAACCGTGTTATGGGTTCAGTTAAAACCTCATTGGGATTGGATTGATTGGTCTGACCTCACTCTTCAATTAACATAACTGTAAGAATAGGCTTTCACCTAAAACAAAGGAGTATGTGAACTGACCCAGAAGCTTTTGTGAAGTGTTTTTTGGCTAGGGGTGTTTGTGTATCTGAGGTAGAGCTCTGCGTGGATACAAAATTTGTATCCACATCTGATCCGTAATCTGCAAATATCTTCCACGGATACCTGCAGATATAAAGCAGATATCTGCAGATTTGCAGGGCTCTAGTCTGAGGGAAGACAGAATACAGAGAAACTGAGGACACACAGAACTGAGGAGAGGCAAAAAAAGCAAGAAAGACAGGCAGTAACCAATGAGCACAATGTGTCCCTGGAAAAAGCTAGAGAGAACTTTTCAGTCTGTTGGCTAATGAAGCTTGTGGCTGTAAGATAAGAAACTGCTCCTTGTGTTCTTGGTTCCTCCTACATTCCGTGTAAATAAAAAAGACTGTATCAAAGGGTATGTCTATACTACGAAATTAGGTCGAATTTATAGAAGCCGGTTTTATAGAAATCGGTTGTATACAGCCGATTGTGTGTGTCCCTACATAAAATGCTCTAAGTGCATTAAGTCGGCGGACCGCGTCCACAGTACCGAGGCTAGCGTCGACTTCCGGAGCGTTGTACTGTGGGTAGCTATCCCACAGTTCCTGCAGTCTCCGCCGCCCATTGGAATTCTGGGTTGAGATCCCAATGCCTGAATGATGCAAAACAGTGTCACGGGGGGTTCTGGGTACATGTCGTCAGGCACCTCCCCCTCCGTCAGAGCAACGGCAGACAATTGATTCAAGCCTTTTTACCTGGGTTACCTGTGCAGGCAACATACCACGCCAAGCATGGAGCCCGCTCAGCTCAGCTCACTGTCACCATATGTCCTCTGGGTGCCAGCAGACGTGGTACTGCATTGCTACACAGCAGCAGCTAATTGCCTTTTGGCAGTAGACGGTGCAGTATGACTGGTAGCCTTCATCGGCGATCTGGGTGCTGGCAGACGTGGGGCTGGCAGACGTGGGGCTGCATTGCACACAGCAGCAGCCCCTTGCCTTTTGGTAGAAGACGGTATATTACGATTGGTATCTGTCATCATCGTACTGCAGTGGCTGTCAATCATGGGCACCTGGGCAGACATGCTCAGTCCTATCGAACTGTCTCGACGATGATGGCTATCAGTCGTAGTATGCTATTTTCTGCCAAACGCCCAGTATTTTCTGCCAAGCACCCAGAAGATGCCGAGGGCTATCAGTCATGCTGCACCGTCGTCTGCCAGTTTAAGATGTAAAAAATAGATTTGTTCTATATTCATTTGCTTCCCCCTCCCTCCGTGAAATCAACGGCCTGCTAAACCCAAGGTTTTGAGTTCAATCTTTGGGGGAGGCCATTCTGTGTGACAGTTGTTAGTGTTTCTCCCCGATGCACAGCCACCTTTGTTGATTTTAATTCCCTGTACCTGTACTCCATGTCGTCACTTGCCCCTCCCTTCCTCCCTCCCTCCATCCGTCAGATACTAGTTTTGCGCCTTTTTTCAGACCAGACGCCATAGCACTGGGATCAGGGAGCCCACTCAGATCACCGCAGCAATTATGAGCACTATGAACACCACGCGCATTGTCCTGGAGTATATGCAGAGCCAGGACATGCAAAAGCAAAACCAGGACCAGGCGAGGAGGCGATTGCAGCGCGGTGACGAGAGTGATGAGGAAATTGACATGGACATAGACCTCTCACAAGGCACAGGCCCCAGCAATGTGCAACTCATGGTGTTACTGGGGCAGGTTCATGCCATGGAATGCCAATTCTGGGCCCGGGAAACAAGCACAGACTGGTGGGACCGCATCGTGTTGCAGGTGTGGGACGATTCCCAGTGGCTGCGAAACTTTCGCATGAGTAAGGGCACTTTCATGGAACTTTGTGACTTGCTTTCCCCTGCCCTGAAGCGCCAGAATACCAGGATGATAGTAGCCCTCACAGTTGAGAAGCGAGTGGCAATAGCCCTGTGGAAGCTTGCAATGCCAGACAGCTACCGGTCAGTCGGGAATCAATTTGGAGTGGGCAAATCTACTGTGGGGGCTACTGTGATCCAAGTTACCAGGGCAATCAAAGACCTGGTGATATCAAGGGTAGTGACTCTGGGAAATGTGCAGGCCATAGTGGATGGCTTTGCTGCAATGGGCTTCCCAAACTGTGGTGGGGCAATAGACGGAACCCATATCCCTATCTTGGCACCGGAGCACCAAGCCACCGAGTACATAAACCGCAAGGGGTACTTTTCAATGCTGCTGCAAGCCCTGGTGGATCACAAGGGACGTTTCACCAACATCAACGTGGGATGGCCGGGAAAGATACATGATGCTTGCATCTTCAGGAACTCTGGTCTGTTTCAAAAGCTGGAGGAAGGGACTTTCTTCCTGGACCAGAAAATAACCGTTGGGGATGTTGAAATGCCTATCGTGATCCTTGGGGACCGAGCCTACCCCTTAATGCCATGGCTCATGAAGCCGTACACAGGCAGCCTGGACAGTAGTCAGGACCTGTTCAACTATAGGCTGAGCAAGTGCCGAATGGTGGTGGAATGTGCATTTGGACGTTTAAAAGCGCGCTGGCGCAGCTTACTGACTTGCTCAGACCTCAGCGAAAAGAATATCCCCATTGTTATTGCTGCTTGGGGTGCGCTCCTCAATATCTGTGAGAGTAAGGGGGAGACATTTATGGCAGGGTGGGAGGTTGAGGCAAATCGCCTGGCCACTGATTACGCGCAGCCAGACACCAGGGCGGTTAGAAGAGCACAGCAGGGTGCGGTGCGCATCAGAGAAGCTTTGAAAACGAGTTTTGTGACTGGCCAGGCTACGGTATGAAACTTCTGTTTGTTCCTCCTTGATGAACCCTCCGCCCCCCCCACCCGGTTCACTCTACTTCCCTGTAAACCAACCACCCCACCCTCCCCTCCCCCCTTCGAGCACCACTTGCAGAGGCAATAAAGTCATTGTTACTTCACATTCATGCATTCTTTATTAATCCATCACACAACTAGGGGGATAATTGCCAAGGTAGCCCGGGATGGGTGGGGGAGGAGGGAAGGAAAAGGACACACTGCAGTTTAAAACTTCAACTCTTATTGAAGCCAGCCTTCTGATGCTCAGGCAATCATCTGGGATGGAGTGACTGGGTGGCCGGAGGCCCCCCCACCGTGTTCTTGGGCATCTGGGTGAGGAGGCTATGGAACTTGGGGAGGAGGGCTGTTGGTTACACAGGGGCTGTAGCAGCGGTCTCTGCTCCTGCTGCCTTTCCTGCAGCTCAACCATACGCTGGAGCATATCAGTTTGATGCTCCAGCAGCCGGAGCATCGACTCTTGCCTTCTGTCTGCAAGCTATCATCTTCAGCCTGCCACTTCCTCTGTTCATCCCGCGATTCAGCCCGCCACCTCTCCTCTCGTTCATACTGTGCTTTTCTGTAGTCTGACATTGACTGCCTCCACGCATTCTGCTGTGCTCTTTCAGCGTGGGAGGACATCTGGAGCTCCGTGAACATGTCATCCCGAGTCCGCCATTTTCTCCTTCTAATCTTCACTAGCCTCTGTGAAGGAGAAACATTTGCAGCTGGTGGAGGAGAAGGGAGAGGTGGTTAAAAAAGACACATTTTAGAGAACAATGGGTACACTCTTTCACGTTAAATTTTGCTGTTCACATTACACAGCACATGTGCTTTCGTTACAAGGTCGCATTTTTCCTCTTATATTGAGGGCCTGCCGGTTTGGTGTGAGAGATCGCTCACGCAGTGCCAGGCAACAGATTTCAGCTTGCAGGCAGCCATGGTAAGCCACAGTCTTTTGGCTTTTTTAACCTTCTTAACATGTGGGAATGGTTTCAAACAGTAGCGCCCTCATTTCCCATACCAAGAACCCGTTGGGTTGGCCATTTAAAATGGGTCTGCAATGTAAAAGGAGGGCCTGCGGTTTCCGGGTTAACATGCAGCACAAACCCAACTAGTCCCCCCACACCCAATTATCGGGGATGATCACTTCACTCCTTCCCCCCACCGCGTGGCTAACAGCAGGGAACATTTCTGTTCAGCAGAGCAGGAAGGGGCACCCCTGTGTGCCCTCAGGGTCTGGGAGCACGCCTTGGGTGAGTTTGGGGGTTACTGGCTTCAGGTCCAGGGTGATAAACATATCCTGGCTGTTGGGGAAACCGGTTTCTCCGCTTCCTTGCTGCTGTGAGCTGTCTACATTATCTTCATCCTCATCTTCCTCGTACCCCGAACCCGCTTCCCTGTATGTTTCTCCAGTGACGGAGTCATAGCACACGGTTGGGGTAGTAGTGGCTGCACCCCCTAGCATGGCATGCAGCTCTGCGTAGAAGCAGCATATTTGCGGCTCTGCCCCGGACCTTCCGTTTGCCTCTCTGGCTTTGTGGTAGGCTTGCCTTAGCTCCTTAATTTTCACATGGCACTGCTGTGCATCCCTGTTATGGCCTCTGTCCTTCATGGCCTTGGATACCTTTTCTAATATTTTGCCATTTCGTTTACTGCTACGGAGTTCAGCTAGCACTGATTCATCTCCCTATATGGCGAGCAGATCCCGTACCTCCAGTTCGTTCCATGATGGAGCTCTTTTGCGATCCTGGGACTCCATCACGGTTGCCTGTGCTGATGAGCTCTGCGTGGTCACCTGTGCTCTCCACGCTGGGCAAACAGGAAATGAAATTCAAACATTCGCGGAGCTTTTCCTGTCTACCTGGTCAGTGCATCTGAGGTCTGGTCTATACTACCCGCCTGAATCGGCGGGTAGAAATCGACCTCTCGACCAATCGATCCCCAAATCGGCGCTCTAACTCCACCAGCAGAGGTGGTAGTAAGCGCCGCCGACAAAAAGCGGCAGAAGTCGATTTTGCCGCCGTCCTCACAACGGGGTAAGTCGGCTGCAATACATCGAATTCAGCTACGCTATTCACGTAGCTGAATTTGCGTATCTTAAATCGACTCCCCGCTGTAGTGTAGATGTACCCCGAGTTGAGAGTGCTGTCCAGAGCGGTCACAATGAAGCACTGTGGGATAGCTCCCGGAGGCCAATAACATCGAATTCCATCCACACTACCCCAATTCCGACCCGCTAAGGCCGATTTTATTGCTAATCCCCTCGTCGGAGGTGGAGTAAAGAAACCGGTTTAAAGGGCCCTTTAAGTCAAAAGAAAGGGCTTCGTCGTGTAAACGTGTCATGGTTTAATTCAATTTAACGCTGCTAAAGTCGACCTAAACTCGTAGTGTAGACCAGGCCAAAGAAAAAGCAGACATCATCAATTTCTACTTCTAACTGGAGCATCCCCGGGGCCCTAAAATTTGACTAACTGCTTGGATGTCATGCAGTGAGTAATCAGGAGCCTTACTTATCCTGTTACTGCTTCTGCAAGGGAGCAAAATTCCTGCAAGGGCGTTCCATCAGTCTGACACAAAGGAAATCAGGAGTGGAATCCTGTTAAATCAGAATTACAGGTGAGTAACTTTCCTTTACTAGTACAGAGTGCACCCATTTGATTTTTCTTTGACTACTTCCCAGATGCTTGTCAGTACTTGGAAGCTCCATCTGCTTGGCATGTCTAGGCAGAACATCTTTATGTTTACTATATGTATGTCACTATACTAGCTGGAGGATTAGATTGTTAGAGTTCAGTCAACTCAAAGGGTTCATATATCTTTTCAATTTAACTGTACCCTCTTTTGAACCATGGGATTGTGGCTAAATTGGGAAAAGTCCACCCTAACACTAGGTCAGAGTTTGACGCTTATGAAGCAAATTTTAGAATTCTGGAATCAAGATTTTTTTTTCTATACTTTTCATCTGCTATCTCTTTTTCCTCATGCAATCAGGAAGATATAGTGATCAGGTTGCTGGTATCTGGACTCATCAGTATTGGTACTCTCCTGTCAGTAGTTCCTGGTATTCTATCTCAGCCCAGCAGAAGAGTCTGTCCTATCTCGGGGACTCTCTTTCTGCCCTGCCATCCCACAAACATGATACAGTTCTGTGGCAATCTGGAAGCCTACTTTCGCCATCTCCAACTCAAGGAATACTTTCAAGATAACACTGAACAGCACACTGATACACAGATACCCTCCCACCAACAGCACAAGAAGAACTCCACATGGACTCCTTCTGAGGATCGAAATGACAGTCTGGACCTATATATAGAATGCTTCCGCCGACGTGCACAGGCAGAAATTGTGGAAAAACAACATCGCTTGCCTCATAACCTAAGTCGTGCAGAACGCAATGCCATCCACAGCCTCAGAAACCACCCTGACATTATCATCAAAGAGGTGCTGTTGTCGTCATGAATAGGTCTGACTACCAAAAGGAGGCTGCCAGACAACTCTCCAATACCAAATTCTACAGGCCACTTCCCTCAGATCCCACTGAGGAATACGCTAAGAAACTGCACCATCTACTCAGGACATTCCCTACACTAACACAGGAACAAATCAACATACCCTTAGAGCCCCAACCGGGGTTATACTATCTACTACCCAAGATCCACAAACCCGGAAATCCTGGACGCCCCATCATCTCGGACATTGGCACCCTCACTGAAGGATTGTCTGGATATGTGGACTCCCTACTCAGACCCTACGCCACCAGCACTCCCAGCTATCTCCGTGACACCACTGATTTCCTGAGAAAACTACAATGTGTTGGTGGCCTTCCAGAAAACACCATCCTAGCCACCATGGATGTAGAGGCTCTCTACACAAACATCCCACACACAGATGGAATATAAGCTGTCAAGAACAGTATACCTGATGATGTCACAGCGCAACTGGTTGCTGAGCTCTGTGACTTTATCCTCACACACAACTATTTCAAATTTGATGACAATATATACCTCCAGACCAGTGGCACCACTATGGGCACCCGCATGGCCCCACAATATGTCAACATTTTTATGGCTGATCTGGAACAATGTTTCCTCAACTCTCGTCCACTCATGCCCCTTCTCTACCTACGCTACATTGATGACATCTTCATCATCTGGACCCATGGGAAGGAGACTCTGGAAAAATTTCACCATGATTTCAACAGCTTCCACCCCACCATCAACCTCAGCCTGGACCAATCTACACGGGAGGTCCACTTCCTAGACATCACGGTGCAAGTAAGTGACGGTCACGTTAACACCACCCTATACCGAAAACCCACCAACCGCTATGCCTACCTTCATGCCTCCAGCTTCCATCCCGGACACATCACACGATCCATTGTCTACAGCCAAACACTGAGATACAACCGTATCTGCTCCAACCCCTCAGACAGAGACCAACACCTACAAAATCTTCACTAAGCATTCTCAAAACTACGATACCCGTATGAGGAAATAAGGAAACAGATCAACAGAGCCAGACGTGTACCCAGAAGCCTCCTACTGCAAGACAAGCCCAAGAAAGAAACCAACAGAACTCCACTGGCCATCACATACAGTCCCCAGCTAAAACCTCTCCAACATATCATCAGCGATCTACAACCCATCCTGGACAATGATTCCTCACTTTCACAGGCCTTGGGTGGCAGGCCAGTCCTCGCCCACAGCCAACCAGAAGCATATTCTCACCAGTAACTACACACCGCACCATAGTAACTCTAACTGAGGAACCAATCCATGCAACAAACCTCGATGACAACTCTGCCCACATATCTACACCAGCGACACCATCACAGGACCTAACCAGATAAGCCATACCATCACCGGTTCATTCACCTGCATGTTCACCTATGTAATATACGCCTTCATATGCCAGCAATGCCCCTCTGCTATGTACATCGGCCAAACTGGACAGTCCCTACGTCAAAGGATAAATGGACACAAATCAGATATTAGGAATAGCAATATACAAAAACCTGTAGGAGAACACTTCAACCTCCCTGGACACACAATAGCAGATTTAAAGGTAGCCATCCTGCAGCAAAAAAACTTCAGGACCAGACTTCAAAGAGAAACTGCTGAGCTTCAGTTATCTGCAAATTTGACACCATCAGCTCAGGATTAAACAAAGACTTTGAATGGCTAGCCAACTACAAAAGCAGTTTCTCCTCCCTTGGTGTTCACACCTCAACTGCTAGAAGAGGGCCTCATCCTTCCTGATAGAATTAACCTCGTTATCTCTAGCCTGACTCACTCTTGCTTGCATATTTATACCTGCCTCTGGAAATTTCCACTACATGCATCCGAAGAATTGGGTATTCACCCACGAAAGCTCATGCTCCTATATGTCTGTTAGTCTATAAGGTGCCACAGGACTCTTTGCTGCTATCTCAAGAGTGGAGTCATTCTCCATTCAGACCTGGAATCTCTTCACCTAGCAGTATGGATTGTGGAACCTTACTACCGAATGCTGAACACTGAAGTACAGTAGATGTTCTTCAATTCTTGCAAAGCTTCAATTAAAAAGAATTTATATCTTCAAATGGAAAAGGTTCTTGGCTTTTGAGAAATTCAGTCCCCCTCTCTGTTAACCCTTCCTTATTATGTCCTTATATTCTAGGCTATCCTCTTTATTGAAGAATTTGAGATTAGCTCTTGCAAGCTTTCAGGGTGCACTTGATGGCTGTCTCAGTATTTCATCTACCTGTCCACCTCTCAGTCTTCACTGACTCTAGAGTGTGAGTTTTCTGAAGGGGCTGTTACTGTTTACTTATACCACCATAAAACAAGAAGATTGATGGAGGCATCCTCTAATTATCATCATTTATTCCTAAAGACTGTGGGTCAGGTTCACCAGCTGCCTGCACTACTCCAGCAACACAAAGTAGCCACTCAATGGCTTAACTGGTGGTGGTTCTTCAAGGTGTATATACCACTCTTGGTATCTGTGTGCCTAGTACATGGCCACCAATTTTTTTCCCTCAGGGGTATCCAGTGGGCGGCTCAAGTTCCTTCTCCTGCTATGTGCCACTGTGTGCAGGTATAAAGAGCAGAGCCACTCCTAGCCTCCTTACCACCAGTAACTGTCATTGGAACCCCTGTTCATACCAAAAGAGCTTTTCTCTCAGGTTTGTATATGATATTGTATATAAGAGTTAGTTAGTAAGTCTTAGTTATATTTTGAAAAAAATTAACTTGTTTTTCACTGTTTTGGGGTTCTGCTGATGGCACCGAGATATGCTCCAGTTGCCGAGATTCCAGACATGTGTCTTTAGCTCAAGGACTATGCTGGTGAGTGACCCACACACTAGTTGCCTGAAGTGCCTGGGTGAAGCACACATAAAAGACCGGTGCTGGATTTGTGGGGAATTCAAGCCTAGAATGAGGAAAGATCAGGAGGCTAGGATGAAATTCTTGCTGATGGAGGTGGCACTCCGGCTACTGTCGGAGCCATCACGGTCTGACTTGGTGCTATGTATTAGGGCTTCGGTGAGAAACATGCCTCCAGCATTATAGGAGTCCGGAACCGATCTCCCTCATTTGTGCGGAGGAAGAAATATAAGACTTCCAAAGAGGTTCTGGCCCAGTAGATCTCCACCTTCCAAGTCTGGTAAGAGGAGTGAGAAGGAGTTGAGTAGAGTGAATATGAAACCTAAGCACTCCTCTTCCCAACCCGTGTCACAGCTAGCACAATTGGCTCTGGCACTGAAAAGGGCATCATTGAGCCTGGTGCCAGAAGTGGCACTGTGAACTTATTCAGCAGAGTAACAAGATACCATTTTGGTGTCGACTACCGTGGAGGCATTTGCAGTGGTAAGAAATTTGCTCTGCCTCTTGGTGCCAGTGTCTCCATCAATACAGCAGTAGGATCCCTCTGCACCATTGCCCCATCTGGTACCAGCTCCAACCATTCAACCTGCAGTACCACAGTTGCCTACCTCCCAGTCATCCCACCCTTTGGTACCATCCAAGGGGAAGCCAGTAATGATGGTGACACACCACCCATCACACGCTCCTGGCACCAGTCCCTGGCCCCAACTGGATCAGCCCCTCTATAGTCAGAGGAAGGGGAATCTTTGTTGTTGGACTCAGAGGTGGGATCTTACCTATCACAAGCCTGAAGCAGGACCCACCAGTCTCCTCACAGATGCTTTCTTCCTGGCCACTATCGGGATCCCACTATGGGAGCTCCCATGGCAACATGGCCAGTTCACTGAGTTCTAGCACTGTGTCATGGCCTTTCTTGGAGGGCGGGGGTACCCCCAGCTTCCAGATCTTCTCCTCACCATGCATATTCAGTGCCCTTGTCAAAACTGGGGGAGTCTGCTCACCAAGCTGCTCCAGAGTCCAGTACCAGAGCCAGTACCGAGCATCAGGAAGAGGTCCTATAGGCAAAGAAACAGCCTGTGGAAGAGATTCAACCACCTCCAGTCTTGGCTTTTTCCTCTCTAGAAGAAGCAATTTCTTCGGAGGCAACTTCACTCCCTCCTGATGATTTTAAAGCCTATCAAGAGTTGTTAAAGAGAGTGGCTGCAGACTTGGGAATACAGGTTGAAGAGGTCAGGGAGTCCTCACATGTCTGATTGACATTTGGTCAATTGTAGGTCCCTCTAGGGTATCTCTGCCAATTAACGAGGTAATGTAGAGCCCACAAAGGTTCTACAGCAGACCCCATCTTCATTGCCTCCCACCTTGAAGAGGGCAGAGCGAAAATACTATGTGCCCTCCCGAGGTTTTGAGTACCTCTACACTCACCCACCTCCAGAGTTGTTAGTTGTGACAGTGGCTAATGAGAGAGAGTGATAAGGATATCAGGCTTCCACACCAAATACAAAGGATGCAAAGAGTCTGGACTTGTAAGGCAGGAAGATTAATTCAACTGGGGGTTTGCAACTTCGAATTGCTAACCAGCAGGCTCTGCTGAGGCAGTACAGTCTTAATTTATGGAGCTCCATGGAGAAATTCAAAGAACTGCTTCTGAAGAACACAAGGCAGAAGTACTCTTTCCTGGTCAGTGAGGGAAGACTAGTTGCGAAAACATCGCTGCAGATTGGGCTGGATGCAGCAGGTTCAGCAGTTAGAATAGCATCTGTGGTTACCATAGAATCATAGAATCGTAGGACTGGAAGGGACCTTGAGAGGTCATCTAGTCCAGTCCCCTGCACTCATGGCGGGACTAAGTATTATCTAGACCATTCCTGACAGATGTTTGTCTAACCTGCTCTTAAAAATTTCTAATGATGAAGATTCCACAACCTCCTTAGGCAATTTATTCCAGTGCTTAATCACCCTGACAGGAAGTTTTTCCTAATGTCCAACCTAAACCGCCCTTGCTGCAATTTAAGCCTATTGCTTCTTGTCCTGTCCGCGGAGATTAAGGAGAAACATTTTTCTCCCTCCTCCTTGTAACAATCTTTTACGTAATTGAAAACTGTTAACACGTCCCCTCTCATTCTTCTTTTCTCAAGACTAAACAAACTCAATTTTTTCAATCTTCCTTCATAGGTCAGGTTTTCTAGACTTTTAATAATTTTTGTTGCTCTTCTGGGTTCTCTACAGACTCCAGGGCAATGGTGCACAGAAGACTTAGCTTTACACAACAAAGTCAGAGAGATGAAAGCTATCAGATTGGCGTGCCAAATGTTTCAGTCACAGATCCAGGGAAGCAGCCTGTTAGTTCTCACAGACAATATAGCAGCAATGTTCTATCTCAACAAGTAGGGAAGAGTCTACTCTTTTACACTCTGTCATGAAGCAACTCTGCTTGGGGAGCTCTGTATTGCCAAATCAATAGATCTAGAGGCCTCTTACCTTCCGGGGCTCCAAAATGAACTAGTGGACCACCTGAGCAGATCATTTACAAGTCACCATGAATGGTCTTTTCATCCAGATGTGGCCAGATACATCTTCCTGTGGTGAGGGTTTCTCTAGTAGACCTATTTGCTACAAGAATCAACAAAAAGTGTCAGCAGTTCTGTTCCCTATGGGGTCACAGTCCAGGTTCACCAGATAGATGCAATTTTACTCCTCTACGCTTGTCCATCAGTCCTGCTTCTTCACAGTGTGTTGCTAAAGATAAGATGGGATCAGGCCAGAGTCATATTCAGAGCTCCAGCATGGGACCGTCAGCACTGGTTCTTCACTCTCCTGGAGCTGTCAGTGAAACCTCCCAATCTCATTTCCACTAGACTCAGACCTAGTCTCCAAGATCATGGTCGCCTACTCCACCCGAGCCTACAATCCCTTCACTTAACTGTAACCTGTCTGCCAGGTGGTGTCGGCAGCAACAAGGGCTGGGTTCAATATTCACGGGCTCCTCTTCATAATACAAAACAGAACAAGCTCAAGCCCCCATCCAATAATTTGGGAAAAGCTAACACCATCCCGATGCCTCTGAGCGGCAATACCTTCTCACTTGCAAGCCCCGAGTCTCTGTATAATAAAAGAAAACTTTTATTAAAAAAAGGAAAGGCAACCCAAGTATTAATTTGTGAAAACACCGCAAGCACAATTCAAAAGCATGTAACCATAACTAAACACCCTCCCTACAGTACATTGGACAGCATCTTTTGCCTCAGTTTCCCACCTTGCAGTGTGAAAGTCTGACAAATGAGTGACCCTTTAACATGCCACTCCTCCTTCCCTCCATTGCACCCCACTCACAGTTGACTGTCTTTGGTGAGCGAATACCCAGAGTTCAGAGCTGCATTACGTGGGTTCACCTCTGATGCCTGGGGGTTGTAAAATAATCCCTCTCTTGCTGCTGCCCCCACTGCAACTGGCTTTCAGCTGCCACTGGTTTCTCTGCTGCTGCTGGTCACTGCTGCCGCTGTTTTTCTCTGCCTTTGCCTGCAGCTCACTGGTACTTCTGCAATGTCATGTTCTGAGGTTCCACCACTTAAACACAGTGATTTCAGCAGGTTTCAGGGAACCTCACTGCTAGTGCAGTGTCTGTGTTATCTTTCACTGCAACACTGTTCCAACATAATATCTAGGGTTAGCCCCTAAACCAGGGGTATTAGTTCTAGTAATCACTGAATAGAAATAGGGATCTAAACTTAGTATTGTGAAGACTTAGGGGTCCCCTATTTAAGCCATTGACTATTTGCTCTCTGCTGCATTTGTCAATGAAAGTGGCATTTGTGGTTGCTATCACCTCAGCCAGAAGAGTAGGAGAGCCGCACGCCTTAATGTCTAGACCTCCCTATATGATACTCTTAAAGAGAAAAGTCTATCTGCATCCTCATTCAAGGTTCATTCCAAAGGTGGTGTCATCTTTCCATATTAACCAGCCAGTTTATTTGCCTGCATTCTACCCAAAGCCACATCCAAACAGGGAAGAGGAGTGTTTGCATACCCTGGATGTCAGAAGAGCTCTGACATTCTACCTGGACAGAAACAGGTAAGTCCTCCCAACTTTTCGTAGCAGTGAAAGACAAAATAAAAGGATAATCAGTCTCCACCCAGAGAATTTCTTCTTGGATAGACTTGTGTATATTCATGTGCTATGACCTGGCTAATGTCACCCTGCCAAGAAGAGTCTCAGCTTATTCAATGAGGTCACAATTGACCTCAGGGAATTTCCTGGCACATGTTCCAATTGCAGACATTTGTAGAGCGACAACCTGGTCTTTGGTCCAAATGTTTGTCTTCCATTATGCTGTTGTGCAAGACTCCAGAGACAATGCTAGAGTTGGACTAGTAGTTCTCCCATCATTATTGAAAGTAGACCCTGATCTCACCTCCTGTTGTCACAGCTTGTGAGTCACCAAAAGTGGAATGCACATGTACAATCTCTCAAAGAAGAAAAAACTAACCTGTTCAGTAACTGTTGTTCTTTGAGATGTGTTGCATCTGTTGTGATAAATGAAGGGGAAGGGGGGTAGCTCCCTTTTATAGACACCCAGCCAGTTGGTAGCTATAAAATCCCTCTTAGTAGCTGTTCTCTAATTGCTCTACCTGTAAAGGGTTAAAAAGTCTCACTGATATGCATAGGTAAAAGGAAGCGAGTGGGCAGCTGGCCAAAATAACTTTTAGGGAAGGCTAGAACTTTTTAAAATTGAAACAAGACTCCCCTTTTGTCTGTCTGTCTGTTGCTCTTGGGGAGAGGCAGACGCACGGAATAGTTATGCTGTGAGAAGCTTGGGCAAGGTATGAAAAATCATCAGTATCATACCTAGAAACTACTCATCTAAAATCACAGATACGTAAGTAGATCAGAAAAGGTCTAGGAAGATGCGATTAGGTTTATCCCTTTTATTTCTTTATGGCTTGTGGATTTCTCTGTGCTAACCCCAGGTGCTTTTGTTTTGCTTGTAACCTGTAAGCTGGACCTCAAGAGAGCTATTCTTGATGCTTAATCCTTTTAGGTGTTTATATATATATATATATATATATATATATATATATATATATTTTAAATCTATCAAAAGCCTAAGTTCCCAAATATATTTTCTTCTTTTTTTTAATTAATAAAATTTACCCTTTTTTAAGAACAGAATTGAATTTTTGTGTCTTAAGAGGTTTGTGCACATGTTGTTTAATTAGCTAGTGGACAAACCTAATTTCCTTTTTTTTCCCTTTCTCAGCTCTTCCCCAGAGGGGTTGTGAAAGGATTTGAGGGTACTCCACAGGAAGGAATTCCCAAGTGCGCCTTCCTGGATTCTTAAATGGGTTTTGCACTTGGGTGGTGGCAGCATCTACCATTCCAAGGTCAGAGAAAAGCTGTAACCTTGGCAGTTTAATACAAGCCTGGAGTGGCAAGTATTAATTTTTAAAGTCCTTGCGGGCCCCCACCTTCTGCACTTGAAATGCCAGAGTGGGGAATCAGCCTTGACACATGTCCATCCTACAACCCTTCTGGCAAGAAGGAACTGTGGGGACTGGAGATGTCTCTGCCCTTCACACTTGCACAGAGTGGTGTGCAGCAATAGAGGGCACTTGAGCCATCCAACAGGTTCTGGTGAGGGAAAAAAATTCTGACAGCCATGCACTTGATGCACGGACATCAAGTGTGGAATGGACATGTGTAACACATCTCAAAGAACAACAGTTACTGAACAGGTTAGTAACTTTTTAAAATTCTTGACATGTTAAAATCAACTAGGAGAGTCATTGAGTTTCAGGGTTGGTTGGCTGATCTTGGGTTTACTATATTCCTCTGGCACAGTCATCCTAAATTTCTACCTAAGGTAGTCACTCTTATATTATACATTAAGAGGCCCGTGATTCATTTTTTAGATGGAATGAAATCCTTTCAAAAGTCCCTTTTGGTGTCAAATCTAAAGGGAATCTTGTTCAAAGCTGTGACTATGTTAGCATCTTTCCTTCATTTCCCATAGAACTTGTCTTTACTAGAAAATTCAGTTGTGTTTAGAATGAAACCTTGAGGAGTTTGTAGTCCCAATTATTATACCACCTTTGCTGTGAAAGAGAGTGTGTGCAACCCCATAGGTCCCTGCTTTCTAGATGATTTCAAACTTAGTACACTGATATGTGGGTGCCCTTAAGTGTGGTTTTGCAGATAACCTCATTTAATTGAGGAACAAAAAAGTAATAATTGGAGTTCTTCTTCGAGTGCTTGCTCATATCCATTCCATTAGGTGTGTGCGCGCCGCGTGCACGATCGTCGGAAGATTTTCTACCCTAGCAACACCGGCGGGTCGGCTGTGGAGCCCCCTAGAGTGGCGCCTTCATGGCGCTGAATATATACCCCAGCCGACCCGGCGCCCCCTCAGTTCCTTCTTACCGCCCCTGACGGTCGTTGGAACTGTGGAGCGCTGCTTAGCTGTTCTCCACTCTCCCTAGCTTAGTTTGTTGTATCACAGTTATAGTTATAGTTATAGTTCTAGTGTTTATAGTTAAATAGTTAAATAGTTTAAAAGTTGTTCTAGTTGTTCTAAGTAGTTCAGGGGATTAAGGGGGTCGTCTCCCCCTTTCTCCCCCGGCCACGGGGCCGGGCTCATGCCCAACGCTCCCGGCTTCAAGCAGTGCGCCTCCTGCGCTAAGCCTATGCCCACGAGCGACCCGCACGACTCCTGTCTGAAGTGCCTGGGAGAGTCCCATCAAACAGACAAGTGCAAGATCTGTAAGGCCTTCAGACCAAGGACCAAGAAGGAGCGGGACTTTCGGCTCCGGCAACTCCTGATGGAGGCGGCACTTAGTCCGGACGCTCCATCTACAAGTCAGGCCCCGGCACCTAGCACCTCGGTGCGCAGTGCCCCGGCGGCACCGGCTATGACGACCACGCGAGTGGCGTCAGACAAGCCTCCCCGGCACCGGACCTCGTCGGCACCGCAAGCAGTGCCTCGGCGCCGGTCATTATCCCCGGGGCATAAAAAAGCCCATAAGACGGGGACATCCGTGCCGAAGACGCCGGCTCCCCCAGTGCCGGGGGTAGAGCTGCGTCCGCCGGTGGAGCACCGGAAACAGGTGCCTCCAGCACCGTCGACTCCGGCGCCGAGGCCGTTGAGTCTGGTGCAGATAGCGTCTCCACCGAGACCGGCGGTGATACAGTGCCTCCCGTCGACTCCAGAGACCTTCGCGGCGGCGAGAGACTTAATAGCTCTCACGGAGCCGGCACCGCCTCAACCACCGGCACCGACTGCACCGTTGACTCGCCCGGTCCAGTCGAGGGGGAAACCTGCCTTGATGCGCCCTCCATCGCAAGGGCTGGAACCTCGGCACCGATCCAGGTCCCGAAGCAGGTCCCCACGCCGCTCGCAGTCCCGGCACCGAATATCGCCTCGGCACCGGTCATACTCGCGGCCAAGATCTTCTTCGCGGCACCGCTCTACGTCTCGGCACCGCTATGATCGTCGGCACCGATCAACGTTGAGACGTAGTTCTCGGCACCGCTACGGTCGACTCTCGACGTCGAGAGGCCGCTCCCGGCACCGGGCATACTCCAGGTCCTCGTCGAGGTCCAGATCCGACTCCCGGCACCGACGAGGTCATCGGCACCGGTCGCGGTCCCGGCACCGATCGCCGGCACCGCGTAGAGATAGATCATCTCCGGACCGGCACCGTGCGGCACCGCAGCCAATGGGAATCGTCTCGACGCTCTCGGCACCGCCGTGGCCATCGAGATCGGTGTCCCACTCCTCGGAGGACCTCTCGAGATCGGCATACCCCCCTCAGGGGCAAGCCGAGGAACAGGACTTGGGCCATTGGCAGGACACGACAGGGGACCATTCTCATGGCCCATCTCACTGGTCGTTTTGGACCCCGTGGGCGTACCATCAGGCGCAAGGGGCTCCAATTGCTTCGACCTCTCGCTCCAGTCACTCCATCAGAGGGGCCCCGGAGTCCACCATTTCTCGGCCTCCGCCAGGGGGCATGGAGGCTTCTGGGTCCGCACCACCTGACGCCCTGGACCCAGGCACAGGTGATGCTCCAGCCCAGGAACAGGGAGACCAGGACCAGCCCTTGGATCCTGTTCCACCGGAGGCATTTTCCTCTTCTTCTCCGGATGAGGCAGTGGCGGGCACATCGTGCACAGGCCCACCTCCAATAGATCTTCGGGCTCACCAGGATCTTCTGCGCAGGATGGCCCGTAACATGGACCTGCAGGCGGAGGAGATAGTGGAGGTGCACGACCCGATCGTGAATATCCTTGGAGCGGATGCCCCATCGAGGGTGGCGTTACCCCTGATCCGCACGATTCAAACGAATGCGGATACGATATGGCAAACTCCTGCCTCTATCCCACCCACAGCGAGAGGGGTGGAAAGGAAATACTTTGTCCCGTCTAAGGACTACGGGTACTTGTATACCCACCCCCAACCGTGTTCACTGGTGGTGGAATCAGTGAATGCACGAGAGCGCCACGGCCAGCAGGCTGCAGCGCCTAAATCAAAAGAGGCTAAGCGGCTCGATTTGTTTGGCCGTAAGGTTTACTCAGCCGGAGGGCTGCAACTTAGAGCGGCGAACCAACAGGCGCTACTGAGCCGCTACAATTTTAACTCCTGGAACTCTATGGGGAAGTTTAAGGAGTTGATTCCCCAGGAGTCCAGGGAAGAGTTTGGAGCCATGGTAGAGGAGGGCAAGAAGGTGGCTCGGACCTCCTTGCAGGCCTCCTTGGACATAGCAGACTCAGCTGCGAGGACCCTGGCTTCGGGTATCGCTATGCGCAGGATCTTCTGGCTTCAGGTTTCGGGTTTGCCTCCGGAGCTGCAGCAAACCCTACAGGATCTGCCCTTTGAGGGACATGGATTGTTCTCAGACAAGACGGACTCTCGCCTGCAGAGCCTCAAGGACTCGAGAACAATCATGCGCTCCCTGGGGATGCATGTTGTGGGCCCTCAGCGCAGACCATTTAGGCCGCAGCCTCAGCGCTTCTACCCCCCCCCGCCTCGTCAGAGACAAGACTCGGCCCGGAGGCGAGGGCGAGGTGGTAGGAGAAGATGGGCTGGCCCTCAACCCGGTCAGAACCAGGGGCCACCAAGACCACCTTCAGGTCCTAGACAGAACTTTTGAAGGTGCGGTCGAGGACGGCGCCCCAGTCATCCCCCAGGATCCAGCCCCCTCCTTTCAGGATCGTCTCTCCCACTTCCACCGCGCTTGGTCCCTTATAACTTCGGACTGTTGGGTCCTCCGCACGGTGGAGAGGGGATACGCTATCCAGTTTTCTTCTATCCCCCCCTCCCACCCCCCTTCCCCGTCCCTCTTCAGGGACCCTTCTCACGAGCAACTTCTTATACAGGAGGTTTCTACGCTCCTGGCCATGGGGGCCATAGAGGAGGTTCCAATAGAGTTAAGGGGCAGGGGATTTTATTCCCGTTACTTCCTGATCCCCAAGTCCAAAGGAGGTCTGCGGCCCATCTTGGACTTGCGCGGACTCAACAAATTCGTAGTAAAGTTGAAGTTCCGCATGGTCTCTTTGGGGGCCATTATCCCTTCCCTCGATCCTGGAGACTAGTTCGCCGCCCTCGACATGAAAGACGCATACTTTCACATCTCAATTTACCCACCTCACAGACGCTTCCTGCGATTCGTGGTAAACGCGGTGCACTACCAATTTGCAGTCCTTCCCTTCGGCCTATCCTCGGCCCCAAGAGTGTTCACGAAATGTATGGCTGTCGTGGCAGCGTACCTTCGTCGGCAAGGGATACAGGTGTTCCCGTACCTAGACGACTGGCTGGTACGCGGTCGCACCAAGGAGCAAGTTCAAGCTCACGTCCACATAATAGTGCACACATTCAACGAGTTGGGCATCCTACTCAACAAGGACAAATCCACTCTAGAACCTACCCAGAGAATAGAATTCATAGGCGCAGTTCTAGACTCCAGACGTGCACAAGCCATCCTGCCAGACAACCGATTTGGCACCATCACGAGCCTCATTCAAGGGCTCCAGGCGTTCCCAACTACCACGGTGAGGTCGTGCCTTACCCTGCTGGGTCACATGGCTTCCTGCACGTACGTAACCAGGCATGCCAGACTTCGGCTTCGCCCACTCCAGACCTGGGTGTCGTCAATATATCGACCACATCGGGACAGCCTGAACATGGTGGTCACGGTCCCGATCTCGGTCCTGACCTCCCTCACCTGGTGGCTAGATCACAATGTGGTCTGCGAGGGGATGCCATTTCACGCCCCACAACCCTCTCTGCACCTGGTCACAGACGCTTCATCTCTGGGTTGGGGCGCCCATCTCAACGAACACCATACCCAGGGCCTGTGGACTGCACCCCAGCTAGCCCTGCACATCAATGTTCGGGAACTGATGGCGGTGCGCCTGGCGTGCCAGGCATTTCTCAACCTCCTACGTGGCCGATGTGTGTTAGTTCTCATCGACAACACCACGGCCATGTTTTACATCAACAAGCAAGGAGGAGCACGTTCGTCAATTCTATGCCAAGAGGCCATTCGCCTGTGGGACTTCTGCATCGCCCACTCAATCCATCTCACGGCGTCGTTCCTCCCTGGAGTCCAGAACACTCTAGCAGACCGACTCAGCAGGTCCTTCCAGACGCACGAGTGGTCTATCCGTCCGGACATCATACATTCCATCTTCCAAAAGTGGGGGTTTCCCCAGATAGACCTGTTTGCATCTCGAGACAACAGGAAGTGCCACGTGTTCTGCTCCCTACAAGGTCGAGCTCCGGGCTCCCTCTCGGATGCGTTTCTCCTTCCCTGGAAAGACCACCTGTTTTATGCCTTCCCTCCGTTTCCTCTGGTCCACAGGTACTGCTCAAATTGCGCAGAGACCAGGCACAGGTAATTCTGGTCGCTCCAGCGTGGCCGAGACAACATTGGTACACCACACTGTTGGAACTCTCGGTTCAGACACCGATCCCGCTTCCGTTGTGTCCGGATCTCATCTCTCAGGACCACGGCCGGCTGCGTCACCCCGACCTGCAATCACTCCACCTCACGGCGTGGCTGCTCCATGGTTCACCCAGGCAGAGCAGCAATGCTCGCACTCTGTCCAACAGATTCTGCTGAGCAGTAGGAAGCCCTCAACACGCACCACGTACCTGGCCAAGTGGAAGCGGTTCTCCTGTTGGTGCGAACAACGAGCCATGTCCCCGTTGCTGGCACCCATTCCTCTCATTTTGGAATATCTCCTCTCCCTAAAACAGCAGGGGTTGGCGATATCTTCAATTAGAGTTCACCTGGCCGCTATATCGGCCTTTCACCCAGGGGAACTCGCGTCCTCGGTATTCTCTAACCCGATGGTCGTTAGATTCCTCAAGGGCTTAGACCGGATGTACCCACAACAACGTCAGCCCGTTCAGACGTGGGACCTCAACCTGGTTCTCTCCAAGCTCACAGGTCCTCCATTCGAGCCACTGGCCACCTGTTCACTTTTGTACCTATCCTGGAAGACAGCCTTCCTTGTAGCCATCACCTCAGCAAGGCGCGTTTCTGAACTCAGGGCGCTTACATCCGAGCCCCCTTATACAGTTTTCCATAAGGATAAAGTGCAGCTTCGTCCACATCCTGCCTTTCTCCCTAAGGTGGTTTCTCCTTTTCATATCAACCAGGACATCTTTCTCCCGGTCTTTCATCTCAAACCACATGCCACTCGCCAGGATCAACGTTTGCATTCCCTGGACGTACGAAGGGCCCTGGCCTTCTATATTGACCGCACAAAGCACTTTAGAAAGACGACACAACTCTTCGTTGCAGTGGCCGACCGAATGAAAGGCTCACCGGTCTCCTCACAACGCCTATCCTCCTGGATTACGTCTTGCATCCGGACTTGCTATGACCTGGCAGGTGTCTCAGCACCGCACCTCACCGCTCACTCCACGAGGGCCCAGGCTTCCTCGACGGCTTTCCTGGCACAAGTTCCGATCCAGGACATTTGTAGAGCAGCGGTTTGGTCATCAGTCCACACATTTACAGCTCACTATGCACTAGTGCAGCAGTCCAGAGACGATGCTGCTTTCGTATCAGCGGTTTTGCACACAGCAATGTCTCACTCCGACCCCACCACCTAAGTTGGGCTTGGGAGTCACCTAATGGAATGGATATGAGCAAGCACTCGAAGAAGAAAAGACGGTTACTCACCGTTGTAACTGTTGTTCTTCGAGATGTGTTGCTCATATCCATTCCAAACCCGCCCCCCGTCCCCACTGTCGGAGTAGCCGGCAAGAAGGAACTGAGGGGGCGCCGGGTCGGCTGGGGTATATATTCAGTGCCATGAAGGCGCCACTCTAGGGGGCTCCACAGCCGACCCGCCGGTGTTGCTAGGGTAGAAAATCTTCCGACGATCGTGCACGCGGCGCGCACACACCTAATGGAATGGATATGAGCAACACATCTCGAAGAACAACAGTTACAACGGTGAGTAACCGTCTTATCCAGACAGGATGGCTTGCAAAATTATAGGATTTGGATGAATGGACTATAAGGTGGATAGAAAGCTGGTTAGATTGTCAGGCTCAATGAGTAGTGATCAACGGCTCGATGTCTAGTTGGCAGCTGGTATCAAGCAGAGTGCAATTTGACATGAATGCACAAGTGCGTTCAGGGTCTGATCCCGGTATACCTTACTCTCATGAGCATCCCTTTTGAAATTAAAGGGACATCTTGTGTGAGTGAGGACTACTCAGCATGAGTAAAGTTTTGCATGTTCAGGTTCTGAATAATTAGAATATAGGGTAATAATAAATTGGCTATTTCAGGTAGTAGTATTCATATTAGACACATTTTACCACCTTCACAGAATTTACAAAAATACATAGTAAAAGTAAGCAAAATTTTAGACGAATATATTTCCTAAAGATTTTTAAATTTACTTTGCAACAATCCATAATTAAAAAATATCACAATTTTCTTCTGAATACTTAAAAATAGGGCTGTTGATTAATTGTAGTTAACTCATGCAATTAACTCAAAAAAATTAATTGTGATTAAAAAAATTAATCATGATTAATCGCAGT
Organism: Malaclemys terrapin pileata; assembly: GCF_027887155.1. Classification (NCBI taxonomy): domain Eukaryota; kingdom Metazoa; phylum Chordata; order Testudines; family Emydidae; genus Malaclemys; species Malaclemys terrapin. Next base: position 257,857,480 of record NC_071506.1, read on the forward strand.
TTTAACTGCACTGTTAAACAATAGAATACCAATTAAAATATTTAATTTAATATTAAAATTTAATATTTTGGATGTTTTTCTACATTTTTATATATATTGTATACTGTTTTGTAATTGAAATCAAAGTGTATAATATTTTTTAATACAAATATTTGCACTGTAAAAATGATAAACAAAATAAATAGTAGTTTTCAGTTCACCTCATACAAGTACTATAGTTCAATCTCTTTGTTGTGGAAGTGTAACTTACAGATGTAGATATATATATATTTTTTTTACATATCTGCACTCAAAAACAAAACAATGTAAAACTTCAGAGCCTACAGGTCCACTCAGTCCTACTCCTTGTTCAGCCAATCACTAAGACAAACAAGGTTGTTTACATTCACAGGAGATAATGCTGCTCTCTTATTAACAATGTCACCAGAAAGTGAGAACAGGCATTTGCATGGCACTTTTGTAGGCAGCATTGCAATGTATTTATGAGCCAGATATGGTAAACATTTGTACACCTCTTTATGCTTCAGCCACCATTCCAGAGGACATTCTTCCATGCTGATGATGCTCGTTAAAATAATAATAATTAATTAAATTTGTAACTGAACTCCTTGGGGTAGAATTGTATGTCCCCTGCTCTGTTTTATCCACATTCTACCATATATTTCATGTTATAGCAGTCTTGGATGATGACCCAGCACATGTTGTTCATTTTAAGAACACTTTCACTGCAGATCTGACAAAACGCGAAGAAGGCACCAATGTGAGATTTCTAAAGATAGCTACGGCACTCAACCCAAGGTTTAAGAATCTGGAGTGCTTTCCAAAATATGAGAGGGACAGAGTGTGGAGCATGCTTTCAGAAGTCTTAAAAGAGCAACACTCAGATGTGAAAACTACAGAACCTGAACCACCAAAAAAGAAAATCAACTTTCTGCTGGTGGCATCTGACTCAGAGGATGAAAATGAACATGCGTTGGTCCGCACAGCTTTGGATTGTTATCGAGCAGAACCCATCATCAGCATGGATTCATACCCCTTGGAATGGTGGTTGAAGCATGAAGGGACATATGAATCTTTAGTGCATCTGGAACATAAATACCTTGTGACGCCAGCCATAACAGTGCCATGAGAATGCCTGTTCTCACTTTCAGGTGACATTGTAAACAAGAAGTGGGCAGCATTATCTCCTGCAAATGTAAACAAACTTGTCTGACTGAGTGATTGGCTGAACAAGAAGTAGGACTGTAGTCTCTAAAGTTTTACATTGTTTTATTTTTGAATGCAGTTTTTTTGTACATAATTCTACAATTGTAAATTCAACTTTCATGATAAAGAGATTGCACTACAGTACTTGTATTAGGTGAATTGAAAAATACTATTTCTTTTGTTTTTTTTACAGTGCAAATACTTGTAATCAAAAATAAATATAAAGTGAGCACTGTACACTTTGTATTTTTTTTGTAATTGAAATCAATATATTTGAAAATGTAGAAAACATCCAAAATATTTAAATAAACAGTATTCTATTATTATTTAACAGTGCGATTAATTGCAATTACTTTTTTTAATCACTTGACAGCCTTACTTAAAAAGTATCTAAACTCTCAACATCTCTCAAGAATATTTGATAAAATGTTACATTATATCTGGAGAGTTGGAATCTTCCCAAGTACTTCTCAAACAACTAAAACCCCATTTCTCACAACTCTTTTTACTCCACCATAAAGCCACCTTGTTGCAATGTTATTCCCTCCAAGAGAGGAAAGCTGGAGCCACAGGAGGTTACTAGAGTTCAATGTGACACCCCTATGTCCTGGGGATGATGAGTAAGAGTTATATTAGGGTATAAGTAGTTTATACAAATACTAAAAATAGAGATTTAATTAGCATAATGCTAATTCTATTTTTCTTTAAAAGAAGGCTTGGGGAATTGAAAACAATCTTTAAAATGTTCACCTTTATTAGATATTTGTAATTATTACTGTACTTGGAAAATGTGTTGCTTGGTTTGAATCTGTGCCTCCTTTTTTGTTTGGCGATGTCTAGCACAAAGTGTATGAACTACTGGAAAAAAATGTTAAACAGTAAGAAATGTTAGCTGTTATGAAATATTGTAGTGGTAGGGAGGATCCACAATCACATAGAATTAATCTGATAAAACCAGAAGGTTAATGGATTTTTAAATTTAATATAAGAAGTGATTATCTGGTTTAACAGTAGAAAGGATGTATTTAAACAGAGAACTCCTCTGAGTCCATTGTTGACGAAAGCCCTGTGAGGGCTTGCAATGAATGAATTAGGGGAGATTGTGCAGTTCAGTCATTTTGCTTACTTGAATTAAAATTAACCCCTGTAAAAAAAGATATGAACAAAACAATAGTATCACATTAAGTCCTCGGTGTGGTAGTCCAGTGCATCATAACATTCTATGAACATTTTGCACAGGTGGTGAGATTTGATTCTCTCTAGGGTTTTTTCCTTCCTTAAGACCATTTCTCTCCTATTTATCTCCTTTATCTTAAAAACATTTTTTTCCTTGTCTGAACTGCTTCTCTTCACCTTACTTTACTTTTCAATATTCTGTTTTATTTGGTATTACCTTAAACATTTTTATTCCTCTCTTCCATTTGTTAAACCTTTCCCTTCTTTCTTAAATGTTCTGCTGCCAGCTTCACCTATATTTATTTACTCTCTTTGACTCTTCACTCTTCCCATTACTCTTTAAAAAATGGAATACCAAGGCTGTACTTGGCCATTATCTTTATTTTCCTGTAAACAGGAAGTACCGAACCCTTGGTGTCAAAATCTTGGGTATTAAAATATGTATTAAACATGTGGGTTAAATAAAATTGTTTACCGAATGCACTTGAATCTGTCAGAATAAGCAGTACCCTTTAAATCAAACTCTTGTTTTTCTCTTGTAATAACCTTACATATTGTCATCTTGTCATGGTAGAAATGATGATGGTGACTGATTCTGTCTGAAAAAGTTGGTTGTATTCAAATAGGTAAACTTGTCTAATGATGAATTACCATATATTTGGCAAAAAGAACAAGGAGTACTTGTGTCATCTTGGAGACTAATGAATTTATTTGAGCATAAGCTTTCATGGGCTAAAGCCCACTTCATCAGATGCATGCAGTGGAAAATACAGTAGGAATATATATATATATATATATAATATATATAAACAGAGAACATGAAAAAAATGGGGGTTGCCATAGTAACTCTAATGAGACTAATTGATTAAGGTGGACTATTATCAGCAGGAGAAAAAAAACTTTTGTAGTAATAATCAGGATGGCTCATTTCAAACAGTTGACAAGAAGGTTTGAATAACAGTAGTGGGGAAATTACCATGAGGAAATAGTTTTTATTTTGTGTAATGACTCATCCACTCCCAGTCTTTATTCAAGCCTAATTTAATGGTGTCCATTTTGCAAATTAATTCCACTTCTGCAGTTTCTTGTTGGAGTCTGTTTTTTAATATGTCCAACCCTTCAAACAGAGACAAACATTACAAAAACTAAAAACTATTTCCCCATGCTAATTTCCCCACTACTGTTACTCACACCTTCTTGTCAACTGTTTGAAATGGGCCATCCTGATTATCACTACAAAAGTCTTTTTTCTCCTGCTGATAATAGCCCACCTTAATCTATTAGTCTCATTAGAGTTGGTATGGCAACCCCCATTTTTCATGTTCTCTCTGTGTGTGTATATATATTCCTACTGTATTTTCCACTGCATGCATCTGATGAAGTGGGCTTTAGTCCATGAAAGCTTATGCTCAAATAAATTTGTTAGTCTCTAAGGTGCCACAAGTACTCATCGTTTTTTTTGCTGAAACAGACTAAAATGGCTACCAATCTAAAACATATATTTGGCATACTTATAATACTTGAATTTTAATTATAGTATGTTTGTTTAAAATCCATAGTGATCTTAACTTTTGTTTTTCTAGATATTAGAATCCTTGCTTAAGGTAAGCATTTTGTTTTGACATACAGTATTTTGTCAGTTTCATGCTTTTATTTTGAAGTAGAATTCTGATTGCCAGTGGCTGATAATCTTTATATTTTTCTCTTAAAGTGGTTTGGAAAGGTAGTTCAGCAAATGGAAGAGGTAAATCTAACACCTAAAAATTGTTGGTTTTAGTTTTGGCTTAGTTTTGATAAGAAAGAACTGGGATATAGTGAGAGATTTAATCAAACACCTCCCTAGCTCTCATATATAAATACATTGTAGTTAAGATTGAGACTCTGCTGGTATGATCACAAATTGTGACTTTCCTCCTAAAAAACAATCAGCAAAACAAACAAAGAATCACACCACCAAAAACAATTGCTCAGGGCTATCCTTGGTAATGTAGTTTGTTAGAGAAAGTGCTTTATTGCATTTTGAATAACTTTCCATTAAAACCTTTAGAATCCTTTTTCACAAGACACCTTTTTGAAAATTTCTAGAGTACATTAGCACTTTGAACTCCTTATAGTTCTTCTAGAATATATAGCAAGATGTGCAATAATATTAAAAATATTCAGCTGACATGGCTAGTTCATTATATTTTTTGTTGAAAATAATCAGAATACAGAGTCAGCCATCCATTTTGAGCATCTGTGGTGTGTGAACAGACCATTGACAATCAATTGCAAGAAGCAAACAAATCACCAACACTATTTCTCACTATGTAAGTTCTATAAAGAGACATGTAAAATGCTAACATTCTACAGATTTATGCTTGCTTATGGCTATGGAGAAAAATATTTTATAACAGATGCTTTTTTCTCACTGTATTGTAAATAGATCTTCAGAGATTTAATATTTCATTGTCTAATGGTATTTCAGCTAGGAGAAGATGAACTTGTTCCAGATTGGCAGCTTCCTTTGGCTGATAAAGACATAACAAATAACATTGCTAAATTAGTGCAACGCATCCAAAAGCTTGAAGAACTGAAAGGCCGTGTTCAAGACCTGCCCAAGTCCATCCAGATTCCTGCAGCCAAGCAGTAAGAGAACTGTAAATTAGTATTAGGATTACTAAACATAGAGGAAGAGTGAAATACAGAAGAAAACTGAGTATTTGAAAATGTTCTTTTGACCTATAATGTACAAATAAATATAGGGAAAATTGCCTATTTAAATGTGCTTTTGCAATATACTTCTGACCTTATGTTCCAAAGCAGAAATTGAACCATTTTGAAGATTTAAGAGTGACAGTTTAAATTAAATTATATAAAAATGTGACTTTAAGCAGGTCCAGAAAATCCCCATAGCAATATGTAAGTTGCCCTACTTCTGAAAAGGAGAAAGTAAGATATTATTTCTGATCTGAGGCTGGGAGATACGTGAAATCAAACTGCTTCTTCGCAAGGAAGGTGAAATGTTTTTAATTGCTCTAAACTGATTCTTCTAGCTGAGGAGGGGTAGTGAATACCTGCAAAGGGGTGTCCAGTTCTGGTGAACAGAATGGAAACCTTTGAAGATGGGGCAAGGATGGAAAATGGGGAGTTCCTTTATACTCTATCAAGGATGCAAAAAACTGGTTTCAAGTACATTTTTTATTCTACTGTTCTGTAAATATTTTTTTAAAGTAATGGGTTATCAATGACTATTTGTAATTAAAAAGTGCAGCTAAGATGACCAGTGGTGTGCTGTGGTACAGCACTTCAAAGGTGCAACCTTTCAGGTGAAATATAGTAGTTAAAGTCCTGAACACTTGTATCTGTTAAAAATACTGAGATGGGGTATACTACCCAGGAAAGGCTGGAGCGTTCCTGGGTTTCAAAGGCATGGACATTAGGACTGGAATCTGTATGGGGAGCAAGAGTTAACCACAAAATAGTTGAAGCCTGTTAGCCTCTCAGAAAGCCAGCCTGGAGCATATGAGCAAGTGCAGGCTAACAATTAGGGGATGGGAATAAACGAACAGGTCAGTGATTGGGTTGGGCTGGAGAAGGTCAGATCCTCACAACTGTAACACTACTCACTTCATCATACGTTTGAAAGACTTCCTCCGCTCTGAAGAGGAAAAGGCAATGACTGTGTTAGTGTAACCCACTGGTGTGTCTGTTTCTGTATATCTGTTTTACAGGTTCCCCTCTATGTTGATCTATAGAGGATAGGAGTTGTTATAGCCCCAGCTATAGTGTGTGTGTCTGTTTAGCTCAAGCTGTGACAGCTTATGCTTTTAACTCTGGATGTCCCTGGTTCAGTCCCTGGTTCAGTCCCTGGTGTGTTGGCTAAGATGGTGGCCATTGCAGTAGTATTCTGTTTAAAGGATTTACTTTATCCTTTCTCTGGAGAGGAAAAGGATTGTATGTTTTTCGACCATTTGTAGGTTTAGCACTCCTTTCTCTCTCTCTCTCTCTCTCTCTCTCTGTGAAAGTGTGTGTGTGTGTGTGTGTGTGTGTGTGTGAGAGAGAGAGAGAGAGAGAGAAGTAGAAACTGTTTCACCATGAAGGAGAAAATAGCTTTAGGAAGGCAGAATTTAGGTAGCAAACTTAGGTTGTTGCCTCAAATTCAGGGCCCAAGACAGGAAGACTGCAGGGTGGACTGGAATTCTCTGTTCAGTACTGATTGATCGCATGACATAAGAAGTGGAGGAAGCACCTTAAAGGGGGGGGGGGGCGCACAGGTGCCTGAACTGTGGCCTCGCATCACACCACCCCCCTGAGGCCCTGTCCCCTCACTGCCCCTTCTCCTTGAGTTCCTGTCCTCATTCTGCCCATTTCCACTGAAGCCCTGCCCTCATGCCACCACTTTTCCCTGAGCCCCCATCCTTGTGCCTGCCTCCTCTTCTGCCCAAGACCCCGCCCCCCACTCGCTCCTCTCTGCTCTTCTCCGTCCCCTCCCCCCCGTTGCTCACCCTTACAGCTGGTAAAAAGTGGGAGGGGAATGGGGGGGCATGGCCTCTGTTGCCCCCTGTTCCAGCGCTCCTGCATGACATTTTTACTAGAATAAGACATTAACTTCTGACTCCTGAATAAAATGCAGTTTGGGAGTACAGGTACAGTGAACAGATTGTAGTTACCCCTTGCATCTTCAATTGTATATGGTGTTCTTCTTTTCCTACACTAACATTGTTGCTTGTGTACGCTGCAAGTGTTTCACCCTAGAGAAGGCTGGATTTCAATATAAGGTGAAGTGTTCTATTTATATAGTGTGAACATATCATTTTGTAAAGTGTGCTGGGATCTTTATGAAAGGTACAATAAATTGCATTTAATGTTACTAAATTATTACGCCATAAAGATGAGGATTTAGGATGGAAATCTTATTAATAGTAGTGCTTAAGAAGCTGTACAATGTACAGTAATGCTTACAGGCAGGTAAAGAATACAATTTTATGTATAAATTACTTTTATTTTCCTGTTTTTAAAAATATTTTAATGCAAATAACTGTGCATGTGCCTTTCAATGTTATACCAATGTTTTCTTACTTTTAAGATAGCACAAAATATTTGGAATAAAACAGAGTTACATACACCTCTACCTCGATATAACGCTGTCCTCAGGAGCCAAAAAATCTTATCGCGTTATAGGTGAAACCGCGTTATATCGAACTTGCTTTGATCCACGGGAGTGTGCATCCCCGTCTCCCCGGAGCACTGCTTTACCACGTTATATCCGAATTTGTGTTATATCGTGTCGCGTTATATCGGGGTAGAAGTGTATGTGCATTGCTTGGCAATATAGATAGATAGCCCCAAATGATTTTTAATCTATCTTCTATTCTGATAAGACTCCCAGTGGTCTCACTGGGAATTCCACCACTGAAACAAGGGTAGAATATAGGCCTTAGAATCTAGGGGACTCTCCTAATTAGATTGGAACAATTTTGAGGTTGGTACAATTTTTAGATCTTTACTACTTGATATTATCTCTTTAAAACTAGATTTTGTCTTTGAAATACTGTACATTTTGACAGGGAAAAGAAAAAACGAGCAAGCCCAGTACCATCAAGTCATAGAGATCCAAAGGCTATTTTAGAAGGTGAGAATGATATTGATTTATTTCCATATTTTGGAATGCAGAATATTTTAAGTCAACACTTCTATTCATGTAAGGTATTAAAGAGCCATGTTGTCATGTGTTCTATTAGTATGGTATACTTAAAAAAGAATTATTTTAGAAATAGTTCAAAATAGTTTTAAAAGTTCTACAATTTTTAGTGGTATTGTTTTTTCAATTTAATCTGTAAAGCCAGGCTGCACTAATTACTATGAATACACTTCACTGGCCTGAGAGAGAGAGAGAGAGAGGAACATGACATAATATAGTTTTTCTATAAATCACAACACTGTGATATACTTTAAAACCATATACTTCCAGGACTGTAAGAATACCTCTTTTACTTCCCAAAAGGAGGACTTTCTGGCTTTTTCTAGCTTTACTGGTTCACAAGTTCATACCTTAAACCTGTCAATGACTTAGGCCTGAATATTGTCCATCTAGGGAAATGTGATTTTGGGGGAAAAAGAGAATATACAAAGTTAGTGTATTGTTCAAGCTTACCCTTTCCTGAGGTTTGGCTTCACTGGTGGTTGAAACAGCAACAACACAGCATGAATCTCAACTTAAATTTCTATCCAAGATGAGTTATTGCATGCAGAGACCTCTAATAAGAGACTTCTCTGCCGCAAACCTTAATTCCTTCTGACAAGAAGGTGACTCCACCTCACTTATATTTTAATGGAGTTAATGAGTTGCTCCTCCCACAACAAGTAAAAGCAGAATTTACTCAGCAGATTGATGCAGGATTCTAACTCCTGCTAATAAGGTGGGTAAATAGAAGAACCCCACCACCCTTTTACAAATAACATTACTACAATTTTGCTTTCACTTGTGAATTGGTGATATAAGTTAGATTATTTAAAAATATTTCTAAGAAAGGGTATCCAAGTGTTAATATTGCATAAAATGTCTTTTTTACTGACCAGCACTACAATAATGTAAACATTGCTCTATTCTGTTCCAGATCTTGTAACGAAACATGGGACTGAGGATGTAGTCAGCATGACACATGTTTTTGAAGATGACTTGACACCACGTAAGTTGTTAAGACTGCTAAAGATTTGCTAAAATATAAAATGTCAGTCAAAATATTTTAGATTTTTTTTTTACCCTGTAATGAATTGTATCACCCTATTGAGACCCAGGGGGACCGGGCAGTGTCCAAGGATCACATCTTTGGGATTTTTATCTGAGAAAGAAAGGGTTGATAGGACTGGGAAATGGCTGAATCTGGTTAGTCTGATTGTAGCTTACTGGAGGTGGTGTAAATCCCCTGGTAAGCTGCTTGGAGTGTTGAAGCAGTCTTGTGTGCCTGGACTATGGGAAGGCTTGTTATACGCCTGCCAGCAAACCTTCTAAAGACATTTTCATTTGGCTATTTTTTGTTTTCTGGTGGGACTTTGTTTGCTGTTCTAACCTTAAACAGGTTTAAAGACACACTTGAAGGGAAAAGTGTTTGTGTTTGGGTGTCTTTGTTGTTGTCAGTCTGTTAAAAGGAATACTTTTCACTTTTTTTGGATGGAAGATTTGCAGAGGCTGGCTTGGTCTCTGCTCTACTTGATCTGGGAACCACTCTTTAAATGATGATGATCCCAGAGATTCTGGGGGAGAAAAAGGTGGACTTGAAAGGCAGAAGTGGGTTTGGTTGTCATACCCTGATTGCTTTTTTCATTCAGACTCAAGAGAGAACCTCCCAGGTTGAGAAATTTCAGAGTAGCAGCCGTGTTAGTCTATATCCGCAAAAAGAAGAACAGGAGTACTTGTGGCACCTTAGAGGCTAACAAATTTATTAGAGCATAAGCTTTCATGGACTACAGCCCACTTCTTCGGATGCATATAGAAGTTCTATATGCATCCGAAGAGGTGGGCTGTAGTCCATGAAAGCTTATGTTCTAATAAATTTGTTAGTCTCTAAGGTGCCACAAGTACTCCTGTTCTTCTTTTTGCAGGTTGAGAAAGGGTAGCAACTCTCCTCTCCTCTTGACCACTAGGAGGCATCTCTTCGACATATCCACACTTATGTACACTAGCCCCTTTGAAATGAAATCTGATCTTCATACCAAAAATGATTTTTTCCCATCAGATCCAAAGTTTTATTAATGTAGGGCCACTAGCAATTATTATGAGGCTTTTTAAGGAAAGGTAATAGACATAGCAAATACATTTAAGGAAGAAAAATGAAGCTGAATTTTCTTCAATGTTGATGATAGCTTCCTTTAAAAGCTCTTGTATAGCAAATAAATGTTTTACAAGTTTATTTTTTTTCTACAGAAACAATTGAAATGATGAGCACTCGCATACTAGACATAATGAAAGTATTTGAAAGACAAACAAATAAATTACAAAGGTAAGAAGTTTTTCTAACAAATATATTTAGGTACATGGAATCTGTGTATAGAGATAGAGGGCACTGTATTGACTCATAAAATGATAATCTGAGGCCAAGAAATAAAACCTATTTAAATTGAAAGCCCTACAGTATTCATAAGCAATTACTTGCTACAATTATGTTGAGTAGTATCAATAGTTGATAATGTCTGAAATTTTTCACATTGTTCCTGGTCTTATTGCCTAGTCTGTCAAATGTTGCTTTTGCTTTTAGGAACTATAGAAATTTAATCTTTCAAACTAAATTATCTTGCACCTTTTTCAGATACAGGATGAGGAATTTTATCAGGGCTATTTTATGTATGGTGGTAATCTTCAGCAATTCCAAAAAGAATGGATTGGATCCATGGTGTTTTCCCTAGTTCATACGAAGAATTAATTAGAGCTGGCTAATTTTTCTTTGAGTGATTGTACATGTCCATTCCACTGTAGGTGTGTGCATGCCTCATGCCCAATTGTCAGAGATTTTCCCCTGAGCAGTACCCAGCAGGGTGGCGTGAGTGCCCTCTGCTGCCTTGTGCCACTGCATGCAGGTATAAAGGGTGGATCTGCCCCCAGCGCCCTTCCTTCCTACCCCCAGTTGTTCTTGTTGTGTTAGTTTTAGGCTAATTTAGAGTTTTTGTACATAGTTTAAATATAAAATATAAAAGTAAGTATTTATTAGCGTGGATTCACTGGTTCCCGTTTAGTACTGGTACCAGCTTCATACCTTGTTCACTGGGCTTCAAGTCCTGTCACTCATGCCAGCTGTCTTAAGTGTCTAGGGAAGGTGCATGTGAGTGAGTGTAGTGCAGGGGCAGGCATCTCTCTCCCTCTGGCTTGGAGGGAGGCCACACCACATCACTTTGTCATTGTGGTCACTGCCTAATGTCAGGGGAATTAGCAGACCGGGTGTTAGTGGTCCGACCCTCTCGGCAGGGCAAAGTACTAAACAATCTATGGGCTCTGACCTTCAGGCAGGGCAGAGCTAACAAGCAGTCTGTGGGCTCTGGCCCTCCGGCAGGGGCCACTCTAAACAAGCAGTCTATAGGCTTTGGCCCTCGGGCAGGGGCAGAGCAAACAAGCACACTATGGGCTCTGGTCCCCACTACTCCACTGGGTCCCTGCCCAGGGCCCTAACAGTGGCGGAGTGTTCTGCCACTGGGTCAGCGGGGATCCGGCTGCAAAACACTGACCTGGATTCAGGCAACCACCCAACCAGACTACAGTATAGTCTCCCTGGGCCACTTCCTACCACCCCATTGTTTGATACCTTGGCTCCGTGGGTGTCTTCTGTATCACCGGGGTAGATTGCCATCAGCAGTCCCAGCAGGAGCTCAGTCTCCTCTGGGGTCAGGGCACTGCTTGAGCTTGGCAGCAGAGTCAGAGGCATGCTGCAAACAAGGTACCTCTGCCTCCTTCCCTGGCTGGGCTCCAACTGAGCTGGAAGCTCTGCCTTTTGTATTTTCTCTCCCACCTCTCAACTTTTGGTGAGTGGGGTGAGCCTAGCCTGACTCCACCCACCTAGGCACAGAGAGTGGTTCTTTCCTTTCTGGCTCAGAGGGAGGCCATACCACCTCACTGGAGTGACAAATGTCACATTTTTAGGGGGTTCAAACCCTGCTAAAAGAAAGACAGGGGAGCCAGACTCAAGTATCTGCTCATGGAGTCTGTGCCTCACCTACCATCGCAACCTTTCCTGCTCAGAGTGAATAGGAGTGCTCCCTTTGATCTGACTGAGTTGAAGGGCAGATCTTTTTCATTAGTACTATAGAAGAGGCAACGTAAGTCCTCTAAAGACTTGATACCAGGGTCTTCATAATCTTCAGTGAACGCACTGAATAGAGACAAGGACATGGAGGTCCTTTGAAACCAATCCCTGAAGTACCGACGCAGATTTGGGTACCACAGAACTAGGAGTCTTGTCTGGTGCTGTCTATGCCAGAGGCTTATGAGGCAGTTTGGGAATAGTTGAACCTTTTGGTACCAATTTCCCCAGCTATTCAGGACTCCTGCATGGTTACTAGGGTCTGGTGTACATGATTCAATAGTTCCGGCCCCAGACCTGACAAACTGTTTGGTGCTGGAGGCTGCCAAAGTTAGAATCCTCTTGAGAGGTGCACTATCTAGAAGGAAGCCAGAAATGATCTTGCTGGTACCTCCATCTCCAGGCGGAGAACCTCCCCGGTACCAACGGATCAGCTCCCCCTTGGTCTGAGAAAGTGGACTCTTCATCAGTCTCTGAAGTCATCTCTTACGTGTCTCGGGCCGGATATGTTCAGCAGCCCCAGTGTGGTGCCTGTCCACCACGGTATTCCTCAGCATTCTAAGGACCAATGGCCTGACATAACTGGCGCCCATCTCCATATCTGTGGCCCTTTTGGAAACTTTGGGGCTACCCTCCACAGTCTAGAGCATCTCTGCTCCCTTCCCACCCTACTACATCAGCTAGGCATTGGGGGCATCTACAACAGGGTCAACATCTGCCCATCCCGAGACTGGTACCATGCACAGGGAACTTCATGCTCTGGATTTGCTTGTGGAGGAGTTGGATGAGACTCCATCTCAACAACCCTTAGTCTCCTCTTCTTCATTGCATGATGAGGCAGTGATAAGAGGCTGCTTCTCCTGCTCATGAGGATTGTAAAGTTTGTCAGGACTGTGATGGGTTGGATCACAGAAACCCCTTTGGGACTGCCACCTGATGTGCTGGGACTACCTCAGAGCCAGTTTTCCCTGCCAGCTTGGGACTTCAGTACCTTGTCTTGTTTGAGCCAGACACGCTTGCCTGCTGCAAACTCAGATCCAAGTCTTTACCACATCCCTGACAAGCTGGAGGCTTAACTGAAAACAGCTTAAGAAGTGCTCCTGTCTCCAACACTCAGATACCCAGTTCCCAATGGGATCCAAACCCCAAATAAATCCGTTTTACTCTGTATAAAGCTTATACAGGGTAAACTCATAAATTGTTTGCCCTGTAGAACACTGACAGAGAGAGATGCACAGCTGTTTGCTCCCCCAGGAATTAATACTTACTCTGGGTTAATTAATAAGTAAAAAGTGATTTTATTAAATATAAAAAGTAAGATTTAAGTGGTTCCAAGTAATAACAGACAGAACAAAGTAAATTACCAAACAAAATAAAATAAAACACGCAAGTCTACGCCTAATACAGTAGGAAACTAAATGCAGGTAAATCTCACCCTCAGAGATGTTCCGATAAGCTTCTTTGACAGACTAGCCTCTTTCTAGTCTGGGTCCTGCAATCATTCACACCCCTGTAGTTACTGTCCTTTGTTCCAGTTTCTTTCAGGCATCCTTTGGGGTGGAGAGGATTTCTTGAGCCAGTTGAAGACAAATGGAGGGATTTCCCAGGGTTTTATATAGTCTCTCTCTTGTGGGTGGAAACCCCTTGTGTTTTCCTATGCAGCATCACAACTACAAGATGGAGTTTGGGAGTCACATGGGCAAGTCGCATGTCCATGCATGACTCAGTTCTTTACGGGCCGACGCCATGGTTCACATGTTAGCCTGTTGCCAGGAAACTCAGATGTGGATTGGTATCTATCAAAGTCCATTGTCAGCTTAAGTGTTTCTTGATTGGGCACTTATTGAGAATAGTCTTTTTCAAGAAGCTGACCAAATGCTTCACCGAGGCTACTTAAAATCAAACAAGTACATAGACAATATTCATAACTTTGAATACAAAAATGATACAAGCATACAAATAGGATGAATATATTCACTAGATCATAACCTTTGCAGAGATATGTTACATGGCATATCTAACATATTTCTATAAAGCATTATGGGGTGCAACATCACAAGGACTTATTGAGGAGGGTCACTGCAGCTCTGGATATCTAACCAGAAGAGGTACAGGAAAAGTCACACAGGCTAGTGGACATTTTAGCCTAGGTGAGATCCTCCAGGGTAGCTCTCCCTGTTAATGAGGCTATATTGGAGCCTGTCAGGGCATTATGTCAGGCACCGTCTTCCCTGCCTCTCATTGCCATCACTATGTGTCATGTCTCTTGGCTGCAGTCGTCAGGTCTTCCCCCAAAGGTGGAACAAACCATTCAGGACCTCCAATTTGAAAGCCCCTTACTCTTTTCTGAAACGACTGATGAGAGGTTACATAGTCTTAAGGATTCAAGGGCAACCCGTAAGTTTCCGGGGATTTATACACCATTTCAACCCCCCAAAAAACAAACTGTTCCACCTGCGGCAGTCCCAATAGTTTCCTCCTTTCACGCCTCATACCCAGGACTAGTATATGACAGAAAGAGGGGCAAAAGTTGCAAGAGGCATCCTCCTCCTCCTCCATGCTCTTCTGCAGCTGCCAGATCACCTAAGCAAACTGGGTCCTCCAAACAAACATTTTGACCCATCGGTAGAGAACAGTCTACCACTCCCCAGAGTACCACTTTTCTCCACCCCAATATTTGCCAACCACCTGTCCCACGTCCTAAGTTCTTGGTCCTACATTAACCATGAATAAGGGGGTCCTAAGCCTAGTGGAACGGGGATACACCCTTCAGTTTGTTTCTTGGGGGCCATAGAGGAAGTTACCGTGTTTCTTAAAGGGAAGGCATTTTATTCCTGATACTTCCTAAGTGGGTGTTGGGTCATGTCTCAGGCTTATTTTTGATCTAAGACAGCTAAGCAAATTCCTAAAGAAAATAAAATTCCGGTTGATCACTCTAGCTTCTATTATCCCTTCCTTAGATTCTGGGGACAGGTATGCTGCTCTCGACTTAAGACTCTTATTTTCATGTGGCAGTTCTCCAGAGCGATCAAAAATTCCTCAGCTTTGTGGTCAACAGATCACACTACCAATTACAGTGTTGCCCTTTGGATTAGCAGCTCCTTGCGTGTTCATGAAGTGCATGGCTGTGGTAGTGGCACTCCTGCAAACGTCAGGAGTCCACGTATTCCCTTAACTTAAATAACTGTCTAGTAAGAGGCCAGTCCAGATCTCAAGTACTGTCCAGCATGGTCAAGATACAGTCCACCTTTGATGCACCGGGGCTTCTAATCAATAAAGAGAAATGTACCCTGACTCCTATACAGATAATAGAATTTATTGGTTGGTCCTGGACTCAACAAAGGTCAAGACTTTCCTGACGGGGCTGAGATTCCAAAGAATGTCGGTTATTACTCTATATCTAAAGACTCATCCTGTCACTACAGTATGAAACTGCCTCAAGTGTTTAGGGCACATGGCAGCATGCACTTGTGGTGTAGCATGTCAGGCAGTGCTTCAGGGAGCTACAAGGCTGGCTAGCCTCAGTGTATTCACTGGCCTGTGATCATATGGACATGGTGGTTCAAGTACCTACTCAGGTCTTGTTCTCCCTGGACTAGTGAATAGAACCCTTGAACGTTTGCATGGGAGTTCCCTTTGCTCCTCCACAGCATTCCCCATAGTCACAGATGCATCAGATTGAGGTTGGGGAGTTGATTTAGTTCCCTTTCAGTCACAAAGACTGGTCTATCCAAGATCTAAAGCTCCATATAAATATCAGGGAGCTTCGAGCCATGTGTTTAGTTTGCGTGGCTTTCCTTCCACATATCAAGGGCAGAATTTGTTGGGGCTCAGAGACAACCCAGCAGCCATATTCTGTGTAAACAAGCAACAGGGGGCCTGATCGATTAAGTTATGCAAAGAGGCAATTCTGTTTTGGAATTTCTGTATTGACGGTTTCATCAATCTGAAAGTTGTTTACCTTTCAGGAGTTCGGAATACTCTGGCATATCACGTTAGCAGGTCATTCACAAGTCACCATGAGTGATCTCTTCATCCAGATGTGTCTAGGTGCATTCTCCAGCTTTGGGGGACTCCCTAAGTGCACTTATTTGCAATAAGAGCAAACAAAAATGTATTTTTATTCCTGAGTGGGCCACAGCCCAGATTACTTGACAAATGACTTTCTCCTACCCTGGTCGAAGGGCCTACTGTATTCCTTCCCTTCAGTTCTGCTCCTGCCCAAGGTCTTGTACCATATCAAACAAGATTGTGCTCACCTTATACTTATAGCCCCAGCATGGACCCATCAACATTGGTTCTCAAATCTAATAGCCGTATTGGTCAGATTTCCAGTGTTATTCCCACAAGATGCAGATTTGATCTCTCAAGACCACAGTTGCCTCCTGTGATGTTGTGCAGTCTATATGGTTTTATAAAAACATGATAAGTGAATATAATGTAACTGGAATAGTTTTATAAAAACATGGTAATAAGTGAATATAATGTAACTGGAATATGCTTCATGCAAAAGGTCTCTTGTAAGATATCATTACAAAGCTTATAATCTACTGAGTGTGATCGTCCTATTTGTATAAATGTACCACTCTTGTATCTAAAACTAGAAATATAAAATATAACTCTGAGGGCCTATTGTAATTATGCAAAGTGTGGGCCATTAACGGTGGTTTGGAATCTTGATGACGACCATTAACCAGGACCATTGTCTGCAGATGGCTGTGTTTTACCTGTGAGTCTTCCTGTATATGTGTGTGCTGGCAAGTGGGTAATGAAGTCTTGCAGTGACATGTGATCATGTCACCTGAACTGGAATCCATCTTTAACCTGGTGCTTTTCCAGTGGGGGAGGGGAGGAACCCAGAGGGACAACGGGTTCCCGCCTTATGCAAAAGATATATAAAGGGGTGAACAGAACAAAGTGGAGAGAGGAGCCATCATGAAGAATCCCCTAGCTACCACCTAAGCTGGAACAAGAGCTGTACCAGGGGAAAGAATTGTGCCCAGGCCTGGAAGGTGTCCAGTCTGAGGAAAAAACTTACTGAAGACTCTCTAAGGGTGAGATTATCTGTATTTAGTTTGATTAGACATAGATTTGCGCATTTTATTTTATTTTGCTTGGTAACTTACTTTGTTCTGTCTGTTACTACTTGGAACCATTTAAATCCTACTTTCTGTATTTAATAAAATCACTTTTTACTTATTAATTAACCCAGAGTAAGTATTAATTCCTGGGGGAGCAAACAACTGTGCATCTCTCTCTCTCTTTCTGTATTTAATAAAATCACTTTTTACTTAGTAATTAATACCTGGGAGAGCAAACAACTGTGCATATCTCTCTATCAGTGTTATAGAGGGTGAACAATTTATGAATTTACTCTGCATAAGCTTTATACAGGGTAAAATGGATTTATTTGGGTTTAGACCCCATTGGGCGTTGGGCATCTGAGTGCTAAAGACAAGCACACTTCTGTGAGATGTTTTCAGGTAAACCTGCAGCTTTGGGGCAAGTAATTCAGACCCTAGCTCTGTGTTGGAGCAGACGGGAGTGTCTGGCTCAGCAAGACAGGGTCCTGAGCAGGCAGGGAAAACAGGAATAGAAGTAGTTTTGGCACATTAGGTGGCAGCTCCCAAGGGGGTTTCTGTGATTCAACCCATCACACCTTCATTGCAACCCGCAGGCCCTCCACATGAAGCGTGGTTGCTTCATGGATGGCACCCTTGGAAGGAGGTTGTTCTAAGGGAGTGCAGGAAGTTTTTCTAAATAGTAGAAAGCTTTCAAGTAGGACTATTTACCTTGCTTAATTGAAAAGATTCTCTATTTGGCCCACACAGAAAGGCATTTCCCAGCTTGAAATCTTATTCACCATATATTGGACTATTTCTTGTTTCTGAAACAACAAGAGTTAGCTGTTAGCTGCCAAGTAGACTCTGCTGAAACTATCTCAGCTTTCCACCCACCCATGGATAATTGCTTGCTTTTTTTCAAACCCTGTGTCCATCAGGTTTCTGAAGAGTTTGGCTGGGGGGGAGGGATAGCTCAGTGGTTTGAGCATTGGCCTGCTAAATCCAGAGTTGTGAGTTAAATCCTTAAGGGGGCCATTTAGGGATCTGGGGCAAAAATCTGTTTGGGGATTGGTCCTATATGACCTCCTATAGTCCCTTCCAACCCTGATATTCTATGATATCCACAGGTACCCAACCAGCTCTCCCCATGGAAATTAAATTTAGTTCTAGTAAAATTGATGGGTTTCCCCCCTTTGATCCAGTGGCAACATGTTCTATGTTACACCTTTCTATGGCTTTTTTGGTTGCTGTTACCTCAGTCAGGAGCGTAAGGGAATTTTAAGCCTTAGTATCAGAAGCTCCTTATATGATCTTCTTTAGAGACAAGGATTACCTTTGACCACACCCAAAGTTCCCAACTAAGGTGGTTTCCAGTTTTCACATTAACGAAGCAGATTATGTACTGATTTTCTTTCCAAAGCCTCATTTGAGTAAAAGTGAAGAAAAGCTTCATGCTAGATGTTAGAAAGATTTAGCTTTTTACCTGTATCAGACTAGGGGTATGTCTACACTACGAAATTAGGTTGAATTTATAGAAGTCGTTTTTTTAGCAATTGTTTTTATACAGTCAATTGTGTGTGTCCCCACACAAAATGCTCTAAGTGCATTAAGTCGGCGGACTACGTCCACAGTACCGAGGCTAGCATCGACTTCCGGAGCATTGCGCTGTGAGTAGCTGTGGGTAGCTATTTCACAGTTCCCGCAGTCTCCGCCGCCCATTGGAATTCTGGGTTGAGATCCCAATGCCTGATGAGGCAAAAACAGTGTCGCGGGTGGTTCTGGGTACATGTCATCAGCCCCCCCCCCCCGTGAAAGCAATGGCAGACAATCGTTTTGCGCCTTTTTTCCTGGGTTACCTGTGCAGACGCCATACCACGGCAAGCATGGAGCCCGCTCAGCTCACCGTCATCGTATGTCTCCTGGGTGCTGGCAGACTTGGGACTGCATTGCTACACAGCAGCAGCTCATTGCCTTTTGGCAGCAGACAGTGCATTACGACTAGTAGCCGTCATCGTTGTACTCCTGGGTGCTCTTTTAGCCGACCTTGGTGAGGTCGGTCAGGGGCACCTGGGCAGACATGCAAGTGACTCAGCCAGGTCATTCCCATCTTCTGTCGAGCAGCCAGGAGATGACGATGGCTAGCAATCGTAATGCAGCATCTTCTGCCGAGCACCCAGGAGATGATGATGGCTAGCAGTCGTACTGCACTGTCTGCTGCCAGCCTAAGATGTAAAAGATAGATGGAGTGGATCAAAACAAGAAATAGACCCGATTTGTTTTGTCTTCATTTGCTCCCCCCTCCGTGAACTCAACAGCCTGCTAAACCCAGGGTTTTGAGTTCAAGCCTTGAGGGGGCCATTCCGTGTGACAGTTGTTTGTGTTTCTCCTTCATGCAAAGCCACCCCCTTTGTTGATTTTAATTCCCTGTAACCCATGTCATCAGTTGACCCTCCCTCCGTCAGAGCAATGGCAGACAATCGTTTTGCGCCTTTTTTCAGCGCAGATGCCATAGCACTGGGATCATAGAGCCCGCTCAGATCACCACGGCAAGTATGAGCACTGTAAACACCACGTACATTATCCTGGAGTATATGCAGAACCAGAATCTGCAAAAGCAAAACCAGGCGAGGAGGCGATGGCAGCGCAGTGACGAGAGTGATGAGGACATAGACATGGACATAGACTTCTCACAAAGTACAGGGCCCGGCAATGTGCACATCATGGTGTTAATGGGGCAGATTCATGCCGTGGAATGCCGTTTCTGGTCCTGGGTGTGACGAACTGGGACTGTTCTTAATGTGGTCTTTGAATGCTGAGTGGGGAGTGTTGGCTGGGAAGGCAGGGGAGTGTGGCTAGGATGGTCTGCATTGGGGGTGGGAGACTGGCCTTGAGGGAGAATATCTGAGCATGTAACATGAGAACCCAGGAAGGTGTTAGAGGCCAGGTGACACCTTTGCCCGGGAAACTGAACAAAGGCTGGGGGAGGAGATGCAGGGGACAGAGTTTCAGGAGCTGGCTGGTAATGGATGGAGCCCAGACGGGGCTCTGCCCCCCCCCAATGGGGCTGTGGTGCCCCTGGGACTCCAAGATGAACCTAACTAGGGGGGGGTCCTGTTGTCTGTGCCTGCAAGACCTGGCTTGGACTGTGTTCCTATTGTCTGAATAAACCTTCTGCTTTGCTGGCTGGCTCAGAGTCATGGTGAATTGCAGGAAGCCGGGGGTGTAGGGCCTTGTGTCCCACCACACTCCGTGACACCGGGAAACAAGCACAGACTGATGGGACCGCATAGTGTTGCAGGTCTGGGATGATTCCCAGTGGCTGCAAAACTTTTGCATGCGTAAGGGCACTTCCATGGAACTTTGTGACTTGCTTTCCCCTGCCCTGAAGCACCAGAATACCAAGATGAGAGCAGCCCTCACAGTTGAGAAGCGAGTGGCGATAGCCCTGTGGAAGCTTGCAACGCCAGACAGCTACCAGTCAGTCGGTAATCAATTTGAGGTGGGCAAATCTACTGTGGGGGCTGCTGTGATCCAAGTAGCCAACGCAATCAAAGACCTGCTGATATCAAGGGCAGTGACTCTGGGAAATGTGCAGGTCATAGTGGATGGCTTTTCTGCAATGGGATTCTCTAAATGTGGTGTGGCAATAGATGGAACCCATATCCCTATCTTGGCATCGGAGCACCAAGCCAGCAAATACATAAACCGCAAGGGATACTTTTCAATGGTGCTGCAAGCCCTGGTGGATCACAAGGGACGTTTCACCAACATCAACGTGGAATGGCCGGGAAAGATACATGATGCTTGCATCTTCAGGAACTCTGGTCTGTTTCAAAAGCTGCAGGAAGGGACTTTCTTCCCAGACCAGAAAATAACCGTTGGGGATGTTGAAATGCCTATAGTTATCTTTGGGGACCCAGCCTACCCCTTAATGCCATGGCTCATGAAGCCATACCCAGGCAGCCTGGACAGTAGTCAGGAGCTGTTCAACTATAGGCTGAGCAAGTGCAGAAAGGTGGTAGAATGTGCATTTGGACATTTGAAAGCGCGCTGGCGCAGTTTACTGACTCGGATAGACCTCTGCGAAACCAATATTCCCATTGTTATTACTGCTTGCTGTGCACTCCACAATATCTGTGAGAGTAAGGGGGAGATATTTATGGCGGGGTGGGAGGTTGAGGCAAATCGCCTGGCCACTGATTACGCGCAGCCAGACACCAGGGCGGTTAGAAGAGTACAGGAGGGCACGGTGCGCATCAGAGAAGCTTTGAAAACCAGTTTCATGACTGGCCAGGCTATGGTGTGAAAGTTCTGTTTGTTTCTCCTTGATGTCCCCCCCTTGGTTCACTTTACTTCCCTGTAAGCTAGCCACCTTCCCCTCCCCCCTTCGATCACCACTTGCAGAGGCAATAAAGTCATTGTTACTTCAGATTCATGCATTCTTTATTAATTCATCATACAAATAGGGGGATAACTGCCAAGGTAGCTCGGGAGGGGTGGGGGAGGAGGGAAGCACAGGGGTGGGGTAGTTGTAGGGGCACCCCCTAGAATGGCATGCAGCTCATCATAGAAGCGGCATGTCTGGGGCTCTGACCCAGAGCGGCCATTTACTACCTCTCCTCGCATTCATATTGTGCTTTCCTGCACTCCGACATCGTCTGCCTCCATGCGTTCTGCTGTGCTCTGTCAGTGTGGGAGGACAGCATGAGCTCAGAGAACATTTCATCTGAGTGTGTTTTTTTTCACCTTCTAATCTTAGCTAGCCTCTGGGAAGGAGAAACATATGCAGCTGGTGGAGGAAAAAAAGTTAGAGTGGTAGTTAAAAAGACACATTTTATAGAACAATGGGTACACTCTTTCACAGTAAACCTTGCTGTTAACATTACATAACACAGGTGCTTTCGTTACAAGGTCGCATTTTGCCTCTTATTGAGAGAGGGCCTGCAGGTTTGGTGTGAGAGATCACTCACGCAGGGCCGGGCAACAGAATTTGGCTTGGTAAGCCACTGTCTTTTGGCTTCTTTAACCTTCATAACATGTGGAAATGGATTCAAACAGCAGCACCCTCATTTCCCATACCAAGCGGCCGTTGGGTTGGCCATTTAAAATGAGTTGGCAATTTAAAAGGAGGGGCTGTGGTTTGCGGGCTAGCGTGCAGCACAAACCTAACTAACCCCGCACCCCAATTCTCTAGGATGATTGCTTCACCCCTTCCGCCACTGCATGGCTAACAGCGGGGAACATTTCTGTTCCGCCACAGGCAAACAGGCCAGCAGGAATGGGTACCTCTGAATGTCCCCTTAATAAAATCACCCTATTTCAACCAGGTGACCATGAATGATATCACTCTCCTGAGGATAACACAGACAGATAAGGAACGGATGTTGTTTGAATGCCAATAAACACCGGGACCATACTCTGTGTTATGCAATGATTCCAGACTACGTGCTACTGGCCTGGTGTGGTAAAGTGTCCTACCATAGAGGACGGAATAAGGCTGCCCTCCCCAGAAACTTTTTGCAAAGGCTTTGGGAGTACATCCAGGAGAGCTTTCTGGAGATGTCCCTGGAGGATTTCCGCTCCATCCCCAGACACGTTAACAGACTTTTCCAGTTGCTGTACTGGCCGCGAATGCCAAGGCAAATTAATTATTAAACACGCTTGCTTTTAAACCATGTCTAATATTTACAAAGGTACACTCACCAGAGGTCCCTTCTCCGCCTTCAGGGTCCGGGAGCCCGCCTTGGGTGGGTTCAGGGGTTATTGGTTCCAGGTCCAGGGTGAGAAACGGATCCTGGCTGTTGGGGAAACCGGTTTCTCCACTTTCTTGCTGTGAACTATCTTCAACCTCCTCCTCCTCATCTTCCTCATCCTCAAAACCCGCTTCCGTGTTGCGTCCTACTCCCTTGACGGAGTCAAAGCACAGGGTTGGGGTACTGGTGGCTGCACCCCCTAGAATGGCATGCAGCTCATCATAGAAGTGGCATGTTTGGGGCTGTGACCCGGAGTGGCCGTTTGCCTCTCTGGTTTTTTGGTAGGCTTGCCTGAGCTCCTTAATTTTCATGCGGCACTGCTGCGAGTCACTGTTATAGCCTCTGTCCTTCATGCCCTTGGAGATTTTTTCAAATGTTTTTGCATTTCGTTTACTGGAACGGAGTCCAGCTACCATGGATTCGTCTCCCTATACAGCGATCAGATCCCGTACCTCCCGTTCGGTCCATGCTGGAGCTCTTTTGCAATTCTGGGACTCCATGGTCACCTCTGCTGATGAGCTCTGCATGGTCACCTGTGCTGATCAGCTTGCAACGCTGGCCAAACAGGAAATGAAATTCAAAAGTTTGCGGGCCTTTTCCTATCTACCTAGCCAGTGCATCTGAGTTGAGAGCGCTGTCCAGAGCGGTCACAATGGAGCACTCTGGGATAGCTCCTGGAGGCCAATACCGTCAAATTGCGTCCACACGACCCCAAATTCAACCCGGCAAGGCCGATTTCAGCGCTAATCCCCTCATCGGAAGTGGAGTAAAGAAATCGATTTTAAGAGCCCTGTAAGTCGAAAAAAAGGGCTTCATCGTGTGGACGGGTCCAGGGTTAAATCAAGGTAACGCTGCTAAATTCGACCTAAAATCGTAGTGTAGACCAGGCCTAGGCCATTTAGGTCTTCATCACAACTGTTTGTTGGGGTTTTGAACAGAATAAAGGCACCCAAAGGAACTCTTCTTGGATTTCCAGCAGTATTTGTTTATGCTACAGATTGGCTGGAATCATACTCCCCAAGTAAGTGTGCTGGCTCATTTGACCAGATCACAGGCAGCTTCCACAGCCTTTCTGGCTCATGTGCCCATTCAGGACATTTGCAAGGCAGCCAACCCAGTCATCGATTGATACGATTACCTCTCACTGTGCCACCTCTCATCACTCTAGAGACAATGTCAGATTTGGGCAGGTCTCTGTTCAAGTAGACTTCGAGACCATGTCAGTTCAAATTGTTACCCATCTATAGTGGAATAGACATATGCAATCACTTGAAGAAGAAACAGTTACCAACCCTTTACTGTAACTGTTGTTCTTCAAGATGTGTTGTGCATGTCCATTACATGACGCTCCCTCCTTTCCCTCTCTTATCGGAGACTTTGTGATAGGAAGGAACTGAGGGGAGTTAGGGTGGCTCTGCTCTTTATACCTGTGTGAAGTGGTGCGAGGCAGCAGAGGGTGTTCATGATACCTGGGCAGGTTCTGCTAAGGGAAAAATATCCAGCAGTTGTGTACAAGATGTGCACACACCTACAGTGGAATGGACATGTGCCACATATCCCAAAAAACAACAGTTACAGAAAAAAGTTAATAACTGTTTCTTTCTGTCCCATGGGAAATTTTAGGACTTCAAGATTTTATTTCATCCTGAATTGGGACAAAAAGTCAAAATCTCAGAATTTTTCAAAAAATGAAATATATTGAAATCTCATTTTGACATCATCAAAATGTTTTGTTTCAGTAAGGCTGAAAGTTTTCGTTTCAGTTTTTATTTTGACTTTTATATTAAAATTTCAATTTTGATAATTTCTCATCAAATTTTGACAAAAATGATGTTCCCGCAAAACTGTTCCATCAGAAAATTTTAGACCAGCTGTAGAATTAATGTATTGCAAATCCTTCTCAATTTACTGTGTTTTTATTATTTATATACAACTTACAGTTTGGTAGGAGCTGTTTAACACAGGAACACTGTCTTCATACTTGTCTGTTCTAAACAGATTATTTAGAACAATGGAAAAGTGAATGGGCAGCCGCAAAAAATGGATGAATATGTGTTGTTTTACTTCTATGATTTTTATTTTACATACGTTTCAATCTATTGAGTCCAGTTTTAAGGTGTCGGAGAATAACAGAGTTCTCACTTTTTGTTTGGGTACAGCAAGTCAGATACTTTATTTTCTCTAAAAATTGCTTAGAGGGAGAGAGCTAAACAGGTCTCTCTACAGATAAACAATTACAGCAAACCTTTATACCTTTCATTACAGACAATAATAAGCAACAGCTGCATTTTGTTTATACATAGGCCATCTTGATATCTTATTTTTCTCACTTGTTTTGACTCTAGTGTACATACAATATTTTCTACACATTATCTACACAAGGTTGCAACAACTTCTTACACAGTTCTTTCCCACTCGCCTCACACAATCCTTGCTTCTACAAATCTTGCGTTATTAGGGTTACAGTTAGCCTGACTCTTGCTAACAAACTGTCATGCATTGCATCCCCTTCCTGTCAGTTCTTTCTCTGCTTCCACAACGGTTTTCATTTATTCATTCATTAGAACTCCCATGAAGGATGTGGAGTGTAGCCTGGTCAAATAATGAAACTGTAGATTTATCACAGTTATAAAGTTTATTGATTATCACTGGTTCTTCAGAGGTTGGCTACAGAGAAGTTTCACTTTGGTAATGGGATTGAAGTAATTTGGACTAGAGCTGTATACCCTTGATGAGGACTTTACATAAAAGCCAAATTAATATACTTGTTATAACTAAACAGAAAAACACGATAAACTAAGTAATTGCTTTGAAGAGCATTAGCATAACATACTCACATCTTAAAACTAAAAAACAGAGATAGAAGTAACAGTCAGTGAAGCCATGGATCAGCTGATGCTGTTTCAGAAGCCTGATGCATCCAAAATTTAGGGAACTAAATCAGATCATTTTTACCCCTCCTTTATGTAACTATTGGATACATAACCATATTTCTTCTTCGAGTTGTGTCCCTAGGGGTACTCCACTGTAGGTATCCTTGTGTGCCTGCACTGCTGATCAGAGAACTTTGGTAGCAGTGTTAATTAAGACAACATAAGTGCTATCTTTCCTTGTGCCCTGCCACCAGGCTAACCAGTGCGCTGGATTAACCCCCCTTAATTCCTTCTCAACTGCCCCAGGCTAGAGATGGAGCCATTAGATTGTTAGCTTCTTTAGCATTTCTAGTAGTTAGTTATTCTCCTCAGTCTTCCTTGTAGTTTTTTCTCTTTATTTTCTCTTAACAAACAAACAAACAAACAAACAAACAAACAAACAAACAAACAAACAAGACTTTTTTCAGGGAACCCTTCCCCCAACGGGGTATGCCCAGTTTACCGGGCTTCAACAAGTGCCACTCCTGCAAAGAAGTCATTGCCATGGCAGACAAGCACTCTTGTTGCATTTGCTGCCACAGGAAGGCCACATCCCCAGAAGCATGGTCTCTGGCAACAACTTAGACCTAGGTCTTGAAAGGACAAGGAGTTGAGACAAGATCATCTACATGGAGGCAGCCCTCAAACCCTCCCTGGACCCACGTTGGGAGTTACCTAGCAGGTGTGAGTCTTCCCCGCTGTCCTCAACATCCAGGGACCGAGGGTCGAAGAAATCAGCTGTGGACCCCTTTTCATAAGTCATCAAAAAAGAGAGCGGTGAATCCTCAGAGCTATCCGCAAAAGATCTTGAGAACACTCAGTATTGTCAGTACCATTGGCACTGAGACAATCCCAGCCCAGTACTCACAAAGATCTGGAGCAGCAGGTACCATTGACACGCCTAAGGATCTGGTGGGCACAGGCACTGGGTCAACGGTACTGATGGACAAAGATAGGCATGGACAGCACTTCAGTAAGAAGATGCTACCAGTATGCACTGTACCTCGGCACCATCATTGATGCCCCATCTGGCACCAGAGCAGTCAGTGTGGGTGAGATATTCACCTCCCTCTGTACCACCAGTGGCACCGGATTGGCAGGTGCCACCAGAATTTCAGACGTCAAAAGACCTCAGGGTATCTGACATACTAGAGTCTTCTCTTCTCTTCTCGGCACCGGGACCTCAGGACCGAGTCTTCTCCAGTACCCTGCCACGCACCTCCACTTTCTAGTGGGGAATCAGATAACGAGCCAGAGGAAGCTGTCTCCTACTCCCCGCTCATGCTCCCTATAGTGCCCACTATCAAAAGGCTCCTTGGGTATACCCTCAGGCTGCTCCCCCCCATTGTATTGCCAGCCATGGGCACCACCACTGGGCTCCATTCCACCGCCCCAGTGGCCGTACTGGGATTCCTGGGCTGCATATTGCCCCCATGCTTCTTGGGCTGCCAGCCTTACCCATGAGCTCCTGAGACATTCTTCCTTGGCTATGGCATCTAGAACCTTGGAACCTCCAGAGGAGATTGTTGAGTAACAGGAGGGTGGACTTGAGGAAGAGATGACTCCGAGGACCAACATCTCCTCCTCCTCCCCAGATGAAGTTGTCATACCCCTGCCACTGTCCTTAGCTGATGATTTCCAGATTTTCCAGGACTGGCAAAGAGGGTTGCAGATACATTGCAGATACCCTTTGAGGAAGTCAAGGACACTCATCAAAAACCCCTTGACATCTTACTCTCTTCCTCATCCTCTAAAATAGCTCTCCTTATTAATGAGGCTATCCTGAACACTGCAAAAACCATACGGCAGACCCCAGCATCGGTGATGCCTAGTTTGTAAACAATAAAAAATATTATATTCTGGCTAGGGAGATGGAATTTCTTTTGTCCTACCCTCCCCCGAAATGCATCATTGTGGACATGATAAACTCCCGGGGCCATCAGCACCAAATGCGGTCCACCCTCTCTGATAGGGATTGGAAATGCTTGGACCTCTTCAGGAAGAAAGCCTATTCCTCAGCCATACTACAGTTTCAAATCACTAATTATCAAGGCTTACTGGTGAAATATGACTATGTCAACTATTTGAAACTTAACAATTTTATTGAGCAGCTCCAGGGTCACAGTGCAACCAGTTCCGAGCTATCATCCAGGAAGGGCAGCCAGTAGCCAAAACATTGCTACAGTCTGCCCTCAATGCAGCTGACACAGCAGCCTGGTCCATCTCCATGGTGGTGGTTATGAGATGTGTGTTGTGATTACACCTTTTGGTCTTCCCTAAAGAGGTGCAGTTGTCTGTCAAAGACCTTCCCTTTGAAGGGACTAAGCTCTTTGCGGAGAAGATGGATGCTTCTCTCCATATGCTTAAAGATTCCAGGGCCACTCTCCGCTCATTAGGGATCTACATGCCTTCACAAAAGAGAAGATTTAGTCCACAGCCCCAACATAAATCACGTACCTCTCAATACCTGACAATGCTTTTATGAACCTGAGAGAAAGAAATCTAGGTTCCCCCGGTGGAAACATCAAGCCCACAGTATTCCATGTCACAATCATCCACCTCCAAATACCAATTTTGATGTGTTGGTCAAGGTGTAGACAGACCACTCCCCTTAACTGCTACAGTTGACCAACTTATTCTACCTATTTAGTTTCCATCTTGCCACGTTCCACAGCAGCTGGGAATGCATAACATCAGACCAAGGGGTCTTGGAAATTATTTGCAATGGGTATTCCCCATCCACTTTACCTCCCTCCCTCCACAACAACTTTCACCATCCCTCTTCAGTGACCCTTCTCACAAGTTTACTATGACAAGAAATAGATCACTTCCTTTAATTAGGAGCCATGGAACCAGTACTTCAACATCTACGAGGCAAAGGTTTTTATTCTTGCTATTTCCTAATACCCAAGAGGAAGGGATGTTGGAGACCTATACTAGACATCAGAGTGCTCAACAAGTTTGTCAAAGCTCAAAAATTCAAGATGGTCACTCTAGCAATGATTATTCCAGGATTGGAACAGGAAGACTGATTTTTGGCCCTTGACCTTCAAGGAAGGTTACTTTAGGGATGAATTTTGGGTGTGGCCTGAGTGTAACCTTGTCCCAAAAGAATACTATATAGGGGGGATGTGCCATCAGAGCTGTTATTTCGCCTATTCTCCTAGCCAAGGTGATTGCTACCAGGAAAGCCATTTTAACTGACAGGTATGTAAGCGAACAGGTTGGCATGGATTCGAAGGAAGGTCTAGTCAGGCCTTTCAACGCCAGGTTTAGATCCCACGTAGGGATGGGATGTTGAGGTTGTGGAAAAAGTTTTACTATATGCCTCAGGAATTGTTTTGTGGTTGGGTGTGATAGCACTGAGTACTCTTCTACTTGCTGGTGGAAGGCTGCTATAGCTGTGTCAAGGCTGCTTCCCCACTCTGAACTTTAGGGTACAAATGTGGGGGCCTGCATGAAAACTTCCAAGCTTAACTACCAGCTTAGGTCTGGTCCGCTGCCACCATCCGAAAACTAATTCCCTTCCCTGGATAGCCTTGAGAGACCTTCACCAATTCCCTGGTGAATACAGATCCAAACCCCTTGGATCTTAAAACAAGGAGAAATTAACCATTCCCCTCCTTCCTCCCACCAACTCCTGGTGGATCAAGATCCAAACCCCTTGGATCTTAAAACAAGGAAAAATCAATCAGGTTCTTAAAAAGAAGACTTTTAATTAAAGAAAAAAGGTAAAAATCATTTCTGTAAAATCAGTATGGAAAATAACTTTATAGGGTAATCAAACTTAAAGAGCTCAGAGGAACCCCCCTTTAGTCTCAGGTTCAAAGTACAGCAAACAGAGATAAACACTCTAGTAAAAGGTACATTTACAAGTTGAGAAAACAAAGTAAAACTAAGACGCCTTGCCTGGCTTTTTACTTACAAGTTTGAAATATGAGAGACTTGTTTAGAAAAATGGGGAGAACATGGATTGATGTCTGGTCCCTCTCAGTCCCAAGAGCGAACGAACTCCCAAACAAAGAGCACAAACAAAAGCCTTCCCCCCCCCCAAGATTTGAAAGTATCTTGTCCCCTTATTGGTCCTTTGGGTCAGATGCCAGCCAGGTTACCTGAGCTTCTTAATCCTTTACAGGGAAAAGGATTTTGGAGTCTCTGGCCAGGAGGGATTTTATAGTACTGTACACAGGACAGCTGTTACACCTTCCCTTTATAGTTATGACACGCCCCCCAAATCACAGATAGTGTTGGACATCCGGTTCCACGCTGGCTGTGATTTCTTCCTGGAGCTCTAGGAGAAAACAGAGTTAATAAGACACATGTACCTTTAGACATACTACTGATTATATAAAAACTAACAATATGTTCCACATTCCAAGAACAATTTTTAACCAGTTGATTCTGGGAAACTTTCCTGGGAGAGTGCATCAGCCACTTTGTTTGAAGCCCCTGAAATGTGTTGTATTTCAAAATCAAAATCTTGGAGAGCTAAACTCCACCGAAGAAGTTTTTTGTTATTTCCCTTGGCGGTATGAAGCCACTGTAGTGCAGCATGGTCTGTTTGTAGTTGGAAATGCCGTCCCGAAACATATGGGCGTAGCTTTTCCAGCGCATACACAATGGCGTAGCATTCCTTTTCGCTGATTGACCAGTGGCTTTCCCTCTCAGACAGTTTCTTGCTGAGAAACACGACAGGATGGAATTCTTGATCCGGTCCTTCCTGCATTAAAACTGCTCCCACGCCTCGCTCGGACGCATCTGTGGTTACTAGGAACGGTTTGTCAAAGTCTGGGGCCCTTAGCACAGGGTCAGACATGAGTGTTGCCTTAAGCTGGTGAAAGGCCTTTTGACACTTATCAGTCCACTGAACTGCATTTGGCTGTTCCTTTCTGGTTAGGTCTGTCAGCGGGGCAGCGATTTGGCTGTAGTGGGGTACAAATTGACTATAATATCCGGCCAAGCCTAAGAAGGATTGGACCTGTTTCTTTGACTTTGGAACCAGCCACTTTTGGATAGCATCCACTTTGGCCTGTAGGGGATTTATAGTTCCTTGACCCACCTGGTGCCCCAGGTAAGTCACTCTGTTTTGGCCTATTTGACACTTTTTAGCCTTAACAGTTAGTCCTGCCTGCCGGATGCGCTCGAAGACTTTTTCCAGGTGCCCCAGGTGTTCTGTCCATGAATCAGAAAAAATGGCCACATCATCGAGGTAGGCAACTGCAGATTCTTGCAATCCCGCTAGGAGACCATCTACAAGTCTTTGGAAGGTGGCGGGTGCATTTCGCAACCCGAAAGGGAGTACATTGAATTCATACACCCCTGCTTGGGTGACGAAGGCTGACCTTTCCTTAGCGGGTTCATCTAGTGGTACTTGCCAGTACCCTTTGGTTAAGTCTAAAGTAGAGATGAATTGGGCATGTCCCAATTTCTCCAATAGCTCATCTGTGCGTGGCATTGGATAGTTGTCAGGACGAGTTACAGCATTTAGCTTACGGTAGTCCACGCAAAAGCGTATTTCCCCATCTGGTTTGGGAACTAGAACCACTGGAGATGCCCATGCACTGTTAGAGGGGCGGATTATACCCATCTGTAGCGTGTCCTGGATCTCCCTTTGTATAGCAGTTTGGGCATGAGGTGACTCCCGGTAGGGTGGGGTTCTAATTGGGTGAGCATTACCTGTGTCAATGGAGTGGTATGCCCGTTTGGTCCGTCCTGGAGTGGCTGAGAAAATTGGTGCAAAGCTTGTGCACAGCTCCTTGATCTGCTGTCGCTGCAGATGTCCAAGGGTCGTGGAGAGGTTCACCTCTTCCACGCCACCATTCCTTTTTCCTTCGTAGTAGACATCTTCAGGCCACTCCGCGTCATCTGTTTCCTGGGCTGTAAACTGGCAAACGTTTAATTCTCTGGAATAAAAGGGCTTAAGAGAATTAACATGGTATACCTTAGGCTTTATGTTGGAGGTGGGGGAGGCTATGAGATAGTTAACAGCTCCTAGGTGCTCCTGGCCCGTGAATGGTCCTTCCCACGACGCTTCCATTTTATGGGCCTGGAGCGCCTTTAAGACCATGACTTGGTCTCCTACTTTGAAGGACCGTTCTCTGGAATGTTTATCATACCAGGCCTTTTGCTCTTCCTGAGCATCCTTTAGGTTTTCTTTAGCAAGGGCTAAAGAGTGTCGGAGGGTGCTTTGTAGGTTGCTTACAAAGTCTAGAATGTTAGTTCCTGGAGAAGGCGTAAACCCTTCCCATTGCTGCTTCACCAACTGTAATGGTCCCTTAACCTCGTGGCCATACACAAGTTCAAATGGTGAAAACCCTAAACTGGGATGTGGTACAGCCCTGTAGGCAAAAAGCAACTGCTGCAACACTAGATCCCAATCATTGCAGTGTTCATTTACGAATTTACGTATCATGGCCCCCAAAGTTCCATTAAACCTCTCCACCAGGCCATTGGTTTGATGGTGGTAAGGGGTGGCAACCAAGTGATTCACCCCCTGAGCTTCCCACAGGTTTTTTATGGTCCCTGCCAGGAAATTAGTTCCGGAATCTGTAAGGATGTCGGAGGGCCACCCTACCCTGGCAAAAATGTCTGCTAATGCCTGGCACACACTTTTATCCCTGGTGTTGCTTAAGGGTACTGCTTCTGGCCATTGGGTAGCAAAATCCATGAAAGTCAGTATGTACTGCTTTCCTCTGGGTGTCTTCTTTGGGAAAGGACCCAGAATATCCACAGCTACTCGCTGAAATGGGACCTCAATTATGGGTAGTGGCTGGAGAGGGGCTTTAACCTGGTCTTGGGGCTTTCCCACTCATTGGCACACCTCACAAGACCAGACATAATTAGCAATGTCCTTGCCCATTCCCTCCCAGTGGAAGGACTTCCCCAACCAGTCTTTGGTTCTGTTCACCCCAGAATGGCCACTGGGATGATCATGGGCTAAGCTCAAGAGCTTTACCCGATACTTAGTGGGAACCACCAACTGTCTTTGAGGATGCCAGTCTTCCTGGTGTCCACCCGAAAGAGTCTCCTTGTATAAAAGTCCTTGTTCTACAACAAACCGGGATCGGTTAGAAGAGCTGAGAGGCGGTGGGGTGCTCTGTGCCACCTCCCAAGCTTTCTGAAGGCTGTCATCTGCTTCCTGCTCTGCCTGGAACTGTTTCCTTGATGCTGGAGACATCAGTTCCTCCTTGGACTGTGGACTGGGGCTTGGCCCGTGGACTGGGGCTTGGCCCCTCTGGAAGCGACGCAGGTGCTGGGGCTGTTTCCATTGACTGTGAACCGCTGTCCGCTGGTGCACTATGTGGTATTTCAGGCTCTGGCTGAGCTTCTTGGGTAGGTTATCTGCTGCTTCCATCAGTTCAGCCTCGCTGGTGCCCTCTGGCATTGGAGTTGTAGACGGGTTTGCAAGTGCTGGACTCAGTGCTGGCAATGGTTCTGGTGCTGGTTGCATTGACAGTTCCGGTTCTGGGACTGGCTTTGGCTGGGTCTCTGGGATTGGATCCACTATGGCTGTTGCAATCGTTGGCAGGGGATCCGGTTCCACCACCTTTGTTTGGGTCTCTGGTAACACAGACAGGGCCCTGGTGGACGGCTCAGGAACAGGGATGGGGGTACAAGCTTGCTTAGCCTGGCTGCGGGTGACTATTCCCACCCTCTTGGCTAGCTTCACATGGTTGGCCAAGTCTTCCCCCAGCAGCATGGGGATGGGATAATTGTCATAGATTGCAAAAGTCCACATTCCTGACCAGCCTTTGTACTGGACATGCACCTTGGCTGTAGGCAAGGTTACAGACTGTGACACGAAGGGTTGAATTGTCACTGGAGCCTCTGGGTTGATGAGTTTGGGGTCCACTAGGGATTGGTGGATAGTTGACACTTGTGCCCCAGTGTTCCTCCAAGCAATAACCTTCTTTCCGCCCACTCTTAAGGTTTCCCTTCGCTCCGAGGGTATGAGAGAGGCATCTGGGTCTGGGGATCTTTGGTGTGATTGTGGTGTAATGAACTGTAATCGGTTGGGATTCCTGGGGCAGTGAGCCTTTATATGTCCCAGTTCATTACATTTAAAACATCGCTCTGCTAAGGTATCACCGGGGCAATGTTGGTTGGTGGAGACTGGTGTGGTGGGGTGAGAAGGCGCCTGGGGTTTCCCTTGGGATGTGGGTGGGGCCTTGGGTTGTCCCCGGTGGTAAGGTTTTGTTTCGGCTTGCCCCTTCTGATATTTGCTCCAACTGCTACTAGCTTTTTTCTTTTCTGCCACCTCCACCCATTTGGCTCCAATCTCCCCCGCCTCGATTACAGTTTTGGGCTTCCTATCTAGGATGTATCTTTCTATTTCCTCAGGAACACCCTCTAAAAACTGCTCCATTTTTACTAGGGAAACCAGATCTTCCAACGATTTTACATTTGCTCCTGATACCCAGGCATCACAATTTTTGTCAATGTGGTAGGCATGGCGGATAAATGACACGTCTGGTTTCCACCTTAGGGCTCTGAACCGCCGACGGGCATGCTCGGGTGTTAGCCCCATTCTGAGTCTGGCCTTGTTTTTAAAAAGTTCATAACTGTTCATGTGTTCCTTAGGCATTTCAGCTGCCACCTCTGCTAAGAGTCCACTGAGCTGCGGCCTCAGCTCTACCATGTACTGGTCTATAGGGATGCTGTATCCAAGGCAGGCCCTTTCAAAATTTTCTAGGAAGGCCTCAGTATCATCGCCTGCCTTGTAGGTGGGGAATTTTCTGGGATGGGAAGTGGTACCTGGAGAGGAGTTGCTAGGATAGGCTGGTGTATCCGGCTTAGCCCTTGCTACTTCCAGTTCATGCTTCCTTTCTTTTTCTCTCTCCTCCATCTCTCTCTTGTGGGCCTCCTCTTTGGCTTTTTCTAGCTCCATAGCTCTCTTGTGAGCCTCCTCTTTGGCTTTCTCTTCTCTTTCTCTCTGCTCTGTCTCAAGTTTTTTTAATTGAAGCAGTCTCTGATGTTTTCTTTCATTTTCTTCTGCTTCTAGTTTGGTCAGTTCTATTTTGTTAGCTACTTCTTTGGTAGTCATTTTCCTGTTTTCTTGTGCTGGGTCACACCCCTCTGTAGTTGACTGAAACTGGGATGTACTCAGCTCTGGCTGCTGCTGAGTTAACAGAGACTTCCTAACTAGCAACTCCCAAGGATGTAAAAAGAAAAAAAAAAAATTCAGCTTGTAAATTCCTTTTACCAGTCGTTTGCTCGTTAATTGCACCCTTCTCTTAACAAAGGCCCTTGTTAAAAAACGTAACACCTCTGCCTTCAGGCAAGGAGAGATAAGATATGCATCTACCTTCAGCTCTGCTTTCCAAGCAGCTAGAAGGAAAAAAAATCTTACTGGCTTTTGGGTTTAAAATGTTTCCCACCGCTATGCCACCATGTCAAGGCTGCTTCCCCACTCTGAACTTTAGGGTACAAATGTGGGGGCCTGCATGAAAACTTCTAAGCTTAACTACCAGCTTAGGTCTGGTCTGCTGCCACCATCCCAAAGCTAATTCCCTTCCCTGGATAGCCTTGAGAGACCTTCACCAATTCCCTGGTGAATACAGATCCAAACCCCTTGGATCTTAAAACAAGGAGAAATTAACCATTCCCCTCCTTCCTCCCACCAACTCCTGGTGGATCAAGATCCAAACCCCTTGGATCTTAAAACAAGGAAAAATCAATCAGGTTCTTAAAAAGAAGGCTTTTAATTAAAGAAAAAAGGTAAAAATCATCTCTGTAAAATTAGTATGGAAAATAACTTTACAGGGTAATCAAACTTAAAGAGCTCAGAGGACCCCCCCCCTCTAGTCTCAGGTTCAAAGTACAGCAAACAGAGATAAACACTCTAGTAAAAGGTACATTTACAAGTTGAGAAAACAAAGTAAAACTAAGACGCCTTGCCTGGCTTTTTACTTACAAGTTTGAAATATGAGAGACTCGTTTAGAAAGATGGGGAGAACCTGGATTGATGTCTGGTCCCTCTCAGTCCCAAGAGCGAACGAACTCCCAAACAAAGAGCACATACAAAAGCCTTCCCCCCTCCAAGATTTGAAAGTATCTTGTCCCCTTATTGGTCCTTTGGGTCAGATGCCAGCCAGGTTACCTGAGCTTCTTAACCCTTTACAGGGAAAAGGATTTTGGAGTCTCTGGCCAGGAGGGATTTTATAGTACTGTACACAGGACAGCTGTTACACCCTTCCCTTTATAGTTATGACAAGCTGGTAGGTGGACCCTGAGTGAACTGAGAGATAGTCCCCATTTTTAAAAAAACAGTACATAGTATAGGATCCTTTGGAAGAGTCATGGATGTCAACCTCCTCATCCGTTGCCTTCTTCAAGAATGTCCCTATCTTAGAATCTGTAGAGTGGTGATGTGGTGTCAGTCCATACCTTCGCAAAACACTATGCGATTACTGGGGGCTCCATCTCTGATGCCATCTTTGTCTCCCCAGTACTGTCATCTGTAACTGACAGGACTCTGAAGCCCCAACCCTCCAGCAGGGATACTGCTCACGTGTCACCTACAGTAGAACACCCATAGGAACATTACTTGAAGAAGAAGTTACTCACTGTAATGGATTGCAGACTCACTACTGCGGCGCCTCCCACTGGTTGCTCCGGGAATTAGTTCTGTCCAGCTGTGGTGCGCCCTCTGCAGGTGGTGTCTCACCTGTTGTCTGTTCTGCTGTGTGTCCGAGACCCGCGTTGCTCTCTGGCTTGCGGCGTCCTCTTCTGGACACAGCCCTCCGGCAGTCCCTCTGCTCTGTTCTACCCCCTTCCGGGGATGTCAGCAGTCCTCAGTCTGCACCTGCCCTCGTGGCCAACTGCAGCCCCAAAGTATAGCCCCTTGCCTCAAGGGCAAGCCACAGTCTGTATTGGGCCAGGCTTCTCCACGGCCAGGTGCAGTGTATGGAGGGGGTGGACCCAGGCCCGCCCACTACTCTGGGTCCTGACCCTCTACTGCTTGCGCTCCCTGGGCTACTTCCTTTTGGCCCTTGCACCTTCTTGGCCCTTTCTTTCAGGGGTCTCAGACTGGCAGGTATCAGGCTGGAGCTTTTCCTCTGTTCCCCTGAGCCTGTCCAGCGCTGCTCTATTGAAGGTGCTATCCCTGGGAGCCAGTCCTCTTCCCTTGCTTGTCAGGGAGAGACCCTTGTCTCTTCTGCTTTGCAGCCTTTATATAGGGCCCAGCCTGGCCCTAATTAGTTGCTTCTAAGCCTTCTTTGATTGGCTGGGTTCTGCACAGCCACTCCAAGGGCTGCTATTAACTCTTTGTCTGCCAAAGTGGGGCAACTGCCCCACTATACTCACGTTGTGCAGTAACAATAGTTCTTCAACATGTGTCTCCCTATCAGTGCTCCACAATCCACCTTCCTCCCCTGTACTTCAGAATTCTTGTCAATGACTCTGCGGTAGAGAAGGAACTGAAGTGGGTTAGTCTGCATGCACTGGTTAGCTTTGTGAGGGGCACAAGGAGAGATAGCACATATGCGGGCCTAATGGACACTGCTACCAAAGTTCTCTGATCAGCAGTGCAGGGATGCAAGCACACCTAGAGTGGATCACCCATAGGGACACAATCTCAAAGAACCAACGTTACTGCACAAGATGAATAACTTCTTGTCCATTATCCATGACCAGAATAAGATTTGTACCTGCCCATTATCAATATGTGGCATTCTGGATGTGCATAACTTTGCTTCTGATCATGACCTAAGCAATTTGCATCATTCAATTTCTTAATAAATCTTATAAGTCAGTGCAGTCTAACTGCTAGGTTACAATATTGCTGAAGTCCCCCCATACTCCCTTATTTCCTAATTACTTCTGCAATTATGTAGTGTATCTGTTCTTCTGCAGTCACATGTCTGACTCTTAACTTGAGAGTGCTGGGTTAAGCCCTTGGACCTTGTTTGGTTCATTTTAAAATCAAGCATAATCCATTCACACTAGTCCTCACACTTATAAAACAGGCCATTCCTTATAACAACACCTAATAACCCCATTATTTGTGGTCTCCTACTTGCCCTCTAGCATATTTCAATCTAATAAGCATTACAACTTTGTCAGTATTGTACCATATAATATTACTAATATCTTGCTGAGCAAAGAGAGTGAAATATCAGATTTTAGAAATAAGATAGGGTCATAGGTCAACAGGAAGTTAGAGTTTTAAGTCAGTTGGAAAAACTATATTTAAAAGGTGGTGGTGAATTTATGAACCCTGTTCCCCTTTAAGGAGAGAAGGAGGTTATGGATAGAACTGGTTAGAAAAAGGGACACTGAAAAAATTGTTCCTTTTTGACTGAAAAAAATATAAATTAATTTTTATAAGCTTTAATTCAAGTTTACTTTAATTTTAACTGAAAGGGAATGTAACAAGCTGTCACTCCTATAGTGAGTAATTAACAGCTGGGTCTGGTTAGGAAAGCAGGCTTTTATATAGGCAGTACTGGGGCTTTGGGAAGGGCCCTTGCCTCCAGTGAGAAATGTATTTTGCCTGCATTCCAAGCCAAGAGGACCTTGGTCTAAAGGACCTGGTGTTGAACTGTATTGTAGGGCTAGAGACTGTATTCAGACTATATTAGACTTTCAAGCCTATTGTATTATTCCTTGGGAGTTCACTCTTCCAGGGCATCTTGAATAAAACCTCATTTCCTGCCTATATCTGGGCATAGAAAGCCCCAGAATGAGATTGGGAGTATTTGGCTTCTGTACTTACAAAACCAGGCTGTTGTTTCAAAAATATGACCTGGAATGTGTTCTGAGGTGTGGATTCTTAGGGTAGATCTACACTACCCAGTAGTTCGGCGGCAAGCAAATCGAACTTCTGGGTTCGACTTATCGCGTCTTGTCTGGACGAGATAAGTCGAACCCGGAAGTGCTCACCGTCGACTGCGGTACTCCAGCTCGGCAAGAGGAGTACCGCGAAGTCGACGGGGGAGCCTGCCTGCCGCGTCTGGACCGAGGTAAGTTCGAACTAAGGTACTTTGAACTTCAGCTACGTTATTCACGTAGCTGAAGTTGCGTACCTTAGTTTGAATTGGGGGGTTAGTGTAGACCTGCCCTTAGAGTACAGGAATGTGAATGAACAATAAATGTCTGATCTAACGATCCCATTTCATTTTAGAAAACACTATTGGGAGAGGTGAGTTGGAGTAGAATAAGGGATTGTAAAGGTGTGGGCAGTCCAGATAAAGATGCAGCAAGTAGACAAAACCTGGCTTCTGTTTGACCTGTTTTTAAAAGTACATGTATACTAAACTGTGTCTGCATGCTCAGACATAAGTCTGGAAGGAGAATATTTTCAGAAAATTGAGTATAGGAAATCAATTTAAACTACCTTAACTATAGTGTTTTCTACTTGCAAACATTATTGTAGCTTTCACTTGGTTATGTGCTGTTGAATATGCTATTCAATTAATGTCAGGTTCAATTGTTCAAACTTTTAAGTTTAAAAAAGCGACATTCTCAATTTTTAAAATCTAGCGGAAAGAGACTAAAAGAAAAATTATTCCGATAGTATTGTCTGGTTTGAATCAAATTCTAAAAAAATTAGAATGTAATTTTCTGTTTCTTCTTCGAGTTCTGTCCCTGTGGGTACGCCACTTCAGGTGTCAATGTGTCCTGGTGCTGTTGATCGGAGATTTTCAATAGCAGTGCCTGGTCAGGATGCGTATGCACAGTAGCCGTCTCGCGGTGCCATTGGTGTTTCATCTACTGCTCGTGTGACCCAACCCCGTCAGTTCCTTCTCAGCCGTCCTTGGCTGCAGACAGAGCTCCAACAGCAGTGTTGAAAAAACCTAGAAAAGAGTTAGAAATAGTTGTTTGTTAAGTTTTAGTTATTAGTACTTAGACTATTCATCGTTAGTCTTAGGTTTCCATTTTTAATTAATTAGAATTTTCTCTAAAACAAAAAAAAAAACAGAAACAAAACCTCGAGGATAAACACCTCAGTTTTTCCTCTTTCATTGAACCACTTCAAAAAAAAAAAAAAAAAAAAGAGAGATAGAAAACGAAAATGCTGGGCTCTCATGGTTTTAAAAGATGCACTTTGTGCAAAGACACTATGCCTGTCTCTGATGGGCACTCACAGTGTGTCCGTTACTTAGGGGAGGTACACATTCTTCAAAAATAGGCCCACTGCAGCAACCTCAAAGCCAGAGTGAGAAGGGATAGAGATTTCCAACTCAAAATTATTCTTAAGGAGAAATCCTTAATGCCACCTTTTGACCCTGGAAAAACCCCATTGTGGAATTCTCCAGGTGCTTCCTCCCTGGACAGAGTGAGTACCCTTTCCTCCAGAAAATCCAGGAAGAGGCAGACATCTGCAGCACACAGGGCCGGCTCCAGGCACCAGCCGAGCAAGCTCGTGCTTGGGGAAGCAGATTCTAAGGGGCGGCATTCTGTCCAATCCTAGAGTGGCACGGGCACCCTTTTTTTCCTTTTTTTTTTTGGTTCGCTGCTCCAGCAGCCCAGAACGTTTTTTTTTTCTTTTGCTTTGCCACTCCGGCCATCCCATATGTTTTTTTTTTTCCTTGGGGTGGAAAAAAAGCCAGAGCTGGCCCTGGCAGCACATGGAGAACCATTACAGAAAAAATGGTCTTTGGTGAGATCGCTACCCTTGGTGCTGACGGTCAGCAGGGTGAGCACATTCGATGCTCCAGGCACATCCAGCACCGTCCGTTCCATGACGTCTGTAGGCACAAACCAGCCTCCTTCTCCAGGGCACCAAATACTTCCAGGAAGGACACGTGCCAAAAGCATCGCTGATTACAATGCCACCTCCACTAGTGCCAACTACTATGGAACTGTTGCCCGAACGACCTAAAACAGCACCACCAGCACCGAACAAGGTTGCACACAAAAGAGTGGCACCAAGTGGACTGACCTCCAAGGCATCGGCACAGAAAAGCACGGCACCAGCGCCTGCAACACCGTGCACCTTCACTCAGTCAACAGACATGGCAATATCTTCCACTCCAAGTTCTCCTGTAGTTGTCACTGATGGTTCCCTGGTACGACGGCACCAGAAGAGCCGGATTCACTGACTGCTCCGCAGTTTTCCAGCGATGAGGAAGACAATCTGGAGGAGGCAGTCTTCTACTCTGGGCATTCCTTCCCATCAGGCACCAGGCCACTGACATTGCACTCGAGTGCCAGGGACAGTCTTAACAGAGACATACCCCCATGGCTAGATAACCCATGGATGTGCCCCCCCATGCCATTACCAATGCAATGGGCACATTGGGACCCATGGCAGTCTACAGGTCTCAGATCCACAGACCTCACACCTCGCAAAGGCGACAGATACGCCCTCCTGCTGCGACAACAACAGAGCCCTCGGAGACACCTGAGGATTCCATAGAGTAATTGGATGATTCCAATACTCACGACTTCTCACCAGCTCACAACTCATCTTCATTTCCGGATGAGGCAGTAATGCCCCCTCTGCCCACCGTTGCAGATGATTCAAAACAATTCCAAGACTTATTCAAATAAGTAGCACCAAGCCAGAATATCCCTCTCGAA
This sequence comes from Malaclemys terrapin pileata, assembly GCF_027887155.1. Classification (NCBI taxonomy): domain Eukaryota; kingdom Metazoa; phylum Chordata; order Testudines; family Emydidae; genus Malaclemys; species Malaclemys terrapin. Next base: position 257,898,885 of record NC_071506.1, read on the forward strand.
GAGGTGGCTGAAAACCAACATAAGCTTTTGAAAATCCAATGGCCGGTTTCCATGGCAAAGATAGCACTGCCAGTAAACAATGCCATAATGGAGCTGGCAGAAGCAGTATGGCAAACACCAGCCACCATACCGCCAACATGCAAAAGAGCTGATAGAAAATATTATGTGCCCAATAAAGGTGCTTTTTGTGTGGTTGCTACCTCCACGAGGGGCGTGGCTCCCAGCGCTGGTGCACTGTTTACTCTGATGCTTTAAAATGCTGAAACTTGCTGCGTTCAGGTGGGTATTTTTTCACACCCCTGAGCGAGAAAGTTGCAGTGCTGTAAATTGCCACTGTAGACAAGCCCTAAGAGACTGGATTTGTTTGGTCGCAAAGTCTATTCATGAGCAACCCTCCAATTTTGCATACCAACCATACTGCCGTACTTGCAAAGAACAACCATGACAATTACCAGAAACTCAATGAATTCCTCACAAACATCCCAGAAGACAAAAGGGAGCAATTCCAAACTATCCTGACTGAAGGACAACTTGTAGCAAGGACAATGTTACAAGCATCCCTTGATGTCATGGACATGGCTGCTCATATGATGGCTACAGCTATAGTCATGTGGAGGGCCTTGTGGTTACAATCCTCCGGAATTCAAGGGACCTCATACTAAAGTTGAGGACCTCCCCTTTGACAGAGAAAAATTATTCTCCATTAAGATGGATGAAGTCCTACACTCAATGAAGGACTCTCAAGTGACACGCCGAACTCTGGGCATCTATACACCCCCAACAGAAGTAGGAGGTATCAAACATACCTTCGTAAATGGGACAACACAGCACAGCACCCACAGAGACCTTTGAACAACTAGAGACCTTGACACCGGTCCCAGAGACGTCGACCACCTCAGTCTCAATCAACAGTGTCACAGGTACCATCCACCAAGACGCAGTTTTGAAGCTTTGATCGAGGGTCTGACCAACCTCCCCCGACATCCAGCACAACATTTACAAAATATCCAGATGGTTGGTCATCGATTATGGCCATTCTACCCATCATGGGCATTCACTGGGTACTGGAGATAATAAGATTGGGCTATACCATCCCATTCACCTCCATCCCACCTACCCATCCCCCTGCCCCATCCCTCTTCAGGGACCCTCTCATGAGCATCTTCTATGACAAGAAATAAACCATCTTGTACAGCTAGGTGCCATGGAACATGTTCCAGTACAACACCGGGGGAAGGGGTTCTACTCCCATTACTTCTTGACACAAAAGAAAAACAGAGGATGGAGACCCATTCTAGATCTCAGAACACTCAAAAAATTTGTAAATACCCACAAATTCAGAATGGTCATGCTGACGTCAATAATTCCAGTGCTGGAAGAAGGGGACTGGTTTTCAACCCTTGACCTACAAGATGCATATTTTCATATCACTATACACCCCGCACACAGACGATTCCTACGGTTCACAGTAGGGAGAGACCACTTCCAATACAGAGTGTTACCATTTGGACTCTCGATGGCTCAAAGAGTCTTTACCAAAACACTGCCATAATAGTAGCATACCTGTGCAGACAGGGAATAATGATATTCCAATACTTGGACGACTGTCTACTGAAGGATCGCACTCAAGCAGAAACAATAAACTTCACACAGAGGACTATAACTAAGGCTAAGATTTTATCACGGATATTTTTACTAAAAGTCACGGACAGGTCATGGGCAATAAATCAAAATTCATGGAAGCCCGTGACCTGTCCCTGACTTTTACTAATAATATCCCTGACAAAAATGGGGAGCCCAGCTGCAGGGTCCCACACTGCCTGCAGAGGTTGGTCAGCTGCGGGGACTGCTCCAAGCTCTGGTGGCACCACCACCTGTGGGGGCTTGGAGCTCCAGAGTTCCCTGGCTTAGAGCTCCAGGGTACCCGTGCCATCTGTGGCAGCCGGGAGCTTTGAAGGACCCCTGGCGCCCATGGCAGCTCGGAAGTCGGAGGCCCCTGATTCCCTCAGTGGCTCAGAGCTCCAGGGCAACCCTGCCACCTGTGGCAGCTTATAGCTCCCAGGTCCCTGCCCCCCGCAGCAACTGGGAGCTCCGAGGGCCCCCTGCCACCTGCATCAGCCGGGATCTGAGGGGAGAGGGCCCCCACTGCGGCCAGGAGCTGTGGCCCCATCACCTGCGGTGGCAGGGAGCACTCCGGGGCCCCCCCCCCGGCACCTGTGGCCATGGGGAGCTGCAGCTTCCAGCCGACAGGGCTGAATTCATGGAAGTTGCTGGAAGTCATGGATTCTGTGACTTCTGCGACCTCCATGAAAAAATAGTAGCCTTAACTATGACACTTTTCCATACATTAGGGTTACAAATAAATGAGAAGAAATCTACTCTAGTTCTGGTTCAACAATTAGAATTTATCAGAGCTTACCTAGACTCAATAGAAGCCAAAGCTTCATTAACAATGACCAGATTCTCCACAATGACCACTCTCATATCAGTAGTCACAAACAGCCCAAGGGTCTTTGCACGCACCTGCCTACAACTATTAGGACACATGGCAGCCTCCATGCACATCTGCACATGCGCTGTCTCCAGGGATGGCTAAGCACAGCATTACATGCCATGTAAGCAAACCCTAAACAAAATCCTGACAATACCACCAAAAGTCCTGCAATCATTACAATGGTGGAGAAACTCATGCTATGTGTGCGTGGGGGTCCTGTTTCAACAGGACCCAACATCCATCCTGATCACTACAGACGCCTCACTGATCGGATGGGGCCACATTTGGATCAACACAAAATCCAAGGAAAATGGTCTTCTGTGGAGACACTATTACACATCAATCTACTTGAATTATGAGCAGTTCGATACACGTGCCAACATTTCCTACCAATGATAAGAAACAAATCGGTAAGAATAATGACAGAAAACATAGCTTGTATGTTCTACATAAACAGGCAGGGAAGAGCTTGATTTCATTCCCTATGCACAGAAGCCATAAAATTATGGAACTGATGCATTACCCACAATATTACCATTACCTAGTTGTACCTCCTGGGCCAACAGAACACGACGGCTGACAAATTGAGCAAACAGTTTTCCCAAGAACACTAATGGGAACTGAACGACGACATCACACAACACATATTCCACACGTGGGGGTCATCACACATCGATCTATTCGCATCACAAAACCACAAATATCCAAGGTTATGCTTGTGAGCAGGACTAGGACCATGATCCCTAGGGGATGCCTTTCTCATCTGATGGATCTCGCCCCCCTGTACACGTTTCCACCGATACCATTAATATCCAGAGTGATACATGAGATATGGAACAACAGAGCCATGGTCATACTGATAGCTCCGACATGGCCCTGACAGACATGATATTCATACCTGAACCACCTGGCACTCTGTGCCCCATACACTCTTTCTCTCCATCGGGATCACCTCTTTCAAGATGGGGGTCAAATTCTTCATCTGAATCTGGGAAAACTCCACCTGAAGGTATGGCTCTTCCTTGGCTCCATTATGATGAACTAACCTGTTCGGAACAGGTTAAAAAGGTGTTTCCAAACAGCAGGAAATTAACACGCATACCTCTTACCGCCAAAAATGGAAGAGGTTCTACATGTGGTGTCACAACAATCACATACCGGCACTTACAGCACCGATTCATTCGATTTTAGAGTATGTTACAATTGAAACAATCAGTCTATCCATTTGTTCACTTAGGGTACACCTCACAGCCATAATCGCTTTCCATCACAAGATAGTTGGTGTTTCATCCTTCACTCCCCTGATTACGAAACATTTCCTCACAGGCATTCAGAACATGTATCCTGAAGTTCGCAACCCTAAACCAGCATGTGTAAACCTGGTCCTCAGAGGCCTTACCAGAGCCCCTTTCGAACTACTTCCTACCTGTTCTTTACTCCATTTATCAATAAAGGTAGCATTCCTGGTTGTGATCACTTCAGCACAAAGAGTAGGTGAAATAGGGGCCCTCATGGCCCACCCTCCATACACCATATTCTTCAAAGACAAAGTGACTATGCAACCACATCCAAAATTTGTACCGATGGTACCTTTATCATTCCATCTTAATCAACTCATCCACCTACCTGTGTTTCATCCTAAGCTGCACGGGTCTACACAGGAGACTACCCTCCACACTCCCGATGTTAGAAGAGTACTAGCATTCTATCTAGATGGAACGAAACCTTACCAAAAGTCACTGAGACTCTTCATTTCCACCATTGAATGATCGAAGGGTGCAGCAATTTCAAAACAAAAACTATTGAAATGGATCTCGAATTGCATCCATTTATGTTACCAAAACCAAAATATAGACAGGGAGCAGACCCCATTCAACGAGATCACTTTTGACCTCGACAACATTTTTACGTAATGTTCCAATCAGAGAACTATGCCACTTTGCCACTTGGGCTTCCGTACACACTTTCACAAACCACTACACAATAACACAGAGCTCAGAAGCTGATGCAATCCTTAGCCTTATGGTACTAGCCTCAACTGTACAGACAACTCCAAAACCCATTCTTCCATAATGGGGCACTGCTCTACAGTCACCTGACATGGAGCACCAACAGAGATAGCACTCGAAGAAGAAGAGAAGGTTACTCACCTTGTGCAGTAACTGAGGTTCTTTGAGATTTGTGTCCCTGTGGGTGCTCCTCTACCCAGCCTCCTCCCCTCTATTTTGGAGTTCGCAGGAGGGACTCTATGGTAGAGGAGGAACTGAGGGGGTCAGGCCGCATGAGCACAAGATGAAGCGCCAACTGCGAGACAGTTACTGCACACATGTGTCCTGACCAGGCACTGCTACTGAAAATCTCTGATTGGCAGCACCGGGATTCCCCGATACCTGAATTGGAGCACTCTCAGGGACACACATCTCAAAGAACCTCACAAGTTACTCACAAGATGAGTAATCTCCTCATATCTAATGACATCAGAGAAGGCACTACTCTGATTGTATTCTAAAGTAAAGGGATAGAAAAATATCTATAATTTACAATGAAAACTCAAAGAAATACAGAAACTCTTTATGTACAAGAGATATGGGGATATAGTGATATTGTTTTAAAATCCATTATTCACCCTGGGTTTAAAAACACGAAATGATCTCTAACCACAAATACTACACTACATTTTGTTCTTTTAAACCAAAGATAACTAAGTATTTCATGATATGTCATTATATAATGGTTTGGATTCCATGCAGCTTGGCTTCAAATAAGAATTACTGATGGAAAATATAAATCAGAAGGATGTTGTGCTTTATTTTTCAGAATTTCAAATGACCAAGATGTCCTAGAAGGTGTAAGTATGCTGTATTTTAAAGTTAAAATTGTGATTTTCCTAGAGCATAGTTTGATGTAAAACCCATTGTTTTATGGAAGACAGTGATTAAATTATTACTGTTTATCCTCATTGCTTCAGCAAAGGAAAAAGATTTTTAAAGAGTCAAAATAAAGTCCAGAAAAGTCACATCTACCCAGCTATATCAGATAGTCTGAGTTCATTTCTCTTGCAGTTATAACACTTACACTTTCAGGAATGTACTATAAAATACAGATGTAAAATGTTAACCATTAGTTACGCATTAGTCTTACCGATTAACCAGCATTAATCAGTAGCCCCAGGGCCAGCTGGCCACCCAGCCGGCTCCAGCGGCCCTTTGCCAGCCAGCCAGTCAGCCGGCCAGCCAGCTGATCCTAGCAGCCCAGCACCAGCCAGAGCGGCCCCAGCCACGTCGGCCAGCCAGATCGGCCCCAGCCGTGCCGGCCGGCCGGATCAGCCCCAGCCCCAGTTGCAGCCATGCTGGCCGACTGGCCCTTTAATTGGTTAACCATTTAAATGAAATATTTTTTTATCGTTTAAATGGTTAACTTTTTAAACAACATTTACATCCCTGCTATAAAAACAAGAGAACTAATTTAATCCAGAAATATTTTGCTTCCACTGTAAGGGGGATAAAACCTAAATTTAAACTTAGTAAATTCACAAGTCCAAGAAATAGAAGACTTCAAATAAATAAAGTCTGGGAAAAATTAAGGGCGTGAACTTGCACAGTGCTGAACATTTCCCTTAGTGCTGAGTAGAGCTGGTCAGAACTTTTCCAACAAAACATAGTTTTATTGGGAAACACTGATTCCTTATAGTGAAATGTTTCACCGTTACTATTACAGATTCAATGAAAATTTTACTGAAACACAGGCAACTTTCCATTGGAAACACGCACCGTGGCAGGGTGCCTATCGGTCCATGGACACCAAGCTGGAGCCAGGGTCTGTGGGGGCGGGCAGGCTTCCTGATCCATTGGCAACAGCCCTTGCTGGAGCCAGGACTTTTTGGGTTGCTAGGCTCCATAGCAGGGAATCACCCAGATCCCATGCTAGAGCCAGGACTCTGCGGATTGACAGCTATCCACATCCTGGCAGCAGCCTTGGGACACCTGCCTGGAGCTGGGACTCTCAGGGCTGATAGGTTCACCGCTCTGCAGCAGGGAATCTGCCTGCCAACCCCCTACCCCCTCCCCCTCCCTGAGCCCCAGCTGGAGAAGGGAGCCTAGCAGCCCCAAGAACCCTAGCTCCAGCACTGGTGGAATCTCCCTGCTGGAGCAGCTAAGTGATATAGGCATTCCTGTCAATTTTCATGCAAGCTGTGCAACTGACAAAAATGTCAATTTCACATTTTGTTTCAGGAACACCATATTTTCATATTTCTGAAATAATATTCAGGGATCTCCAGTTTTCCAGGGAATTTTGAAAAATTTGCTTTGGTTCCAAATTGGGTTGAAAGCAAATTCAAAAATACCAAAACTTTTGTTGAACCAAAATCTCCAAGTTTTAGCAAGCTCTAGTACCGAGTACCCTCCACCAATTTCAAAGAGTGCCCAGCATCTTCCTGGAGTATTTCTTCCTCTCCATTTAGACATTTCAATTCTTTCTTATGTAACAGGGATAACTATAAGTAAGGCTACGTTTTAGTCACAGGTATTTTTAGTAAAAAAAGTGGACAGGTCATGAGCGGTAAACAAAAATTCACGGCTTGTGACCTGTTCATGGCTTGTATTCTTTACCCCTAAATCTTGGGTGCTTGGGGTGTGTGTGTGTGTGTGTATGTGCGCCGCAGGTACTTGGGGGGCGGGGGGATGGCCCGGGGGTGCTGCAGGTGCTTGGGAGGAGGGGGGTGGTCCAGGGGCGCTGCGAGTGCTCTGGGGAAGCAGCCCAGGACCCCCCCTGGTGCTGGTGGGGTTTTTTTTGGCAGGGTTGGGAGGCTCTCTACCCTGCTCCACAGGAGGACCCCTGCTGGTGCTGTGGGGGAGTTGACGGGGCTGGGAGGCTCCCTACCTGGCTCCATGTGGCTCCCTGGAAGTGGCGACATGTCCCTCCTTCGACTCCTAGGTGGAGACGTGGCCGGGGGGCTCCGCATGTTGCCTCTGCCCTGAGCACCGTCTCCGCAGCTCCCATTGGCTGGGAACTGAGGCCAATGGGAGCTGCGGGGGCAGTGCCTGTGGGCGGGGGCAGTGCACAGAGCCACCTGGCTGAGCCTCTGCCTAGGAGCTGAGGGGATATGTCGCCGCTTTGGGGACTCTCCCCGAGGTAAGCGCCGCCTGGAGACCTCACTCCTTCCTGCACCCCAATCTCCATGACTTCCATGACCTCCGTGACAAACTGGCAGCCTTAATTATAAGAGGTAAACTGAAATCAGGATATCTTGTTCTTGCAAGTAACTAACATAATATGTCTGTACTTAGAAATACCAGAAGATTCAAAATGAATATCAGTTGCTAGCAGAAGAAAAACAGATAATGGAGAATGAACTTCAAAAGATGAGAGAGGAAGAAAAGCTAGGGGTTAGTATAAACATACAAAGTGGCAAAAATAAGTCTGTTGTTCAAAATAGCAACTGTTGATTGATACCAGAAAAATGCCTTCAGAATGTCTTGTGTTTATCTAGTGTAAGTAAATACAAGAAAATATAACATCTTCTCTCCTGTCTTTTTTAAACACTTATTTTTTTGAAGTACTGATACATATTCCCACTTGTGGGATGCATCCTCAGCCCCAGTGGTGCTGAACTCTAGGACCCTTCTGGAAAGCATAGTCCTTTTACCTCATTGAAAATTTTGAGCCAAGGTTGTTAAAAAGGCCCCGTGGATGCCTGTAGTCTCACTTTGTCCCTTTGCATGACAAGCTGAAGATGTAGGGACCTTCTCTGGGGTGTTGTCTTTTTAATTTAAAACTTCCCTAACTTTTTTTGTTCTATTATGTGCATACTGTTGCACACCTAGAGCTAGATTGTAACAGCTGTACCAGAACAGATGTAACTGTGCCACTCCAGCAGCAGTGCAAAGAAGGTATCATGGATTTCAGAGTATGGTATGCTTTGAAACCCTTCTGCAATCTCTTGTGAGTGCATCCTTCACTCCAGGACAATCCTGCAACACTGCCACTCTCAGACCAGGTTTCCTAGGCTTCAGCACCCCTGTTTCAGATTGTTCTGTTAAAAGGGCCAATTTGGGTAGCTCACTGCAGGAGTCATCTTTCTTGGGAGCTTTGTAACAAACAAACAAACAAACAAAAATAAAAAGTACGCAGCAACACAGTTCAGTCTTTGTAAAATGCTGAGCATGTGGGTAAGAGCCACCACCCAGATACCTGGGAAAGGAGTCTCTGTAATAACTCAGAGCCTTCCTCATCTAGTGTCCCATCTCCAACCATGGGAGATATTTGCTAATAGCAATTGCAGATGGGCTCTATGCCATTGTAGGCATCCTCATCATACCATCGCCTCCATAAACTTACCAAGCTCAGTCCTGAAGCAAGTTCGGTTTTTACCCCCCACTCCTAGTGGAAAGCTGTTCTAGAACTTCAGTCCTCTTTATCTGATTTCAAGCCTAAACTTGTTGACGGCCAGTTTATATCCATTTGTTCTTGTGCCAACATTGGCCTTTAAATAACTCTTCTTCCTCTCTGGTGTTTATCCCTCTGATGTATTTATAAAGAGTAATCATATCTTCCCTCAGCCTTCATTTTTTAAGGCTGAACAAGCCAAGCTCCTTAAGTCTCCTCTTGGAAGGCAGGTTCTCCATTCCTCTGCTCATATTAGCAGCCTTTCTCTGTACCTGTTCCAGTTTGAATTAATTGTTCTTAAACATGGGAGACCAGAATTGCATACAGTATTCTTGATTAGGTCTCACCAGTGCCTTGTACAATTGTAACAACACTTCCTTATTGCTGCTGGAAATATCTCTTCTAATGCATTCTGGGATTGTATTTGCCTTTTTCACAGCTGCACCACATTGGCAGCTCATAGGCATCCCATGATGGATCAATACCCCAGGTATTTCTCCTCCTCTGTCGCTTCCTATTGATAAGTCTCCAATGTATAGCACAAATTCTTCCTGTTAGTCCCTAAGTGCATGAGGTTGCACTTTGCATTATTAAATTTCATCCCATTTCTATTACTCCAGTTTTCAAGGTCACCTAAATCTCCTTGTATGATATTCTAGTCCTCCTCCATATTGGCAGTATTTCCCAACTTTGTGTCATCTGTATATTTTATTAGCACACTCCCACTTTTTGTGCCAAGGTCATTAATGAAAATATTAAATTAGATTGGTCTCCCTGTGTCCCCAACACCACTCACTGTCTTGCTCCTTATTAAGGAGGAAGATGAGGAAGAACAGGGAGCTATTCCCCCACTGGTTCCTATCCATCAGGAGTCAGTCAACCCAGGAGTCTCTCCTGAGGCATATTATGGTGTCCTCAGGTACTTACAGTGGTATGGGGCCCCCCTATGCTGCTCCCATCCTAATGAGCATACTGGACTCCATGGGTCATATGCCCCACACAAGGGGGGACTGCCCGCCACAGCCAGACCCAGCACACAATAATTCCCCACAACTTCTGTACCAGCACCCTCAGTGGTACCAGGGGAAGAGGAGGAAGAACCCCTGCTCCTGCAGGGGACATTACCTACCCACTTGCCATCATTGTCCACAGAGGATACCTTTATGCCTCCTCCCACTAATATAGGGGATGATTTCAAACTGTTCCATGGCTTATTTGAGAGGGTGACCCTCTCTGAACATCTCTTTTGAGGAGGTCCCCATGATACAGCATGGGCTAGTGGATTTTTTGCATACATCCACTTTGTTTAAAAAAATGCCCTTCACATGAATGAGGCACTGATGGACCCTGTAAGGGTCATTCTGTGGACCCCTGTGGCTGCCCGTCCAGCCGGCAGGAGGTCCGACAGGAGGTGTGTACCAACAAAGGGCGCAGACTTCGCATCCAGCGCCTAATTTCTTAGCGATAGATGCAGTCCAGCGGCGTGGCATGCAACAACAACCCAGAAACACAACTCATGATAAGGACTGGAAAAGACTTGATCAGTTTTGGCAATAAGGCTTACTCCTTATGCCTGATAAGGCTATGAGATATTACTAATGAAATACAACTATACAAACTACACAAAAATGTCCTAATTGATTAATTTTATTGCCAAGAACAAGGGAGAACATTTCGCAGCACTTGATTCTGAGGACAGGGCTGCAACATCTGTGTCAATGGTGGTTGTAATGAGAAGGGCCTCATGGCTCTATCTTTCTGGCTTCCACAAAGAGGTGCAATCCACGGTGGAAAACTTGCCAGCCCAAATTATTCACCAAAAAGACAGACGACTCACTCCACTCACTCACGGACTCATGAACGACTCTCCGATCCTTGAGAATCTATAACCGCAAACCCAAGAGGAAACAGAGGAACTACTTTACATCCCAACGATACCACCACCCAATGTATTCACAACAACAGCGGTGATTTGACTTACAGGTCACAGACATGGGCCCTGAGAGGACAACAATCTACTTCTCAAGTTGCTGCATCCCAACCATCAACCTCCAATAACACTGGTCTACAATTTTTGAGAAGTCGTCTGCTTCAGAGATAAAATGTGCTATTTATTATGTATTTTGATGTGCTGAATTCAAATATGACAATTAAAACAACTGATTGGCTACTGTTTCTAAGATATTTAAGTTTTTACATTTTATGTCTATGCATATTGTGTAGATAGTAGAGTTTTAATAATAAATTGTAAACCTAGGTCTTTTCATGTGTTTATGGTTGCTTTACATGATAATATTTCACCTGTCCTGTTTATGTAACACTTTAAAAATCAGCAAAAGGGTTATATAAATACAATTTATTACGAAACAAAAGGCAAAAAACTATTATGTACATAGTTTAGTCCTATTCAGTGTCTACTCAGCGCTTCTTGGCTTGTCTCTTGTATTCATTAAATGGAGCATCTCTTCTCACTGTCCAGCAATAGTCTGCAAGCATTGATGGGCTCCATTTGCCCTGATAGCATTTCTGCATTGTTGCAATGTCCTGGTGAAATCGCTCGCCGTGCTCGTCGCTCACTGCTCCGCAGTTCGGTGGGAAAAAGAAATCTAGATGAGAGTGCAAAAAATGTATCTTTAGTGACATGTTGCAACCAAGGCTTTTGTATGCCTTGAGGAGGTTTTCCATCAACAACCTGTAGTTGTCTGCCTCGTTGTTTCCAAGAAAATTTATTGCCACTAACTGGAAGGCTTTCCATGCCGTCTTTTCCTTGCCACGCAGTGCATGGTCAAATGCATCATCTCGAAGAAGTTCACGAATCTGATGACCAACAAAGACACCTTCCTTTATCTTAGCTTCACTTAACCCTGGAAATTTTCCACGGAGGTACTTGAAAGCTGCTTGTGTTTTGTCAATGGCCTTGACAAAGTTCTTCATCAGACCCAGCTAGCTTGATGAGTAAGGGTGGTAACAAAATCTTCCTTGATTCAACAAGTGGTGGATGCTGAACACTTTTCCTACCAGGTTCCAATGACTGTTGGAGTGGCCAATCTTTCTTGATGTAGTGGGAATCTCTTGCACGACTATCCCATTCGCAGAGGAAACAGCAGTACTTTGTGTATCCAGTCTGCAGACCAAGCAAGAGAGCAACAACCTTCAGATCGCCACAAAGCTGCCACTGATGTTGGTCATAGTTTATGCACCTCAAAAGTTGTTTCATGTTGTCATAGGTTTCCTTCATATGGACTGCATGACCAACTGGAATTGATGGCAAAACATTACCACTATGCAGTAAAACAGCTTTAAGACTCGTCTTCGATGAATCAATGAACAGTCTCCTCTCATCTGGATTGTGAACGATGTTGAGGGCTGCCATCACACCATCGATGTTGTTGCAGGCTACAAGATCACCTTCCATGAAGAAGAATGGGACAAGATCCTTTTGACGGTCACGGAAAATGGAAACCCTAACATCATCTGCCAGGAGATTCCACTGCTGTAGTCTGGAGCCCAACAGCTCTGCCTTACTCTTGGGTACTTCCAAATCCCTGACAAGGTCATTCAGTTCACCTTGTGTTATGAGGTGTGGTTCAGAGGAGGAGGATGGGAGAAAATGTGGGTCCTGTGACATTGATGGTGCAGGACCAGAAGTTTCATCCTCTTCCTCGTCTGACTCAAGTGAGAATGATTCTGGTGCATCAGGAACCGTGAGTCCTTCTCCGTGGGGTACTGGGCGTATAGCTGATGGAATGTTTGGATAATGCACAGTCCACTTTTTCTTCTTTGACACACCTTTCCCAACTGGAGGCACCATGCAGAAGTAACAATTGCTGGTATGATCTGTTGGCTCTCTCCAAATCATTGGCACTGCAAAAGGCATAGATTTCCTTTTCCGGTTCAACCACTGGCGAAGATTTGTTGCACAAGTGTTGCAGCATATGTGTGGGGCCCACCTCTTGTCCTGATCTCCAATTTTGCAGCCAAAATAAAGGTGATAGGCTTTCTTAACCATAGTGGTTATACTGCGCTTGTATGATGCAAAAGTCACTTCACCACAAACATAGCAGAAGTTATCTGCACTGTTCACACAAGTACGAGGCATCTCTGCTCACTTTGGCTAAACAGAAATGTGTCCCTTTGCAAAACCAAACACTGACAAATAAGAGAGCACGACACTGTATGATTTCTAGAGCTGATATAGGGCAATTTGTTCAGCAGAGTGATGTAAGTTTCGTTATGATTGCATCATCCATGACTTCTAGGAATAACATGATGCAATTCATATCATGTATGACGCAATACCAGCTTCAGATTGCATCATTCATTGTTTTGCCTAAAAAGCAAGTACTGTCCAAACCCAGTCATAGATTTATTCATAGATCCAGTCAAAGATGTATTTTAGTCATTTCTGGTTTAAATTGAGATCCCTTCCCTTTATAACTCACTTATCCTCCGCCATTCCCAAGTCAAGGGTCATATATACTGACCCAATAGCATAGCTTGAAAACTAGAGCCAATCAACAATTTTAAGCATCATTTTTGTTCTCAGTGACCCAGAATTAGTAAAGTTTGACTACATTTATTTCAGAAGCATTTTGGCTGTAGAGCAGTGTAATTCAACAAGTTCGTCAGAAACACAATGATTCAAGATGGTCACACTATACACTATAAGCGACTGTCTGCTAAAAGCATTAACCTAGCAGCCAGCATTGCAGGCCACTGAACAGGTGGTAACCCTCTTCATGAATCTGGGCTTCCTAATCAATCCCGACCAGCCCACTCTAACAACAGTGCAAGACCTGGACTTCATTGGGGCCCACCTCAACTCTATTGAGGCCATAGCCTCACTACCGAGACAACGTTCTCTCACTCTCACCAGCCTCATACCCACTGTGCAAAATAGCCCACAGGTATCTGCCAGGACTTGCCTCCAACTCCTTGACCACATGGCAGCCACAACATTTGCTGTCAGACACACCAGATTAAACATCTGTTGCCTACAAGGAATGCTATGTATCAGCTTTGTTCCACACAGGTACAACATAAATAAGCATCCCACAATGTCAGGCAAAATAAAGGACCCCCTTCTCTGGTGGGCAAAACTAACCAACGTATGCACGGGGGCATCCTTCATTCAGATCACAAATGCCTCACTCCTGGGATGCTGAGCACACCTGCACCCACATTCTATATAGGGCCATTGGTCCCCTGCAGAATCCCTTCAACATATAAACCGATTGGAACTTCAAGCTGTCTGCAACGCTTGCTCCCAATTCCTGCCACTCATCAAAGACAAGGCTATTTGAAACCTTAGCTTGTATGTATTATATATACAGACAAGGGGGAGCACAGTCACAGTACCTCTGTGCGCAAGCCATAAAACCCTGATGATGGTGCATCAGACACAATATCCACACACAGCAGATACCCTCAGCAGACAAAATTTTCAGAACTGTGAAGGGAGCTCGACAACACAGTACTCCTGCATGTATTTCAACACTGGGGGTTCCCCACAGTAGACTTTTTTACAACTGCACAAAATACCAAATCCCCTCGTTTTCGCTCTGGTGCAGGTCTCGGTGTGCAATCGTTAGGCAATGCATTCCTCCTCGAGTGGAATGTTCCCTTTCTCTATGCCTTCCCTCCTATTTCTCTCTTGAACCAAGCGATCCACAAGATCAGGCTGGATGGGCCACAGTAATTCTACTAGCATGGTCTCGCCAAACCATGGTATCCTTACCCGCCATGCGTCCATGAATCGCACTCCCACTTCTGTCTCACCCACTGTCCCAGGACTCAGGCCGTGTCCTGCATCCACAGAAACTCCATCTCAGAACCTGGCTCCTCCATGGCTCACAGAACCTGAGCTGACCTGTTCAGAGGAGGTATAAAATATACTGTTACACAGTTGAACAGAAATGAACTGTCACCCATACAACCTGAAGGGGAGACAAGTTAAGGCCTGATGCCAACTAAAATGGATGATTTCCATCCCACGGACATTATCCTCTATGTGTTACCTATTAGAACTCAAATGGTCAGACCTATCCATGAACTCAATAAAAGTCCATCTACCTACCATCACAGCATTTCATCCCAAGGTGGATTGCCATTCCGTCTTTACCCATTTATTGACCCAATGTTTCCTCAGAGGACTCAATAATGCCTACCCTGAACTACATGAGCCTACTACACCATGGGACCTGAACCTGGTCCTTTGGATCATCCCCTCTTCCCCGTTTGAACCCAGGATGACATAATCACTGCTACACCGTTCTATGAAAGTAGCATTTCTTGTGGCAATGACATCTGTCAGATGTGTGGGAGACCTGTGGGCTTTCATGGCGAAACCCCCAGACATGGTCTTCTTTGAGGATAAAGCCTCAGACCACACCCCTAAACTCCACACAGATAGAACACATTACACACTTCATAATCTTGATGTTCGGAGGGCATTGGCTTGTTACATAGACAGGACTAAACCATCCCATAAATCACCCAAACTGTTTCTATCCATCACTGAATGTTCCAAAAGGAGCACCATCTCTAAACAAAGACTTTCCAAGTAGATCCATAATCGCACAAAACTCTGCTATCATCAGTGCAACTGCCAATCCCTCATGGGGATTCACTCACATCCCACTAGAGCCTTATCAGCCTCCACGGTTTCCCTGCACAATGTACCTATCACAGACATTTGTAGAGTTGCTACTTGGGCCTCAGCCCATACCTTTAGACAGCACTAGGCCTTGGAGCCACAGGCAACATCTGATACCTTCTTCGGATGCTCTGTACTATTGGAGGTCACGACTTCAACTCCGAAGCCCCTCCTTCCATCGGATGGCACTGCTCTGTAGTCACCTAAAGTGGAGCACCCACAGGGACAGCACTCGAAGAAGAAGAGAAGGTTACTCACCTTGTGCAGTAACTGAGGTTCTTTGAGATGTGTGTCCCTGTGGGTGCTCCACTACCCTTCCTCCTCCCCTCTATTTTGGAGTTTCCGTATTAGTCTCTGCAGCAGAGAAAGAACTGAGTGGGGGTTGGTCGCACAGCATCGGTTAACTGCCTGCAGCAGCGCGAGGCAGGGACCACGCATGTGCGAGCCAACCGGGCACTGCTACCAAAAGTCTCCGACTACGAGCGCCGGGGCACACCGACAGCTAAAGTGGAGCACCCCCAGGGACTCATATCTCGAAGAACCTCAGTTACTGCACAAGGTGAGTAACCTTCTCTTTCCCAGATCACTTTTCCCCCTCTTTCTTAGAGATAGTTACTATATTTGCAATTCTCCAGTCATAGGATAGGACCCCGAAGCTTACAGATTCGTTAAAAATCCTTGCTATTGTCCTTGCAATTTAATCTTCCAGTTACTTGAATATTGTTGGATGGAGATTATCTGTGCCCCCTGATTTGATTCCATTAAGCTGTTTTAGTTTAGCTTTCACCTCGGATATGATCATTTCAATTTCTGTATCCTTGTTCCCTTTAGCCATCCTGCCACTATCCCCAGTTCCTCATTACATTTACTGAAAATTGAGGCAAACTATTCATTTAGACGTTGTGCCATACATAGATTATCTTTAATCTCAACCTTGTCCTCAGTATTTAGTAGTCCCACTTGTTCTTTCCTTGTTTCTTTTTTATTTATACGTTCAAACAACCTTTTATTATTGGTTTTAATTTCTTTTGCATGGTACAGCTCTGCTTGGCTTTTGGCAGTTCTCGCTTTTCCCCTACCCTTTGACCTCCAAGAGGTAGCTTTCCTTGCTGATCTATCCCTTTCACCATTCCTTATTGGCTTTCTGTTCTCTCTTAATAATCTGTTTAAGATGCTTGTTCACCCAGTTTTGTCTGCAATCCTCCTCTACAAACTTTCCCCCCTTGCTTGGGATGCAGGCTCCAGATACTTTAAATCAAAGTTTCAGAAACTAATTCTAAGCCTCCTCCACATTCAGATCCTTGAGTTCTTCAGTCAAGTCCACTTCCCTAAGTAATTCCCTTAAATTTTTAAGGTTTGCCCTTTTGAAATCAAGGTCCCTAGTTGCAGACTTATTTTTGTTTATCCTTCCATTTAGTTTAAACTGAATTAACTCATGATCACTTGAATCAAGGCCCTAGTCTACACTACAAGTTTAGTTTGAATTTAGCAGCATTAGATCGATTTAATCCTGCACCTGTCCACACGACGAAGCCATTTTTGTCGACTTAAAGGCTCTTAAAATCTATTTCTGTACTCCCCCCGACAAGGGGATTAGAGCTGAAATCGACCCTGCTGGGTCGAATTTGGGGTAACGTGGACTCAATCCGACGGTATTGGTCTCCGGGAGCTATCCCAGAGTGCTCCATTGTGACCGCTCTGGACAGCACTCTCAACTCAGATGCACTGGCCAGGTAGACAGGAAAAGCCCTGCAAACTTTTGAATTTCGTTTTGGCCAGCATAGCAAGCTGATCAGCACAGGTGACCATGCAGAGCTCATCAGAACAGGTGACCATGGAGTCCCAGAATCGCAAAAGAACTCCAGTATGGACCGAACGGGAGGTACTGCATCTGATCGCTCTATGGAGAGACAAATCAGTGCTATCCGAACTCCGTTCCAAAAGACGAAATGCTGGAAAATTTGAAAAAATCTCCAAGGGCATGAAGGACAGAGGTTATAACAGGGACCCGCAGCAGTGCTGCATGAAGCCTACCAAAGAACCAGAGAGGCAAATGGCCGCTCTGGGTCAGAGCCCCAGACATGCCACTTCTATGATGAGCTGCATGCCATTCTAGGGGGTGCCCCTACAACTACCCCACCCCTGTGCTTCCCTCCTCCCCCACCCGTCCAGGGCTACCTTGGCAGTTATCCCCCCATCTGTTTGATGAATTAATAAAGAATGCATGACGTTGAAACAACAATGACTTTATTGCCTCTGCAAGCGGAGATCAAAGCGGGGAGGGGAGGGCGGTTGGCTTACAGGGAAGTAGAATGAACCAAGGGGGCGGGTTTTCATCAAGGAGAAACAAACAGAACTTTCCCACCGTAGCATGGCCAGTCATGAAACTGGTTTTCAAAGCTTCTCTGATACACAGCGCACCCTGCTGTGCTCTTCTAACTGCTCTGGTGTCTGGCTGCATGTAATCAGCGGCCAGGTGATTTGCCTCAACCTCCCACCCTGCCATAAACGTCTCCCCCTTACTCTCACAGATATTGTGGATCACACAGCAAGCAGTAATAATGATGGGAATATTGGTTTCGCTGAGGTCTAACCAAGTCAGTAAACTGCACCAGTGAGCTTTTAAATGTCCGAAGGCACATTCTACCACCATTATGCACTTGCTCAGCCTATAGTTGAACTGCTCCTTACTACTGTCCAGCCATGGAAGCAAGGGGTAGGCTGGGGTAGGTGTGACCACGCGGTACTGCCGACTGGGAGAGCAGCCTGAGGCAGAAGCCTCCAGCTGGCATGATATTCTAGACAGGACTGAATCTCCATTAGACGAAACTTAAGAGAATGACCTGGAGTCATTCTCATTTTTGTCCAGGCGCTCCTGACCGACCTCACCGAGGCTGGCCAGGAGCACCCATGTCTGCCCAGGCGCCCCCGACCAACCTAACCGAGGTCGGCCAGGAGCACCCATGGGACGACGACAACGGCTCCTGACCGACCTCACCGAGGCTGGCCAGGAGCACCCATGTCTGCCCAGGCGCCCCCGACCAACCTAACCGAGGTCGGCCAGGAGCACCCATGGGACGACGACAACGGCTAACAGTCGTATTGCACCATCTGCCGTCCGCAAGGCAAGGCAAGGGGATGCTGCTGTGTAGCACTGCAGTACCGCGTCTGCCAGCAGCACCCAGGAGACATACAGTGACAGTGAGCTGAGTGGGCTTCATGTTTGTCGTAGTATGTCGTCTGCACGGGTAACCCCAGGAAAAAAGGTGAGAAACGATTTTTTGCCGTTGCTTTCACGGAGGGAGGGGGGGCCTGATGACATGTACCCAGAACCACCTGCAACAATGTTTTTACCCCATCAGGCATTGGGAGCTCAACCCAGAATTCCAATGGGCAGCGGAGACTGCGGGAACTGTGGGATAGCTACCACAGTGCAATGCTCTGAAAGTCAACGATGGCTGTGTGCATCCACAGTACCGAGGCTGACTTAATGCGCTTAGTGGGGACACACACAATCAACTGTATCAAATCGATTTCTAAAAAATCGACTTCTATTAAATTGATCTAATTTTGTACACAAAGTTATCCATAATCAGTTCTTCTGTGATGTCCTTGCTATTTACCAATACTAAATCTCAAATAGCATAACTTCTTGGTGAAG
The DNA here is from genome assembly GCF_027887155.1 of Malaclemys terrapin pileata. Classification (NCBI taxonomy): domain Eukaryota; kingdom Metazoa; phylum Chordata; order Testudines; family Emydidae; genus Malaclemys; species Malaclemys terrapin. The sequence continues at coordinate 257,918,082 of NC_071506.1, forward strand.
AAATCTGACTGCTATCACATCCAGGATTATGTGGGCCCTACCATTATTAGTAGAATTTGTCCTCCAATCCATATCTGGGAAGTTAAAGTCTCCCATAATTGCACAATTCCCAGTAGTATTTATTTCATTAAAAATATTAAAGTCTTTATCCTATTCAAATTGGATTCTGTGGGTCTGTAGCAGACCTCCCCAACCACTATCCCAGTGGAGCCTCTGTTACTATTTTCCCCCAAAGTGATTTTAACCCAAACAGATTCAGTTTTCTCCATTCTGTCACTTCTAATTTCTTTATGGTCTACCTCGTCATTAATATACAATGCTACACCATGACCTTTACCTTTATTTCTCTCTTCCTTCAACAGCACATAACCTTCACTAGCTGTATTCCAGTTATGACTACTATTCCACCCTGTTTCCAGTATCCCTATAATATTTGATTTCACTTCTTGCACCAGTAGTTCTAATTCTTCCATTTGTTTTATATGTTCTGTGCTTTGGTGTACAGACATTTTAGCTGTTTTTGCTTAGCTTCACCCAGTTTCCTCTCCAGATTAGGTATAGTCATTTACTGCCAGTATTACCTACCTGATTAAAACAACAAGGAGTCTGGTGGCACCTTAAAGACTAACAGATTTATTTGGGCATAAGCTTTCGTGAGTAAAAACCTCACTTCTTCGGATGCTTTACTCACGAAAGCTTATGCCCAAATAAATCTGTTAGTCTTTAAGGTGCCACCAGACTCCTTGTTGTTTTTGTAGATACAGACTAACACGGCTACCCCCTGATACTTACCTACCTGATTGTTACTGTCCTTGGTATTGGCACTGTTTTTCCTCTTGTTGTCCATTCTCCTACACTCTGTTATTCCTTTCCCCATTGCTGTATAATCTTTTACTTGATTTGCCTCCCACTCAATATTAGAATTAGGCGTGGAGATTACATGAGCATCTCCAAACAATCTCCTCTGAAATCTTAGTTGAAAGCTCTTTTAATCAGTTGTGCCAACCTCCATCCCAGGAGTCCATCCCATGAGAACAATCCTCTATCTGTGAATGCCTCCCAGTGGTTGAACATTCCAAAGCCCTCCTTTATACCACTATTACTTTAGCCATCAGTTGATCATCATAATCTTGTCATGCCTTTGCTCTCATCCTCAAGGGACAGGTAGAATCCCACTGAAGATAACCTCAGCTTCCCTTCCTTTGAGCAACTTCTTCCTTGTTCCCAGCAAGGATCTAGCACTATGATTTGTTCCCATGTGGAGGCCAATCAGTGAATTCTTTTCCGCTGCCATTAAGATCCTTTTCCACCACATCCAATATCTTAATCCCAGGTAGACAACACAACCTTCTGTTCTCCAGATCAGCTCTGGTGACAGGCCTGACTGCTCTTGGTAGGGAATCCCCAATCACATAGATCTGCCTGTTTCCGGTATTGGTGCAACTCTCAGACCTTCCTCCTTCTGGCTGCAAGTCTTGTCACCTGTTCTCACTTACAGATTTCTGCAGGTAATCTTCTATTTTCCTGGGGCTCCAAAATCTGGCTTTGTTGTAGGACTGGCTGCTCTTCTTTTCTTCCTTGCTCTCATCTTCTGTTACTGCCTGCCTGTCCTCTTCATTTTGCAGCTCAGAGAACCTGTCCTGAGCTCTCTTTTTCCTTTACTAGCTGGTCTTTTCCTCTGCCTTGTTCTTGTAGTCCCATGCTTCCACAGACTTCTTTCTTCATCCAGCTTGCTACCCTCACAGTTCTCTAGTCCAGCATATGCCTGCAAGTCTTGAGTTTTCCCTTCAGCCTTCTCTCCCCTTCCCTCCATCATGCTGTCAAACCCCCTCAAACTCAATCACAGTTTCTAGCTGCATCTCCAAATTTTGGATCTTCACTTACCATTAGTTCTATCTGGCAGCATAGCAAACAAATGAAGTACCTTTCAGGTAGCCTCTCCAGAATAATGTACATTCTGCAGCTTCCACATCCAGTTATCTTCAGTTCTTCTCGAGTGCTTGTTCATGTCGATTCCAATCAGGTGTATGCTCGCACACGTGCATGTTAGCTGGAAGATTTTTCCCTTGGCAGCATTCGTCAGGTTGGCTGGGTGCCCCCTGGAGTCATGCCCTCATGCTGCCTAATATATAGCCCTGCTAACCCGCCACCCCTTCAGTTCCTTCTTACTGCCAGTGACGGCGGCTGAAACTTCCCTTGGCTCTTGCTTAGCAAGTTCTCGTTTTCTCTGTATATAGTTAGTTAGTTAGTTTGTAGTACCAGTTAAAGTTTAGTATAGTATAGTTGTTGGGGGTTCCCCCCCACCTCCGGCCCGGCACCATGGCATGCCGCAGTCCCTGGGATTTAAGAACTGTGTGGCTTGTGCCAAGTGCATGCCTAAGAGCGACCCGCACTCGTCGTGTCTCAGGTGCCTGGGGGAGACCCATCAGAAAGATGGCTGTAAGATCTGCTGCGAGTTCCTCCCGAGACCACTTAAAGAACGGGAACAGCGGCTGAAGGTGATCCTCATGGAGGCTGCCTTGCGCCCCCAATCTGACCCGGGCTCGAGAGACCCGACCCTGTTGGCATCGTCCTCGATGTGGAGTGCCCCGGCGCCGTCCATGTCTTCGGCACCGAAGGACACCAGAGACGCCTGACACCGCCAGGGCTCCTCTCGGGGCCCATCTGACAGTAGGCACCACTCCCATTCACCGGTGCTTCAAAAAAAGAGAAAGCCAGATGACCACTATTCTCCGGCTAAGCCTTGAGAAATGCGATCCTAGGCGGGCCACTCCTTGGCGTCTCCTTCCGGGGCCATGTTGACTCCTGCCCAGGTGAGGCAGTCGAGTCCGGCCTGACCTCGATTCCCGGTGCCTACATGGCAACTTCAGCTCCCGTCCACGCCAGAAGCATATCAAACTGCCAGAGATCTCCTTCACCTGACAGCACCCTTCTCGCCTGCCAGGGAGGAACCCTCAGCACTGACGGAGCCCCGTCCTCCGGTGCATTCGAAAGGAAAGTCGGCTATGATGTCGAGGCACTCTCCTTCGCCTTGTCTTTCGGCACCTACACGATCCGATAAAGAGCCTTCCTGCTCCCCGAGCTCTCAACGTTCGAGGCACTGAGAATCGGCTCCTCCATGGTCTTCAGTGTCTGAGACCTTGGAGTCAGAGCTCGACTCCTACCGCTCAAGTAGGAGCAGGATCCATAGAGTGAGGTCTGGCAGAGATAGAAGGGTAGTAGGTGTGGCCTCCGCAGTGGCAGAACCCACCTCAGTGGCCCTTCTGGACTCCCTGGGCTTACCACAAGGGCCAGGGAAGAACCCAGGGCCCACGCTCAGCGACGTCTTCAGTCGCCTCCGTCACTTTGGTGCTGCCTTCCGCCATGCACCCAGCACCTAAGGTCTCAACGCCCTTCCTGCCAGTGCCGTCGTCGACTCCGGCACCGTGCCCAACTCCGACTTCCGCCTTAATGACGTCGTCACACCCATCTCCCATGCCTGCACCTTTGTGACGTTGACCTCGATGTCGGCACCAGGCCCCCCAACACCAGCAGCTCTTGTGAACGTGCCAATTCAGCTCCCTCCTGTGAGGTTGATGCCAATGTTGCCTACGATGTCTATGGCCCTGGCACATGACCTGTCTGGGGCAGACGGTAGGGAGCTTCCACCACTGGCACACGCTTCCTCCTCCTCGTCGCCGGACGAAGTGTTGACAGGGTCGACCATAGCTCCTGCGTTAGAGGACATCAAAAGTTCTACAACAGTTGCTCCGCAGAGCTGCCCAAGGCTTGGGCATCAAGGCCGAGGAGGTGGTCGAGGAAGTGGATCCCATGGTGACATCTTAGCACCCTAGGGGCCCTCACAGGTAGCGTTACCCCTCATAAAAACAGTGGTGGACACCACAAAAACCCTGTGGCAGACACCGGCATCTCTGCCACCCACTGCTAAATGCAATGAGCACCAGTATTTCGTCCTCTCCAGAGGCTTTGAGCATCTCTACTCTCACCCACCTCTGTACTCCTTGGTCGTTGATGCGGCTAACCAGCGGGAGAGACAAGGCTTCCAAGGTCCTTTCCCCCAAAATAGGGACGCTAAACGCCTGGACCTTGTGGGTGGGAAAATCTACTCCACTGGTGGGTTACAACTCTGTACTGCTAACTAGCAGGCCATTGTAAGCAGGTATTTCTATAATACCTGTGCTTCCATGACTAAGTTTATGGAGCTCGTCCATTCAGACTCTCGGTATGAGTTCACCGCCTTGGTGGAAGAAGGGAAATTAGTTTCCTGCACACGGCCTTAGATGCTGCAGATGCAACCACAAGAGTCATGGCAACAGCTGTGGCTATGCGACGGGGGGCCTGGTTGCAAGTCTCAGGCTTACCCTATGAAGTCCAACAAATGATTCAGGACCTTCTGTTTGAGGGTGAGATTCTGTTTTCAGAGAAGACGGATAAACGGCTTCACAGCCTAAAAGACTCCCGAGCCACCCTCAGATCCTTGGGCTTGCATACCCCACCACTCAGCGGAGACACTTCCACCCACAACCTCCTCAAAGGTTCCAGCAGCAGAACCACCAGGACAATTCTAGGAGGAGGAACCAGAGCGGTAGGAAAAGACAACATCCCTCTGCTAATCAAGGCCAGCCAAAACTGCTCTCTGGCCCTAAACCTCCATTTTGAAGGTGTGGTTGAGGACGGTGCACCAGCCCAGAGACTGGATTCACCCCACCTTACCTTCTCCTCCCGACTATCCCCTTTCTACCGTTCATGGTCCGGTATAATTTTGGACCGCTGGGTACTTCGCACGGTGGAAAGGGGATGCTCCATCCAATTCCATGCCCTCCCACCCTGCCACCCCCCTTCCTCGTCCCTCTTCAGGGACCCTTCTCACGAGCAACTTCTCATTCAGGAGGTGCAATCGTTCCTAGAGTTGGGGACTTTGGAGGAGGTTCCACTGGAACACAGGGACGAGGGTTTCTACTCCCGCTACTTCCTAATACTGAAAGCCAAAGGCAGTCTAAGGCCTATCCTGGACCTGCACAACCTCAACAAGTTTGTGAGGAAACTCAGGTTCTGCATGGTCTCCTTCACTGGATCCAGCAGACTGGTATGCCGCCCTCGACTTGAAGGACACGTATTTTCACATAGTGATAGCGCAAAACCACAGAAAGTACCTCAGGTTTGTGATCAACGGTTCCCATTACCAATTTACTGTTCTCCTGTTTGTCCTGTCAGCAGCACCTCGAGTATTCACTAAGTGCATGGCAGTCGTCACTGCCTTTCTGCAGAGACATCAGGTACTGGCGTTCCCATACCTTGATGATTGGCTGATCAAAGGCCGATCCAGGACTCAGGTGGAAGATCAGGTGACATCCATCAGAGCCACCTTCGAGAATCTGGGCCTCCTACTGAACAAGGTGAAATCGACTCTGTCCCCGGTCCAAAGGATAGAGTTCATGGGGCGCTCCTGTACTCAACTCAAGCCAGAGTGTTCCTCCCGGAGGCGAGATTCCAGGCCCTTGATGCCATGATCCAGGGACTCAGGAAGTTCCCCACCACCACCACGAGAAATTGTCTCAACCTGCTCGGCCATATGGCGGCCTGTACAAATGTGGTTCGGCACGCCATACTCAGGCTTCGATCACTACAGTCGTGGCTTGCGTCAGTGTACCTGCCTACCAGGGACAGCTTGGACAGGATCGTGACCCTGCCTCGTCCCATCCTCGACTCGTTTTTGTGGTGGACGGACGCTCAGCAGGTGTGCTCGGGAGTCCCCTTCGCCGTCCCACAGCCATACCTCACACTAGTGACGGATGCATCAGATTTGGGGTGGGGAGCTCATCTGGGGGTCCACAGGACTCAGGGCTTCTGGTCGCAGACAGATCTCTGTCTTCACATCAATGTCAGAGAGCTTAGGGCGGTACGCCTAGCATGTCAGTCATTCCGCCCGTATCTAGCGGATCGATGTGTATCAGTCATGACGGACAATATGTCTGCAATGTTCTAGAGCAACAAACGGGGGTTCACGCTCCACTCCCCTGTGCCAGGAACCCCTCAGGTTATGGGACTTCTGTATAAAACACTCAGTTGATCTGCAGGCGTCGTACCTTCCAGGAGTCCAGAACAAGCTGGCAGACCACCTCAGCAGGTCTTTCACAGCCACGAGTGGTCCCTTTGCCCGGACGTCACATCTTCGCTCTTCCAGAGGCGGGGCTGTCCCTTGATAGACCTCTTCACCATGCGACGCAACAGGAAGTGTCAGCAGTTCTTCTCCTTCCAGAATCTCAGTCCGGGCTCCACAGCGGACGCGTTCTTCCTCCATTGGGGGGGTCCGCTTCTGTATGCCTTCCCACCCGTACCGCTCGTCCACAGGGTCCTGCTCAAGATCCACAGAGACTGGGCTTCGGTCATTCTCATAGCTCCAGCCTGGTACACGTCTCTCCTGGACATGTCCATGGAGCCCCCGATTACCCTGCCGCTCTTCCTGGACCTTCTCACGCAGGATCATGGTCAGTTCCAACACCTGAACCTGCAGTCGCTACATCTTATGGTCTGGAGGTTCCATAGCTAAATCCGTTCGAGCTCTCCTGTTCAGAACAAGTTAGACAGGTTCTCTTGGGCAGTAGGGAACCCTCCCTGTTACCTGGCAAAGTGGAAGAGATTTTCAATCTGGTCAGCTCAGCACGACTTCTCCCCGTCGCTAGCCTCAGTGCCCCAGGTTTTGGATTATCTCTTCTTGTCCTCCATAAGAGGACATCTGGCCGCCATCTCGGCATTCCATCTGGGGGTACAGGGCCACTCGGTTTTCGCTAACCCTTTGGTCAGTCGCTTCCTGAAGGGCCTTGACAGGTTGTACCTGCATGTCCGCCAACCGGTTCCTGCTTGGGATCTTAACCTGGTCCTCGGTAGGCTCATGGGACATCCCTTTGAGACCCTAGCAACATGCTCCCTGCTCTACCTCTCGTACAAGGTCACGTTCCTGGTGGCGATCACTTCAGCCTGGAAGGTGTTTGAGCTCAGGGCCCTAATGTCCGAGCTGCCCTACACCGTGTTTTTTAAGGACAAGGTTCAGCTCAGGCCCCATCCGGCCTTCCTCCCCAAGGTTGTGTCGCAGTTCCACCTCAACCAGGACATTTTCCTTCCAGTTTTCTACCCTAAGGCTCATGCGAGTGGCAGGGAGCAGAGACTCCATACTCTCGATGTCCGCAGAGTGTTGGCCTTCTACATAGAAAGGACCAAGCCGTTCAGAAAGTCAGTACAACTCTTTGTCGCAGTAGCGGACAGGATGAAGGGACAGCCTGTTTCAACGCAGCGCATTTCATCATGGATTGTGGCCTGCATTACAGAGTGCTACAATCTAGCAGGAATCCCAGCGCCCCTGATAATGGTGCACTCTACAAGAGCACAAGCTTCATCAACAGCTTTCCTGACTCAGGTCCCCACACAGGAAATCTGCAGGGTGGCGATGTGGTCATCAAACTTTCGCCACACGCTATGCAATCACTAGGCAGGCCAGAGATGATGTGGCCTTTGGTAGGGCAGTGCTCCAGTCAGTGGTCAGCTCTGACCCTGCCTCCTAAAATTTGCTTGGGACTCACCTGATTGGAATCAACATAAACAAGCACTCGAAGAAGAAAAAATGGTTACTTACCTTCTTGTAACTGTTGTTCTTCGAGATGTGTTGTTAACGTCCATTCCACTACCCACCCTCCTACCCCTCTGTCGGAGTAGCCAGCAAGAAGGAGCTGAAGGGGTGGCGGGTCGGCAGGGCTATATATTAGGCACCATGAGGGCGCGACTCCAGGGGGCACCCAGGCCGACCCGATGGATGCTGCTAAGGGAAAAATCTTCCGGCCAACATGCACGTGTGCATGCATACACCTGATTGGAATGGACATGAATAACACATCTCGAAGAATAACAGTTACGAGAAGGTGAGTAACCATTTTTTTTCTCTTCCATTCTTTGCGTCACTACCTCTATAGCTGTCATAGCCTTCCCCCCTAAGCTTCTGTCAAGAAGATGTAGAAGAAAAAAAAGACACACAGACTATCGTTTTCAGTTTTGTTAGCTTGCTACTGTGCTGCTGTCTGCCTGCTTGCAATAGGCCCTATACACAAGCCATGATACTGTTCTTTGCTGCAGAACATTTCCCATTATTTTAATCTTACTGTGTAAAATTTTACAGAAAGAAAAAATAATACCAGAATCCAGAAAGAGATTTTTATCAAAACTGGAGAGAAAACAACCTGTTGAGAATGCTGAAGTATCTTCCCTATCAGGAATTCAGGCAGCAGGGTAAGTATGAACAGAATAAGAAAAGTACTTGTTATAATACAAAATCTGGTGAACTTTATATGAAGCTAAGTCTGGTTATACTCACAAACTGACCTGATTCACTGTTAAAAAAAATCTATCCTCATTCATTATAATGTCTGCTTGTGAACAAGTAGTGTGCCCATCCTACTCTGAACATTATATATACTTCAAAATCCTTTCCTGGGGATTGGCTGTTGCTGATAGTTGAATCAACACTAGCAAATGTAGACCTCACTCTGAGCTTCCTCCCCTGAGTGTGGCTGTTTCTAAAATTTCCCTGTAGAAACCTTTCTACACCAGACCCTAGTTCCGTTGGTCCAGAAAGTCTCTTTCACCTCCCTTGTAGCTTGAGGGAGTTAAAAGCCACATCTGTCATAATGAGTCTGAAGTTATTCAGCAGTTTCATGAAGGGTTCTAACATCTAACTTGGTGGGCTCACAGAAAACCTTGCCATTGTGTTGCTCTGCCCCTTGGTATTTGAGAGGTGTGTAAGTACAGGAAACCCTGCAGGGAGCTGCTACTTCTAGCAGTGATGAGAGAAGTAGAAATTTGGCTTCCAGCATGGTTGTACTCCTTGGATCTGGTTATCCTATGGACAGAGGTAGCAGAGCAGGGGATGGGAAAACCTGACAGATTTCCAGCCCCCATTGCTGAAGTGCTGCTATGGAGGTGGGAAAAAAATGTAGTGGCTCCTTTAAATCCTGTTTATTTGATTGCCCTTCTTCTCAAATAAAAACACACCTGAGTACAGAGTTACCTACTTTCCTAGTGCCACAAAAATAAATGTCACTGTAATACCAGGCTGCTTGATTAGGTTCTCCTCTGCTCCACAGAACCATTAATGGACATGGAGGGTGGTAAGAGAAGCCATCTGTGAAGTTGGGGGTGAAGTGTGGGATGGGGGGAGAAGAAATCAGCCTTTCTGCTCTTTCAGAGAGGTGTACAAGGTGGAGGAGATGAAGCAGCCACCGATAGAAGAAGACTGAGGGTGATTTGAATTTGGGGAATGTGCATGGGAAGGGTTCCTTTGAGTTTGTGTTTGGAGAACTATTCACCTAATGTCATCCTTGTCTCAGCTATCTTGAACCTCCTGTAGGCCTTTTATTTACTTTTAATGCTAAACAGTATCCCTTGCTCTGGACACTTATACATTCATTTAAAATCAGGGCCTGATATATTGTGAGATTCTGTGGCCACAGAATTTGCCAAGTTTACCCTTATGACTAACAAGAAATAGCCTCTTCAGGTATTTCAGCAGCATATCATTAAGGGAAAGGGTGAGATTCAGCTGGGGCTACTTCTCTCTAACAGTGGTCTGCTAGACCTAGAACTGTGCAGGCGAGACTATAGCCTTTCCAGAGGCAATAGGATCCATGAGGCACACCTTGCCTAATCAGCTTGGGGAAGAAAAACTTCAGTGAGGACCCAGCACAGGATACAAGAGAAACTCTACCCAGCAGGAATAAACACAAGAAACAGCCTCACAGGCCACATAGATGCCATCAGATTGCTTTCTACAGATTTTTCTCTGAACATTCCTTCTCCACTGCTAACTGGCTGCTAGCTCCTGCAGTCTTTTCACCTGAGTCTTACTCCATGTGTCCAATGTTTTTCTTTCCTTCTTTCCCTCACCTACCCATCCTATAATTCACTTAATGGAGAAAAAACCCACCCAAAATTATTAAAATATCCCCACCAAACACAAAAAATGTGTGGAACAAACATTATGCTGGCAAACCAATATGTTATTTACTCTATTTGTATGTCTCTACTCCTCTTCCTTTGGATATTTAGATGTAAGCTGTTTAAGAAAGGGAGCTGTCTTTTACTCTGTTTGCACAGTAGCTAGCACAGTGGTGTCATGGGTCCTCTACAGTCTACCATAATAAAAATAATAGTGCTCCAGAATCTAATATTCAATTAAAAATAAACTTGTAGCCATGATTTTGAAGAAAACTTTAAAAATGTAAAGGATACATAGTCTTCTTGAGCTCTCAGGGAGTCTGGAAAAAAAACAAAAAATAACCCCTAAGGTCCTGTCTACATTAAGACAACGTGCACCAGTGCAATTAGTTAATGTTGTTACAGAGGTGCACATTTTCTTAATTTACAGAGGGCCCTATAAGTTTTACTTCCCCTGTTTATCTTGAGGGACTGTTAACGCTGAAAGATGACAATTTAAATGCTAATATTATTAGTTATGTAATTGCTGATAATTTTAGCAGAAACTTGCAACCTAAGTAATGTACTTATGTGCAGATTATCTCCCATGCTTTCTCAGGTGCCAAAAGCCCCACTTTTGCCCTGCCCAGCTGCCAAAACCTCCACCTTTATTCTTGATACCACAATTATGGATTTTTTTAAATAACAAATGAGAAATGGAAAACTGAAAATAGGGCAATGGTGTAAAATTCAATATGAAAAATCAGTAACACTGGGGCTATTCTGTTTCTATTATTGATTTTCATACAACTAAATAGAAACCTCAATTAAAAAAAGTTAAATGAAGCTGCATAGTATATCTACTCTGCCACACTGGAGTGCCTACCACAGAACTTACATTCAACATGCCACAGCATACATAGGGTCTTGATTAAAACACAAGTATAAAAATGACCTGTTTGGCTCTCTAGCCTAATCAGTCTGGCTATGTAAAAGTTATCATAATGTTTGCCAGCAAAACCTAACATCTACAGAAGCCCCTCAGAATATGGCCCAAAAGGAATTGCCTCTTTTGAAACCAGTAACACAGAACATCAACTCACTTAAATTAATTTTAATTATAATGTATTATGAAAAATGTGACCATGTAGATCATTTGCATGGATTCTTAAAAAACAAAAACAAAGATAAAGTAAAATTATCACCCATATTAAAAATTTCCAACAGATAAACATTTTAAATTTTATTTTAACTAATGTCAACCTATTTTGCTTCCCAAAATAAGTTTATAAATAATTCTTACAGGAGGAAAAAAATTACTTTAGTTATACAAGGTTATATTATCTATTGTGGTAACATCTCTATAGCCACATCAGCTGCAGCAGTTCTTTCTCTGGATTGGAGGGGCAATCAGTCGGTCTCCAGAGGTTTATAGTTTTTAACAGTGTTTTATTTACCATTTCACAAGGTAGGCTTCAGGGTTGGCCCAAGTGCTTTTCTTAAGCCAAACCCCCAACACACACAAATAAATGTCCTTGCTTTCACCAGGGCACTGACCCATATTATGCTGGCTCCTGGTTGCTAGCCCATCCCCACACAGTGGTAAACTCAATATTTTCCCCATAGGGAAGAGAATAACTCTTTCCTTAGGAAAAAACATTTTCCCCTGCTGCATCTAACTCTTCTATAGCTATTTCTTGACGACCTTCCTTCCTTCCTCTCTCTCTCTCACTGAAAGAGGTTTTTAAAGGTCATAGGAGGGCCTTAATTGGTCTCCGGTATCCCTAATTAACCTCTTTTCAGCGTATAGGAAAAAGGGCCTTAACCATTCTGAGGCTGATATACCTACCTTCAACCACCAGCTGCCAATTCTGACTTTGTCACACTATAGAGATGTCTCCCACAAAAATTTGAATAATTACAGTGGAAAGTATTAATTTCCAAAGTTAGTATTCAGTTGACATACAGGTAGTAATAATACTAATAATAATAATAATGAAAAAGAACCCAATGGTGAGAGGATATGTAGACCTTGGTCCTGGGTAGGGAAGGAAAGAGTTAAACCTCTTGCCCTCTTAATGGCCACATCCGTTTTCAAAGATTACAGAGGCATTCAGGAAGGGACAGAAACTTCTGGGATGGGGAAGGCAGGAAGGACCTACAAAATAGGTCTGTGGGGAGGAGTGTAATAGGGAAGAAATTTCATATTTGGGATACTCTGAGGGCTGGAGAGTATGTTTGAGCCCTGGGAAGGGTAGATGGGATAATTTGCGAAGCCCTGCTGATCCAGAAAGGAACTGATGGTGCTTTGGGTATGTCAAGTAAACTGTTATGGCTAAATAGTACAGCCCCCAAGAAGAGGAATATTAATTGAATCACTTGTGTGGTGTGTGTACTTCTGAGGTACAGAAGGAGGGAAACCCAGACTTGGAAGGAAGTTGCACAGGCAACCTTAATTTGACCCTTTGTATGTATGCATTATGAAAGTCTTTAATTACAGAATCACATACTTTTTTCCCACATGACCCCTGCCTTGTGCAGTGAATAGGATGGATAGTGCTCAGTTAATGAACAGCTATTCAGTATTTTCTTTTATCCTCATTGTTCAATGTGTGACCCCAAGCCTTATTCACTGCACTGTATTCAAACCCTTCTCTAAATACAGAATTATGAGCTTCCTCATGGGCTTTTTATGCCGCTCATCACTATAATATTTGAACGATTTATTTATTTATCTTCATAACAGCTATGTGAGGTGCTTAGGTGATATTATCCCTATTTTACAGACGGGAGCAGAGACAAAGAGAGTTTAAGACCAGTCCATTAATTTTGGGTACCCAGTTTGAGATGACTGTGACCTGATTTTTCAGAGAGCTTAGCATTATACAGCAATTTGTATTCAAAGTAGAGCTTCAGTTGCAGCTGCAATTGCTCAGCACTTCTGAATATCAGACCCCAGGGTCTCAAGTTGAACACCCACAAAACAAGGAACACACAATTAGTGACCACCTGTGAAAAGTTTGATTTAAATGATTTCCCTAGCATCAGATAGGAACTCTGTGGCAGGGACAAGGATAGAAACCAGTTCCCCAGGGCAGCATTCAACTGCCTTAAGCATGAGACTCATCTTTCTCTTCCTGTAATTCGCTGCCTTACTCATAACACACCTTCCAGCATCTGCAAGAAATGAGGTAGGGACCCTGCAGATAACGGCCTCCAGTAGTATGCAACCATGATTCATCCCCAGAGTAGGTCTATCCTGTACGCTAAACAAGGCAGAAGTCCTGTGGAAAAAATAGTACATGATCATGTAATTGAAAACTAAAATCAAAATTAAAATCACGATGTGTGTATAAGTCTAAGATTTTGTCATGGATATTTTTAGTAAAAGTTAGGGACAGGTCACGAGCAATAAACCAAAATTCATGGAAGCCTGTGACCTGTCCCTGACTTTTACTAAAAATATCCATGACAAAATGAGGAGGAAGGTGGATCCAGCACCCACAGCTGCTGGGGCTCCAGGACCATCCCTTGCCCACAGTGGCCGGGAGCTGTGGGGTCCTCATGCTGCCCAGGGCAGCTGGGTAGCTGTGAGGTCCCCTGCTGCCCATGTTGGGTGGGCAGCTGCTGTGGGTTCCCCCGCTGCCTGCAGCAGCCCCACCACCCACGGCAGCTGGGAGCTCTGGGGTCCCCCCACCATGACCAGCAGCTGGGAGCTCTGGGGGACCCCACCCCCTATGGTGGCTGGGAGCTCTGGGGTCCCCCGGCTGCCCAGCGGCTAGGAGCTGCGGAAGGGGAGCTCCAATTTACAGCTCCAGCTCTGCTGCCCAGGATTGAAGTGGAAAATATCACAGAGGTCTCTGAAAGTCACGGATCCTGTGACCTCAGTGACATAATCATAGCCTTATCTATGTGTGTGGGAAGGGGGTGCAAATTAAGATTGCACAAGCAATCTTAATTCTGACATTTCCTAACTGTTGAGTGCTTGACTTTGTGACCTTAATGTTCTGTTAATGTTTTTTGTATGCTATTCCTTAAGATTTTTAAAAAAGCAAATGGAAAATATACGTTCCATCATGTGGCATCATAGTGACAACCAGATGTTTCATCAGCAGGGCAGGAACTTTTAGTTTCATCACACAGACCTCTGTCACTTGAGCTAATGAAATAACTGATGGCAATAGTAGGATGTCATCTTCTATGTGGACCAGTATTAGAGGAGGATGAGACACACAGTTTGCTGGTGGATTTCAACCGGTTATGTTTGCTGACAGCAGAGGAATAGTGAGACTCAGAAACCTTGGGTTCCATTCCAGGACTTGTAAGGGAATGTGCTATAGTGGTCATAGACCCTTTTGCCTATTCCCTCACAAGCTTTACCCTTTCTTCCCCATCTCCTCCAACCTATTTTGTCCTAGTCCTGTCTCTTCCCCACTCTTGGCTTCTTGAATCCATCTCATTCTCTTTGTCTACCTAGACCCAGTCTCCACTGCTGAAACTTCTCATCCCACTCCCAGTCTCCTTGCTTAGCCTTTTCTACTGTCCCACTTGGGGCTTCCCTGTCCAAGTGTCACTATTCTCCTGTCTCATAGTCCTCGGCCCCACCTCTAGTCCCAGACTCTTTAGGCTCCTTGTTCCAATCTAATCTTTCCCCTCCCACTTGGTCCAACTCTTGTTCTCTCTACATTTGAGTCAGGCAGCTTCCTCCTGTACACTCCCTGGAAGCCAGTAGGGGGTAATTGAGAGAGCTGGAAACAGGCTCCCTGTTCTCATTTCTGGTGCCTGCCCTCCCATGGGCTGGGGGCTAGCAATTACAAGGAAAGTCAGGCTTCACCCCTGTATTTTTTGGCTTGAACATATTCAGTCACATATTTGCAGTCTAGTCACATATAGAAGCTGTGAGGGGCTGGAGCACATTCATTGAGGATGGAATCTTTAGAGAATCTAGCTGGTAAACTTCACGAAATCTCTACTGAGCATGTGAGAATTACAGTTTTTCAGAAGCTTAAAACTTGGTCAAATTTGGACAGATTTTTATAGAAATTAGAAAAAACAATTCTGACAGAAAAACCACCCCATTGCGAAATTTCAAGTCCCTGCTCCAATGCACAAGGGCATTAAAACTTCCCAAAGAAAAGGTTGTCCGAATTTTTTAACATTACACAACAAAGAGCCTTCTCCAAAAAATTAAGTTTCAATGTCATAGACTTTAAAGTCAGAAGGGGCCAATATGATCATCTAGTCTGACCTCCTGCACAACACAGCCCGCAGAATCTCACCCACCCACTCCTGCAACAAACCCCTAACCTATGTCTGAGCCATTTAAGTCCTCAAATCATGGTTTAAAGACTTCAAGGTGCAGAGAATCCTCCAGCAAGTGACCTGTGCCCCACTTTGCAGAGGAAGGCGAAAACCACCAGGGCCTCTGCCAATCTGCCCTGGAGGAAAATTCCTTCCCACCCCAAATATGGCGATCTGTTAAACCCTGAGCATGTGGGCAAGACTCACCAGCCAGACACCCAGGAAAGAATTCTCTGTAGTAACTCAGATCCCACCCCATCTAACATCCCATCACAGGCCATTGGGCATATTTACCGCTAATAATCAAAGATCAATTAATTGCCAAAATTAGGCTATCCCATCATACCATCCCCTCCATAAACTTATCAAGCTTAGTCTTGAAGCCAGATATGTCTTTTGACCCCACTACTCCCCTTGGAAGGCTGTTCCAGAACTTCACTCCTGTAATGGTTAGAAACTTCGTCTAATTTCAAGTCTAAATTTCCTAATGTCCAATTTATATCCATTTGTTCTTGTCTCCACATTGATACTGAGTTTAAATAGTTCCTCTCCCTTCCAGGTATTTATCCCTCTGATATATTTATAGAGAGCAATCGTATCTCCCCTCAGTCTTCTTTTGGTTAGGCTAAACAAGCCAAGCTCTTTGAGTCTCCTTTCATAAGACAGGTTTTCCATTCCTCAGATTATACTAGTAAGCCCTTCTCTGTACCTGTTCCAGTTTGAATTCATCCTTCTTAAACATGGAGACCAGAACTGCACACAGTATTCCAGATGAGATCTCACCAGTGCCTTGTATAACGGTACTAACACTTCCTTATCTCTACTGGAAATACCTCACTTGATGCATCCCAAGACCGCATTAGTTTTTTTAATGGCCATATCACATTGGCGGCTCATAGTCAGCCTGTGATCAACCAATACTCCGAGGTCCTTCTCCTCCTCTGTTACTTCCAACGGATGAGTCCCCAGTTTATAACCAAAATTCTTGTTATTAATCCCTAAATGCATGACCTTGCACTTTTCACTATTAAATTTCATCTTATTACTATTACTCCAGTTTACAAAGTCATCCAGATCTTCCTGTATGATATCCCGGTCCTTCTCTGTATTGGCAATACCTCCCAGCTTTGTGTCATCCACAAACTTTATTAGCACACTCCCACTTTTTGTGCCAAGGTCAGTAATAAAAAGATTAAATAAGACTGGTCCCAAACCCGATCCCTGAGGAACTCCACTAGTAATCTCCCTCCAGCCTGACAGTTCACCTTTGAGTATGACCTGTTGTAGTCTACCCTTTAACCAGCTCCTTATCCACCTTTCAGTTTGAGCCCCATCTTTTCCAATTTAACTAATAATTCCTCATGTGGAACCGTATCAGATGCCTTACTGAAATTGAGGTAAATTAGATCCACTACGTTTCCTTTGTCTAAAAAATCTGTTACCTTCTCAAAGAAGGAGATCAGGTTGGTTTGGCATGATCTACCTTTTGTAAAACTATGTTATATTTTGTCCCAATTACCATTTACCTCAATGTCCTTAACTACTTTCTCCTTCAAATTTTTTTCCAAGACCTTGTATACTACAGATGTCAAACTAACAGACCTGAAGTTACTCGGATCACTTTTTTCCCTTTCTTAAAAATGTTAGCAATTCTCCAGTCATACGGTACAACCCATGAGCATACAGATTCATTACAAATTCTTGCTAATGGCCTTGCAATTTCATGTGCCAGTTCCTTTAATATTCTTGGATGAAGATTATCTGGGTCCCCCGATTTAGTCCCATTAAGCTTTTCGAGTTTGGCTTCTACCTCAGATGTGGTAATATCTACCTCGATATCCTCATTCCCATTTGTCATCCTGCCATTATCCCTAAGCTCCTCATTAGCCTCATTAAAGACTGAGGCAAAGTATTTGTTTAGATATTGGGCCATGCCTAGATTATCCTTAACCTCCACTCCATCCTCAGTATTTAGCGGTCCCACTTCTTCTTTCTTTGTTTTCTTCTTATTTATATGGCTATAGAACCTTTTACTATTGGTTTTAATTCCCTTTCCAAGGTCCAACATTACATGGCTTTTCGCCTTTCTCACTTTATCCCTACATGTTCTGACCTCAATAAGGTAGCTTTCCTTGCTGATCCCTCCCATCTTCTACTCCTTGTAGGCGTTCTGCTTTTTCTTAATCACCTCTCTGAGATGCTTACTCACCCAGGTTGGTCTACAACTCCTGCCTATGAATGTCCTGAGGGGATCTCCCAAAATGTGCTCCCCTTGACTGTTCTGTATGGCATAATACTTAATATGGAGGTACTGGAACATTGCATTTGAATTCTCCTGTCATTTCCTATATATTCTATAAGATCAGAATATTAATAACCAGCTGTGTGATAGTATAGGAATATAGGATTTGCAATGTTGGATGACACTCATGGTCCATCTAGTCCAGTATTTTCTCTCCAAAAGTATCAAACAACAGATGCTTCAGAGGAAGGTTCAAGATGTGACATAATATGCCTCCCATGAAGATCTCATCCTTCTCCTTGTTAATTAGAGATTGACTTGAACCCTGAAGCATCAGGCTTTATATCCCTTCTAGTATTTATTTTTAGCATTAACTGTTATAACTCTGGACATACTTCAACAAATCATAGAAATACAGAATTAGTCCCTCCTACTGTATTGAGGCAGGATTAAGTATACCTAGACCACTTGTATTATTGTTTATTATATGTATTACTGTAGCCTAGGAGGCCTAGATATGGCCAAGGATCCTATTGTGCTAGGCACTGTACCAACACAGAACAAAGAAATAAATATCCAATCCATTCATTTATCAATATAAACATCCAACCCTTCTTTAAATTGCTCTAAATTCTTAAAAAGAACAGGAGTACTTGTGGCACCTTAGAGACTAACAAATTTATTAGAGCATAAGCTTTCGTGGACTACAGCCCACTTCTTCGGATGCATACAGAGTGGAATAAATATTGAGGAGATATATATACACACATACAGAGAGCATAAACAGGTGGGAGTTGTCTTACCAATTCTGAGAGACCAATTAAGTAAGAGAAAAAAAACTTTTGAAGTGATAATCAAGATAGCCCAGTACAGACAGTTTGGCCATTGAATCTATCTCCCCTTGTAAGTATTCTCACACTTCTTATCAAACTGTCTGTACTGGGCTATCTTGATTATCACTTCAAAAGTTTTTTTTCTCTTACTTAATTGGTCTCTCAGAATTGGTAAGACAACTCCCACCTGTTTATGCTCTCTGTATGTGTGTATATATATCTCCTCAATATTTATTCCACTCTGTATGCATCCGAAGAAGTGGGCTGTAGTCCACGAAAGCTTATGCTCTAATAAATTTGTTAGTCTCTAAGGTGCCACAAGTACTCCTGTTCTTTTTGCGGATACAGACTAACACGGCTGCTACTCTGAAACCTGTCTAAATTCTTAGTCTCATCAACATCTTGTGGTAATAAACATGTGAACCTGTGGATTCTCACCAATTCCTGGCAGGTCAGCAGACGATTGATCCCTAGTGTGACTTGGCATTCCAGCTAAGCCCCAAATCCCACAGCTCCAATTGTGACCAAGCCATTGCCTGGTGGTCCAGGATGACCTGACCATCACAGAAAGTGTAGGGAATTAAAAGGTTACCAGAGAGAATATAGGAGAACTTATAAAAGGGGTGTATCAGTATTTAATTTATGATCATCTACACCTGAAGTCTTTAGTCACATTACCCCATAAGTTCTCTTACCTCTCAGGCAAATTCACAATTTCCTAGAGAAGCAGGCCCCAGCCTGTGTCCAACTTTTCCCCAAACTCAATACCTTTTTCCCAGCCATGACAACTTGCCATACGAAGTGCTTCTTTTGGCCTCTCCTCTGCCCCAAGGATATTCTTGAAGATCCCTGATGATGCCACAGCACAACTGGTTGCTGAGCTCTGTGACTTTATCCTCATACACAGCTATTTCAAATTTGATGACAATATATACCTCCAGACCAGTGGCACCACTATGGGCACCCGCATGGCCCCACAATATGCCAACATTTTTATGGCTGACCTGGAACAACGCTTCCTCAGCTCTCGTCCACTCACGCCCCTTCTCTACCTACGCTACATTGATGACATCTTCATTATCTGGACCCATGGGAAGGAGACTCTGGAAAAATTCCACCACGATTTCAACAGTTTCCACCCCACCATCAACCTCAGCTTGGACCAATCTACATGGGAGGTCCACTTCCTAGACACCACGGTGCAAATAAGTGACGGTCACATTCCAGCTATGCCTACCTTCATGCCTCCAGCTTCCATCCCGGACGCACCACATGACCCATTGTCTACAGCCAAGCACTGAGGTACAACCGCATCTGCTCCAACCCCTCAGACAGAGACCAACACCTACAAAATCTTCACCAAGCATTCTCAAAACTACGATACCCACACGAGGAAATAAGGAAACAGATCAACAGAGCCAGACGTGTACCCAGAAGCCTCCTACTGCAAGACAAGCCCAAGAAAGAAACCAACAGAACTCCACTGGCCATCACATACAGTCCCCAGCTAAAACCTCTCCAACGCACCATCAGTGATCTACAACCCATTCTGGACAATGATCCCTCACTTTCACAGGCCTTGGGTGGCAGGCCAGTCCTCACCCACAGACAACCCGCCAACCTGAAGCATATTGTCACCAGTAACTACACACTGCACCATAGTAACTCTAGCTGAGGAACCAATCCATGCAACAAACCTCGATGCCAACTCTGCCCACATATCTACACCAGTGACACCATCACAGGACCTAACCAGATCAGCCACACCATCACCGGTTCATTCACCTGCACGTCCACCAATGTAATATACGCCATCATATGCCAACAATGCCCCTCTGCTATGTACATCGGCCAAACTGGACAGTCCCTATGTAAAAGGATAAATGGACACAAATCAGATATTAGGAATGGTAATATACAAAAACCTGTAGGAGAACACATCAATCTCCCTGGACACACAATAGCAGATTTAAAGGTAGTCATCCTGCAGCAAAAAAACTTCAAGACCAGACTTCAAAGAGAAACTACTGAGCTTCAGTTCATCTGCAAATTTGACACCATCAGCTCAGGATTAAACAAAGACTTTGAATGGCTAGCCAACTACAAAAGCAGTTTCTCCTCCCTTGGTGTTCACACCTCAACTGCTAGAAGAGGGCCTCATCCCCCCTGATTGAACTAACCTCGTTATCTCTAGCCTGACTCATTCTTGCTTGCATATTTATACCTGCCTCTGGAAATTTCCATTAGATGCATCCGACGAAGTGGGTATTCACCCACGAAAGCTCATGCTCCAATACGTCTGTTAGTCTATAAGGTGCCACAGGACTCTTTGCTGCTTTTACAGATCCAGACTAACACGGCTACCCCTCTGATATTTGAAGATCACGGCAGTCATAGCTGCTCATCTACATCATCTAGGCATAATTGCGATCCCTTATCTCAATTGGTCACTCAGGGGCCGAGCCTATCAGGAGGTCCTATTGGGACTACAAATGATGAGGTCCTTCAGTCACACTTTAGTCCTCCAGATCCATCTTGAAAAGTCTGTTTTGATCAAGGTTCAATGTATAGATTTTATAGGAACCTCTCTAGATGCCATGACAGCCCGGGCTTACCTACCTGTGGACAGGTTACAAATCTTCACAATCTTATTGCAAAGATTCAGGTAAGCCTTCAGACTTTGAAAATGAGCTGTCTTCAGCTGTTGGGCTATATGGTGGTATGCATCTTCATCACCCAGCAATCAGATTGCATCTCTGGTGTTTCCACAGATGGCTCAGGGGAGTCTATATACCAAACAAACCTAATCTTGATAAACAGATCTCTATTTCCTGTCAGGTTCTGGTCTCATTCATTTGGTGGAAGAAACCCTCCAAAGTCTGTATAGGAGTCCCCTTCTTTCAAACTCCTTCAGTCGCCATTATCACTTCAGATGCATCTCTCTTGGGGTGGGGAGCACATCTTGGTCCTCACACCATCCAGGGAAAATGGTCTCTTCAAGTAAGTCTTCTGCACATCAACATTATGGAGTTGAGGGCACTCTGGAATGCAAGCGTCCATTTCCTCCCACTGATGACAGCCAAGTCCATCAAGATCATGACAGACAACCTGGCCACCATGTTCTACATCAGGGGTCGGCAACGTTCGGCACGCGGCTCGCCAGGGTAAGCACCCTGGTGGGCTGGGCCAGTTTTATTTACCTGCTGATGATGCAGGTTCGGCCGATTGTGGCCCCCACTGGGCGCGGTTCGCCGTCCCGGGCCAATGGGGGCGGCGAGAAGCGGCGCAGGCAAGCGATGTGCTTCCCACGGCTTCCCACTGCCCCCATTGGCCCGGGATGGCGAACCGTGGCCAGTGGGGGCCACAATCGGCCGAACCTGCCGTGTCAGCAGGTAAATAAAACTGGCCCGGCCCACCAGGGTGCTTACCCTGCCGAGCCGTGTGCCGAACGTTGCCGACCCTTGTTCTACATCAATTGTCAGGGCATATTGCACTCCTCCTCACGTTGTGCCAAAGTGATAAAACTCTGGAGTTGGTGCACAGACAACCAGTAGTCATCTCAGCTTCATATCTGCTGGGTACACAGAACACCACAGCTGATGACCTCAGCAGACACTTCTCCCAGAGTTATAAGTGGCAGCTGGATTCATTAGTCCACAACAGCATATTTCTAATCTGGGGACTTCCAGAAGTGGAACTTTTTGCTACCACAACCAATGAAAGATGCAAGAAGTTTAGTTTGAGAGGGACGCTTGATTCTCAGTCACTGGGAGATATCTTCCTCATTTTATGGACAAAGGGCCTTCTTTATCCTTATCTACCAACACTGTTGCTCTTGAAAGGTCTCAACAAAATCAAGCAGGACAAGGTCAAGGTAATTTTGTTTGCATCAGCTTGCCTGAGACAAGTTTGGTATCGTAACTTCATTCCACTTGCTTCGGCCCTCTGCTGCAACGTCCATTCAGCCCCCGTCTGTTGTCTCAGGGGGAGATCAGATACTTCATCCCAACCTGGAGATTCTGTGGCTTCAGGCATGGCTCCTTAATGGTTCTCTGGGACAGAGACTTCCTGTTCTACAAAAATGCAACAGGTGTTGCTAAACAGTAGAAAGAAATCCATGTGTCACACTTACCTTCAGAAATGGAGCTGATATCATCTCTGATGAACCCGTCAACATGTTTCTCCAGTCCACTCTTCTCTTTCCACCATCCCTAAACTACCAGCTAGAATTAAAAAGATCAGGTCTTACTATGAGTTCAGTCAAGATTCACTTGGCAGTTTTTCAGTTTTTACTCATCCCACTATCTTGAGATTTCTCAGAGGTCTGATTAATCTTTTCCCATAAATTAGAGAACCTACACTAATATGGGACTTGAACTTTGTCTTTAATTGTCTAATGAAACACCCTTTTGAGTGATTATCCACATGTTCATTGCTTCACCTATCAGTGAAAACAGTTTTCTTGGCGGCCATCACTTCTGCCAGAAGGGTAGGAGAACAGGAGGCTTTAATAACAATCCCCCATTTATAATGTTCTTTAGGGAAAAGGTCTCCTTATGACCGCAGTCAAAGTTTTTACCTATGATGTCTTCTGAGCTTCATGTTAACCAGACTATTCATCTCCCAGCTTTTTCCCCCAAACCACATCAGACTAGGTAGAAAGCTGCCTTCCATACCGTGGATGTTAGAAGAGCATTAGCTTTTTATTTGGACAGAACCAAACCATTCAGAAAGTCTCTCAGAATGTTTGTTTCAATTGCAAGACAGATTCAAAGGATCCACAGTCTTCACCCAGAGGATTTCAAGATGGATCTCCCACTGTATCCTTTCATATTATGACTCTGCCAGTATTCAGCTCCTTTGTAGCATGTTAGCCTATTCTGCAAAGTCCCAAACTACTTCTGTGGCATTACTAAAGAATGTTTTGGTTGTTGAGGTTTACAAGGCAGTAACCTGGACTTCAACACATACTTTTTCGAAAGCACTGTGCCTTGGTGCATACCTCTAGATCAGCTGTTGTGGTTGGCAAAGCAGTTCTATCATCAGTACAAGACTCTGTTCTGGATTTCCCTCCTCCCTATTGGGATACTGCTCAGGAGTCACCTGAAGTGAAGCACCCATAGAGACACTGCTTGAAGAAGAAGGAGAGGTTACTCACCTTGTGCAGTAACTAAGTTCTTAGAGATGTGAGTCCCAGTGGGTTCTCCACTACCCACCATCCTTCCCCACTATATTGAAATTTCCTCTGTGGAACTTCATGGTAGAAAAGTTACTAAAGATGGTTTGGCCATGCAGCCCAATATATCCTCACTACGAGGCATGAGGATGTGTATGGTGCATATGCAGGCTGACCAGGAACTGCTGCCAAAACCTTCTGATCTGGGGTGCATGCATACCTGAAGTGGAACATGTATACCTGAAGTATGTTATGAGACAGGAAGAACAGAAGCATCTGATGTACTTTCTCTATACGTTCATTATTTTAGATACTTTTATCATGTTCCCTCCTATTTGTCCCCTTCCTAAAGTGTTACCTCCAATCTTTTCAGTCTCTTCACGAGACTTTCCAGGCCTCTTATCATTCTCATTGCCTTTCTCTGAACCCCCTCTAATTCTGCAATATACTTTTTTGAGATGGAATGACTAGTTTTGCACACAGTATTCCAGATAAGACCTGTGATACAGGAGGGCCAGAGAGCAGTGGGAGAGTGGTAGAGGGGAAATATATAAGCCCTAGGCTAATTAAGCTGTGGTTCCCTGTAGACTAGGGCGGGTTGATACAGGTTAATTGGAGCACCTGTAGTCAATTAAGGCCCTGTCAGGAACCTAATAAAACCCCCTGCTTCAGGCAGTTGGGGAAGGAGTAAGGAGAGAGGACTGAAGCTTGGATGGGTATTGTGAGATTTGAAAGACCAGAGAACTGAAGTAAGGGAGATCCTGCCCTGGCAGGACAAAGAGACTCCCTCCCCAAGTGTCTAAGGACTGAGGGTAATCCTACCCAAGGGGGAAGAGGGTAAGAAACTCACAGGAGTTGAGAGGGGCTGGGGTGAGGAGCAAGGAGCAAACCCAGGCCCCTTCCCCACCCCCACTTCCCTCTTCTACCACCTTCCTGGGCCACTAGCGGGGCCCTTTGTGCCCAAGAGCAGGAGCAAGGGGTGGTGTCTTAGCCCCGCTGAAGAAAAGTGTGGGACCCACCGTACGAACATTGGCCATCTTGTCACAGACCATATGATTGATTCATTGATGGCATCATTACTATTTTCCATATTATTCACCACTGTGTTCCTTATGCGTCTAACAGCTTGGGTTTTTTTTCATTTGTTTTTGGTTTTTTTTATTACAACTGCACATTGAGCAGAGGTCTTCATTGAGCAATCCAGTGAGACCCAAGTCAATTTCCTGAATTGATATAATTAATTTAGAACACTGTGAAGTATATGAACAGTTAAATTTTCACCCATAATGTGCATTACTTTGCATTTATACTGAACTCCATCTGCCATCATGTAGCCTTTTCACCTACCTTGGTTAAATTCCTCTGAAGCACCTCCTACCTACTGTAGTGTAAAACCTTAATAGCAACCTGAGCAGTGTTAATGCAGAATAGCACGGTATTGTCTGTGAGGATCCCACTCTAGGGATGTGTGAAAGCTCAGGGCCTTCTGCATAGTGGTGTCTATTGGGGCTACACACATGCTATCTCAAGGATGCAGATATTTTGGACTGTGAATATATAAGAAACAGCATTCCCAATCACCCTTCAGTTCCTTTTGTATGCTGATGCAGATGGCTCTCCTTACACAATGTTTCACTAAGAGTTATGATTTTGTGCCTACACCCTGAACTCCTGCCAAAAGAAATTTGGTTTCCATTTGAACAAATCTCTCTTTTTTTTCTTTTTCTTTTTTTTTTTAACTTTTTCTTATCTCAGACTTTGCCAGAAAAAGCCAGGCTGTGTAGTTTAGGTGTTAAAACGAATCCATTTACAAATACCCTCAACTTCTTGTAGATTATATGATAGATCCAGACAAAGCAGTCTCTGCTGCATATTTAAACTTATGATTGTTTGAGTGTCTCTACCTTAAAGCCTGGGTATACATTGCATAAAATCTAAAGCAGTTTCCACTGCATGTCTGAGAAATTATTCAATGCAGGAGATATGAAGAGCTGCTATTTGGAGTTCCGTTTGCACTTTTACACAACATTGCTCTCTTGAGTTGGTGGCTAAAACTAATGCCTAATTCAGAAATGTAGTGCACAGTCTCAAGTGTTCTTCAGCCCCATCCTCCTTTGAGGTTTGCATTGTTAGTTAAAGTTGCTGAAGTGAAAATTCATACAGAACATATCAGAAGGGGAACTGTATTAATCTGCACGTATTCCTACTTTTTAATCTTTCTTTACTAGTATTTAGAATTTTCTGTTGGTATTGTTTTGCAGA
Source organism: Malaclemys terrapin pileata (assembly GCF_027887155.1). Lineage (NCBI taxonomy): Eukaryota > Metazoa > Chordata > Testudines > Emydidae > Malaclemys > Malaclemys terrapin. The sequence continues at coordinate 257,943,856 of NC_071506.1, forward strand.
GAAAGGAATGAAAGGTGCATTTCTTTATGTACTCATATGGTATGCCTACACTTTGAGCTGGGGCTATAATTCCCAGCTCAAGGAAACATATCCCCAGTAGCTCTGATTGAGCTAGTGGGCTAAAAATAGAATATAGCCATAAAGGTGTGCGTGAATGGCAGGGATGTGGGGTGGGGCTAGTTGCTGCGAGTATGTGTCTATCATCTTGGATGGCATTGTACTTGGAGTGACTAGTACCATCTACTCACACAGCTGCGGCTACACTCTGTTTTTAGTGTGTTAGCTTCATCAGAGCCAGCATAGGTAAATCTCTTTGAGCTGGGAATTACATGCTCAGCTCGAAATATAGGCATATCTTCAGTTTGGATCTGTACAGCTTCATTCGACATTTCTACAAAAAGGGTTCTGAGCTATTGTTCCAGGGCATATGTATCACAGAAATGTGGATCCATACAAACTATGTACTAGAGGAACTACATCTATTTGGTAATTAAACTTTCTTTAGTTTATTTCAATGGCTCTGAATCTTCATCTTTGCAGAATTAAAATTGCTTCTCAAATTCTTGCACTATTTGAAACTTGGAATAAGAAGAGTGAAATTGGAATCTGAGTGCGCTTTTCAGACTGAACACTTGGTTATTGAAGTTCTTAGATTGTCTGCATTATAAGTAGCTTCAGTATTAAACATTGCTAATATGAAAATATCTTATGATTTACAGGGAAGCAAGGAGAGTTTCTGTTGTTCTTTCTAAAAAAGAAAGTGAAAATCAGAAAATGAAAGAAGATTTAATTAAAGCTCAGGTAATAGATATTGATAGTATCAGTACTGAATACGGTATGTATTTTTAGGATTACAGTTGTTCTTTGATTGCATATGTTCATTCAATTCAGGTGAGTGAGCATCCAGAGCATCAGTGGCAGAGGGTTTTCCCTTGCAGTACTCATAAGGTCGGCACATGTGCCCTTTGTCTTCTTGTGCTCCAGCCAAGGCTATAAAGGGCAGACATCCTGACCCTCCTTTAGTTCCTTTTCACCACCTGTGGTTGGAGCATTCACTGTGCCTTTGTGTGCAGTTTTTCTCTTTAGGGTTTTGATAGTACATATAGTTAGTTAGTAGTACTTGTTAGTTTTTGTCTAAAAGAGGATCTTCTTTTCTCTTTAATTTTACTTGTAGTTTTATTTTTGTTTTTTGGCAGTCCCTGACTGGAGCTGTTGACTCTGGTACCCTCCATGGACCATCAAGGCCAGCTACATCAGCTGTGACTGTGGAGGATTCAGCACTGTCACTGAGTGGAATGCAATCTCCTATATCAGTGTAGTTGGCGCCAGAGGCATACCTGTCTGCAAAGGACCTTCTATGCCTTTTGGTACCTGACTCCCCACTCGTTCTCATGGAGGTAGTTGCTTCCATACCAACACCAATAGCAGCAGGAGGATCAGTCCTTTAGATACCAGTACTGGCTTCTCCTTTTACAATACCAGTACTGACTTACTCTTTATCCTTGGCACTGACAATGGATAGAGTCCTCTGGTACCAATGTAGCTCAGTGCCAATAGCTGCCTCCAGTGCTGATGACTTATCCTTGGTCCAGGTCTCTATCACCAGCGACTTCTTCCAATAGTATGCCTCCCTGACAATTCCTATTCCTCTTTGGAGTCTGAAATAAGTTCATATGCCTCCCACTCCTGCTACAGAGGATCCAGACCATCTTCTAGGACTTACTCTCTGTAACAGGGTCCACGACCCACCCCTCTTCCTGGGGCCCGCTTGCTGCCCCAATAAGGCTCAAAGAGGCTTCAGGGTTGTGCAACACCCGTGTCTTTATTTTCTTAGTTATCCCTCCACCAGTGTCTATTGATTTACAAGCTTTACAGGATTATTCAACCTCTTTTACAGGCAGAGTCAGCCTTCAGCTACATACCTACCCCCTTAAGCTGATGCTGGGCCTAGGGTGACTAGATGAGAGGAAGAAAATATTGGGACACATGGCGTGTGTGTGTGTGTGTGTGTGTGTCACCGGCGGAGCAAAAAAATAATAAAATAAAATGGACTGCCACCGGTGGAGCAAAAAGAAAAAAAGAAAAAGCGGACTGCTGCCAGCGGAGCAACAGAAAAAAGGAGTACCGTGAAATATCAGGACAAATTTCATCCCGACCAAACATCGGTCGGGACGCAGGACAAATGCCTAGATATCGGGATGGTCCCGATTTTATCTGGATGTCTGGTCACCCTAGCCGGGCCTGATCTTACTCGTCCCCACGTTCCTTGGCCTGGGGTTTTACTCCAGGGATGGCCTGCCTGCCCGTCTGGGTGGTCCCCAGGCTCAATCCTGTGGGGTTTTGGTATGTCCCACCCACAAAAGATGCATTGGGTAGGGGGTGGACCACCCCACAAGTTCACCTCTGCCCAGAGGTCATCACACCAGTTGCAACCTTGGGCAGGTCGCCTCACATGTTCTCTTTCCTTTCCTGGTGGGGGAGACAGACCAGAGCCAACTGCCCTGAGGCTCCCCCTGTCTCCATTTTGGGCCCTCTGCCTCCTGGAGTTTGGGCCTCCCCATCTTGGGTTTCTACCCTCTGATCTTTCTCTGCCTCTATCACGGGAATTCCCTCACCTAGGTGGTCCTGTCTTGGGACATTTGTTCCTTCCTCTGTCCCTCCCTTAGGGTCCCTATGCTGGCTGTGTTGTTTAGGGCTTGTATCTTTCTCCCCTCGAGGTCGTGGGACTCCCCTTTCTCAGGGTCCAACCCCATAGAGGCCTGGTCCACTCCCTCCAGGGTTCTCTCTCTCTCGCTTTCTCTGTTGGTCTCCTCCCCGTGCCCTCTTTCCCTTTTGGGAAAGGGTTCCAGTCCAACCCCAGGACCATGGGATAGGGCAACCTCACCATTACGCCCACCCACTTCCAGGCAAACCTTCCCTGCACCTCCAGGGGTACCTGGGCCATGGGACAATACTCCCCATCCCCGTGGATGCATTCCACCAGCATTCTTTCTCCATGGATAAGCCAATGTGGCTTCACCAAGCGCTACTGTATGAGGGAGTGGGCTGAGGCCGTATCCAATAGACCCCTCTGGGGCTTTCTCCCCACCCACACGGGAATGGTGGCTATTCCACACCTCTTTTTCTGCCCCCCCCAACCTTGGTCCAACCACAGAATTCGGCCACCCCACAGTCCATCACCGGGCAGTCACAGCTCTTATGCCCTGGCTGTCCACAGCGCCAGCATACAAGCTGTCCCGGGGGGCTAAGGGTTCCCTTGTGCTCCTCCCGTCGTTTGTTTACCAGCTTCCCTGCAGGATGCTCACAGGGTTTCTTGCCTCCCTCTGTGTCTCGCAGGGTCTGATGCTCCCTCAGGGGGAAGTCTGCCTCTGCATATTTCTCCATCCTTTTGACAGCGGCTTTGACAGTGGCCGGCTGATGTCGTCGCACCCAGACCCTCATGCCATCTGGGAGGCGCTGCACAAATTGTTCGAGGATCACCTGATCCACGATCTGCCCCAACTCAACCACTGCGTCACCCAGTCCGTCCTTCTCTGGGTGAAGGCCCGGGGCTGCACGCCCCCTGCCCATCGGGTTGCCTGAAACTTTTGCCGGTATTTCTCTGATGAAAGCCCCAGGTGGTCCAAGATGGCTGCCTTCACTATATCATAGTCGCTAGCCTGAGCATCCGTCAGGGCCATATACGCCACCTGCGTCGCCCCAGCAAGATATGTGGCTAGCCGCAGGGCCCAGGTTGTCCTGTCCCTTCCTGCGCCAAGGGCCACCTGCTCAAAGGTACTCAAAAAGGCATCGGGGTCATCTGCCAGGGCCATCTTATAGAGGCTGAGGCCCAGGGGCCAGGTGCCATCTCCCCCCGCAGGACTCACTAGTTTCTGCAGGAGCTGCTGCTGCACCGTTGCCTGTTCCTTGATAAAGTCTGTTGTTGCTCAGCCTGCCAAGCCAGTAAAGCTTGCCTCTCCAGCTGCTGGGGTTGCTGAAAGGCCTGCAATGTCTTCTGCATCTCCCCATGTTGCTCTGTGAGCCACTGCAGAGTTCCCTCCATCTCTAGGTCGCCAAATTGTGTCTCTGGCAAAGCCCTCATGTGTAACAGGGTCTATGACCCACCCCTCTTCCTGGGGCCAGCTTGCTGCCCCAATAAGGCTCAGAGCGGCTTCAGGGGTGTGCAACACCTGTGTCTTTATTTACTTACAGTTATCCCACCACCAGTGTCTATCGATTTACAAGCTTTACAGGATTATTCAACCTCTTTTACAGGCAGAGTCAGCCTTCAGCTAGGAGGCCTCCAGTTCCCTGACTGACTGGCTGACTTCTCCCTGGCTGTCCCCAGCCTTCTGGCTCTCTCCCAGCCTTTATAGCCCTTGGCTTGTCAGGCCAGCAGGTGTTGCCAATCCTTAGGCCAGCATCAGGCCTTTTCCATCAGCCCCAATCTGTTTCCCCTGATTGGAGCTGACTGGGCAGTGGCTAATTAGGTGCTTTTGCACCAGCACCCTGCTACACACTCCTGCAGAAAGCATTTTGATAAAAGTAGGTTAAGAGATTGGGCATCTTGGTTCTGTAACAATTGGTTGATGATGCCTTCCCACCCTCCCTACTGGCCTTACTAGAATCCATGGAGAATGTCTTTGGCCTCAAGATCTTCCGCTCTGCTACTGTGTAGAGACAAATTACCTCAAAGGGAGTAGACTGCAATCTGGCTATCAACCTGGGTATTTACCGTAGTACACGTACATAGAGAACAGAACTTCCACAGGCATCTGTGGACTAATCCCCAGAGATTGGTGCTTCTGACCAGCCACCTCATAAGGCATTAGTCCTGCCATCTTTGAGTACCTCTTCTTAATCTCCAGATAAGACTCTAGTACTTGAGGCATCATCAGTAGTTCCAGATGATTACAAAGTGTCAGGACATGCTACAAAAGGTAGCTGCCTCTCTGGTCAGACAGACTGATCTTGTGATGGAGAACCCACAAAAGCTTAATTGATATTCTGCACACTGCTACTATGGGAAAAGAAGTATTACTGATAAATGAAGCCATATGACAGCTGACAAAGTTGCTTTGGCAGACAACAGCCTCAATTTCAGCAGTGGTTAAATGAACTGAGCAGAAATATCAAGTCCCTTCTCAAGGATATGAGCAATTTTACTCACACCCAATGTCTTTTTCTTTAGTGGTCACTAATATAAATGAGAAACAGTATCAGGGTTGCGTTAAAGTAACTCTTAAAACATACAGTTACCCAAAGTTGCAAAAATCCTGAACTTGTTTGGATGGCAAGTTTATTCAGTGGCAGGATTACAGCTCTTGTATTGCCAACTATCAGGCTCTTTTGCCCAGCTATTACTATTTTAACTGGGATGCATATGTGACCCAGGGCCCCTTGGTGCCAACTGGCAGAGGGCATAAGTAGTTCATAGGAGTTTACAGGGCTCCTCTGGATCTGATATCTATGTAATGGCTCTCCCTGGGTATCCCATGGCCCTGATTTTTTACTCTGGCTCAGCTCTGCTCTAACCTCCAGTCCTGGCCACCCCTATACTTCCCACCATTAAGCCTGCCCCCTCCCCAGTGTTCTGGTTGTTTTCCTGATACAGACTTTACATTGTTTAGGAGCCACAGAAGTACCACCTCCATACATTGAAATGAGGGTCTTTACTCCACGTTTTTCCTTATACCCAAGTCCAGAGGAGGTCTCAGACCCATTTTAGACCTTTAGAAATTAAACAAATATATCAAGAAAATAGAGCGTATGTATGACTTTTTTGGCTTCCATTATCCCTTCTTTAGATCAGGATATTTGGTATACTGCCCTTTACAGGATATATATTTTCATATAGTAATCCATCCTAGCCACAGACGATTCCTCAGATTCACAGTAAGAGAAGACTAGTATCAGTTCACTGTGTTTCTCTTCAGCCTCTCATTGGCATTGAATGTTTTCACAAAGTGCATGGCTGTGGTGACAGCCTAACTTTGATGATGGGAACTCCTGCTATTTCTGTACCTAATGGATTGGTTGATTCAAGTCTGCTTTAGTTAGCAGGTGGGGAACAGTATTTGTTGAATTCACTGCTCATTCAACAAGTTAAACCTGATAATCAACAAAGAAAAGTCATCTCTGTGCCCTGTGCAAAAGACTGAGTTTATTGGGGCACTTCTCAAGTCAATACAGGACCTTTGTGCTTTCTTCCAGACACAACCTCATACCAGGGTGAGGAGTTGTCTCAGGCTCCTGGACACAAAGCAGCATGTAAATATATAATTTAGCATGCCAGATTTCTCCTCTTGGGTATGCAGGCATGATTGAAGGTGGTTTATCGCTCAGTAAAACATCTGGGCATGCTGATTTATGTAACTGCCTGGGTTCTGCCATCTCTGGATTGATGGATGAATCTGAACAATGTGCAGGGGCATCCCTTTCTCACTGGCTCTTCCCTCCATGATCACAGTCACAGATGCATCTTCCATGGGTTGGGTGGGTAGTGTCTTTGGAAGTCCTACAAGTCCAGAGCTTGTGGTCCAATGAGATGCTCTTGTTGCACATACATTTGCTAGAACCATATGCAATATTCTGAGCATGCCAGATGTTCCTACTACATATCACTCATATACAAGTACTCACAGACAACATCATTGCTTTGTTTTATGTGAACAAGCAGCGTGTAGCTGGGTCCAGCTGTTTGTGCCAGGAGGCAAATCAAACTGTGAGACTTTTGCATAAGAAGTGCTATAGCTCTCAAAGCATCCCATCTCCCAGGAATTCAGAATTGCCTTGCGGGCCATCTCAGTGAATCATTCAGTCTAAACTATGAGTGGTGTCTCAAACCAGAGCTACTCAGATCTGTGTTTTGCACACAAGGAATCCCAGTAGGAAATTTATTTACCACAAGACAGAATAGGAAGTGTTCCCATTTCTGCTCCAGGGTGGAACACAACCTGGGGTATATCTTGGATGCAGTTCTCCTCCTTTGGGGAAACTATCTACCAGTACCCCTAATTTCCAAGCTCAAACAGAATTGGACCAAGATGAATTTAACAGTTCCTGTTTGGCTGAGGCATCATTGGTTTTCAGACTTGCAAAGCCTGCCAATCCAGGCTTTGATGCTATTGCCTCAAATAAAAGACCTAAGCTCACAGGATCAAGGTTAAGTGTTACATCTGAAATCTTGCATTCTTCACCTCATGGCATGGTTCCTCAGCAGTTAACACAAAAAGAAGCAACTACCTGTTAGCATTCCAGAATGTTTTATTGAATAGTAGAAGACCCTCAACCCGGTATACTTATTTTAGGAAGTGGAAACGATTTTCCATCTGGGTGGCTCAACAAAATATTTCTCCCTGTCAAGCGAGGAGTCTTTCTTCACCTGAAAGAAACAGGACTCTCAATTTGGGTATGTCTACACTATGAAATTAGTTCGAATTTATAGAAGCCGGTTTTATTGAAATCGGTTGTATACAGCCGATTGTGTGTGTCCACACATAAAATGCTCTAGGTGCTCTAGTCGGCGGACCGCGTCCACAGTACGAGGCTAGTGTCGACTTCCGGAGCATTGCACTATGGGTAGCTATCCCACAGCTATCCCACAGTTCCCGCAGTCTCTGCCGCCCCTTGGAATTCTGGGTTGAGATCCCAATGCCCGGATGATGCAAAACAGTGTCGCGGGCGGTTCTGGGTACATGTCGTCAGGCCCCTCCCCCCCCGTCACAGCAACGGCAGACAATAGATTCGCGCCTTTTTACCTGGGTTACCTGTGCAGATAACATGGAGCCTGCTCAGCTCAGCTGAGCTCACCGTCACCATATGTCCTCTGGGTGCTGGCAGACGTGGGACTGCATTGCTACACAGCAGCAGCTGCTAACTGCCTTTTGGCGGTAGACGGTGTAGCATGACTGATAGCCGTGGGGCTGGCAGCTGTAGGGCTGCATTGCACCAGCCCCTTGCCCTTTGGTAGGCGATGGTATATTATGACTGGTACCCATCGTCGTCATACTGGAGTGGCTGTCAATCATGGCCACCTGGGCAGACATGTTTCGATGATGATGGCTACCAGTCGTAGTATACTATTTTCTGCCAATTGCCCAGTATTGTCTGCTAAGCACCCAGAAGAGGCCGAGGGCGATGCTGGGTGCTGGCGGACGTGGGGCTGGCAGACGTGGGGCTGCATTGCTACACAGCAGCAGCCCCTTGCAGACGATGGTATATTATGATTGGTATCCATCATCATCATACTGGAGAGGCTATCACTCATGCTGCACCGTCGGCTGCCAGCTTAAGATGTAAAAAATAGATTTGTTCTGTATTCATTTGCTTCCCCTTCCTACGTGAAATCAACGGCCTGCTAAGCCCAGGGTTTTCAGTTTAATCTTTGGGGGGACCATTCTGTGTGACAGTTGTTTGTGTTTCTCCCTGATGCACAGCCACCTTTCTTGATTTTAATTCCCTGTTCCTGTACGCCATGTCATCACTCGGCCGTCCCTCCCTCCCGCCCTCCCTCCTTCTCCTGGTCCATCAGATACTACTTTCGCGCCTTTTTTCTGACCAGGCGCCATAGCTAGCACTGGGATCATGGATCCCGCTCAGATCACCGCGGCAATTATGAGCACTATGAACACCACGCGCATTGTCCTGGAGTATATGCAGAGCCAGGACATGCCAAGGCGAAACCCGGACCAGCCGAGGAGGCGATTGCAGCGCGGCGACGAGAGTGATGAGGAAATTGACATGGACATAGACCTCTCACAAGGCACAGGCCCCAGCAATGTGGAAATCATGGTGTCACTGGGGCAGGTTCATGCCGTGGAACGCCGATTCTGGGCCCCGGAAACAAGCACAGACTGGTGGGATCGCATCGTGCTGCAGGTATGGGACGATTCCCAGTGGCTGCGAAACTTTAGCATGCATAAGGGCACTTTCATGGAACTTTGTGACTTGCTTTCCCCTGCCCTGAAACACCAGGATACCAAGATGAGAGCAGCCCTCACAGTTGAGAAGCGAGTGGCGATAGCCCTGTGGAAGCTTGCAACGCCAGACAGCTACTGGTCAGTCGGGAATCAATTTGGAGTGGGCAAATCTACGGTGGGGGCTGCTGTGATCCAATTTGCCAGGGCAATGAAAGACCTGGTGATATCAAGGGTAGTGACTCTGGGCAACGTGCAGCCAATAGTGGATGGTTTTGCTGAAATGGGATTCCCAAACTGTGACGGGGCCATAGACGGAACCCATATCCCTATCTTGTCACCGGAGCACCAAGCCACCGACTACGTAAACCGCAAGGGGTACTTTTCAATGCTGCTGCAAGCCCTGGTGGATCACAAGGGACGTTTCACCAACATCAACGTGGGATGGCCGGGAAAGGTACATGATGCTCGCGTCTTCAGGAACTCTGCTCTGTTTCAAAAGCTGGAGGAAGGGACTTTCTTCCCAGACCAGAAAGTGACCATTGGGGATGTTGAAATGCCTATCGTGATCCTTGGGGACCCAGCCTACCCCTTAATGCCATGGCTCATGAAGCTGTACACAGGCAGCCTGGACAGGAGTCAGGACCTGTTCAACTACAGGCTGAGCAAGTGCCGAATGGTGGTGGAATGTGCATTTGGACATTTAAAAGCGCGCTGGCGCAGATTACTGACTCGCTCAGACCTCAGCGAAAAGAATATCCCCATTGTTATTGCTGCTTGCTGTGCGCTCCACAATATCTGTGAGAGTAAGGGGGAGACCTTTATGGCGGGGTGGGAGGTTGAGGCAACTCGCCTGGCCGCTGATTACGCGCAGCCAGACACCAGGGCGGTTAGAGGAGCACAGCAGGGCGTGGTGCGCATCAGAGAAGCTTTGAAAACGAGTTTTGTGACTGGCCAGGCTACTGTGTGAAACTTCTGTTTGTTTCTCCTTGATGAACCCTCCAAACCCCCCCCCCAACCCGGTTCACTCTACTTCCCTGTAAACCAACCACCCCACCCCACCCTCCCCTCCCCAATTCGAGCACCGCTTGCAGAGGCAATAAAGTCATTGTTTTTTCACATTCATGCATTCTTTATTAGTTCCTCACAGAAGTAGGGGGATAATTGCCAAGGTAGCCTGGGATGGGTGGGGGAGGAGGGATGGAAAAAGACACACTGCATTTTAAAACTTTAAGTCTTATTGAAGGCCAGCCTTCTGATGCTTGGGCGATCATCTGGGGTGGAGTGACTGGGTGGCCGGAGGCCCCCCCACCGTGTTCTTGGGCGTCTGGGTGAGGAGGCTATGGAACTTGGAGAGGAGGGCTGTTGGTTACACAGGGGCTGTAGCGGCGGTCTCTGCTCCTGTTGCCTTTCCTGCAGCTCAACCATACGCTCGAGCATATCAGTTTGATGCTCCAGCAGACGGAGCATTGACTCTTGCCGTCTGTCTGCAAGCTGACGCCACCTATCGTCTTCAGCCCGGCACTTGCTCTTTTCATCCCACCATTCAGCCCGCCACCTCTCCTCTCGTTCATATTGTGCTTTTCTCATGTCCGACATTGACTGCCTCCACGCATTCTGCTGTGCTCTATCAGCGTGGGAGGACACCTGCAGCTCCGTGAACATATCGTCCCTCGTCCTACATTTTCTCTTTCTAATGTTCACTAGCCTCTGCGAAGGAGAAACATTTGCAGCTGGTGGAGGAGAAGGGAGAGGTGGTTAAAAAAGACACATTTTAGAGAACAATGGGTACACTCTTTCATTACAAGGTCGCATATTTCGGCTTGCAGGCAGCCATGGTAGGCCACAGTGTTTTGGCTTTTTTAACCTTCTTAACATGCGGGAAAGGTTGCAAACAGCAGCGCATTTCCCATATCAAGGATGAATTGGGTTGTCCATTTAAAATGGGTTTTCAATGTAAAACCAGGGGCTGCGGTTTCCCGGTTAACATGCGGCACAAACAAGTAAACCACACCCCCCACACACACACTCACGATTCTCTGGGATGATCACTTCACCCCTCCCCTCCACCGCGTGGTTAACAGCGGGGAACATTTCTGTTCAGAAGAGCAGGAACGGGCGCCTCTGAATGTCCCCTTAATAAAATCACCCCATTTCAACCAGGTGACCGTGAATGATATCACTCTCCTGAGGATAACAAAGAGAGATAAGGAATGGATGTTGTCTGCATGCGAGCAAACACCGGGACCATACGCTGCCATGCTTTGTTATGCAATGATTCCAGACTACGTGCTACTGGCCTGGCGTGGTAAAGTGTCCTACCATGACGGACAGGATAAGGCAGCCCTCCCCAGAAACCTTTTGCAAACGCTTTGGGAGTACATGAAGGAGAGCTTTCTGGAGATGTCCCTGGAGGATTTCCGCTCCATCCCCATACACGTTAACAGACTTTTCCAGTAGATGTACTGGCCGCGATTGCCAGGGCAAATTAATCATTAAACACGCTTGCTTTTAAACCATGTGTAATGTTTACAAATATTTACAAAGGTACACTCACCAGAGGTCTCCTGTGTGCCCTGAGGGTCTTGGGTGAGTTCGGGGGTTACTGGTTCCAGGTCCAGGGTCACAAACATATCCTGGCTGTTGGGGAAACCGGTTTCTCTGCTTCCTTGCTGCTGTGAGCTACCTACAGTACCTCCATCCTCATCTTCCCCGAACCGTCTTCCCTGTGTGTTTCTCCAGTGAGAGAGTCATAGCACACGGTTGGGGTAGTGTTGGCTGCACCCCCTAGGATCGCATGCAGCTCCGCGTAGTAGCAGCAAGTTTGCGGCTCTGCCCCGGACCTTCCGTTTGCTTCTCTGGCTTTGTGGTAAGCTTGCCGTAGCTCCTTAATTTTCACGCGGCACTGCTGTGTGTCCCTGTTATGGCCTCGGTCCTTCATGGCCTTGGAGATCTTTTCTAATACTTTTCCATTTCTTTTACTGCTACGGAGTTCAGCTATCACTGCTTCATCTCCCCATATGGCGAGCAGATCCCGTACCTCCCGTTCGGTCCATGCTGGAGCTCTTTTGCAATCCTGGGACTCCATCACGGTTACCTGTGCTGATGAGCTCGGCGTGGTCACCTGTGCTCTCCACGCTGAGCAAATAGGAAATGAAATTCAAACCTTCGCGGGTCTTTTCCTGTCTACCTGGTCAGTGCATCTGAGTTGAGAGTGCTGTCCAGAGCGGTCACAATGAAGTACTGTGGGATAGCTCCTGGAGGCCAATAATGTCGAATTCCGTCCACACTACCCCAATTCCGACCCGCAAAGGCCGGTTTTATCGCTAATCCCCTCGTTGGAGGTGGTGTAAAGAAACCGGTTTAAAGGACCCTTTAAGTCGAAAGAAAGGGCTTCGTCGTGTGGACGTGTCCAGGCTTAATTCGATTTAACGCTGCTAAAGTCGACCTAAACCCGTAGTGTAGACCAGGCCTTTGTTTAGTTAAGGGTCCATTTGGCTGCAGTTTCTGCCTTCCAACTCCTAACTGAAGGTTGTTCTGTGTTTTTTAACCCGATGACAGTAAGATTCCTGAAAGATATAAGTAGGCTCTACTTATCAGTCAGGGATCCGATGCCACCATGGGATTTGAATTTAGTGCTATCTCTGCTCCTAGGGCCACCTATTGAGCCCTGAGCTTCTTGCTCATTGTTACAGCTGTAAGCTAAAGTGGCTTTTCTGGTGGCCATCACATCTGCCAGGAGGGTAGGAGAGTTGCAGGCCCTTGTGGTGGATTGACTGTGTACAGTGTTTTATAAGAACAGGTATCCTTCAGACCTCACCTTAAGTTTTTAACAAAAGTGGATTTGGATTTTCATCTTAATCAATGTACTTATCAGAATTCTTTCACAAATCTCAAAGCCACAGGGTTGAGGAGAAACTGCATAGCGATGTGCACATGAGTGCTTATGCTGGCAAAACTTATGTTGCTCAGGGGTGTGTTTTTTCATACTCCTGAGTGACATACGTTTTGCTGACAAAGGGTAGTGTACACATGGCCTTAGAGTGTCACAGCTAAATACAGTATGGAACGGATTATTTAGCATAAGCAGTTCAAGGAACCATTCAAGGTGAAGTGAAATATGTGTTAACTACTTATGCTAAACAATCTGTTCCATCCTGTATTTAGCTGTGACATTCTGAGTAAGTTTCCCAGACCAAAAGAAGAACTCTGTGTAAACTCGAAAGCTTATCTTTGTCACCAACAAAAGATATTACCTCACCCACCTTGTATCTATAATGTCCTGGAACTGACAAAGCTACAACAACTCTATTATGATATTATGACTGCCTCCAGGGATGATGCAAGTTTTAGATGAGACTCCTAGCCTCACCACCTTAGCAAATGGCTTGGTAGTCATCTGGAGTGAAATGGACATACACAATCACTCAAAGAAAAAAGCAGTTACTTACCTTCTTGTAACTGTTGTTTTTCAAGATGTGTTGCATATGTCCATTCCATGACCATCTCCTTCCCTATTGTGTCGGAGTATAATGTTATGTGGATTCTGGTGCAAAGTAGCTGAATGGAAGGGCAGGCAGCTCTGCCCTTTATACTCTTGGCTGGAGCATGAGGAGATACAGGGCATATGTGCTGCTCTTATGAGTGGACATGCACACACCCGCAGTGGAATGGAATGGATATTTGCAACACATCTCGAAGAACAATAGTTATAAAAAGGTAAATAACAGATTTTTGCCTTTCACTATATTATAGTCAGAACTAGATAAAAAATACACAAAATCAATCATGAAAAATACTTTTGAGACCTCCCTCTATCATATAATTGGAATTCCATAGACCTAAAGACTATAATGTAGCAGCTGCAATTCAGTATCATACAGGAGTCTGTGTATAATGGCAATTCTTCAACAAAAAAACTTTGAAAACAGACTCTAATGTGAAACTGCAGAACTGGAATTAATTTGCAAACAGGACACCATCAAATTAGGCCTGAATAAAGACTGAGAATAGTTGGGTCATTACAAAACCTAATTTCCCCCATACTAATTTCCTCCTACTGTTACTCACACCTTCCTGTCAACTGTTTGAAATGGGTGATTTTTCCTCCCTTGATATCCTATTGTTAATTGAATTGTCTTGTTAGACTGACCTCCCACTTGTTAAGGCAACTCCCATCTTTTTGTGTGCTTTGTATTTATACCTGCTACTGTATTTTCCACTCCATGTATCTGATAAAGTGGGTTCTAGCCCACGAAAGCTTATGCCCAAATACATATTTTAGTCTCTAAGGTGCCACAAGGACTCCTCGTTGTTTTTGCTGATCTAGACTAACACGGCTACCACTCTGAAACCTGTGTATAATGTGATTACATAGCCTTACACATCCTCATAATTGCTCTAAGGTTTGTAGGAGTGGGGCTGTCTTTGGTCCCTCTATGCTCCCTAAGTATTTAAGTTCTTAAAGTGGGAAGGGCTGTAATCTGGGGAGAGGATTTAGGATGAGGAGTGTTGCAGTAGGGATTCACTCCATTTAATGTAGGTCTAATTGTGCAACATAAGATATAGAGCATTACTTCTAAGTGTTTTTGTAAAGAAAGTGTGCATATTTGATTTCTCTGTGGGTGAAATTTACTTCTTTCTGTTGAGGGTCTAAGCAGGTTTTGGATGGAATTCACTCTATTCTATAGCTACTAATTCTTCTTCGAGTGCTTGCTCATATCAATTCCAATTAGGTGTGCGCGCGCCGCATGTACGAGAGTCGGAGAATTTTCTACCCTAGCAACACCCGGTGGGTCGGCTGTGGAGCCCCCTGGAGTGGCGCCTTCATGGCGCTGGATATATACCCCAGCCGACCCAGCGCCCCCTCAGTTCCTTCTTACCGCCCCTGACGGTCGTTGGAACTGTGGAGCGCAGCATAGCTGTTCTCCACTCTCCCTAGCTTATCCGGTTATTTCTGTAGATAGTTGTAGTTATAGTTGTTGTTTAGTGTTAGTTATACATCTTACTTTTTAATAGTTGTAAGTAGTTAGCGGGGGTTAAGGGGGTTGTTCTCCCCCCTTTTCCCCCCGGAGCATAGCCGGGTTCATGCCCAAGGCTCCTGGCTTTAAGCCGTGCGCGTCCTGCGCTAAGCCTATGCCTATGAGTGATCCGCACGACTCGTGTCTGAAGTGTCTAGGAGAGTCCCATCAGACAGATAAGATAAGATCTGTAAGTCCCATCAGACAGATAAGATAAGATAAGATCTGTAAGGCCTTCAGACCGAGAACCAAAAAGGAGCGGGACTTTAGGCTTAGGCAGCTCCTCATGGAGGCGGCACTTAGCCTGGATCCTCCATCGGCGCGTCCAGCCCCGACACCGAGTGCCTCGGTGCGCAGCGCTCCTGCGGCACCAACTGGTACTGCACTGCGGGCAGAATCGGACAAGGCCTCACGGCACCGGCCTCTTTCAGCACCACGCCTGCCACAGGGACCTCGGCGCCGGTCCTTATCTCCGGGACACAAAAATCCTGCAAGGTGCAGGAGACTGCTGTCCTGAAGACGCCGGCTCCCCCAGTGCCGGGGGTAGAGCCGCGTCCGCCTTTGGACTGCCAGAAGCAAGTGCCTGCTACACCGTCGACTCCGGCACCGCGGCCGTTGAGTCCGGTGCAGACTGGATCACCACCTCAGTCGGTGGTGGAGCCTTGCCTTCCATCCACCCCAGAGACCTTCGCGACGGCGAGAGACCTTATTGCTCTCACGGAGCCGGCACCGCCCCAACCACCGGCACGGTTGGCTCCTCGCGCAGTGCAATGCAGGGGCAAGCCTGCCCTGGTGCGCCCGTTGTCTCCGGACGTGGACTCGCGGCACTGCTCCAGGTCTCAGAGCATGTCCTGACTCCGCTCGCAGTCCCGGCGCTGACTATCGCCTCGGCACCGGTCGTACTCGCGGCCAAGATCTTCTTCGCGGCAACGCTCTACGTCTCGGCACTGTCACGATCATCGGTACCGATCGAACTCCAGACGTAGTTCCCGGCACCGGTATGAGCGCCGCTCAACTTCGAGGGGCCGCTCCCGGTACCATGCCTACTCGCGGTCGTCCTCATCTAGGTCCAGATCCGGATCTTGGCACCGCCATGGCCACCGGCACCGATCCCGGTACCGTTCACCGGCACCGCGCGGGGACAGATCACCTCCGGACCGGCACCGATCGGCACTGTATCATCCGGAGCTGATTTCGACGCGTTCAGCACCACCTTGGCCCTCGAGATCAGCGTCTCACTCCTCCGATGGGACCTCGAGATCGGCATACCCTCCTCAGGGGCAGGCTGCTGCGGCTGACTTGGGCCACTGGCAGGAGGTGGCGGAGGACCCTGCACAGGGAGCTACGCACTGGTCGTTCTGGACCCCGTGGGCATATCACCAGGCGCAGGGGGCTCCACCATCAGCTTCTCACTCGGCACGCTCTGAGCCCAGGGTCCCGGAGGCCACCATCTCCCGCCCTCCCCCAGGGGGCATGGAGGCTCCCGTGCCTACACCACCTGAGTCCCTGGACCCAGGGGCAGGCAATGCTCCGCTTCAGGGACCCTTGGAGCAGGACCCGCCATTAGACCCCTTGCCACCTGAGGCATCCTCCTCATCTTCCCCAGATGAGGCGGTGGCAGGCACAACTGCCACAGGTCCGCCCCCGATAGATTTTCGTGCACACCAGGACCTATTACGTAGGGTGGCGCGTAATATGGATCTCCAGGCGGAGGAGATAGTAGAGGTGCAGGACCTGGTGGTGAGCATCCTCTCGGCTGATGCCCCATCCAGGGTGGCATTGCCTTTGATTCGGATGATTCAGGCTAATGCCACTACAATATGGCAAACTCCTGCCTTTATTCCACCCACAGCCAGAGGGGTGGAAAGGAAGTACTTCGTCCCTTCCAAGGACTATGAGTACCTATATACTCATCCCCAACCGTGTTCACTAGTGGTGTCATCGGTGAGCGCAAGGGAGTGTCACGGCCAGCAGGCTGCAGTGCCCAAATCGAAGGACGCTAAGCGCTTCGATTTGTTTGAGCGTAAGGTGTATTCAGCGGGAGGGCTGCAACTCAGAGCGGCTAACCAGCAGGCGCTCTTGAGCCGCTATAACTTTAATTCCTGGAACTCTATGGGGAAGTTTAAAGAGTTGGTTCCCCAAGACTCAAGGGAAGAGTTCGGGGCCTTAGTGGAGGAGGGTAAGAAGGTGGCACGGACCTCCTTACAGGCCTCCTTGGACATAGCGGACTCGGCCGCGAGGACGCTGGCCTCAGGTATCGCCATGCGGCGAGTCTCCTGGCTCCAGGTCTCGGGCTTGCCGCCGGAACTGCAGCAGACCCTGTAGGATTTACCCTTTGAGGGCCATGGGCTGTTCTCGGAGAAGATGGACTCTTGGCTGCAGAGCCTCAAGGACTCGAGAACGATCACGCGCTCCCTCAACCCGGTCAGAACCAGGGGCCGCCTAGGCCACCTTCAGGCCCTCGGCAGAACTTTTGAAGGTGCGGTCGAGGACGGCGCCCCAGCCACTACCCAGGATCCAGCTCCCTCCTTTCGGGATCGCCTCTCCCGTTTCCACCGTGCTTGGTCCCTTATAACCTCGGTCCGTTGGGTCCTTCGCACGGTGGAGAGGGGATACACTCTCCAGTTTTCTTCGTTCCCTCCCTCCCACCCCCGTCCCTCTTCAGGGACCCTTCTCACAAGCATCACCTTACACAGGAGGTTTTTGGGCTCCTCTCTATGGGGGCCATAGAGGAGGTTCCGCCAGAGTCAAGGGGCAGGGGGTTTTATTCCCGCTACTTCCTGATCCCCAAGTCAAAAGGGGGTCTGCGACCCATCTTAGACTTATGCGGACTCAACAAATTCATAGGAAAGTTGAAGTTCCGCATGGTATCTTTGGGGACCATTATCCCTTCCCTGGATCTTGGAGACTGGTTCGCCGCCCTCGACATGAAGGACGCATATTTTCATATAGCAATCTATCTGCCTCACAGGCGCTTCCTGCGATTTGTAGTAAACAAGGTGCACTACCAATTTGCAGTCTTTCCCTTCGGCTTGTCCTCGGCCCCCAGAGTGTTCACAAAATGTATGGCCATCGTGGCAGCATACCTTCGTCGACAAGGTGTTCCCGTACTTAGACGACTGGCTGGTATGCGGCCGCACCAGAGAGCAAGTTCAAGCTCATGTCCACATAATAGTACACACATTCCACGAGTTGGGCATTCTACTCAACAAAGAGAAGTCCACTCTAGACCCAACCCAGAGGATAGAATTTAGTGGGGCAGTCCTAGACTCCAGACGTGCCCGAGCTATTCTACCAGACAATCGCTTTCATACCATCACAAGCGGCTTTCGAGGGCTCAGGGCCTTTCCGATTACGACAATAAGGACGTGCCTTGCCCTGTTGGGTCACATGGCCTCTTGCACTTACGTAACCAGGCATGCCAGACTTCGGCTTCGCCCACTTCAGGCCTGGGTATCATCGGTGTACCGTCCTTATCGGGACAACCTAAACAAGGTGGTCACGGTTCCGAGCTTGGTCTTGACCTCCCTCACCTGGTGGCTGGATCCCAAGGTGGTTTGCGCAGGCGTGCCGTTTCACGCCCCACAACCCTCCCTGCACCTGGTCACAGATGTTTCATCTCTAGGATGGGGCGCTCACCTCGGGGAGCACCACACCCAGGGCCTGTGGACTGCACCCCAACTAGCCCTGCACATCAATGTTCGAGAGCTGATGGCGGTGCGCCTGGCATGCCAGGCATTTCTCAATCTCCTGCAGGGCCGTTGTGTGTTAGTTCTCACCGACAACACCACGGCGATGTTTTACATCAACAAACAAGGAGGAGCCCGCTTGTCGCTTCTATGCCAAGAGGCCATTCGCCTGTGGGACTTCTGCATCGCCCACTCGATACATCTCACGGCATCGTTTCTTCCTGGAGTCCAGAATACGCTAGCGGACCGTCTCAGCAGGTCCTTCCGGACACACGAATGGTCAATTCGCCCAGACATCATCTATTCCATCTTCCAGAGGTGGGGATTTCCCCAGGTCGACCTGTTTGCATCTCGAGCCAACAGGAAGTGCCACGCGTTCTGCTCCCTACAAGGGCGAGCTCTGGGCTCTCTGTCAGACGCGTTCCTTCTAACTTGGAAAGACCACCTGTTCTACGCTTTCCCTCCATTTCCACTGGTCCACAGGGTACTGCTCAAGCTATGCAGGGACCAGGCACGGGTAATTCTAGTTGCTCCAACTTGGCCGAGGCAGCACTGGTACACCACACTGTTGGAGCTATCGGTTCAAACACCGATCACACTTCTCTTGTGTCCAGATCTCATCTCTCAGGACCACGGCCGTCTATGTCACCCCGACCTGCAATCGCTCCACCTCATGGCGTGGATGCTCCATGGCTGAATCGGACAGAGCGGCAATGCTCGCAGTCCGTCCAGCAGATTCTGCTGGGAAGTAGAAAGCCCTCTACACAGACCACTTACTTAGCCAAGTGGAAACGGTTCTCCTGTTGGTGCGAGCAGCGAGCTACGTCCCCTTGCAGGCGCCTATTCCTCTCATACTTGAATATCTCCTATCCCTAAAACAGCAGGGCTTGGCGATATCTTCAATCAGGGTTCACCTCGCCGCTATTTCGGCGTTCCACCCAGGAGAACTCTCTTCCTCGGTCTTCTCTAACCCGATGGTTGTTAGATTCCTCAAGGGCTTAGACCGACTGTACCCACAGCAACGCCAGCCCGTTCCGACGTGGGATCTCAACCTGGTTCTCTCCAAGCTCACAGGGCCTCCGTTCGAGCCATTGGCTACCTGTTCGCTCCTGTACCTATCCTGGAAGACAGCGTTCCTTGTGGCCATCACCTCAGCAAGGCACGTTTCTGAACTCAGGGTGCTTACGTCCGAGCCCCCATACACTGTTTTCCATAAGGACAAGGTGCAGCTTCGCCCCCACCCTGCCTTTCTTCCCAAGGTAGTCTCACCTTTTCATGTGAACCAGGACATATTTCTCCCGGTCTTCCATCCTAAGCCACACGCTACTCGCCAAGACCAGCGTTTGCATTCTTTGGATGTACGCAGGGCCCTGGCTTTCTATATTGACCGTACAAAGCCGTTTAGGAAGACGACACAACT
This sequence comes from Malaclemys terrapin pileata, assembly GCF_027887155.1. Lineage (NCBI taxonomy): Eukaryota > Metazoa > Chordata > Testudines > Emydidae > Malaclemys > Malaclemys terrapin. Next base: position 257,963,882 of record NC_071506.1, read on the forward strand.
CTTCGTTGCAGTGGCCGACCGGATGAAAGGCTTACCAGTCTCCTCACAATGCCTGTCCTCTTGGATCACGTCCTGCATTCGTGCTTGCTACGACCTGGCCGGCGCCCCGATGCCGCGCCTCACCGCTCACTCCACGAGGGCCCAGGCCTCCTCGACTGCCTTCCTGGCTCAAGTCCCAATCCAGGACATTTGTAAAGCTGCAGTTTGGTCGTCAGTCCACACATTCGCAGCTCATTATGCACTGGTGCAGCAATCCAGAGACGATGCTGCATTCGGGTCAGCGGTTTTGCACACAGCAATGTCTCACTCCGCCCCCACCACCTAAGTTAGGCTTGGGAGTCACCTAATTGGAATCGATATGAGCAAGCACTCGAAGAAGAAAAGACGGTTACTCACCGTTGTAACTGTTGTTCTTCGAGATGTGTTGCTCATATCTATTCCAAACCCGCCCCTCTTCCCCACTGTCGGAGTAGCCGGCAAGAAGGAACTGAGGGGGCGCTGGGTCGGCTGGGGTATATATCCAGCGCCATGAAGGCGCCATTCCAGGGGGCTCCACAGCCGACCCACTGGGTGTTGCTAGGGTAGAAAATTCTCCGACAATCGTGCACGCAGCGCGCGCACACCTAATTGGAATGGATATGAGCAACACATCTCGAAGAACAACAGTTACAATGGTGAGTAACCGTCTTTTCAGACACTATCCTTCTTCACTCCTTATATGGGTATTTTGGGCCGCTGTGTCTCTCTAATCAAGGATTCTAATATTTATATGATGGCCTACTCAGCACTAGCCTGTTTGACTGTGATGTGTGGGGAGGTGGAAAGGCCCCTTTGCACAGCCACTATACCAACAGCTAGCCTTGAGAGCAGAGGCTAAAGCAGCACTTCCGTGGCATGTGTGAGTGAATTTTTATCTTATATAAATAGTGTTAATAGCAGCGAGTGTATACCAGAGTGGAAGATCACAACCCTTAGTGTCTTTTGTCCTATAATTTGTTCAGTATTCATAATGGTGTGGGAATCACTCACTATCCTTAAAAAGTGCATCTCCATATTCGGTGAGTCTCCTTTCATTTCATCAGTGGTCTATGTATTTTCCAAGTATGCATATAATTATAATTTGTATGCACAGGAGTAAACCTTTTCACTGATATTATGTGATGAATGGTCCAATAACCAATGTTTTAGTTTGCTGGCAGTTTTGAAAAAATAAAATAAAAAAGTTGGCAAATCAAAAATGTGAGTTTTGGGTCAAACTAAATATATTATTCAACCCAAAATGTTTGAGGAGGAGGAAGATACCTATAACTTTTAGCACAATGGTTAGGTTATTTGCCAGGGACATGGGTAGGAGACCCACATTTAATTTCCTCCTCTGGTTAATGTAAAGCAGAGATTTAAACTTGGGTCTCCCACAGGAGAGTGCCCTCATCACAGGGCTATATAGGGACAGATCTCTCTGTCTGTCCTGCTGAAGCTGTTCCACTTCAGATAAATAATTAAGTATTCATTGGAGCAGGGATTTGAACTTGGGTCTCCCACATGCTAGGTGAGTGCCCTAATCACTGGGGTAAAAGTTATAGGGAGGATGCGACCACCATCATCTCCACCTTCTAGCTGTAAGGTAAATAGTGCCTAAGTCCTCTTGTGAATCTAGCCAGAATATTTTTTTTGGCTGAAACTTGGGCAAATTTGTATCAAATTTACAAATAGATTTGGATAGACCGAAACTGCATTTTTCAACAAATAAACATTCATCTGAAATATGTTGGTCATCTCTGTTCACATATAATAGCATGGCTGGGTGGTTTTGCATTTTCAGTAAGATAAATTTTGAATGGAATCCTTCATTTAGATTAGACTTGCCATTTATCAGTGAGAACACAATTTAAAAAAGCTTTCACTGCTGTTTGTGAACATCATATTGGCAAACTAGAATATACTGTATTTTTTGTTAGTTCATAGGCTATACTATAATGCTCATCACCATAGTATTTAAGCACCTTGTAAACATTTAATGTTTTAACCCCCCTTGAGGCAGAAAAGTATTATCTCCATTTACGGATGGGGAAATGAGGCCTGGAGAGGTTAAGTGACTTGCCCAAGATCATACAAGATCTGTGGCAGGAGTGAGACTAGATCCCATATCTTTATACCTCAGTCCAATATCTTAACCAGAAGATCATCCTTCAGCGCTGTAGTATTGTATCAACTATGAATCTTATATTATTACATAAGGACAAATATAGATTAGTATTCTTGAATTTACTTAGAATATGAGTCAACATTTATGAAAACAGTATTATCTATTGATGCATTTCCATGCACTGCAGTATGACAGCTATTTAAGATAGCTATTACAATATGGCTCAGTGTTTCAGACTAAACTGTGAGGTACATAGGTTGCTTTTTTATTGAAAAAACTATTCTAGTTATTATAATATAACTTTATTTGGCAGAAAATAGTTGCAATTGCTATCTTCTCATACACTATGGTTTTCCCAGTCATCACTGAGCTGCTAAGGTAGAAGGAATTAAAAATCAAGAGATTTTTAACTTCGATATTAGTTACTAAATATAAATCCAGGGCTGGTCTCATAGATTCAAAGACTAAAAATAAAGAAATCACAAGATTTAAACAAACATTCTTTATATATTATAGGAAAATCTTCAAGTTCTTGAAAGAGAGAAGAAAAACCTTGAAGAAAAGTTACAAAAAGCTTTAGAGGTACTTGGCAAGTTTAGAGGTTTTTGATGGAAATTGTATTTATATTATCTGGTTTAATCAGAAAAATTCTACAAAAAGTAATAAAGTTAGTTAGGAATTTATGGCTGTTCAGATTCTGAAAAATGCAAATGAAAGGGCATGGAAATTAGCTGAATAAAACATGGATACCACAAATGATCTTTTAGACATGCTTAAGATCAGAGAATTGTTTTACTAAAAAAACAAGGAAACAATAGTTTTCTAAGTTCCTACTTTCCTGTAAGAATGAGCAGTTTATATTATCACTAAGTTAATGGTTATTCTAGAAATAAGAAATATGTTTTCAAGTCCTTTTTTGAGTGATCGCATATGTGCCTTCTACTCTTGGTGTGTACACACGCCAAGCACAGTTGTAGGAAATTTTTCCCGCAGCAGTGCCTGTTGGGGAACCTGGAGTGCCCTCTGCTGCCTCATGCCACTGTGTGCAGGTGTCCCTCGCTCCCCATAGTTTCTTCTTACCACCTGTGATAGTTACTGGTATTTGTTGGTCTTGCTTTAGGAAGTTCTCTCTGTGTTATAGTTGTATATACCTCTCTGTAGAGTTCTTAGTGTTAGTTAGTAATAAATAAACTTTTGTTTTAGTGGCAATTAGTTTTCTCGGTTCCCCAGTTTTGGGGTTTGTTTGTTAGTACTGAGGAATGCCTCAGTAACCAGGCTTCAAGCCTAGTCTTTTGTGCTTGAAATTGATGCCCATGAGCAACCCACACTCTAGTTGTTTAAGGTGTCTGGGTGAGTTTCACATTAAGGTGCCAGATTTGTAAGGATTTTAAGCCAAGGACCAAAAAAGATCAGGAGGTCAATCTGAAGTTTCTTTTGATGGAGGCTGCTCTGAGACCACCTTCAGAGCCTTCTTGGTCAGAGAAGATACCGAGCACTTTGGAGTCCAGGTGAAATGCACCTCCAATGCTGACTGAGTTCTGGCACTGCTTGCCCTCTCTGATGCTCGGGAAGAAACACAAGGCTTCTAAGGATGCTTCTGGGAGAAGCAGATCACAGATTCCTAAGTCTGCAAAGAAAGAGGACAAAGTGTTGAGTAGAGTGCAGTCTAAGTCAAAGCGCTTCTTCACTCTCTCATGTACTAAGATGGCACCGCAGACTCTGGTGCTGGGGCCTGAAGAAGTGCTTTAACTGTCTGAGGCACCATCTTCATCTCTTGCACATGAGCAGAGACTATTGCAGTACCACTTATGCCAGAGGTGTAGGCAGCTGCAACGGACTTGTTGAGTTTATTGGTGCTGGTGTCCCTGGCAGTACAAAAGGTCACTCCTACAGCAGGGGAGCTGGAATGGGGGGTCAAGGGGGCCATGGCCCTCCTACTTTCTGAAAATGGAGGGGCCTGGCCTGTCCACTTTTGGCCAAAGGCCCTGCCCCTGTTCCTCCTCTTCCCTCCGAGACCCTGCTCCTCACACCAGGCTGGTAGCTGGAGCCCTGCCAGGGAGCCCAGGCAGCTGTGGGGAGCCATGGACTCTGCATCTGCCCTGGAAGAGGAGCTGAGGTGCAGGGACACAGGTTGGGGGCTGCTCTCGGCTGGCCCCCCCAGCCCTGCTCTGGCTTGCAACTTGGCTGGAGGCAGGGCCTCTGGGGGAAGAGGAGGGAGGGGGTAGGCCATGGAGGAGGCAGGGGTCCCTGCCCCCCCCCCCCCTTTTGGGAAGGCTCCGCTGCCCTGGTCCTACAGCACCAGTAGACCGCTCAGTGCTACCCTCCTCGGTGCAGTGCCCAGTACTATGTCAACCTCCTGTGTCCTGGACCTCTCATCCATCATTAATGTCATAAGAAAATCCAACAATGATGGCTTCTCTTCATTCTTCTGTGGACTCTTGCTTCTGGTCTCTGGCTTCCACAGGGATGGCCCCTCTGTGGTCAGGAGAAGATGATTCTTCTTCTTCTGACTCAGAGGTTGGCTCTTATGTCTCCCAGCCACAGAGTGTCTCACCACTCTCCTCTTAGACCTTACCACCTGGGGTATTTGTGAGATCCTGTAACTGGTTCTGGCATGGACCTTTCTGGAACCTATGCGGGTTTCACCCCATTTCAAGATACCTCCACATCATTCACATTCAGTTTCCTTGACTAGACATGGGGAGTCATCTCATTGAACCCCTCCTGATCCTGCACCAGGTTTCCAGCTTGGTATCAAGCATGAGGAAGGGGTTCAGGAGGATCCTGAGGGGCAATTATCAGAGGAGGCCCATCCTCAACCTGTGTTAGCTTCATCCTTCTCCTCTTCCATGGGTGAATCAGTTTCCTCCAGAGTGTCTTTACCTTCCTTGTGGTGACAACAGGGCTCACCAGGAGCTCTTAACAAGGGGGGCCTCTGGCTTGGACAAGTAGAGAAGGTTTGGGAATCTTCTCATCCTCTCATTGACATTCTGGCCACAGCTTGTCCATCTCCTGTGGCTCTACTGATCAATGAAGTGATTTTAGAGCCCAACAAGTCTTTCTGTTTAACTCCCTCCTCACTCCCTCCCACATCAAAATGAGTAGAGTGTAGATATTATGTGCCTTTCCAAGTGTAGATATTATGTGCCTTTCCAAGGCACATTCGTTTCGGAAGCCAACAAGAGGGAACACTAGGAGCAGAAGGCATCTACCCCTACATCAAAGGACCCCAAGAAGCTGGATTTGTTCAGTAGAAAAAATTATTCTACGCTGGGGTTGCAGCTTAGAATTGCCAACCAGCAGGCTTTGTTAGGGCAACATGACTTTAACATCTGGGACACTATTCTGAAATTTAAGGACAAGCTGCCTGAGGATGCTAAACAGGAGTTCCTTTCACTAGTGGATGAGGGGAAGTAAGTGGCAAGAACTTCCCTTCCCTGCCAGTTTGGACATAGCTGACTCAGCAGCTAGTACCATGCCTCTGCCATCATTATGTGTAAGTTCTCATGATTACAGTCTTCAGGGTTGCTCTGAGGAGTACAGCAGACTGTTCAAGACCTGCCATTTGAAGGATCATCCCTCTTTTCAGTGCAGACAGATGATAAACTTCATATCTTAAAGGACTCCAGGGTGACTCTGAACTCATTGGATATATATACACTTCTGCCCCCTCAAGGAAGCACTTTTGTCCACAGCAGTCCCACAAATAATCTATTCTTGCATCTTGCCAGGACCTATCAAAGAAGAAGAGTAGGAATTATAGGCACAGGCCAATCCCTGCTTCTTCTACAGCAGCTCCTGTCTCATCTAGGTGTCCTGAAGACATGAGACAAGCATTCTGATGGGTTGATTGAGAACGTCAGACCAATCTCTATTATCCAAGTCTCTTCTTCTCCTTTGTGAACCATCTATCCCACTTCATCAGTGCTTGGTCCCAAATTACTTTGGACCAATGGGTCTGACATACTATGGAAGTGGGATACACCTTTCAATTTGTATCTTCCCCTTCTTCCCACTCTCCCTCTCTGTCGCTCTTCAGGGACCACTCTCAAGAGGATTTCCTTCTCCAGGAGGTTCAATCTTTCCTTTGGATGGGAGTCGTAGCAGATATTTCACAATGTCACAGAGGAACAGAGTTTTAGTCCCACTGTTTTCTAATACTGATAGCTAAGGGAGGTCTCAGGCCAATTATGAGGGAGCAGAGAAATTGCCGTCCAGCACAGCAGGGGTTAAAGAAAACATTTGGGTTCAGCTAGCCCCACTCTGCTATACCTGCAGCCAATGCCAAGTCTGGAGGAGGGAGAAAAGAAGGGAGCCTATCTCAGTTGGGGGCTGACTGGCAAGGATGCAAGAGTTCTCTGTCTGCCAGCCAGGAGGGACAGATCAGTGACTGACTGCCAGCTAGCACAGCCATTTGAGGCAAGTAAGGGCTCCCCCGCCAAGGGGAAGCTCCAAATAAGCCCAGCACTCAGGTGACTGGACTGGTGGGGCCACACCCAAAACTGAAGAGATGTGTAGGAAGTAAGTCAGAGAGTGGGTTTTGACTCCTGTCATGAGGGAGACCCCATCTCCCCTGTTCAGGGGCTGATCTACACAGGCCTCTGGTCTGGGACCTGGTAGAGAGTGAGGGTCCTGGTCTCCGTATCACCACCTCTGACCTTACAGACTGAAAGAACAAGAATCTAGTCACTAGGCTGCCCAGCCATGAAAGACCCTATCACAACAATTTTAGACCTGTGTCAACTCAACAGATACCTAAAAAAAAGATAAAGTTTCATATCATCCTGCTGGCTTCCATTATCCCTTCCTTGGATCCTGGAGACTGGTATGCTGCCCTTGACTTAAAGGATGCCTATTTCCATATGGCAATTTCTCAGGGCCACAGGAAGTATCTCAGATCCCTGGTAAGTCATTCTCACTATGTGTACACTGTGCTGCTTTATGACCTGTCAGCAGCTCCTTGGGTTTTTACAAAATGTATGGCAGCAATAGCTGCTTCCTGAGAAAGTTAGGAGTGCAAATCTATCCCTATCTGGATGACTGGCTTGTGAGTGGCCATTTCAGGATTCATGTACTGTCCAATGTATCCAGTCAACTTTCAATGCACTAGATCTGTTGATCATCTTAGAAAGTTGATCCCCTCCCCTGTTCAGAGGATAGAATTTATAGGAGCAGTACTGGACTCTACTCAAGCCAGAGCTTTCCTTCAGAGTCAAGGTTTCAGACAATTTGATCCATCATTTTAGATCTCCAGGTCTACCCAATCATGACAATACAAAATTGTCTCAGGCTTCTGGGTCATGTGGTCTCTTGCTTGTAGATAGTTTTGTATACCAGATTGTGTCTCGGGAATCTCCAAGTTTTGCTGGCCTCTGCATTCTCACTGAGCAGTCACACTCTGAACACTATGCTGAGGGTGCCTCCTTACATTTTAGCCTCTCTAGATTAGTGGACAAACCCTGCCAATGTATGTGTAGATGTTCTTTTTGTCCTTTCTCAACTGCCGCTAATGTTAATCATGGATGCAACTGCCCTCGTTTGGGGGGCTCATCTGGGTTCCCTTCAGACACAGGGATTATGGTCCACAAAAGACCTGGTTCTATACATAAACGTCAGGAAGTTGAGAACTATCTAACTGCTGTGAGAGGCTTTCCTACCCTACATCAAGGGAAAAATCCTGCTCACTCTCACAGACAACACTGTGGCAACGTTCTATATCAAAAGGCAAGGAGGCACCTGCTTGACCCTGCTCTGCCAAGAGGCAATCTATGGGATTTTTGTATTGCCATTCTATTGATCTCAAAGTCTCTTACCTTCCAGGGTGTGGAGGTCCACGCCCCCAAGGGTATGAGTGGCATGGACTATCCACTGTCCATAAAATAACTCTTTCATTCAGGGCAGTGTGGCCTAATGGCCAGAGTCCAGGAAGCGACTCTTGGTGGAGGGTAGCGTGGCCTAGCGGTCAGAGTCTATGGCGTCCCCTTTTATGCAGGGAGATGTGGCCTAACGGCCGGAGTCTATAATACGGCCCTTGGCTACAGGTCAGTGGGGCCTACCGGCCAGAGTCCAAGAAGTAACCCTTGGTGGAGGGTAGTGTGGCCTAGCGGCCAGACTCTATGTTGTTGGGGTGTGACAGCCCCGATAGGGGGGTCCCGACCCAGGGCCCTTACAGTGGCATAGTGGCTTGCCACCAACTCAGCGGGGGGTTCCGACAGAAACACACTGAGTTTTCCCAGGGGGGAAGGTACCACTCAGTCACCCTCCCAAGGTCACTTCCTACCAGGCTCTCCATTGTGGTCTCCCAGGAGTCGTCGAGTCCTCAGTACTCTGCGGATCCAGTCATCTCCCAGGTCTCCTCCGCTCGCCGAGGTGCAGGCGGGCCATGGACGGCATCGCTTCCCGGTGCAGTCAGCGGCTGTGGCTGGCCCTCTGCAGGAGCTCCCCTGGCCAGTCCTTCTCCTATGGACTCTAGCCCAGAATGAGCTGGTCTCCCTCTCTTTATACTTCTGTAGCACTTGGAGCATGCTCAGTCTTTCCAGGGAGGCAGGACTTCCGCTGCCAGTCCCTGGGGCTTAACTCCTTCTGGGTTAAGGCGGGATGGTCTGACCCCGCCACACAGGGTTATAGAATGACCTTGCAGATCACCTAAGCAGGTCTTTTACAAGTCATCACATGGTCTCTCCATCCAGAAGTAGCCAGGTACATTTTCCAGCTGTAGGGGACTCCCCAGGAGGACCTGTTTGCAATGAGAACCTACAGGAAGTGCCAGCACTTTTGGTCCCTTCAAGATCGCAGTCTGGATTCCCTCATGGTTGCTTTTCTGTTGCCCTGGACAGGCAGGCTCCTGTACACTTTTCCACCAATCCCACTCCTTCATAGTGTGTTGCTAAAAATCAGAAATGACCATGCTTGAGTCATACTTATAGCCCCAGCTTGGCGTTAGCAGCACTGGTTCTCCACCCTCCTGTCCCTATCAGTGAAAGCACCGATATTGCTTCCACTGGACCCAAACATAATTTCTTAAAACCATTGTTGTCTACTCCACCCAGACTTGCAGGAATTTCATTTAACAGCCCGGATGATACATGGCTTGATCCTCGAAAAGAGTCTTGTTCCAAAGAGGTTAATGATGTATTGTTGAGTAGTAGAAAGCCATCTAGGAGGTGTACTTACTTTGCTAAATGGAAGCGATTCTCTATCTGGTCCAGACAATCTGGAATCTCGATGACACCTTCTTCAATCCGGCATATCCTGGACTATCTGTTATACCTGAAACAATAAGAGTCGGTTGTTAGCTGCTAGGTGAACTTTGAGAGAAGTATCTCAGCTTTATACCCTGAGGTTGATAATTGCTCTATATTTTCTAATAAGATATCAATAAGATTTTGAAAGGCTTGGAATGGTTGAACCCTCATGTACAAGATACTGTTCCCCCATGGGACTTGAACTTGCTTTTGTCAAAGTTTATGGGGTTTCCCTTTGAGCTTTTAGCTATCTGGTCCTTGCTACATCTTTCAATGAAGGTAGAATTTTGGTGGCCATCACTTCTGCCTGGAGGGTGGGTGAGCTACATGAGTTAATGTCTGGTCCTCCTTATGCAATTTTCTTTAAAATCAAGGTTTACCAGTGTCCTCATCCAAAGTTTGTTTTGAAAGTGGTGTCTAACTTCCATATCAACCAGACCATTTACCTACCTACTTGCTTTCTTCCTGAAGTCTCACTTGAATAAAGATGAGGAATGGCTGCACACTCTGGATGTCAGGAGAGCGTTGGCCTCAACAAGTTCAAACCATTCTGCTTGTCTTTGCAGCTGTTAGAGGTAGTCACAGACAGGATGAAAGGGCACCCAGTCTCTTCTCAGAGGACTTCATTTTGGATAGCTTTTTGTATTCGCTTATGCAATGACTTGGCTAATGTTACCCAAACCAAGCAGAGGAACAACGCAATCAACAAGATCAGAGGTAGGCTCTGTGGTCTTTATGGCTCAAGTGCTTATCCTGGACATTTGTAGGGCTGTGTGACGGGGTGTATAAACCCCTCACTGGATAGGAGGGGGTTAAGGAGCAACTCTGGGCTAAGGAGGCCCCACCCCTCTGCCCTTGCCGAGCATGCTCGGGTAGGAAGAGGGGTTTAAAGGCTGCTGGACAACTAAGTCAGGGATTAGCAGGCCAGGGAGAAGGACATGCATTAGAAACTCCAGGGAAAAATGGGAGCAGAGGAATGAGGGAACTGCAACACCTAGAGACTGGGACCACGGATGAAAGCCTGGAAGGCAATGTGCTCCAGGGACAGATGGTGGCTGGCTGGGATGCAGAGGGAGGTCGGAAGTGACCCAAGGAAGCTGACTTGAGGCTAACTCAAGGAACCAATGGGTGAGCAAAGCCAAACCAGCCTTTCAGGGCCCTGAGTCAAAATCTGGCAGAGTGGGAGGGCCCATGTTCCCCTACCCTGCCTGTGAACTGTAACAATTGTGACTGTCACATTGAGTCCTAACTGCTAGGCGGGAGATGCTGCCTCCTGCACACAGCTGGTGGAGAATGAGGGCAGTCTAACCCAGGTCTGTGGAGAGACTGAGAGAGAGAAAAAAGAAGGGGAAAAATACAGAAAACATAAAGGAAAAGAGAGAAAAAGGGACCAAAAGAAGGAGCGCTATGGAGATGGAGAAGCCGCTGAAGTGGCTGGCCAACAGGCAGCAACAACAGGTGGCGCACAGCAATTACAGCACATGCAGTTGTTTCAGCAGGTGGCCACCCATCAGCAACAGTGGGCCATGCAACAACAGCAGCAGCAACAGCTTATCTGAGAGTTGGCTGCGGAGCAGCAAGAGTGGCAACAATGCCTGATTCAACAAGTAGCCACCCTCTTCTAACAGCAGGGGCCTAGCAACAACCTGGGGGCAGAGGGCTCAAATGCTGTGGTTACAGGTACATAAGAACATAAGACCAGTCATACTGGGTCAGACCAAAGGTCTGTCTAGCCCAGTATCCTATCTTCTGACAGTGGCCAATGCCAGGTGCTTCAGAGGGAATGAACAGAACAGATAATCATCAAGTGATCCATCCATCTCTTGTCACCCATTCCCAACTTCTGGCAAACAGAGGTTAGGGACACCATCCCTGCCCATCCTGGCTAATAGCCATTGATGGACCTATCCTCCATGAATTTATCTAGTTCTTTTTTGAACCCTGTTGTAGTCTTGACCTTCACAACATCCTCTGGCAAAGAGTTCCACAGGTTGACTCTGTGTTGTGTGAAGAAATGCTTCCTTTTGTTTGTTTTAAACCTGCTGTCTATTAATGTTGTTTGGTGATCCCTAATTCTTGTGTTACGAAAAGGGGTAAATAACATTTCCTTATTTACTTTCTCCACACCAGTCATGATTTTATAGATTGCTATCATATCCCCCCTTAGTCATCTCTTTTCCAAACTGAAAAGTCCCAGTTTATTAATCTCTCTTCATATGGAAGCTGTTCCATACCCCTAATCATTTTTGTTGCCCTTTTCTGTACCTTTTTCAACTCTCACTCAGGTTCAGTGTTAGATGCAGTCTTTTCCCCCCGCCTGAAAAAGTCATCGATTTGTGATTTTTCCCTGCCCGGTGCAGGATTTCAGAGATGTACGGCTGCAATGAGAGGTACCACCTCATAATTCTGTGGTTGGTGTCTTTCAGCCACCATAGCGGGGCATGGTCAGTCACTAGCTGAAAGGTATTCCCCCCAAAATAGTACTTCAAAACATCCACAGCCCATTTCACTGCTAAGGCCTGCTTCTTTATGTCTGAACAGGAGGTTTTTCATGGGAACAACTTCCTGCTGAGGTACATTATGGGATGTTCTTCTCCATCAATGTCTTGGGATAGCATCATGCCCAGACCCATCTCAGAGTTGTCTGTTTGCAACATAAACTTCTTGGTGAAGTTGGGTTGGGTGAGCACAAGTTCTCAGCTCAGCCACTCCTTTAGCTTCTGGAAGGCCCTCTCACAGGCTACTGCATCTGACACTGAACCTGAGGGAGAGGGTGCATGACAGAGTGTATAAACCCCTCACCGGACAGGAGGGGGTTAAGGAGCAACTCTGGGCTAAGGAGGCCCCACCCCCTCCACCCATGCCGAACATGCTCAGTTTGGAGGAGGGTTTAAAAGGCAGCTGGACAGCTAACACAGGGGCTAGAAGGCCAGGGAGAAGGACATGTGTTGGGAACTCCAGGGAAGAATGGGAGCAGAGCCCACACCAAGTCAAGGAATGGGGGAGCTGCAACACATAGAGACTGAGACCAGGGTTGGAAGCCTAGAAGGCAGTGCTTTCCACGGATGTCTGGTGGCCGGCTGGAATGCAGAGGAAGGTTGGAAGTGACACCCAGGGAAGCTAACTTGAGGCTAACAGTAAGTGAAAATTATGTAAAAGAATAAATGGACACAAATCGGACATCAGGAATGGTAACATACAAAAGCCAGTAGGAGAACACTTCAATCTTCCTGGACATTCTATAACAGATTTAAAAGTAGCCATACTTGAACAAAAAAACTTCAGAAACAGACTTCAAAGAGAAACTGCAGAACTAAAATTCATTTGCAAATTTAACACCATTAATTTGGGCTTGAATAGGGACTGGGAGTGGCTGGCTCATTACAGAAGCAACTTTTCCTCTCCTGGAATTGACACCTCCTCATCAATTATTGGGCGTGAACTACATCCACCCTGATTGAATTGGCCTTGTCAACACTGGTTCTCCACTTCTGAGGTAACTCCCTTCTCTTCATGTGTCAATATAACAATACCTGCATCTGTAATTTTCACTCCATGCGTCTGAAGAAGTGGGTTTTTTACCCATGAAAGCTTATGCCCAAATAAATTTGTTAGTCTTTAAGGTGCCATCAGACACCTTGTTGTTTTTGTGGATACAGACTAACACAGCTACCCCCTGATACCTTACAAACTTAAATGCTTCTCATCAGAGGTTGGCTGGTTGCCCTTCAGCCAGACTCTCCCCTTTGATCAGGGCTTTAGTCGCTTGGTGTGGTGTCTGTAGATGAAGGTGGAAGAGAGAGGAAGAGCATGGCAATTGTCTCTCCCTTTTATCATGTTCTTTCTTCCCTCTTGGCTTTGCCTCCCTCCCCCACTTCAGAGTCTGGTGAGAATTAACTCATTGTAGTCCCAAACTGACCAAAGGAAGTGGGGTGACTCACGCGAGAGTCCAACAGATCCTTTTGTTGCTTGCTAGGCCAGCGTCCTTTCTTCCTGTGAGGCTGTGCTGGGTTTGTCCCATACCTGCCCTGTTGAGGTGTGAACTGCCTCTCTGCTCTAGGAGAGGTTTTGTCTGGGCTTATTTTAAGCCATGAGGATACATTTTCAGCCTCATAACTACATACATAAAATTATAAGCTATAGCATTACTATAACATTACTGTAACAACAATGCTCAGTGCATCATGAGCCTTCTGAAGACACCCAACATGACAAACTTTGGCATTGAATACCACACAATCATTTTATAAAGATGAACATGAGGGTGTTGTCCCTGTGGGTGCTCCACTCCAGGTGACGATGCGTCCCGGCACCGTTGATCGGAAGTCTTCGGTAGCAGTGCCTGGTTGGGATGCACACGCTCAGCTGCTGTCTTGCGGTCTCGTTAGAGCATGCCTGAGCACGCGCGTCCCGCACCCCCCTCAGTTCCTTCTCAACTGTCCTTGGCAGAAGACGGGACTTGGGGCAATGCTAACACTCTTCCCTGGTCTCTGAAGGAAACAATCACAAAAATACAGAAATAGTTAGTTAGTGACATCCCAGTTGTTTCCCTTCCTTTAGAATAGTTACTTAGTTTAAAAAAACAAAGTTTTTTCCTCGAGCTCGTCTCCCACTGAGACACTTTCCCCCAGCACTCCAAGTTCAATAATGCAAGAGTCTTTGTGATTTAAGAAATGTGTCTCCTGTCAGGACTCTATGCCAAAGTCCGATGGACAGTCACACTACGTGAAGTGCCTAGGTGAGACGCAGGTCCCTACTAAGTGCCTCCATTGCACAAGCCTCAAAACCAAGGCTCGTCATGACAGGGACTGGGTCTGAAAACGAGTCTCATGCAGAAATCCCTGCGGCTGCCTCCAGACAAGGGCACTGTTAAACTCTCTCCCTCATGTCCCCGGCCATGGGAGAGCATGGCTTCACCTATTGGGAGCATGGCTTCACCCTCTCAGGCAGAGAGGCAAGAAGCCCAACTGTCTCCAAGTGGAGACTTTCACAATGGTAAAGGTTCTCTTGCGAGATCCTTACCCTCAGTGCTGTTAGTGCTGAAAGCAGGAGCCTCCGACCGTTCCAGCACTTCAGCGGCTTTTGCAGAGTGCAGAGGCAGGGATCCGACTTCCTGTGCAAGGAAGATCTCCTTGGCACCAGTCCCTTTGGCACCAAAAATAGACCCTGTGCCGACAGCGCGCTCTACCCCGGTGCCAACAAGAATGTGGGCACCGAGCCTCCCCGCCGCTCATGCAGCAGCAGCAGATCTCCCGCAGGGCGCACACAAAAGACCCGCAACATCAGGGAAAGCTAAACAAAAGTCTGTGCATGCCTCTAAGCACAGACCGCACATAGCACACTCAGACCCTAGGGAACAGCAATAACAGTTCCTGAATCAAGATGACCTTTCACTGGCACCTGAGCCTAACTCTCCACTCCTGAACACACAGTACTCACTCTTTGACCAGCCGCTCTCCCCACCTGACCTGACCACCTTTACTGACAGCGAGCCTGATATGCAACAACAGCAGAAGTTGTCCCCACCTGCCTCTTCTCCTGCACCAGAACCTTTTACACCTCAGACCATGGCGAATAACCACCAGCCTCAGTTTCCCTACTTTGCCCCCCAGCCCCAATGGGCTGCACCTAACTTCTCTTATTCAATGCCTTGGCCTCATTGGTACCCTTGGCTAGCTCCCACCGCCACTCACCCTCATGTTTCTTCCACCAGACCACAAGCTCCTTCTGCACCTCCAACTCTAGCTCCATCTACTTCTAGAGCGCCTGAACCCCACTCTGAAGACGTGGGCCAGGGACCATACCCTGATTCGCTGAACCACAACTTTCCATCAGCTCCAGACGGAGCCCTCATGCCTCTGCCTCCACAGAATGTGGATGACCTGAAACAGTTCCAGGAACTTTTCAAGAGGGTGGCACTCAGCCAAGACGTCCCTTTAGAAGACGTCCAGGAGACACAACTTCAATCCTCTGCACCCTCTTTGCCAGAACCCAGAATCGCAAATACCACTTCTTTTGCTCCAAAGAGGGATTCGGGACTGCATTCCTAGGAGATGCATTACTCATCCTGTGGAACAACTCTCTCCTGTATGCCTTTCCGCTGATCCCTCTGATACACAGGGTCCTACGCAAGATCAGAGACGACAAGGCCCGGGTCATACTCATTGCCCTGGCTTGGTCGAGACAGACATGGTATCCTTACCTGTTCCACAAGTCTGCCCGTCCTTCACGGACTCTCCCCAACAGACCAGATCTCCTTTCCCAGGACAATGGACGAATTCTTCACCCCCAGCTCCAGAAACGCCACCTGACAGCATGGTTCTTTCATGGTTCAGACCCATGAATTAGCCTGTTCTGAGCAAGTCCGATATGTCCTCCTGCATAGTAGAAAAGACTCCACTCATAAAACTTACCTGCAGAAGTGGAAGCGGTTTTCCCTGTGGTGTTCAAACAAACATTTATCACCCCATATTGTGCCCCTTCCTAACATCCTAGACTACCTTCTGAAACTAAAACAGGACGGACTCTCATTCAGCTCCATCAGGGTACACCTAGTGGCCCTTACTACCTTCCATGATTCATTAGATGGATATTCACTCTTTGCACACCCCACCATAAAATGCTTCCTCACAGGCCTACAAAATCTCTACCCCGAGATTTATCCATCCGCAGCTGCATGGAATCTCAATCTCATTCTTCGCGGTCTTATGAAACCTCCATTCGTCCTTTAGCTACTTCATTTCTTCTTCATACGTCCATGAAGATAGCCTTCTTGGTTGCCATAACATCAGCAAGGAGGGTAGGAGAAGCCAGCGCCCTGATGCTCCACTCCCTGCCCTCCTCCCCTCTACTTTGGAGTTCTATACTGACTTCTCCATGGTAGAGAAGGAACTGAGGGGGGCCTGGGATGCATGCGCTCAGGCAGACTCTAACAAGACTACGAGACAGCAGCTGAGCGTGTGCATCCCGACCAGGCACTGCTAACCGAAGACTTCCGATCAACGGCGCCGGGACGCACCGTCACCTGGAGTGGAGCACTCACAGGAGGACACATCTCGAAGAACCTCAGTTACTGCAAGGTGAGTAACTTTCTCTTCCCCTGAGGGGTTCTCCTGAAGTACAGAGTGTCACACTGGTGGAGTGAGAGGGCCCAGATTCCCCTACCCACCCGTGAACTGTATCCATTAGGCAGGGGCGCCACTTGAGAGTTGCACCCACTAGGAAAGACTGTCACCAGAGATGAACTGTTGGATGTAACTGCTGGCTTCGGCCCTAATTGCTAGGGGGGAGATGTTGCTGCCTGTATTTGCATCCCACTATGCAATCATTCAGCATGCTAGAGACAATGCCAGATTTGGCAAGTTGACCTTAAGCCCTTGTTCAGAATTACTCTGAGCCTACCTCCTGATTTCAAGGCTTGTGAATCACCAAGTGTGGAATGCATGTGTGCAATCACTCAAAGAACCAAAAACGGTTACTAACCTGTTCCATAACTGTTCTTCTGAGAGATGTGTGGCATGTGTCTGTTCCATCTTGACCCCTCTATATTGGAGTTTTTCTGGCAAAGAGGAACTAGCAAGGGGGGAGGGATAGTTCAGTGGTTTGAGCATTAGCCTGCTAAACCCAGGGTTGTGAGCCCAATCCTTGAGGGGGCCATTTAGGGATCAGGCAAAAATCTGTCTGGGGATTGGTCCTGCTTTGAGCAGGGGGTTGGACTAGATAACCTCCCGAGGTCCCTTCCAACCCTGATATTCTATGTTTCTATGAACTAAGGTGGGTTGAGGGTGGCTCCATCCGTAATACTTGCATGCAGTGGCACAAGGCAGTAGAGGACACTCAAGCCACCCCAATGGGTGTAGTCGAGGGAAAAATTTTCCAACATCTGTGCTCGGGGAGCTCATACACCAAGAGTGGAATGGACAGGTACAGCACATCTTGAAGAACAACAGTTACAGAACAGGTTATTAACCATTTATTTTGTAGCATAGGATGCTATGGCATTTGGTGTTGCACAATTAGTTTAAAGATCACCTGCCAGCAGATTTTAAAGGGAACACAGGAATTGCCATATCAGGTCAGACCAGTAGTCCATTTAGTCTGGTATTCCTTCTCCAAAAGGGCCAACATCAGATGTTTTAGGGGAAGATGATAGAATCTCCCCTGAAAGTGTCTGTCTGCACTTGTCAGAGTTGGATATCTGGTTAGAAAAGTGAAGAAAGAAATCTCCCCTTCAACAGATGAATAGGATGAAAGTGGCAAAGAACCATTTTCAGATGAAAGCTTACTTTTTTGCCTATTTTTGGTTTGGTATTTTATTTTCAATTCCTTCTTGGGAAGGAACATTTTTGAGTTGGGAAGTGAAGAGGAAGAATCCATAGAAGGTACTGAAATCCTAAATGATCCATCCTGCCTGTTCCAGAGTGAAGGGAGAAAAACCTTTTGCTGTCTTGACCTAGTCTTGTACAGCAAATTTTCAGGTAAGTGGAATTAAAATTTGCCATTATTTTGGATGGGCAAATTGAAGAAAGAAACTAAATGCTAATAAAATATTAATGAAACATGAAAGTTTCATAGTTAAAATAAAAAAGCCAGGAAATGCAAACATGAAGGTTCCTACCGCAAGGTTAACTTGGTCACAGTTACATCTTGTGGACTTAATGCTATAAATTTAATAATTTATTAAACTACAAATTTAACAAGAAAAACAAGAATAACCATCCTACATATCTGCAATATGGATAACATTTCTATAGGAAATTTAATTTTGCATTTCCTAATTTTTATTTTTAACTGTGTAACTGTAATGTTTTGTTAATATAGGTTTTTGCATTTGATACATGAATGAACTTTATTTTGAAAGTTCCCCTTTTTAGCCATTCATGGATTTGGCAGTTTCTTTTAAAAACATAATTCATCCTATCTATTTTCAGTTAATTCCTATTGGGAAAGCTTTAAGTAATTGTTTTATAACATTTTTAATTATAAAAGTTAATGGGTTGTGACATCAGTTCAGCAAAGCACTTAAGCATGTGCTGAGTTTTAAATATGTAAGAAACCACTCCAGATTCTGCAAAGTACTTTAACACATTCTTAAGATCAAGTCAGTAGGATTTAAGCAGATGTTTAAATGTTTTGCTGAATTGGGGCTTACGTGCAAAATAGAGGTTACTGTAAATGTTGTTTTTAATATTTTTTTAAACAGGAAGCTGTAAAGGCTAACAGGCAATTCCCAAAATCAGTAACACCTTCCCATGTTCAAGATATGCACTTCATTTATCCTGAGGCTGATGATGAGAATGCTGGCACTGATATGAAAATAAATGGTAAAGATTTATCAAAGAAAGGCAAACCTCCAACAAAATCTAAAGGTAAGGGAGAAGATCGTACATTTTCAAGACGCAAGTCTATTAATGAAACTGATAAATCAGTACAGAAATTACCAGCAGTTGACACAGGAAAGCAAACAGGTGAACTACTTTCAAGGAAAACTCCAGTAGAAACTGAGAAAAACCAAGAAACTGTGACATCTCAACTGAAAGATGTTAAACTAGAAAAAAAAGTGTTAACTGATAAAGAAAACTCTAAAGATTATGGAATTCCAGCAAGCAGTTTAAAGGAAAAAGTCCTTGTTCAGGAGAGAGAACAACTGTATAAAGCTAAAGAATCTGCTGGTGTCATGGAAGAGACTCCAAAACTTCAGTTTCCTCAGTCTGAGTATGAGAGGATACAGTATACTCATCCTACTGACAAAGAACCACTCCCATTGTTACCTGTTAAAATCAAAGAAGAATCAAAAGGGGGAAAAAAACATACAGAAGAAAAGTCAGAAACTGTAAGAAAATTAGTATTTTTTCCTTTCATACTTTTTCTTAAAAATGTAGATTAGATGAAGTATAAATGAAATCATATTTACAATATAGTTAAGCCTTATTTTTCAAAGATAATTGTGACTTTACCAAATATAAGGGCTATTTCTTATCAAATTCTCTGATTTTGTAGACTTTTGTCCTTATTTTTCAACAGCAGTCCTAATATTATAGGTCAGGGGTTGGCAACCTTTCAGAAGTGGTGTGCCGAGTCTTCATTTATTCACTTTAATTTAAGGTTTTGCATGCCGGTAATACATTTTAACATATTTTAGAAGGTCTCTCTATAAGTCTATATATTATATAACTAAACTACTGTTGTATGTAAAGTAAACAAGGTTTTCAAAATGTTTAAGAAGCTTCATTTAAAATTAAATTAAAATGCTGATCTTACACCGCTGGCCTGCTCAGCCCGCTGCCGGCCTGGGGTTCCGTTCACCTAGGCCGTCAGTGGGCTGAGCGGGGCCTGCAGCTGAGACCCCGGCTGGCAAGGGGACGGCAGCCAGAACCCCAGGCTGGGGGCGGGCTGAGCGGGGCTGGCAGCTGGGACCCCAGCTGGCAAAGGGCTGGCAGCCAGAACCCCAGACCGGCAGCACGCTGAGCGGGGCCGAGGGCCAGGACCCCAGACCAGCAGCGTGCTGAGCGGCTCAGCCCGCTGCTGGTCTGGGGTTCCGTCCGCTGGCTCCTGCCAGCCAGGGTCCCGGCTGCCAGCCCCGCTCAGCCCGCTGCCGGTCTGGGGTCCTGGCCCTGCCCACATAAAGTGGGTACCTACCTTCTCCCTGGTTTTGGCCCATTCTCTTTCTCTCTCTCTCTCTATGCACTGAGCTGAAGTTGGGGGTGCACTGAGCTCAGTGCTGGGGGTGAAGGAGCAGGCTGGGGGTTGTGGTGCAGGGTCTGGGCAGGAGCTAGAATGAGGGAGGGGGCTCAGGGTTGGGGCAGAAGATTTGGGTGTGGAGTGCATACCTGGGCAGCTCCCATTTGGTGCGAGGGGTGCAGATGGGAATGTGGGATGTGTGTGCAGGAGCTCCCGTTTGGTGCTCGGGGTGGGGATGTGGGGGGTGCAAGAGTCAGGGCATGGGGGGGCTGGGTATTTGTGGGGAGTGCAGGAGTCAGGGCAGGGGGTGTATAGGGGGCTGGGTATGTGTGGGGAGTGCAGGAGTCAGGGCAGGGGGTGTGTAAGGAGGGTGCAGGAGTCAGGGCAGAGGGCTGGGGGCGTGTGAGGGGATGCAGGAGTCAGGGCATGGGGTACGAGGGGGCTGGGTATGTGTGGGGAGTGCCAGAGTCAGGGCTGGGGTCGTGGGGGCTGCAGGGGGCTGGGGTGTGAGGGGGTGCAGGGGTTAGGGGTCAGGGCAAAGGGCTGGGGAGTGGGCTGGGATCAGAGGGGTGCTCCCAGCCCTCTGCCCTGAGCAGCTCACGACAGGGGGCTGGAGGGATACGCCCTGATTCCACCCCCCTTCCCCAAGGCCCCGCTCCTGCCTTTTCTCCGCCTCCTTCCCGGTCTGAGCAGCGAGGGCGCTGAGGCTCCTCGTCTCCCCTCTCTCGCAAAGGCCATCAGCGGCAGGGAGGGAGAGGAGGCAGGGCATGACGCAGCACGCTGGGGGAAGAGCGGGGGAGGGGGAAGCTTGGCTGCCGGTGGAGCCTGTCCTGCAGCAGCAGCCAGCAGGACCAAATTTGCTTCTGCCCCCGCAGGAGAGAGTGGTAGGCGGAGGGCGAAAAAGAGCGGGCTGGGCCAGGCAGGATTTTTAATAGCATGCTGCTGCCTGCCGGGGTCCTGGCCGTCGGCCCCGCTCAACCCGCTGCTGGGGTTTGGCAGCGGGCTGAGTGGGGCCAGTGGCGGCCGCAGCGTGCCATTAAAAATCGGCTCACGTGCCATAGGTTGCCGACCCCTGGTCTATAATATTTAATTAAACTATTGTTGAATGTAAAGTAAATAAGGTTTTTAAAATGTTTAAGAAGCTTTATTTAAAATTAAATTAAAATGCAGAGCCCCCTGGACCGGTGGCCAGGACCCAGGCAGTATGAGTGCCACTGAAAATCAGCTCGCGTGCCGCCTTCGGCACGCTTGCCATAGGTTGCCTACCCCTGGTATAGGTTTTTCTAGTAGCCTGGGGGGACATGAAAAAAATTATTACAGCCTTTCTTGTCCCTAAAAATTTACTACTTTATCTGAAATATAAATATGTCTCTGTTGTAATGCCCCCCAAAAAATCAAAGACAGCTCTAAAGGTGCACTACAAATACCACACCACATAAGTTTGCATGATTATTTTCTTTCTTTCTATTTTGATAAAAATGGGATTATTGCTTTATTACTATTACTATTTAGAACTATTAGAAATTACACCTTTCAGTCTTATCCTTTTTGCTATCCTGTCCTTTTTCTTTGCTATCATTTTTTTTTCCGTTGCTCCTTATTTTTTCACCTTTTTCAAAAACTGCCCTTTACCACCAGAACTTCAAGGGCTCTTCTGAAAGTCCTGTCAAACCTCCACTGTTGGACACTCACTAGGCCACAGTGTTTGGATCCCATCACTCTGGACCAGTGGTTCCCAAACGGGTTTGTGAACACCTGGGGGTTCGCGAAATGTTACAGGGAGTTCTTGGGAAAAAATTCCCTAATGGCAGACGGAGCTGTTCCTAGGGATCCTGGGCAGCATGGGGCCAGCAGCCTGGAGCCCCCGGACTTCCAAGAGCTAAGCAGATCAAAGCAAGTATATCTATCACACTGAGGAGATTTAAACTTCAAGATTCCTTATAAGAAACTGAAAGGGAGGTGGATATTTTTTGCTGTTTTTAAAATTAAATAGGCAGCTAATATTGTTTTTAAAATTATTATGAATAACAAGTTTAAGCTTTGTTGTAATGTGCGTTGTTTCCCTGGACTGCTCAAGAACTGAATGCTTGTGTAGGAGGAACTCTTTGAGTTGGCTTCTTAAATACCTTCATGCTGTTTCATATCTGATTCTCCTTCATGAAACATAGGAGCCTTGTCTTATAACAGGCGTATTCAAAGTGATCCAAGATCTCACTTTTGTAGCTTGTAAGAGTGTTGCCATTTTCATAACGTAATAAAAATACTGTAATGATAAATAATAATTAATAATAAATAGTGTGTAATAAGCATGTCATAAAAACAAATTTTATATTTCCAAGATCACTACTTTTATAATTTATATTCTTCGAGTGATTGTTCATGTCCATTCCAAGCAGGTGTGTGCACGCCGTGGGCACGCCAGCCAGAAGATTTTTACCATAGCAGTGTCCATAGGGTCGGCTTCGGTGCTCCCTGGAGTGGTGCCTTCACAGTGCCGTATATAGGGGCCTGCCGACCCCCCACCCGCTCAGTTCCTTCTTACCGCCAGTGACGGCTAGCTGGAACTTCACTTGCTCTTCAGCAATCTTGGCAATGTCCCGTTTTCTTCCTTGTAAATAGTTTAGTTAGTTTAGAGTTAGTATAGATAGATAGTTGTTGGGGGGTTTTCCCCAATGTACTTGTTGCCCCGCTGGGGCATGCCCGGGTCCCCAGGGTTTAAACTCTGCAAGGACTGCGGGAAGTTCATGCCGAAGAGTGACCCGCACTCTTCCTGCTTACGGTGCTTCAGAGAAAGCCACCAAAGAGACAGGTGAGGTATCTGCAGGGCATTTCACCCCAGGACTCTCAAAGACGGAGAGCAGAGGCTCACAGTGTTACTAATGGAAGTGGCCCTGCGGCCACATTCGGACCCTGGGCCAGCTGACCCAGTGCCCAGCACTTCATCCTCGGTGCACAGCGCCCCGGCACCGGTAATACATCATGAGCCCAAAACCTCCAAACCCCGGCACCGGAGAGAGTCGGCACATAGGAAATCGGCCTCCGGGAGGCACCGTTCACCATCCCCGGTGCCGATTAAAAAGAAGAGGCTGGTGAGGGACGATCACCCCACCAGGACCCTAAAGTGCCGGCACCGTCCACGTGTGCTGCGGGACAGGCTGTGCCACAGACTCATCCTGCTACTCCGTTGACTCCCGCCCCGGAGAGGGTACAGTTGAGTCCAGACAGGCCAACGTCCCCGGACCTCGTTGAGGAAGTACGCCTCCCATCGATGCCGGAGGCATTCAAGGCAGCCTCTGACCTATTAAGCCTCCCGGTGCCGGTGTCGCCGCGCCGGTGGAAAGAGCCTCCGACCATGGCCCGACCCCCTATACAATCACGGGGCAAGCCGGCTATGTTATCGCCGCGGTCCCCACACCACTCCACCCCAGCGGCACCGGAGCAGAGAGAACATTCTCCAGCCCAGCAGCACCACTCCCAGCGAAAGTGGGTACTGCTCCCCCTAGGTCCTCCTATTCGGAGACCTCAGACTCGGAAGCAGAGTCGTACCGCTCCAGTAGATCGAGGAGCAGGCGGTCGACCTCGCGGGCGAGCCTCCGGCCTTATCCCCCGCAGTGGCAACAGCAGTGGCAACAGCAGTGGCAACTGCCCCCCCAGTGGCCGTTCTGGACTCCCTGGGCCTACCATCAGTCCGTAGGACAGGTACTGCCCCTGCTCAAGGCCCCCATTGGTCTCATCGATGGTGGGGGCTCCGGCTCAAATGCCTCCATCACCGGCACCGCCATCTGACAGGAGTGTGCCACAACAGATCCCGGCACTGCCTAGTCACACACCGGCACCAGCAGGGGCCATCGTCCCGATGCTGCAGGCACCGACCAGCACACCTCGTCGTTCGGTGTCGACCCCGGTACCGGCCGTGGTGCCGCATCCTGCATCCACATGGCCACGCAACCAGAGTACTGTGTGCTGCAGGCCCCCACGGGGGGCGAGGGTATAGAGGAAGGCCCTTTGCAGGTGATCTCCTCCTCTTCCTCTCCTGATGAGGCGGTCGCGGGAACTTCAGCAGCACCGGTCCTAGAGGACAACAGGCTTCTCCAGCAGTTGCTTACACGTGCAAACCAGAGCCTCTCGATCCAACCTGAGGAGATCGAAGTGGATACGGATCCAGTGGTTGACATCCTGGCCCCGTCGGGCCCACCCAGGGTAGCCCTACCGCTGATAGAGACTATTGCGGACACATCCCGCACCTTGTGGCAAACGCCAGCCTCATTAGCCCCCACGGCCAAGAGGACAGAGAAGCGATATTTTGTCCCCTCCAAGGACCATGAACACCTTTTATGCCCACCCTCCCCCGGACTCCCTAGTGGTAAATGGGGCCAACCAAAGGGAGCGTCAGAGGTTCCAAGAGGCTACACCATAAAACAGGGAGGCCAAGAAGTTGGACCTGTTTGGAAGAAAGGTGTATTCCACAGGGGGACTGCAGTTGCGTATAGCCAACCAACAGGCTATAGTGAGACGGTATGGTCACAACACATGCTCGGCACTGTCTAGGTTCACTGAAGTCCTTCCTCAGGAATTGCGAACCGAGTTCTCAGCCCTAGTTGAAGACGGGAAATTAATTACCCGAGCGTCCCTCCAGGCAGCCTTGGATGCGGCGGATGCAGCCTCTTGCACATTGGTGACTGGGCTGGTCATGAGACAGGGAGCCTGGCTTCAGGTCTCAGACCTTCAACATGAGGTACAACAGACCATCCAGGACCTCCCCTTCGAAGGGCCCATGCTCTTCTCTGAAAAGACAGATAACACTGCTCTACAGCCAAAATGCTTCTGAAATAAATGTAGTCAAACTTTACTAATTCTGGGTCACTGAGAACAAAAATGATGCTTAAAATTGTTGATTGGCTCTAGTTTTCAAGCTATGCTATTGGGTCAGTATATACGACCCTTGACTTGGGAATGGCGGAGGATAAGTGAGTTATAAAGGGAAGGGATCTCAATTTAAACCAGAAATGACTAAAATACATCTTTGACTGGATCTATGAATAAATCTATGACTGGGTTTGGACAGTACTTGCTTTTTAGGCAAAACAATGAATGATGCAATCTGAAGCTGGTATTGCGTCATACATGATATGAATTGCATCATGTTATTCCTAGAAGTCATGGATGATGCAATCATAACGAAGCTTACATCACTGTGCTGAACAAATTGCCCTATATCAGCTCTAGAAATCATACAGTGTCATGCTCTCTTATTTGTCAGTGTTTGATTTTGCAAAGGGACACATTTCTGTTTAGCCAAAGTGAGCAGAGATGCCTCGTACTTGTGTGAACAGTGCAGATAACTTCTGCTGTGTTTGTGGTGAAGTGACTTTTGCATCACAAAAGCGCAGTATAACCACTATGGTTAAGAAAGCCTATCACCTTTATTTTGGCTGCAAAATTGGAGATCAGGACAAAAGGTGGGCCCCACACATATGCTGCAACACTTGTGCAACAAATCTTCGCCAGTGGTTGAACAGGAAAAGGAAATCTATGCCTTTTGCAGTGCCAATGATTTGGAGAGAGCCAACAGATCATACCCTGTTACTTCTGCATGGTGCCTCCAGTTGGGAAAGGTGTGTCAAAGAAGAAAAAGTGGACTGTGCATTATCCAAACATTCCATCAGCTATACGCCCAGTACCCCACGGAGAAGGACTGCCGGTTCCTGATGCACCAGAATCATTCTCACTTGAGTCAGACGAGGAAGAGGAAGAGGATGAAACTTCTGGTCCTGAACCATCAGTGTCACAGGACCCACATTTTCTCCCCTCCTCCTCCTCTGAACCACACCTCACAACACAAGGTGAACTGAATGACCTTGTCAGGGATTTGGAAGTACCCAAGAGTAAGGCAGAGCTGTTGGGTTCCAGACTACAGCAATGGAATCTCCTGGCAGGTGATGTTAGGATTTCCATGTTCCGGGACCGTCAAAAGGATCTTGTCCCATTCTTCTTCATGGAAGGTGATCTTGTAGCCTGCAACAACATCGATGGTGTGATGGCAGCCCTCAACATCGTTCACGATCCAGATGAGTGGAGACAGTTCATTGATTCATCGAAGACGAGTCTTAAAGCTGTTTTACTGCATAATGGCAATGTTTTGCCATCAATTCCAGTTGGTCATGCAATCCATATGAAGGAAACCTATGACAACATGAAACAACTTTTGAGGTGCATAAACTATGACCAACATCAGTGGCAGCTTTGTGGCGATCTGAAGGTTGTTGCTCTCTTGCTTGGTCTGCAAACTGGATACACAAAGTACTGCTGTTTTCTCTGCGAATGGGATAGTCGTGCAAGAGATTCCCACTACATCAAGAAAGATTGGCCACTCCGACAGTCATTGGAGCCTGGGAGGAAAAGTGTTCAGCATCCACCACTTGTTGAATCAAGGAAGATTTTGTTACCACCCTTACACATCAAGCTGGGTCTGATGAAGAACTTTGTCAAGGCCATTGACAAAACACAAGCAGCTTTCAAGTACCTCCATGCAGGGCCGGCTCTGGCTTTTTTGCCACCCAAGGCAAAAAAGCCTCCCGCCGCCCCCCCCCCACCCAGCGCGGCAGGGGAGGGCGCCGAGCCCGGCAGCGGGCTGCTCTCCCCGACTGGCCGGAGCGCCAGGGGGCGGGTGGAGAGCCCGGCCAGGGCTCCACTCTCCCCGGCAGCCAGAGTGCCAGGGGGCGGGCGGCGAGCCCGCCGCGGCTCCGCTGGCTGTCGGAGCCCCGGGAGGAGGGCGGAGAACCCGGCTGGGGCTCCGCTCTCCCCGGCGGCCAGAGCGCGGCAAGACCGGCGCGGCTCTGCTGGCAAGACCGGCGCGGCTCTGCTGGCGGCCAGAGCCCCGGGAGGAGGGCGGAGAGCCCGGCCGGGGCTCCGCTCTCCCCGGCGGCCAGAGCGCCAGGGGGAGGGCAGCGAGCCCGGCCGGGGCTCTGCTCTCCCCTGGCGGTCACAACTCTGGATCCGTCCAACTCTACCTTTTTGTCACGTCTGTCCCCCTTCTATCGTGCTTGGGCCCGAATCACATCAGACAGTTGGGTATTCCGCACGGTAGAGAGGGGATATTCTATCCAGTTCTCCTCCCTCCCGCCCCACCAGCCCCCCTACCCGTCCTTCTTCAGGGACCTCTCTCACGAGCAACTTCTAATTCAGGAAGTGCAGTCCCTCCTCGCAGCAGGAGCAGTGGAGGAAATTCCTCAGGAGTCCAGAGACAGGGGCTTCTATTCCTGCTATTTCCTAATACCGAAAGCGAAAGGGGGCCTCAGACCTATTCTGGACTTGCGGGGTCTAAACAAGTTTGTAAAAAAGCTCAAGTTCCGCATGGTCTCCCTATCCTCCATCATGCCTTCCATGGATCCAGGAGACTGATATGCTACCCTCAACTTAAAGGATGCATACTTTCATATCACAATAATCCCTCAGCACAGGCATTACCTCAGATTCGTCGTAGGCAACGCCCATCTTCAGTTTACAGTTCTACCCTTTGGACTGTCAGCAGCCCCAAGGGTCTTCACAAAGTGCATGGCAGTTGTGGCAGCCTTCCTGCGCAAGCAGGGAATTCAGGTGTTTCCCTACCTGGACGATTGGCTCATCAAGGGCCGTGCCAAGGAACAGGTGGAGGCTCAGGTGGTCTTCATCAGGAAGACTTTTCTTGAGCTCGGCCTCCTACTGAACGAGGCCAAGTTCACCCTCTCTCCAACTCAAAGAATAGAATTTATAGGGGTGGTCCTGGACTCGACACACGCCAGAACGTACCTCCCAGAGACCAGGTTCTGGACCATGTCCAACATTATTCTCGGTCTCCAACGTTACCCTAACACTACAGCAAGAAATTGCTTCAAGTTAATGGGTCACATGGCGGCGTGCACCTATGTGGGGGCCACGCCAGGCTCAGACTGCACCCACTCCAGTCCTGGTTGGTGACAGTGTACCGGCCACCCAGGGACTCCCTAGACTCAGTAGTAATGCTCCCTCGACCGGTGCTGGATTCCCTCCACTGGTGGCTCAACCCACAGGAGGTCTGAGCGGGAGTACCTTTCTCAGCCTCCAGCTCTCTCTATCCCTGGTAACAGACACGTCGGATATGGGGTGGGGAGCGCATCTGGGGAACCTCAGAACCCAAGGTCTTTGGTCACGAGAGGACCTTTATTTACACATCAACGTCAAGGAGTTACGAGCGGTCCATCTGGCCCTTCATGACCTTCAAACCCCACCTAGCAGGCAGGTGTGTTTCTGTCCTTACGGACAACACACCAGTGATGTTCTATATCAACAAACAGGGTGGTGCATGCTCCTCTCCCCTGGGCCGGGAAGCCCTCGCGTTATGGGACTTTTGTGTACAGAATGCAATTCACCTGACAGCATCCTACCTACTGGAGAAGCAGAATGGGCTAGCGGACGCTCTCAGCCACTCGTTCCACGGTCACGAGTGGTCTATCCGCTGGGATGTAGTACTCTCAATTTTCCGGCTCTGGGGCCATCCCCAGATAGACCTGTTTGCCTCGAGAGAGAACAGGAAGTGTCAGCAACTCTGCTCCTTCATGGGATGCAGTCCGGGGTCCCTGACGGATGCCTTCCTCCTCTCCTGGGAAGACGGCCTACTTTACGCTTTCCCCCTGATTCCCATGGTTCATAGGGTAATCCTCAAGGCTTGCAGGGATCACGCTCGTGTCATCCTGATAGCGCCGGCCTGGCCGCGCCAACACTGGTACACGTCGCTCCTGCACATGTCCATACGGGCACCCCTCAGGCTGCCCCTGCTCCCAGACTTGATCACAAAGGACCGGGGTCGCCTATATCACCCAAATCTAGAGTCGCTCCACCTCACAGCCTGGATGCTCCATGGCTAAACCCTGTGGAGATGCAATGCTCTCATCAGGTCAGGCAGGTCCTTCTCAGTAGTAAACCCTCCACTGGGACCACGTACATGTCCAAGTGGAAGCGCTTCTCCATCTGGGCCGAATAGCAGGGACAGGCTCCTTTGCTCACCCCGATCCCTCTCATACTGGACTATTTGCTTCATCTGAGACAACTAGGACTCTCCCCCTCTTCGGTTCGAGTCCACTTGGCGGCTATCTTAGCGTTCCACCCTGGAGCGGGAGGTAGCTCAGTCTTTGCAAACCCATTGGTTGGTCGCTTCCTCAAGGGCCTGGACAGACTGTTTCCACATACTCTTCAACCAGTACTGGCTTGGGATCTCAATTTGGTCCTGTCCGCCCTCACAGGGCCACCTTTCGAGCCTCTGGCTTTGTGCTCGCTGTTATATCTTTCGTATAAGATCACGTTTCTAGTGGCTATCACATCGGCCAGGAGAGTCTTGGAGCTCAGAGCACTGACATCAGAGCCTCCATACACTGTCATCTACAAAGACAAGGTCCAACTCAGGCTGCACCCTGTGTTCTTTCCTAAGGTGGTCTCCCAGTTTCACATGTGACAAGACATTTTTCTCCCGGTCTTCTATCCGAAGCCACACTCCTCCACTAAGGAGCGTAGGATGCACTCCCTGGATGTTTGCAGGGCCCTGGCATTCTACATTGAAAGGACTAAACCCTTCAGGAAATCTACCCAACTTTTTGTTGCTGTGGCTGACAGGATGAAAGGGCTCCCGGTCTCGTCACAGCGGATCTCCTCTTGGATCAAAACCTGCATCCGAGAATGCTACCGTCGGGCTAACATACTGGCCCCACCTATCACGACCCACTCCACAAGAGTGCAGGCCTCCTCCGCTGTGTTCCTGGCACAGGTCCCGATGCAGGAAATTTGTAGAGCGGCCACATGGTCCTCAATCCACACTTTTACGGCGCACTATGCCATCACGCACCAGGCCAGAGATGATGTGGCCTTTGTCCTCGCAGTACTCCAGACTGCAGTGACCTCCGACCCCACCGCCTAGGTTCAGGCTTGTGAGTCACCTACTTGGAATGGACATGAACAATCACTCGAAGAAGAAAAAACAGTTATGCACCTTTTTGTAACTGTTGTTCTTCAAGATGTGTTGTTCATGTCCATTCCAATACCCACCCACCTGCCCCTCTGTCGGAGTGCCGGCAAGAAGGGACTGAGGGGGTGGAGGGTTGGCGGGCCCCTATATATGGCGCCATGAAGGCGCCATTCCAGGGGGCGCCGAAGCCAACCCTACAGATGCTGCTATGGTAAAAATCTTCCAGCTGGCGCGCACGCGGCGCGCACACACCTGCTTGGAATGGACATGAACAACACATCTTGAAGAACAACAGTTACAAAAAGGTGAGTAACCGTTTTTTCAGGTAAAGGGGAAAATCCCTGGAAATATTCTTTTTTAGGATGGGGTTCGTGAGACTTGACATTTTAGTGAAAGGGATTCACAGGTTGTTTAAGTTTGGAAACCACTGCTCTGGACCCATGTGCTTTTAAGTTTTCTTTGATCTGGGTAGGCTCGAGCACTGTCTCTTTCTTTGGCCTCTCTGGCACACTTCCTGGGCCTGTTACCACTTCATGGAAGTGGAACTTCAAGGCCCAGCTGCTCTACGTCCCAGGACTAGTGCTGAACCCTCATGACACCCCAGTTACTTAAACATACCTATCATGGAGAACACACTACTAGACTGCTGCCTTGGGTCAAGACGCAGCATTTCAGGGACTCTTCCTACTCTAGTTGACCTGGTTCTTCTTCGAGTGATGTCCCTCTGGTGCTCCACTTCAGGTGCAGATGTCCCTGTACTGTTGATTGGAGATTTTTGGTAGCAGCATCTGTGCAGGTTGTGCATGTGCGGTGTCTATTTCATGGTGCCATTGGCACCTCATCTAGCACATGTACAACCCGACCCCCTCAGTTCCTTTTCAACCATCTTTGGCCTGAGCTGGAGCTCCGTGGTAGTATCTCAAAGTCTCTCTCTCTCTCTCAAACCTAGAGAAATAGAATTAGAAATAGTTTTAGACCTTTCCTAATATAGACAATGTTAGTTGAGTTAGTTTTAGTCAGTTAACATTTTCTTTTTTTTTTTTTTTCTCCCTTTCATTTTCATCAGAGCGGGAACACTTAACCCACTTCAACAATGCCTTGTTCCCCAGGCTTTAAGAGATGCGGCTCATGCCACAAAGCAATGCTGGTCTCAGACGGACATTCTCTCTGTGTTAGCTGTTTTGGTGAGTCACACATTCCTCAGAAGTGCACTCACTGCAGCAATCCGAAAGCGAGGGCCAGGTGTAATTGAGACTTCCACTTAAAACTTATTCTGATGGAGAAATCTCTCCAACCAGCCTCTTACCCATGGCAACGGATCCCTTCCACAGGGGGTTCCCTGAGCACATCCACTTCAACTAAGGACAATGCTCATTCCTCTAAAAGAGCAAGGAAAAGAGCCACGACTTCTCTGCAGAGAGAACTGCATAAAAAGAAATGGTTTCCTGCCAGGTCACTGTCCTCAGTGTTGACCAACCCACGTGTGAGCAACTTTGAGGCATCAGCCCCTCTGGCACTGTCCACACTGGGACCTCTGCCCCATCTGAAGGATAAGGAGTCAAGGCACAAACCTAAGCCTGCCTCCTCCTCTATGGCATTGACAACGTTGGTGAGAGACATGGTACTGAGGCCCTCACCAGTGGCTCTGCCTCCACCACCAGTGCCGATGATTCCATTGTCAGATAGAGCCAAGATAGCACTGCCTGCACCAAGGATGTCGGGCTACAAATCATCGGCATCCAGGGTAGCATCTAAAACAGCGACATTGGTACCAACGGTACTGAAACTAATGGCACTGCATCAGTTCTTGCAACAAAAGGACATCACAGTTTCCTCTGTACTGCAGTCCCCACTCTTCAGCACTGATGGCTCCTCTGCGCATATGGCACCAGACCAAGCAGCATCCCCTACTGCCTCACTCTCAAGCGAAGATGACGATGACCAAGAGGACAGTGCCTTCTCTTCACACCATTCTTCCCATATAGGTTGTAGATCACACTGGGAACCCAGAAAATCAAAGGCCCCCTATAGAGAAGAAATGCAACCATGGTAGAGGCAACCATGGATGTCCCCATACAATGGCTACCTTGGGACCCATGTCCAGTGTACAGGATTCAATACACCAGACCGTCAACTTCACCCAGAGTTGAAATTAGATCATCACCACCATGTTCCACATCGGAAGCCCAGGAGGAAACGGAATGAGAGGGAAGAGGGTATTGAGCATGATGTAATATCACCTGCACAAAATTCTTCTTCATCGCCAGATGAAACTATAATGCTCCCACCTCCCATCATGGCCGACGATTTCAATCAGTTCCAAGAACTGTTCAAAAGGGTAGCCCAGAGCCAGGAGATTCCGCTTGAGGAGGTGCAGGATACCCAGCACAAACTCCTCCAAATTCTATAGACATCATCAACTTCCAAAATAGCGCTACCCATGAACAAAGCCACCATGGAACCGATGGAGACTGTCTGTCAAATGCCAGCTACTATCCCACTGAGATGCAAGAGGGCAGACAGGAAGTACTATGTGCTGGCCAAGGGTATGGATTTCCTTTTTTCCTATCCACCACCCAATTCACTAGTAGTAGAGGCCGCAAACCAAAAAGGCAAACAACCACAATACAGGTCAAGGAATACGAGTTTCAACTACTTCAGTTGGAAGGTCTATTCTACAGTGACATTACAATTCTGAGTTGCCAATTACAGTGCGCTCCTAGCCAAATATGATCATGATAATTATGGCAAACTGAACAACTTTATTAATGACCTCCCAGAGAACACACAAACTGAGTGATAGCTGGTCGGCAGAATGGCACTACAAGCCTCCCTGGATGTAGCAGACACAGTGACGTGAACAACAAGCACAGTCATCGTGATGTGTAGAGCTTCATGGCTGTAATCTTCAAAAATTCCAAAAGATCTCTAAGTGAAGGTGGAGGATCTCCCATTTGACAGAGAAAAGCTTTTCTCTGTCAAAACCGAGGAGGTCCTCCACTTGATGAGATTCCCAAGCTACCCTCCATACTCTCGGTGTATATATACACCTGCCATGAAATGGAGATGGTACCAGCATTATCAACGAGTCAGAGACACCCCGTTCCAACAATAACGTCAATATAAACCCCAAAGACAAAGGCAGTGACCACAGAGATGCAGAGCGTCTCATACTCAACCCTCAATATCAAAACCGACATCAACCAAACAACAAATTTGAAAATTTGGTCGAGGGTCTGAACAACCTCCCTCACCAGACGGTGCAATTACCAAATGCTACCCAGATCTTTGGCCACTGATTATGCCCTTTTTACCATGTTTGGGCATCAATAACTATGGATCAATGGGTTCTAGAGATTGTAAGATGATGCTACATCATCCCTTTTACCTTCTGCCCACCAAGCCTACCCTCCGCCCCATCCCTCTTCAGGGTCCCTTCTCACAAGTACTTGCTACAACAAGAAGTAGAGCATCTTATACAGTTAGGTGCCATGGAACTTGTTCCTTCACAGCACAGGGGGAAGGGTTTCTGCTCCCATTACTACTTGCCCCAGAAGAAAAACAGAGGATGGAGGCCCATTCTAGATCTCCAAAAGCTCAAAAAGTTCATATGAGCCCCAAAATTCAAAATCGTCACACTGGCCACAATAATGCCAGCGTTGGAAAGACCTACAAGATGCCTACTTCCACATCACCATACATCCCGCTTACAGACGATTCCTCCACTTCAGAGTGGGAAAGCACCACTACCAATACAGAGTCTTACCATTCAGCCTTTCCATCCCTCTGCGAGTCTTCTCCAAAACCCTTGCAGTAGTAGCGGCACACTTATGCAAACAAGGGATAATGATTTTCCCATATCTAGGCGACTGTTTACTAAAAGGGCGTACCCTGTTAGAAGCAATGGACATCATTTGGAGGACTATTACTCTACAAATAAATGAACAAAAATAAACCCTAGTTCCTGTAAAACAATTGAACTTCATTGAGGCGCACCTCGACTCCAAAGAGGCCAGGGCATCGTTCATTACCAATGAAGAGATTCATAACACTGAACAACCTTATCTTGGTAATCACGACCAGCCCATGAATATCGGCATGAACATATCTACAGCTATTAGATAACATGGCAGCCACCACTTTCATGGTAAGGCATACAAAACCATATATGCACTGCCTACAAGGCTGGCTGAATTCAGTGTACATACCGAGCAAGCACAAACTGAGCAGATGCCTAACACTCCCACCCAAAGTCCTGGAATCTCTACAATGGTGGACAAGACCAGAAAACATATGCACAGGGATCCCTTTTCACCAGGATCCAGCATTATTAATAACTACGTATGCCTCTTTGGTAGGCTGGGGCTTCCACCTGAACCACCATACGATCCAAGGAATATGGTCATTTATGGAGCCCCAACTACACATCAACTTACTAGAACTATGCATGGTCTTCAACGTGTGCCACCATTTCCTCCCAATGATAAAGAAAAAAACAATATGCGCGATGACCGACAACATCGTCTGCATGTTCTATATAAATCAAAAGGGAGGAGCTTGCTTCCACTTCCTATGCACCGAGGTCATGAAGTTGTGGAACTGGTGCATAAGCTATATAAATATGTCAACTTCCTATCTCCCCGGCTGCCAGAACATGACTGTGGACACACTGAGGAGGCAATTCTCACAAGACCATGAATGGGAGCTGAACAACGGAGTCCTATAACCCATATTCCAATGATGGGGCTTTCCCTCCATTGACCTATTCATGACAGCACAAAATCACAAATGCCCTCAATTTTACTCGAGGTAGGGGGAGAGCTGGGACCCCAATCACTATGGCATACCTTCCTTATCTGATGGGACACATCTCTCCTTTATGCGTTCCCTCTGATATTGCTGCTCTGGCGGATTATACCCAAGATACATGTTGACAAAGCCAATGTCATACTAATAGCCCTGACATGGCCCAGACAGACTTGATACCCTTACCTGCTGCACATAGTATTCGCCCCACAAACTCTCTGACTCCTGGCAGACCTGCTGTCACAGGATGACGGCTGAGTTCTCCATCCCAATCTGGAGAAACTTCACCTGAGTAATAACAGTTAATTTAGACCCCATCATTTTATATGTATGGTTGGGATTATGTTTTCTAATGTGCATTACTTTGCATTTATCAACATTGAATTTCATCTGCCATTTTGTTGCCCAGTCACCCAGTTTTGTGAGATCCTTTTGTAGCTCTTCACAGTCTGCTTGGGACTTAACTATCTTGAGTAGTTTTGTATCATCTGCAAATTTTTCCACCTCACTGTTTACCCCTTTTTCCAGATCATTTATGAATATTTTGAATAGGACTGATCCCGGTAGAGACCCCTGGGGGACACCACTATTTACCTCTCTCCATTCTGAAAAATGATAATTTATTCCTACCCTTTGTTTCCTATCTTTTAACCAGTTTCCATTCCATGAGAGGACCTTCCCTCTTATCCCATGATAGCTTACTTTGTTTAAGAGCCTTTGGTGAAGGAACTTGTCAAAGACTTTCTGAAAATCTAAGTACACTATAGCCACTGGATCCCCCTTGTCCACATGCTTGTTGACCCCCTCAAAGAATTCTTGTAGATTGGTGAGGCATGATTTCCCTTTGTACTATGCACTGCTGGAGGGATATGCCTCTACTTCAGCTCCAAGCCTTAAAGGATTGAAGAAAACTTGCGTGGCTCAGGCACCATGGTACTATGGCAACAATCTGAATGTATCCAGCACAGTCAGATGCTTCAGCACTGGGATGTTAGCAGCCTGGTTTGTTGGTCCAGACAGCATCAAAGATTTTAGCTTTAGTGAAAGGCATTGAAAGCACCTCCTCCTGATAAGGGGTGGAAGGCAATTTTGGTAATCTTTCCCCCCCACCCCTCTTACAACTGAGGCACTGGAAACTTCTTCAGTGCTCTTCTTCAGAGAAGCAGAAGACATCAGGATAACTCCTAAATTATAGTCTCCTCTTTTGAACTATTCTCTTTTTTCAAGTGAATCTAAACCACCATTAGAGCAACCAAGGGTGCTTCCATACACATAAACATGATGGACAGTCTGCTTCAAAAATGTCAGTACTGCGTCAGTGTCTTGTCATTCTTTCTGTGGATTTTTCATCTCCTTAGGTGCCTGGCAGGAATCAGTCATCAGATCATAGCCCACCAGTGCCCACTCCATCTTGAATCAAAAGACAAGTTAAAGAGGACTATGATAAGGATCTCACTTTCACGGTGTTAGCTCAAGACCCGTTCAGATGCATTTTTGTGTGGTCCAAAGTTTATGTGGCAGGTCGAAACTGGAAGGGTGACTTGTTGAGTCAGTGATAATGTGACGTCCAGACACTTATCCCTTCCATGGCTGGATTCAGAAATATGAGGTGGTCACATGTGGTCCAAAGAGGTTTGTGCGATATTAGGCATTTTGGGGATATGTTGTCCATAACCTGCCAGATGGGAAGTTCTGAGTAGTCTTCAGCATTGGAAGATGCAGCTACTTCATGCACAAGTGGAAAATCAAAGACTCTGCTTTGTGCGACTGTGGTGAAAACATCAAAGCCATCGAACATTTCATAATGCAGTGTCGTAAATATGGATTCAAAGGTGAAATGGATGATATATACCATGTCACAGAGGAGTCCTTGAAATGGCTTATGGACCTTTAATTGCATTTATAGAATGTTGCTCCGCAGACACCATACATGCGAGAAATCTCAAGATCTAATCTTTTTACCCTGGGGACAACCACTGTGAGCTAATAATAAGCCCTAGCCCTATGGATTTCAACCTTGGATGTACTGGGCCCTCCAGTTTCAGCACTGAAAACTGACCAGTCATTTTTCAACTTCTATCAGAGACTCCATACAGATCCTCAAATGAATCATGAGGATATACCACAGTCATCCGGCACCTCAGCTGATATCAGAAACTCAACAATCTAGCTCTTGGGAAGAGGATGAAGAGCTGCAAGATGAACCTTCTTCACCCAGAGCTTTCTCTCCACACTCCCTGGAGGAAACTTCCACACTCTCATTGAGGGATGATTTTAAAGCTTATCAGGAACTTTTCAAAAGAAAGGCAAACTCTCTTTGGAACTGGTTCAAGACAAGGCATATAAACTATTTGACATTTTGCAACCCCCCACTCAGGGAAGCATAGCCCTTCCTATAATGAGGGCATTCCATAAATAATTTGCAGGTTCAAGATTCCTTCATCAGCTATCTAAGCAACCTCAAGAGAGCTGAACAAAAGCATCAGGTTCCATCTAAAGGGTTTGAGTATTTTTAATTTGCATCCAACCCCATCATCTTAGTGGTCACTGCAATTAATGAAAAGTCTAAGCTGGTTTACAAGACTTCTCCACAAGAAAAATAAAGCTCCAAATAAATTGAATTTGTTTATCCATCAGGTTTATTCAGCATTAGGATTTCAAACTACTTGACTATGCTAGCTGAACAAAATTATATAAAATAGGACAAAGCTGCAAATTTTTCAAACAAGTTACTTCAGATGTGAAGGATGAATTTAAATTG
Organism: Malaclemys terrapin pileata; assembly: GCF_027887155.1. Taxonomy (NCBI): domain Eukaryota; kingdom Metazoa; phylum Chordata; order Testudines; family Emydidae; genus Malaclemys; species Malaclemys terrapin. The sequence goes on from NC_071506.1 coordinate 258,001,492, forward strand.
GTTTGCTTAGAAGGTTAACTCGTTGCAAAAAACTCTCTGCAAGCAGCTTTAGACTCTGCAGACACAGGCGCTAGATCAATGGCTACTGAAATTTCCAATGGAAGGTACTCATGGTTACTTAAATTAAGACTACCTAAGGAAATTCAAACTGTAGTATAAGACTTATCCTTTGAGAGAAAGGATATATTCAACCTGAAAACAGATGAAACATTACATTCTGTGAAGGATTCTAGGACCACACTCAGATCACTGGGCCTCTATCCCTCAAGTTTTAAAATAAAGCAGAGGTGTCAACCATATACTTCTTGCTGCTTCTGATGACAAGGATAAGGCGATCAGTATAAAAAGAGACAGAGATTCCAAAAGAGAGGACTGTCTTCTTCATCCTCTATTCAACCATCTCATTTTAAGAAACAACAATTTTGATGCTTCGATCAAGGTCACTGCATTAGACTATGTGGGTCTCTGTAACCTTTCCTTGCCCCTTTTGGTACCTGCCTTCCATTTTTCTAGGAAGCATGGACTACAATTAAGGCTATGATTTAGTCACGGAGGTCACAGCAGTCACTGATTCCGTGACTTTACCAGACCTCCGCGACGTCTTCCGCTTCAGTTGTCAGCAGCTGAAGTCGGGGCTGGAGGCGGGACTGTGTGCTACCCTGCAACTGGGGTTGGATGGCTGGAACCAGGACCTTGCAGCCCCTGTCCTATGGCTTGCGGGGGTGGGGGCCTGCAGCTGGGCTGTGTGCCCCTGTTCTGCAGCCAGAGTGGGGGTTGCAGTGGGAGCTGTGCTGCAGCTGGGGCTGCGCACCCCTGCCCAGCAACTGCAGTGGAGGCCGTGTGCCCCCCTCGTGGCTTCCCAGGGCAGCGCAACCCGCCTACAGCTGCGGCCTGTCAGTCTTCCCCCATTAGATTCCATTTCTCCCCCCTCTTTGCCGTGCTCTGGTTATTTTTAGTAAAGTCACGGTCAGGTCACAGGCTCTGTGACGTTTACTAAAAATAACTGTGACAAAATCTTAGCCTTAACTATAATAACATCAGACCATTGGGTCTTATGAGTCATCTAGGAGGGATACACCCCCCAATTCCATACCTTGCCTCACCCATCCTTCTTATTGGTCCCCTCTTCAGGGACCAATCTCACATGAGTCTCATGTGTTTAAAAATTACTATAGTAACTGGAGTTAGGGGCCGTAGAGCCAGTTCCCTTAGTCTTAAGGGAAAATGGATTTTATTCCCCATACTTTCTTATACCAAAAATGAAAAGGCTGATGCCTCACACTAGACCTCAGACTGCTTCATACATACATCTTCACAAAATTCCTCATAGTGACTCTGGCATTCATTATACCGTCATTAGATCACATGGTTTGGTTCAGTACCCTTGATTTGCAAGATACATATTTTCATGTTGAGATAAATCCCTCACACAAGAAATTTCTTTGTTTTCAAGTGCTAGGTGATAATAATCTATTCTGGGTCTTTCTGTTCAGACTCTCAACTGCACCCAGGGCCAGCTCCAGGCACCAGCTTAACAAGCAGGTGCTTGGGGCAGCCAAGGGAAAGGGGCGGCAAGTGCGGCAATTCGGGGCGACAGGTCCCTCATTCCCTCTAGGAACGAAGGACCTGCCGCTGAACTGCTGCCGCCAATCGTGGCTTCCCCCCACCAATTGCCGCCGCCGGTTGCAATTGCGATCGCGGCTTTTTTTTTTTTTTTGGCTTGGGGTGGCAGAAATGCTGGAGCCGGCCCTGACTGCACCACAAGTATGTACAAATGTCTATTTGTAATATCCGCCCATCTTCATCGTCGAGGAATTTGTGTACCCATACCTCAACGATTGGTTAAACAAGGGAAGGTCAGCTCAACAGTAAGATCAATTCTACATCTATTCTCAATCTTGGGTCTGAAGATCATTCTAAAAAAATCCCATCTGGTTCTATCCCAGTCCATAAAATTTACAGGCACACATCTGGACTCCAGAAAAGCAAGGGCTTACCTGTCTTGAGTGGTGCCAAAATTTATTTCACAAGCCTAGTCTTGTTCCTGAGAACTCTGAGAGGAACTATCTGAGACTGCTAGGCCACATGGCCTCATGTACTCATTTCACATCCTTCGCCAGACTGAGGCTGAGACCTCTTCAGTCCTGCTCACTTCAGTTATCGTCAACCATCCACAGCATGAACATATTGGTAACAGTTCCCCAGAAAGTCCTTTCATCCCTTTGTTGGTGGCTAGAACCGAGGAATGTCTTTTGTGGGTGCCTTTCACTCTTGTATCTCCCACTTAGTTATTAGTCACTGACTCATTCACAAAGGGGACTCATCTGGATTGATTCCAGATCCATGGACTATGGATTCCTGTAGATCATTCAGACCACATAAATGTTTTAGAACTGAGATCAGTTATCTAGCCTGCAATTCATTTTTTCCCCTGATAAAAAACCAAACAATGCAAGTTTTGATGGACAATATTTTAGTGATGTACTATATGAACAGTCAGGGGGGAAGCAAAATAAAGCCCTCTCTGTCAAGAGGCCATATTGCTATGGGAAATGGCATTTCAATCACAACATAGACCAAGTAGCTGTACATCTTATAGGGGAATCCAATGCACTAGTGGACTAGCTAAACAGAAAACAGGTTTCTTCTCACACATTGTCTCTAAAGGAAACATTAACAAAAATATTTAAAATTTGGGTATTCCCAAAAATAGACCTTTCTGCAAACAAAAACAAGAAGTATCCCCTTTTTCTTTCAAGAAGGTCAGAGTCAAGGTGCTCTAGCAGATGTGTTTCTAATCTCTTGATCAGATGATCTACTACATGCATTTCCTTCCTTTCCTCTAATACCCAAAGTACTAAGGAATGTGAGACCGGACAGAGCTCAGACTATCCTAGTGGCTCCAGCATGACCTTATCAGTTTTGGTATCTGGACCTACTGCAGTTCTCTGTTCTCTTCCCCTTTTGACAGATATAATCTCTCAGGACTCTGAACACATACTCCATCTGGATCCAAAATCCCTTCACCTTGTGGCATGGAGGCTCTCTTGTTAGCTTCCACAGATAGGAAACGTTCTGATGAGATTCAGAGGGTGATTATGGAACGGAGAAAGCTGTCCACCAGAAAATGGTACATTGCTAAGTTAAAGCATTTTCCCTTATGGGTGAAGATGAAGCAAATTGATCCTCTACATATGTTTGTTCTGTTAATTCTAGTTTATCTACCATCATGTAAGCCATTCAGGACTCTCATTAAACTCAGTCAAAGTTCATCTGGCTGCAGTTTTGGCCTTTTTCTCCTATTCAAGGCTCTTTGATATTTTCCCATCCTACAATCAAAAGATTTCTAAAGGATTATTGCATATCTTTCCATCAATTAAAGATATACCACCCTAGTGGAATTTGAACTTAGTTCTCTGTTAACTGATGGGGTCTCCTTTTGAGCCTCTTTCATCTTCCTCACTTCACTAGTTATCAGTTAAAGTGATCTTTTATCCAAAGATTGTTTCTGACTTTCATATTAATTTCTAAGATCTCATTCATCATTATGAAGTGAAGTTACATACACTGGATGTGAGAATTCTCTCTTATACTATCTTAATAGAATAAGACCACGCAGGAAATTCTCTAGATTCTTTATTATGTATGAGGGCTTCAAAGGCCAAATCAGTATCTTCTTAAAGATTATCTAAATGGATTGTAGTCGATATAGATATTTCTTATTTTATTAATAATCTACAGCCTCTAGCTTGAGTCACTGCTCATTCTACACACCTTAAGAGGAAGATGGGGATGGACATTCAGCCATATGTACAGGAGTTAGGTGGGGAGTCCTCTCCTGATGAAAATGTGTCACTTCATCTTTGTCTCCCTTTGAGGACATTATTCAATTTCATGAGTTTGTCAGCAGAATGGTTATTACATTAAGCCTGCCATCTGTTGCATTAAATCAATCTCCTCACCCAGTTTGATATTTTCAGTACTACAACTACTAAAAAGATATCCTTACCGATGTTGGAAGGTTTCTGTCAACCAGCAAGATCAATATGGAATAATTCATCATCAGGTCACCCTAATTAAAAAAAAGCAGATAAATTATATCAAACTCTCCTTATTAATGTCTTTCATGTGTATTCTCCTAACTCAGTAGTAGCAGTAGCACCAATACAGAGATCAAGATCTGGATAATTACATTTCACTACTAACTATAAAGAAGGGAAAAGATTGGATTCTTTGGAAAGGAATCTGTTTTCTTTGTCTTCCATGAATATGAGGCGTACTAACTATCAAGCAGTTATGGCTAGATGCCAATTTCATCTTTGGGACAACATTTCACTGAAGAGCACTGAAAGTTAGCTAATGCCCTAAAAAAGAAGGTCAAAATGTGGCGAAGCACACTCTTAGAGCATCCTTGGATGTCTTGGATGCTGCTTCAGGATCAGTAGCCTCTTTGGTAGCTTTTCGCAGGTACAGTTGGTTATGGTTGTCTTCCCTCCTCTGTGAGACAAAGTGAAAGACTGACGATGTTCCATTTGAGGGACACAGTCTGTTCAGTTCTCAGACAGGCAACGTTTTAGAGAAAATGAAAGAAACCAGATCTATGGCAAGATCTCTGAGACTTCTGCAGCCTTTCAGGAGAACTCATTCCCATGTTTAGATACCAGAGACAATATTACCCATCTTTTTCTCTATCACTTGCTACTCTTAAAGATACTAGTGTTAACATCAGCAACAATATGCTCCTCCATCTCAGTCTCAATATAGGAAACAATCCTCCAAACCAAGATGGTACCTAAGGAATCTTCTACTATTTCTTCTTTGCCTAATATCAGATGTCAGGTTTGATGATATGCTCGAGAGCTGAAAACTGACTGTAGGCTCTTCTCCACTACCCTTCAGAGACCACCTGTCCCACTTTTAACAATAAATGGCAAAACATCACTATGAACAGATGGTTTTTAGATATAGTAAAAGAGGGTTCCATCATCCAGTCTGAGACCCTTTCTCTATACCATGCCCATCTTCCCTCGCTTTTCAGGAGAGGGTTCTGAGAGCAGAGATCTATTCTCTGTAACAGGAGGGAGCAACAGAGGATGTTCCAGAAAGTATTGGGAATCAGGGAGCTTATTCCCATTATTTCCCCTGGTTCCAAATAAAGACTGGGGTCTATGGCTGATCCTGGATCTGTGAAAATTAAACTACATGAGGAAGTTCTGCTTCAAGATGTTGACTCCAGGATCAATCACTTTCCCATCACTTTCCACTCTAGATTGGTTTGCTGCTCTCGATCTCAAAGATGCCTAGGCCACAGAAAGTACCTTTGATTTGCCCTAATACAAGGTCCTCCCCCTTTGGCCTTTCTACTGCTTCCAGGGTTTTTACAAAATGCCTTTCTCAAGTAGTAGCTTTTGTGAGAAGAAAAAGGTCATTAATTTTTCTATATCCAGATGGCTGATTTCTGAAAGCTCATTCCAACAAAACAAAATCTCATTCCAACAGAACAAAATAAGTCTTGACACATGTTCTCTATTCCAAGATCTAGGATATTTAATAAAGAAGAAATCCCTTTTGAATCCAACACAAAGAATTCCTTTCATGGGAGCATTTTCTTGACTCCAGAGTAGTCAGGACTTCCTAAGACTGAAATCCAGTGTACAATGCTTACTTCAGGAACCATCTCAGGAAGTGATGCTCTTCCTCACCCTTCTGGGTGTTTTGGCATTGACAATGTGCATTACAACGTATGCTAGATGCAAAATGAGACCTCTCCAACATTGGGTTTCCAGAATTTCAGCCCCACAAGATACAGCATCTTCATGATCCTTATCATTCCAAGGAAAGTTCAAAATAGTCTCTTATGGTGGATGAATTCCAAAAAAGTACTGAGTATCAGAGGTACTGAGTATCTCTACATAAAAGGATAAATGGACACAAATCAGACATCAGAATGGTAATATACAAAAGCCAGTAGGAGAACACTTCAATCTCCCTGGACATTCAATAACAGATTTAAAAGTAGCCATTCTTCAACAAAAAAACTTCAAAAACAGACTTCAAAGAGAAACTGCAGAGCTACAATTCACTTGCAAACTTAACACCATCAATTTGGGCTTGAATAGGGACTGGGAGTGGCTGGCTCACTACAAAAGCAATTTTCCCTCTCTTGGTATTGACACCTCCTCATCAATTATTGGGAGTGGACCACATCCATCCTGACTGAATTGGCCTTCAACATTGGTTCTCCACTTGTAAGGTAACTCCCTTCTCTTCATGTGCCAATATATATTTGTAATTTTCACTCCATGCATCTGAAGAGGTGGGTTTTTTACCCACAAAAGCTTATGCCCAAATAAATCTGTTAGCCTTTAAGGTGCCACCAGACTCCTCATTGTTTTTTTTTAAAAAGTACTGAGCGAGTACCCTGACTCCTTCTGTAATAATGACAACAGATACTTCAAAAACAGGTTGGAACGCACACCTTGATCATTTACTAACAAAAGGTCTTTGGAATCTCCAAGAGTCACAACTTCATATCAGTGTTCAGGAACTACGGGATATCCAGTTAGCATTTGGTGGTCCAAGTTGCCCTGGACAATCTGACAGGAATATACAATGTAAATAAACAGGGATGAGCCCACTGGTCTCAATTTTACAAAGAAACAATAAAACTCTGGGATTGGTGTTTACCTCATGGAATTTATCCAGTTGCTTTGCACATAGCAGGATCACACAATATGCTAGTAAACCAACTAAGCAGATGCACAAGTGGTTTCTGAAAGAATGAGTGATTCAGGACATCTTTGATCATTGGGGTTTTCCAAGCAGACATGGGCATTCAGTTGTTAACAGATGCATTTCTCCTCAGTTGGAAAACAGATCTGATGTATGCTTTCCCCCTTTTCCATTAATGTTGAAAGTTGTAAAAAAGGTCAGGTAGGATTCACCCAAAGTGATACTTGTTGCTCTGGCATGGCCAAGACAATAATGGTATGTGGACTTAATGCTCCTTTCCAAGGTGAAATTCAAATGGTTATCCAAACCTTCTGTCAAAAGAAGAAAAGAGAATATACCAACCAGACCCACAATTGCTATATTTCAAGGCCTGGGCGATAGGGCTCTAACAGATTTAGAGAACTCTTTTCCTCCTGATGTGCAGCATGTATTGCTCAGTTCTAGAAAGTAAATGTTATGATTTAAAACTGAAGAGATTTCTATTGTGGGTCTCTCTGATAATGGTATTGATCCAGTTTTGGCTCCTGTCCAGTTTATTTTAGAATATTTGTTATTTCTAAAAAATAAGGGTCTATCTGTTCCTTCACTTAGCGTACATTTAGCTGCAATAGCGGCTTTTCATATACCTGGGAAAGGTAAATCATTTTTTCTTGTTATATTGACAGGTCCACTGACCCTTATCTGCCAGTGAGTGACCCGATTCCACCTTGGGATTTAAACGTAATATTAACCCAACTCATGTCTCCATCTTTTGAACCATTATCATCTATATCTTTATTTAATCTAAAACAGCCTTTGTTATAGCAATTATATCATCTAAATCCGTGGCTTTCAATCTTTTTTCATTTGCCAACCCCTAAACATTTTTTAATGGAGGTGCGGACCCCTTTGGACATGGACATCCCTAGCTATTCTGGGGCTGTACGCAGCCCCCCATGGGGTCTGTGTGTGTGGGGCCCCAGGCCTCCGTGGGGAGGGCTGGCCCCAGGCCTCCATGGGGGGGCAGGGCTGGCTTGGGAGGCAGGGGGGATCTGTTCCTCAGCACTCACCGGCAGTGTGGCTGGGGCCAGGCGGCTGCACTTCCCACCGCCGGTGAGTGTAGGCCTGACCCTGCTGCAGTCCTCACGGGTGGAAAGAGGCGGGGCTGGGGCTGAGCAAGGGCAGGAAGGGGGTGGGGTGGGGGAGGAGCAGGGGGCTTTGGGGAAGGGGTGGAGTGGGGGTGGGAAGAGGTGGGGCTGGGGCAGAGCAGGGCCCTGGGGAAGAGGCGGGGCAGGGCCTGGAGCAGCACGCAGCTCCAGAAATTTCCTGGTGCCCTACGCAGCTGCATACTTTGTGTATGGGTAAGGACGGTCCTGCCTTTGGAAATCTTAGACATAGTTTGCGGACCTTCAGGAGTCTGTGGACCACAGGTTGAAAACCACTGATCTAGATGGAGGTATGAACTTCATGCCTTAATGGCTTACCCTCCATTTACAGTTTTTCATAAGGACAAGATAGTGCTTTGTCCTGACCCTAATATTCTACTGAAACGAATGTCAGATTTCCTTGTTAATCAATTGATTAATCTGTCAGGTATTCTTTCCAAAAAACTCATACCCATGAGAGCAAGTCAAAGTTGCACTGTCTGGATCTAAAAAGAGTTTTTATCTTACTATCTAGATAGAATGAAGATCTTTAGGACTTTGCATAAGCGGTTTGCTTCCTGTATGGAAAATTGTAAGGGTAAAACTGTTTCTGCTCAAATTTTATCCAGATGGGTCAGACAATTTATAGAAGAGGGTTATAAGAATGTTTGACAATCTCGTACTCCTGTTATTAAAACACATTCTACCAGAGCAGTCACTACGTCTACAGCAGGGGCGGCAACCTTCGGCACAAGCCCATCAGGGTAACCCACTGGCGGGCTCTGAGACATTTTGTTTACATTGACTGCCCGCAGGCACAGCTCCCCCGCAGCTCCCAGTGGCCATGGTTTGCCATTCCCGGCAAATGGGACTGCAGGAAGTGGCGTGGGCCACAGGGACATGCTGTCTGCTGTTTCCCGCAGCTCTCATTGGCCGGGAATGGCGAACCGTGGCCACTGGGAGCTGCAGGGGGACTGTGCCTGCGGATGGTAAATGTAAACAAAATGTCTCGTGGCCCACCAGCGGATTACCCTGTTGGGCCGTGTGCCGAAGGCTGCTGACCCCTGTTCTACAGCATGTTTGAGACATGTTCCATTAATTGAAATTTATAGAGCACCACATGGAGCTCAATACACACTTTAAACATTACACATAAGACACAGCTGCTAAGTATGATGCTAATAGGCAGGACAGTCCTCCAATCTTTAAATATTTAGGACATCTTGTCCTACCACCCATTTTTCTGTAGACTGCCTACCAAACTATACCAGAAGTGGGAATGTCCAGTGGACACTTGAGAATGAAATTAAGGATAATTACCTGTAACCAAGGTTTTTTGAGATGGATTCTGCATATTCACATTTTCTACTCTCCTTCCCCTCTTCTTCAGAGGCATAATTAAGCTTTGCTCTGCATTAGTGCTGGAAGGAACTGAGATGGCAACTGCTGCAATACCCACTTTTATAACCCTGTCCACAGAACTTGCTTGAATGCTGAGCTGAGGGGTGGTAGGTGGCACTTGAATGCTCTAATTCTCTAACAGACACTGCTAACAGAAAGTTCCACTGTTCAGCTGCATCGGTTAGCACATAATTCCAAGAATGTGAGAGTCCATCTCAAAGAACCTCAGTCACAGGTAAATAACCTTCATTGCATATACAAGTTTATTTCTTGCTTTAAATTACTTTACTTTCTCCTTTCTGGCCTTCCCGTTATCCATATTACTCCTTCCAAACTGTCCAAAACACAGCAGCCAGAAGTGTGGTCCTTGCTGGTTGGACTATTTCACTCCTGTATTTGGGATGCTTCATTCATTTCTCTTTGCCCCCCATGTCAATGTTAAACTTATCCTTGTCTTTAAGGCCCTGCACAACTCCGCCTTGACATAGATATCTGCATTCCTCTTCATTCATTTTATGATATGCCAATGCTCCTGCATCAATTGCTTCCTTCTCATATCCTGGCTTTGTGCCTTTTTTCTCCCAGGCAGCTCTCTATTCATAGATCAACCTCTGAGTCTTAGTGCCCCAAGCCTTCATGTTAACAAAAATATCAATCTGGTCAGATTAAGATCTTTTTAAAGTTATCTAAAAGGATTCAGTGCATTTTATCATTTTGTGCTTATCTTCTAGATTTTAAATTCTTCAGGCCAGGGACTGTCTTGATATTTGCATCTTGTATAGTATCAAGGACATTATCAGAGCTAAACCAATAAGAATTAATTGTACCCTGAATAAATAGTTTTGCCAACAGAAAAGGTATATATAATTAAGTAAAACTAATTATTTCCCAGGTGAGATACTATGCATTTTGTTGTCAATTGGCAATTTTAGTATTCTAATTATAATATACATTTTCTTACAGCCTTTGAAATTAGATCCCAAAGGATCTACTAAACCTAAGAAAGCTGCAGAAACAAAAAAAGGAAATTTAATGAAAAAAAGGTAGGGATACTTAAATGAATGAAAATTACAGTTTGATGCCTTACAATATTTTAACACTTAATTCCTGCTTTTTGTTATGGATTTGAAATGGTCAGTGTGAGGATTCTGAATTTGTAATTAACATAAACATATATGGAGTCTAAAAGTGGGGGAAAGTCTTCTCTACTTCTTGCTTGCAGATTAGAGAAGAGCGTGATATACTGGCTGACAGTTAACCTGAGCAAAGCCAGTTCAGTTTTTAAAAGCTATAGTGGTAATATATCTAGGAATTCAGGACAAAGTGGGATGCTTTGTGTGGTCATTTGTCTGCAGTAGTCAAAATGTTGTTTAGCTCACTTCTAACTCATACTACTAGTGGTCTGAGTTGTGGCATTAAGGATTTTGGCATTGATGTTTATGCATTGAGATATTTTTTTCTGTAAATGAAATGTAAGAAATATTGAATTTTGTTAGTATGTGGCATTTCTTCTTTGAGATGTATTGTCCATATATATTCCATCCTTGATGTGTAACCCCCCACCCCCATGTGCTCAAGATTGGACTCTTTTGGCCAACAGCATTTGATGGGGCTATGCAATCCCCTGAGTGTCCTTGTGCTCCTGTACTGATGACATACAGGGTTGTATTGGCCCAACTGCCAAGGCTGTGAGAAGCTCCACAGTGTCAGAGTCTCAACACAATTTTACAGAGACTTTTGTGGATTGTTTTATATATTAGGGTTCGTTAGGAATAGTTTTACTTATGATAGTTTTCACTTTTGCAAGTTTTTGATGGCTTCTCTCTCTCTCTCTCTCTCATCAGGAACTTCTTCCTGATATCAGGGTTAAAGGATGTTTCATCCTTAGTCAGCTGGCTTTAAGTATTGCCTCTTTTCTGAGATGACAATACCAATCAATAATGGGCACACTATATGCCTTTTTTTGCCTTGGGGGAAGGTCATATCATCAGTGTTTTGTGTATAAATACTTTGCTAAAAGAACTTTGAAGGAAAGAGAGGCATGCCTTCAGCTAGTTTTATAGACCTCTCCATGCAACCTGCTTCTTATCTGGTCAGGGTAGACCACCTTGGACAAATTCAACCTCAGTGATTTCTGGATCCACTAGCTCCCAGTCCCCATCTTTGAAGACTGCAGACTTGGGTGGACTGAAAAAGTCACAGACAGCAGGAGCAGATTCCCATTGGGAATTCCCAGTAAAATGAAAATCTAAGTCACCTCACCACTCCCAACTGAAGGAGACTTCATTACCCAAGATTGGTACTACTGGAGCTCTCAGAGAGCACAGTACTAGCACTCTGACACCCTCATGGGAATAAAAATTAACTGCCTCTTTTACTGATACTAGAACATTCTGAGTAGTGTTTCAGTGCCAACTGTTGCAGCACCACCCCCTTTGGTACTGATCTCTCTGGTATCACTTGCTTCAACACAGAGTGCATCAGCACTGGACATGTTGGCACCGTGCACTCTGGTGCTATCCACTCCTGTACTGAGGTTTATGGCACTGTCCTTTTCCATATATAAGTAGTATGGAGTACTGAGGGGTCTTCACCCTACATATCTTCAAATCATTAGAAATATCACGCGGTAGCATTCTCTTTGGGTTTCTTGTTTAGTGTTCCTATATGAAAATTGTAATAATTAAAAATATTCAAGGAAATTCCCACAGAAAAACTACATTAAAATGGAATTCAGATTGACAATATTTATAACTTAAGGTAAAATACTTTACAAAGATATTGTAATTATTCCTAAAACAAGCATTATACATTCCTGACTTTATTAGTGGGAGTGGGGGCAAAGAAAAATATCGACAATGTCTTTAAAACTCAATTCTATCTTATCTAGGATTACAAAAATTAAAAAAAAAACCAAACCATAATTGCAATCGTATATTTATTGCCTGGTATCACTACAGGATGGCATTATGGTTTTTTGCATCCCTTAATTTTTATACCTAGCAAGCTTCAGTTTCTTTTAAGTTTAACATTAACTCTGAATGTCCTGGATTTCTTACGCTTGTTTCTCAGAGAATTACAACATCCCTGTAATGTATTTTACTCATACATACTCTCAGCCTTAGCTCCACTTCCGTGTAGTTTGTGTCAAGGTACCTAGAAATGTGGTAGGTGCATAATTTTAAAAATGGGATTTGGAAAACTAAAAATTATGAAGAACAGAATGTCCATATTCAGTAAATAACAAATGACTATTCTGTTTATCTTTCTCTTAATAAATTGGAATTCAGTGTCACATACAGGAGCTCTGTAGATTTACACCCCAGCTTGCTGAGTACCAACTCATCATTTAGATATACCTAAGGTCCTACAGAAAGTCTGTGGCAGTGTAGGGAATTGAATCCAGGTCTCTTAAATGCTGGGCTAGGGCCCTAACCATTGGACCACCTTGCCTCTCCGAAGGTTAGGGTGTAAAACTCACATAATATACACAAGTCTGTATTTGTTGCACAGGCAGAGTAGGCAATTGCAGGTAAGGGGGGAACAGTGGCTGAGGAATAGAAAGATGGCCCCAATGCAAGTTTTTATTGTGGGACCCTTCCCTAAAATGTAATGAGTTTAACACTTATTTATACTCATCAAATATGCAAATTCAACTCTCCTATACTTCATGTTAGCATCTGAGAAACAGTATTTGCCAGCAATACTAAAGTTTTCTACTCACCCATCTGAATCATATTTTGCATGCCTTTCGTTCTGCAAACTAGTTAGTTATCTGTTGTAGGTTCATTTTTCTGGCTTGCTTGTTTTAATTTGATAACACTCCCAATTCACGTAGTCCCTCTTGTCTCATAGTACTCCTTAGGTCAGAGGTCCTCAAACTGTGGGGCGCACCCTCCTAGGGGTGTGTGGAGGAATGTCGGGGGGGAGGGGTGCGGCAGGGCCAGGGCCAGGACAAGCCCCCCTTGGGGTGGGGAGGGATTGCAACCTAGACCCTCCCTGTCCCCAGCTCTGCTCCGGTCCCTTCCCTGGCTCTTGTCCCCGTGCCTGGCCCAATTCCCAGCTTCAGTGCTACTCCACTCCGGGCCCCACGCCAACCTTGGCCACTGGCTGTGGCTTTGTTCCTGGCTTGGGGCCAAAGCTAGGGTGGGGCTGGGAGCGGAGCCGCACCTGTCTGCGGGCCTGTCTGCCAGCCCCCACTGCAGCCCGGCTGCGGCTTTGCTCCCGCCCCAGCCTCAGACCCTGGCCACGGCCACAGACCCACACCCATCTGCAGCCCCAGCCTCAAACCTCTTACCCCATCCACGTTTCCACTCCCCATTACAGCAGCAGCCCCACTCCTGGCTCTGGGGAGGGCAGGGTGTGTGTGCAGACAGGGATAAGGGGAGTATCACCCTCAAAAGTTTGGGGACCCTGCCTTAGGTAGTTCCTTATAAGCTTCATTTTTGAAAATTAATGTTCTTCTTCGAGTGATGTCCCTGTGGGTACTCCACTTCAGGTGTCGGTGTGTCCCGGCACCGTTGATCAGAGATTTTCAGTGGCAGTGTCCATCTGGGTCATGCATACGCAGTAGTTGTCTTGGCACTATTGGCACCTCATCTAGCACATGTGCACCGCAAGCCCCTCAGTTCCTTCTCAACCATCCTTAGCCTGAGGTGGAGCTCTGTAGTAGTGTCTGTGACGAATCTAGAAAATTTCTAGAAATAGTTAGAATTAGTTAAGTTTCAGTCCATAGCTAGTTTAGTCAGTTTCATATTTAGAAAAAAAACAAACCAACCCCAACCTTTTGTTAATTAAAGTCTCCTGCAAGGTTGCTATCCTCTGTGCCAACCACACCAAGGTTAAGCACCTTCAGGACACCAGGCACCTCCGGCATCACCCACATGGGGCCTCTGCTGACAGGGACAGGGAGTCGAGAGGCAAACATAAGCCAACCTCCTCCTCTGTGGCACCGACAATGCCAGTTAAAGAGACGGCACTGAAACCATCACCAATGGTGATGCCTCCACTGCCCATGCCAACTACCTCATCAGCAATGACGGAGAAATCAAAGATGGCACCACCAGCACCACCAGCACTGATCTAGCCACCGACCCCGGTACCATTGAAAACGTCAGCATCGATGGGCACAATACCGAAACCCACAGCACCATGCCACTTGACACAGCATGCCGATATGGTGGTGTCCTCCACTCCAGGCCCATTGCTATTTGGTACTGCTGCTTCACCAATACAGATGGCACCGGAACAACTGGACTTTCCCATTGCCCTACCTTTCTCCAGTGATGAGGGTGATGACCAAGAGAAGGTGACTTTTCCTCATGCCATTCCTTGCCGACCAGAACCAAACCACTGTTGGGACCCATGAGATCGAGGGACCAAATTGCTCGAGACCTGCAGCACTGGTATGGGCAACCATGGATGTGCCCACCCATGCCTTTCCCCATGCAATGGCCACAATGGGAGGCCTACAGGGCACATTATCACAGACCTCCCACTCCTCAAATAAGACACATACTATCAACAACAGCCTCCCTACTTGAGACCTCAGAAGTGCCAGAGGAAGTGAGGGAGGATAGGGACAAGGACACAGAACAGGACATTTCACCTGCTCAGAACTCCTCATCATCGCCTGACAACGCATAATGCCGCCACCTCCTACTGCTGATGATGATTGTAAGCAGTTCCAGGAGCTGTTCAGACATGTGGCGCAAAGCCAGGACACTCCACTCGAGGAAGTGGGTGAAACCCAGCACAAACTCCTCAAAATTCTTCATACTTCTTCATTGAAAATAGCACTACCTATCAACGAAGAGCTGATGGAACTGGCAGAAACAGTCTGGCAAACGCTGGCAACCATTCTGCTGACATGCAAGAGAGTGGACAGGAAATACTACATCCCCATGAAGGGAATGGACTTCCTTTTCTCTCATCCACAGCCCAATTTTCTAGTGATGGATGCAGCTAACCAATGAGGGAAATAGCCCCAATTCTGATCCACTCCCCATGACAAGGAGTGGAAGAGACTCGATCTATTCAGTCGTAAGGTCTGTTCTCTGCGACCTTACAATTCTGCGCAGCTAACTATGCTGCACACCATGTAAAATATGGCCATGACAACTATGCCAAATTGAATGAATTCCTTACGGACATCCCAGAGTTGAGAAGGGAACAATTCAAGGCCATCCTTACTGAGGGACAACTTGTGACCAGTACAGTGCAGCAAGCATCTCTTGATGTTGCAGACACGGCGGTAGGAACAGTAGCCACAGCCATAGTCATGCTCAGAGCGTCCTGGCTACTGTCATCAGGAATCCATCAAGCGAACTTCAATTGCAAGTAGAAGATCTCCCCTTTTTCAGAGAAAAACTTTTCTGCCAAAACTGATGAGTTTCTTCACTCTGTGAAGGACTCTAGGGCAACCCTCTTCACTTTAGGCATATATACACACGCAACAAAGCAAGAGAAGATATCAACCATACCAACACAGCAGAGACAATTCATTCTCATGACAACAAAGACCATATGACTCCCAGAGACAGAGACAATGACCCCAGAGACATCGAACACCAGTCTCAATCCTCCACATCTCAGCCAACTTCGGCCCAGCTGCAATTTTGAAAAATTGGTCGAGGGTCTGAGCGACCTTCCCTAACAAACAATGCCATCTACACATACCACTCAGGTCTTTGGCCATCGTCTACACCCTTTTTACCATGTCTGGGCATCAATCACTACAGACCAATGAGTCTTAGAGATCATAAGATTGGACTACACTATCCCTTTTACCTCCCGCCCACCAACTCTATCCTCCTCCCCATCCCTCTTTAGGGACTCTTTTCATGAACACCTGCTATGACAAGAAGTATATCATCTTCTCTAGTTAGAATTAGTTTCCACACAACACAAGGGGAGGGGATTCTACTCCCATTACTTCTTAACCCAGAAGAAAAATGAAGGATGGAGGCCAATTCTAGATCTCAGAAAGCTCAACAAGTTTGTGTGAGCCCAAGATTCAAGATGATCACACTGGCCACAATAATACCAGTGCTGGAAAGGGGGGGACTGGTTCTCAGCCCTCGACCCACAAGCTGCCTACTTCACATCGCCATTCATCCCACTCACAGAAGGTTTCTCTAGTTCACAGTGGGAAGCGACCACTACCAATAGAATTCTACCATATGGCCTTTCCACTGCACCAAGTGTCTTCTCCAAAACCCTTGCGGTAGTGGCAGCATGTTTGCGCAAACGGGATAATAATATTTCCATATCTGGAATATTTTCCCACCTGATTGGAAACAACATCACCCAAAGGACAATCCATCTCTTTCGGAATTTAGGGTTACAAATAAATGAACAAAAATTAACCCTAATTCCAGTATAACAACTGGACTTCATCGGGGCGCACCTCAATTCCATGGGTTCAAAGCATCACTATCGATGAACAGATTCATGACACTGACCAACCTTATTATTGTAGTCACAAACAGCCCACGAATATTGGCCTGTGCCTGCCTACAGCTATTAGGTCACATTGAGGCCACTACTGTCACGGTAAGGCATGCGCAACTACACATGCGCTGCCTGCAAGGTTGGTTGAGTTCAGTATACATACCAAACAAACACAGCCTGACTAGAAGCTTAACAATGCCACCAAAAGTCCTGTAATCTTTACAGTGGTGGACACAACCAGAGAATGTATGCACAGGGGTCCCCTTTTACTAGGACCCACCATCCATACTGATCACAACAGATGCCTCATTGATTGGCTGGGATGCCCATTATCTTCTACAGAGACTCAATTACACATCAACCTCCTAGAACTATGCGTGATCCGCAACACTTGTCTTCACTTCCTCCCACTAATAAAGAATGAAACAGTACGCATGATGAACGAAAACATCGCCTGCATGTTCTACATAAATCAACAGGGAGGAGACTGCTGCCACTCCCTATGCACTGAGGCCATGAAGTTGTGGAACTGGTGCATAAACCGCAACATAAACATCTCAGCCTCCTACCTTCCTGGTTTCTTGAAGACGACGGCGGACACACTTAACAGGCAATTTCCCCAGAATCATGAATGGGAACTGAACAACAGAGTCTTACAATCCATATTCCAATGACGGGGCTTCCCTCCCATCTGTATACATTCCCTATATAAGAGACAGATTGTGTCAAACTCTTGTACAGTGCATGCATACAGTTGTTGCCATACAGAGGTGAGTTGTGTGTAAGAGGACTTAATTATGATTATTTGCTATTACTTTGTCTCTGTTTGACTGCACAGTAAATATTTCAGTGTAAGAAGACTTAATTATGATTATTACAACAGGTAGAAGCCCAGGAACAAAACCCTCTATGCCTCACATCCAGCCCTACTACCTTTCTCTCCCTTGCTGCCTCATACCTAGCAGATGAAAAAAAATGACAAAGTTAAGGTTGCCTGAGCAACCTTAACACTGTTCCTTTGTGTGTAAATAATCTAATAAAAATTAAAAATAATTATATTCAGTTGTTGTATTATGGAGCTATTTGAATGGAGTGTGTTATTAGCCCCCATCTGCTGCTTCACTAAATATTTGCTTAGTCTGATCTGAAAAAGTCATTCAGCTATTAACATTTAACAGCTCATGCATTTCCCATCTCTCAAATAAGAACATACCTTCTTTTACCTTTCTAGCTAATATTGTATATTTTTAAATCCTAAAGCACAGGGAAAGAAACACACATCACTGCTGTTTCAGATCTCCCACAGTTACACAAAGTCCAAGAAGAATCACCTTTGAACTTCTACTCAAAGAGTCAAGACAAGTCATTACCAAGGGCTTTAGATGAGCTTATTTCAGCAAGGCAAGAGAAAATATCTCCAGAAATCTCCCAGAAAAAGGAAGCACAAGTTGAAGCAACTCTTAGATCCAGTATCCAAGAAAATCCTTCTCTCTTCACAGACGAGAGCCTAACATTGCCATCAACTTTAATTCCCAAAGGTCAAGTTCCTTTTAAAGACTTATTGCCCAGTCACGAAGTATCTTCTGTCAAAATTAAAGAATCTCAAACAACTCCTATTTCTCCTATTGAAACAACACCTGCTACCATATCATCTAAGATTCTGGAAGAGGTATCTGCAGTTTTCACTCCAGAGGATAAGATGATATTTACTACAACTTCTTCTGTCAAAGAAGACAGGGTGCAGTATTATTAAATATTATAATTTTAGATATGATCTAATTATTTAGAACTAGATTGTACAACCCTAGCATATGGTAAGCAAGCCATGTAACCTGAGCATATTGTTAACACTTGCTTATGTGAATAGTCCCATTGACTTAATGATCATCAATGAAATAGCTAATGTTTACATTATTTGGCCCATTAGATTTTACAGCTAACACTCCAATACATTTAGTGGGGGAGTTTACACCTTGTCCTTGTTAAGGTTGACTGTAAACTCATGAAAACAATTCTGTATCATGTTACATGTAGCTAACTTTTGGAAAGTTATCTTTGCAATCATTGGAATTATAAACTTTTTAAAAAAATGGTGAAAGCATAGATTCTTCAAGTGCTGGTCTCTATGTGTATGCCACAGCTGGGTACATATGTTCTCCATGCACCTGAGACTGGAGATTTATAGCAAGTAATATCTGTTGGTCCACACCTGGACAGTTGCTCTCCTCAAATATAAAGGGTGGCGTGGACTGAAGTCTTTCCAGTTCTTCTTGCCACCATGTGGCCTGAGTCGAAATTCTCTGTGTCTGAAACAATCTTCCTTCCTTTCAGAATCTGTATATGTATATTGTAAATAGTTTTTAGTAATCTTAGCCTTAGTGTTTTAATGATTTTAGTGTTTTTAGTTAGTATAGTTTGACTTGTTTCTCCCTATCTTGGGGAGCTTCTCCTCACAGAGAAGGACTGTGCCCAGAGTCCTGGGATTTAAGAACTATATCTCCTGTCCTCATTCCTTCTCTGTCAGTGATTAACACCAGCGCTGCCTTTACTGCCTTGGAAAGGCTCACATCTCTGCCAAGTGCAGCATTTGTTGCTCCTTCCTTCCCTGAACCTGTGAGGGAAGAGAACTCCATCTGAGGAAATATCTCATGGAGAAGGTCATGAGACCCCACTTGGCTCCTGGCTGGGGAGACGCCCTTGTGCAATGGCCCAAACAGTGAGCAGGACACTCTGAGCTCTGGAGAAGAAGCTGAAATTGTTAAGTCTAAGAAACCCTCTCACAGAAGTAGGAGACATGATCATAGGCATAAGGACAGGTATCTGTCCAGATCTGTCTCTAGGAAAAAAAATATCCCTCCCAGACTCGGTCCAACTAAGGGGAGTTGTCATATGCAGGTCTCACGGAATTAAATCTGCCTAAATCTTCTGATCAAGAGAGGTAGATGCAAAGGAAGAAGGATCTGCTGGCTACAACTGACAGGCCTAAGCATCAGCACCTGCTGGCTCCAACTGGAAGTTTTACATTGTACTCCTCTTTGATGGTTCCAGCATGCTCCAAGAAGGATCTGCTCAACACCAGATCATTGGATGCACTGGATCTGTCAGTCCCAAACTCTGGGACTCCTCGCACTCTTGGAAGGACTGAAACCTTTACCTGACGGAGGATATTTTCAACTTACCCTACTCACAATGTCTTCTATCTGGACCAATCCTCCTCAGAGATATTTCAATAACAGAAGAAACCACCTTGAGGAGAAGACAATTCTCTCCTGTCATTGTCTACAAGCTGGAGCATTCTTCCACTGGGACTGCCATTGGGAAAGGTACCTACCATTTCATCAGATGAGTCAGATGTTCCAGATGAATCTTCATGCCCCAGGGAGACCAGCCTGGACAGAACATCTAGGAGGTCTAGGAGCTGCCCTTCTCCTGGATACAGCTACCCAGGGGACTTTTGGTACTCAGTGCCTCATGGCCAGCCCTCTTCTAGCTGATACCAATCGTCTCTATTGGACTTTGCAAAAGAGGAAGTTGAGCCAGATCCACAGGTCCCGATGATTCTGACAGGTGTGTCATCCTCCTCACCCAGCAAGGCAATTGCTCCATCATCCCATCTCTGCCTGATGATCACAGGTAATACCAGAATCTTTCCAGAGGGTGGTAACTGAGTTCCAGATCCCTCTTGAGGAAGTCCATGGCACAACATAGACTCTTGGACATCCTGAAACCATCAGGCTGTAGTAGGGTGACCCTCCCAGAGAACAAAGTTGTTGTGGAATCTGCCAGGACAGTGATGCATACCTCTGCTTTTTGTGTCTTCACTCCTAAAAGGGCTGAAAATGCTATTTTGTGCCAACTAAAGGGGTAGAGTTCTGGTTTACTCACCTAGTGTCCAACTCCTTAGTGGTGTAGGCAGCTACACAGAGGTCCAGTATACAACTCCCCAAGACTACTCTGACTAATAAGGGTGCTATATGCCTTCACCTTCTGGGGAGGAAGGTATTTTCATTAACCGGCCTCCAATTCAGAATTGCTAACTGCTAGGCTCTGCTAGCAAAATATGATTTCACAAATTACTCCAAATTCGTGAAATTCAGGAACAAATTTCCTTTGCAGGACAAGGATCTCAATGATGAAGGCAAGATGGTGGCTAAGATATCACTCTGGGTGGCAGTGGATTTAGCTGATACTGCATCTAGAGCCATAGCTGTAGTCATGAGGCATGAATCATGGCTGCACTCTTCAAGGTTCCCAGGAAGTCCCAGAATACCATCAAGGACTTGCCCTTTAATGGGTCTAATCCCTTCAGTGAGAAGACCGAGGAGTCACTTCACTCTCCTAAGGAGTCTAGGATGACCTTTCACTCACTGGGCATTTACACTCTGGCCTTAAAGAGAAAACACCACAAACAAATTTACAAGCCCATACCTCCCCATCAGCCATTTTACCACCAGCACCCTTAGGAATTGCCACTCAAACCCCAGAAGGTACAAAGACCCAGGTTTGCGATCTCCTCCACCCCAACTACTGCTGCTTCTCAACCTCACTCTCAATTCTTACTAGACCACCATCAGAATTGATGGCTGTGGATGGATATCACACCTGTCTCTGAAGGTTGCCTTCTTAGTTACCAGCACATTGGTGAGATGGGTGAACAATCTGGGAGTACTCATGGCTGACCCACCATATAACACATTTCATAGAGAAAAAGTCTCCCTCCACCCAAAATTCATTCCCAAGCTAATTTCTGAGATTCATCTGAACCAACCTATTCACGTACCAGTATTCTTCCAAAATGTCATGTTTATTAGCGTAAAGCTCAATCTCCTTGGTCTTTTCTTGCCACCGCTTGTTTTTGATGTCACAGATTTTCCTTTGGGCTTCAGTCTTGAGTTGCTTGTATAACTCTTGCTTCTGCTGCTGTGATATGTCGTTTTGCCATGTGTGACGAGCTTTCCTTTTCTGGTTGAGCAGGCCCTGAATCTCAGTATCATTCTCATCAAGCCAATCTTTGTGATGGTGGGTGACGTAGCCAATGAACTCAGCACTTGCCGAGAGAATGGAAGCCATTTATGGTCATGCTTCCATGGTGTCACACCACTCCAAGCCCAAGACAGGTCTCAAGGACAGCAAAGCCATCAAAGTCAGATGGAAGGAGCATTTTGAGTCACTCCTGAACCCTAAATAAACTGTATCTGATGCCACTAATGAATCCATACCTCAACTACATGAAAGAGAATCTCTTGCTGATCCCCCTGTCCTCAAAGAAGTAACATAAGCCATCATGCAAACCATGAACAACAAGGAAGCAGGACCAGACAGCATACCAGCTGAAGTCTACAGATTTTGAGGTGAAGAACTGGTAAAGAAGCCCCACAGACTTTTTCTTCAAATTTGATATAATGATAAGATTCCAGATGACTTGAGAAATGCCAACATTGTTACAATCTTTAAGAAAGGAGACAAGTCAGAGTGTGGAAATTATCGAGGCATTGTCTTGCTATCTATAGCAGTGAAAATTCTCACCCGTATCCTCTTAAACTGATTATTTCCCCTTGCTGAGGAAATATTGTTGGCATCTCAATGCAGTTTCAGACCATCCCGCAGGACAACTGACATTATCTTCATTGCCCATCAAATCCAGGAAAAGTCTCAGGAGCAAAAACAGGACCAGTACATGGCCTTCATCTATTTGACAAAGGCCTTTGACTCTGTCAATCACAAAGCCCTGTGGAAGGTGCTGGCCATATTTGGCTGCCCTCCAAAATTTATTAAGGTCCTAAGGCTTCTTCACAATCAGATGACTTCCACTGTTCTCTGTAATGGCCTGGAGATGGACCTTTTCATCATCAACACTGGGGTTAAGCAAGTTTGCGTTATTGCCCCAACCCTGTTCTCTATCTATTTAGCAATCATTCTAGTCCTCGTTAAAGACCTCCTCCCTATTGGAGTTGACATTCAATACAGAATGGATGGACGGCTTTTTAATCTTCGATGTCTCCACTTGAAGTCTGAAGTCCAGGGCATCCATTACTGATCTTCAGTATGCTGATGAATGTGCCATTCTCGCACATACTGAGAATGACCTTCAGTCCACACTGGATTGTTTTGCACAAGCTTACCAAAGCCCAGGACTCTCATTTAATATTAAGAAGACTAAAATGCTCCATCAGCCTCTCTCAGGCCTTGCACATGACCACCACAAATCACCATCGAGGGACAGACTTTGGAGACAGTCAAGCACTTTTGCTACCTCAGTAGCCAACTCTCTCAAAATGCAAAAATTGACAGTGAGATCTAGCACAGGATCTAGTGCACAAGTGCTTCCTTTGGGAAACTTCTCTGATGCGTTTTAACAGACAGTTACTTAAGGAAGGACACCAAGATCCAGGTCTATAAATCAGTTGTTATCTCTATACTCCCCTATGGGTGCGAAACCTGGGTGACCTACCGACAGCACCTCAAGAGTCTGGAGAGATACCACCAACAATGCCTTCGGAAGTTCCTTTTTATCAAGTGGGAAGATCGCCACACTAACGCCAGCATCCTCACTGAAGCCAATGTCACCAACATTGAAGCAATGATCCTTATGCATCAACTTCTGAGCTGGACATTGTGTGAGGATGCCAGAGTCTCACCTCCCAAAACAAGTCCTCTACTCTCAACTCATCTATGGTTAGAGATCCTGTGGTGGTCAGAGGAAATGCTACAAAGACACACTGAACGTGTATCTCAAGAAAACTGATCTGGACATCACAGGCTGGAAGGAGCAAGCCACCAATTGACCTCAATAGCACCACATCCACCATCAGGCAGTGGCCTGCTTTGAGGGGAAGCACCTTGCCCTTGAAACTGAAAAGAGAGAGAAGGAAGGAAACTTTCTCCCATCAGCCAGCTGACCCACCAGGAAATGTCTGTGCCTGGTGGCAAATCTATGGTTCCAAGATTGCACTCCTGAATCATCTCAGGACCCATACATAAATCCGTGGTAGAGATCATCCTCAAATTGAGGGATCGCTGACAAAGCTTTTCCCAAAACATCATGCTTCAAATGAAGAAAAGAAACTGCACTCTCTTGATGTTCAATGCGCCTTGGCCTTTTATATGTAAAGAACTAAACCGATTGGGAAAACACCCAGACTATTTGTCAATATAGCAGAGTGATGGCAAGAAAAAGCATTATCTGCCCAGAGACACTCCCAGTGCATCTCTGGAAGCTTCATTTTATGTTGTCAGTTGGCACATATTCCTATGCCAGAGGGGGTGAGGCCCATACCACGAGAGAACAAGCAATGTCATAAGCACCTCTTTGAGAACTACCTATACTGGACATTTGTAAGGTGGCTACCTGGAGCTCCTTCAAACCTTTATGAAGCATTATGCTTAGTCAAGGTCTCTTCTGCAGCTGTGGGGACTGCAGTATTACAGACCCGCATACCAACTGTGTCCTCACACCCACCTCCAGTATGAATACTCTTTATCAATTATCCACATGTGGAATACACATGGAGACCAGTACTCAAAGAAGAATTGGAGATTACTTACTTGTAACTGAAGGTTCTTTGAGATGTGTGGTCCCTATTTGTATTCCACTACCCACCTTTCTTCCCCTCTGCTTCCGATCTTATATGATTTGCACTAAGAAGAAGAACTGGAGGGGTGTTGTGTGTTCTGCCCTTTATGTCCTTGGTTCAGAACAAGAGAAGAGCAACTGTGCAGGCACCGACCTATGGACACTACTTGCTACAAATCTCCAGTCTCAGGTGCATGGAGCATATGAGGAATACAGATAGGTACCACACATCTCAAAGAACTTCCAATTACAGGTAAGTAACCTCCATTTCTCAATAATCAGAATATATTGCATGGACCATAATGAGCACAGTAGGCAAGCAGGGCCTTGGATACCCCAATGTAGCTCTTTGTGAATAATTAAACCGTACAGCAGAGTAAGTCAATATTTACAGTTTAAATTATTGATGCAAATTGATAAATTCCTTGATATTGTAGTAAGTGCATTAAATAGCAATAACATTCAAATTCTAAAATACACATTTATATAAAGCCTGAATGTAATAAATGAATAATCAAATGTACTTGAAACAAGTAACATGACATTTATCTAATAATACTCCTTTTGGATTTCTAGGCTTTTCTGGGAGATATTCAAGAACCACCTGAAGTTTATCAGGTAAAACATTAATGCAAAACCTCTTACGCTGTAAAAGAGAAAATATTTTAAAGCTATTCACTTAATGTAAAAGAGTGCTTAACTGATCACTAATATGTTTAAACAGAACTTCATAGGTAAATATTTCTCCAAACAAAGCAACAGTGTTAATAGGATTATTGATCATAATTACTCCAGCCCTCCAATTCAAAGGTGACCAAGATATATAGTAGTTATTGGGATGTGGTCAACGTTTTATTTGAATTTGCCTCAGGATGATGTGTGCTTCCCTGAAGATGGCCTGAAAAGTCTAATGACCTGATCCTTGAAGGTCCAACCCCTCTAGGAGAGAGAATAGTGCTAGACATGTAGTTCTTTGCTATAATGGATGATGTGATCTTTATTAAACTGCTCAGTTGAGTCACCTGAGCAAATTGCCTGTTACATATACTTCTTGGTATCAATGATGCTTGACACAAATGAATGGGTATACTATCAAGCATTAATGTTTTCAAAATTGGTAGATCTATATAATTTTCCATTTAATACTTGGACGCAGAACAACATGACAGATGTTGTTACTTGAACTGATTATTTTCTGGATAGTTGAGAATTTTAAGTTTAAAGGACTTTAAGAGAACAAAGTCTAGCACTGTGAGGCTTAAAGTTGCAAAATAAAAATAATGAAGTTTCTCATTTCTGTCTGAGTATTTGGATGAAAGTCAATATTGTAATAGCTCAAAAATGTACAGATGAATCTTGACTTTGAGATCTGCAAATACAAGTATTCTCTAAAGTGTTGGATACCTTGCTAAGAATGCTAAAATACTACAAAATAACAGATCATTGTGATTTTTGTATATGTCATCTTGGCTAAATATATTTAGAAATATATGTTAAAAATAGCAAAGAGTCCTGTGGCACCTTATAGACTAACAGACGTATTGGAGCATGAGTTTTCGTGGGAGAATACCCACTTCATCAGATGCATGCTCATGCTCCAATACGTCTGTTAGTCTATAAGGTGCCACAGGACTCTTTGCTGCTTTTACAGATCCAGACTAACACGGCTACCCCCAATACATGTTAAAAATAGAAGTTTATATTTTATCTTAATTTACTGGTTTGCATTTATGAAATCATTGAGCAAGTGTTAAGTTTGCATTAATTAAATTGTAAGATTTATTATTAACAATATGCTTTTTAATATAACATCTCAATTTTTTTGGAATAAAATACATGTGTCATATGTAACCCCTTAACATTGCTTTTTTAATTTCTAGGATATTCAGCCGTATGTACAAGATTCTCCTAAAGTTTATGAGGTAAAATATAATACAAAGTCTTTAAATTACAAATGAAAAAATATCTTAAGTAATCCTTTTAATGCATTGGGTAGTTATCACAAAGGGAATACATTTACATAAAAATGCATAGTAAATATTTATAATGAGGGGGACACATTAACATTAATTTCTTTTTCTGCAGAGGAGGAAGGCCTGAAATATTAAAAGTAAAAAATGTCCAAGGTTGAAAATTCAGGGATAGAATGCCTATGTACTTTCAGCAAAGGCAATATGCCAGACAGTACCCCTTTGTCCTGCTTGAGACAATACACTGGCAAACAGCCACTTCTTATAATATTATAAAACTATACCATACTTATATCCCAAACTCTCAAAATGCTTTACAAAGGTTGGTAAACATTATTATGCAGTTGGTCCAAGTGGAAAACTGTGGCAAAAAGAGATTGTAGCTTGCCCAAAGTCACCTAACAAGCCCCGACAAAGTTGATAATAAAACTCAGGTCTCCTGAATCTCAGGTCTCTGCTCTAGCCACTAACAATGCTCTGGGAGAAAGAAAAAAGCTGGATTCTGTTCTGAGTGCTCCGAATTTTGTGCCTAGTCTGGGGTTTATGTGCCTCCCCTGCCCCCAACACAACTTGGAGCACTCCCAGAGACTGCTCTTGAGTTCTGACAGCCTTCAGTGCTTGCCTGTGAGCCTATCCACCAGCAAGAATAGCCAGAGAGCAGTGCACTCAAGCCCAACTGACTCCCCATCTTGCCAATCTTCAAGCATGCCTCTTGCATGTTACTGGCACACTAGGGACCATGTAGAAGGATAGCATAGGACTGTTCCACTGTGCTTCTGAATTTCCTAGGGTAGGCAAGGCCTTATTGTGTCATGTGACTCCTCCTTTTCACTACTGTAGAGTCAACCAGGATAACTTACCCGATCTGATAATAAAGTTATAAACAACACAAGAAGAAAAGACTACTAGATCACTTAGCTCAGTCCCACAGCCACAAAGAAATGACCTCATATTTGTTGGTGTTTTCTACAGTCTAGTTTTAAATGTCCCAAATGATGGTGTTTCCACTTCTTGTATTGGGAGGTTAATCACAATTCAGCTCCAACAATCAGGAAGTTACATTATTGTCCACCTGCTATTCACTTTTTCAAATGGTTTTCTGATTGAAGTTCATCTGTAATGTCCTGTAGTGTTTCCTAAAGGTAGTTTTCATTCTTTAGCATGCCCTCAGGGACAAAACTACAGCCTTGGGACTTGTGATTTGAATACCTCCCATTTCCCCTTTTAATTTTTATGAAAGGAAATGTGGCCAGAGATTTTGCTGATTTGTATACTTGTACTTAAACAGAAAACTTGAGAATAAACCAGAAGCCCCAAAGAATTTTGTTTTTAAATGGCACTTCCTGTGAAATTTCCAACCACTTAGACCCAGGTCCTGCCATGTACTTCATCTTCAAACAGTTTATTTTAATCCTCTTCATTTACTCAGACCCCTACACTGTTGTCAGTGTAAGTCAATAATGTCTTTCAATATAGTGAAGATTTTGCTGTCTTTCAAATAAATGACAATAGTCAGTTCAAGGAGAAATCATTTTAAGCTCCAGAAGTCTATTTTACCTGAAATTGGTTACCAATGTCCTCACAAAACCCAGTTGTCCAAACTGTCTGTCCCAAATCCGGAGGTCTGTTCTGTGAAGCTACAATGTTGTCTATATGGTGGTAATGTTCATTTAAAGTAGCTTAGCTCAATGAGAAAAACATCCAATTTTTCATTAGAATTTGAACTGTATAAACAAATAGTGGATTCAAAATCTGCTAGTATGGTTAGCCCTTTTCCACAGCTGTCCTGTTTTTTTTTCCAACCTAGTTTCTGATTCCTTGGGATTTGAAAGAGAAAAATTACAGCGCTAAAGTTTTTGGCTTACTCTGCCAAAATAGTTCTTTCCTTTCATGATAACTTCCCCACGAGGTAATCAGTGGCTTGGCAACATCCTGCCTAGCCTTTCTACAGTTTCAGCATAATCCTTCATTAGAAAGAAAGAAATGGAAATTCTTCCACTTCTCCCATCTTTGGCTCCTCATGTGAACAATCTCTGGAGTGCGGATAAACAGTCTGAGTTACCGCTGTTCCCTCAGGGGAAAAACAAAAGGAGAAAAATCCTTAAAGAGACTGTCCTAATTGCTTTGAGTCGTAATTAGAATTGTTTATATACAATGTAGAGATACAAATGAAAGGAAATATGCTAAAAATTCCTCGTATTTTGTGTTGTTCCTATTGCAGTTGCATCTACATGATTACTCTGTAAATGCTGTGCTGCCCCTATAAAATTTAATACAGCACCTTAATGCTTGTTATGAAATATACTGGAGCATTGTAATAAACACTTTTTATATTGCTTATTGATTTGCAGGTGTTTGTAGAACTGTACAAAGATTAATTACGACATTTTTGTTTTCAGGATGTTCATGGGCATCGAGAAGGATTTCATAAAGATCAAAAGGTAAAAACAACACAAAATTGAAATGTAAAAGAAGCATTTTTAGGGTATTTTTGAAATGTGAGTGCGTGGTGATCTAATCAATACTGTATTTGCAAAGTGGAATCTTCATTTATTGCAAATTTAGAGCTTCTAGAACCCACCTGTAGGTATGACTTAGGGAAAAGAGCCATTCTGTAAATTTCCAAGTTGGAAAAGTTTTGAAAAGTGTGTGCGTGTGTGTGTGTGGAGGAAGAGTGAACCACATAAGCATTGTTCTATTGCATTAAGTGGCAAAAAATGGAATAAAGGGGAGATAGGGAAAAAACAAACATTTAAAATTTAGAAAAAAATTAAGTTTACAAAAACAAAAAAGATTGCAATTAGAAAAGAAATAAACTTAAGTTTCATTTCATTTTGAACTTTCCTATAAAAATGAAAAAATAAATCCAGCTTGAATTAAACATTTTCACAGGGAAAAAAAACAGGTATTTCCACTAACTGTACTCATAACTGCTTTGATACCCCCACTATCTTTCTGCAAGTTGATTTCATTGTATTCTCCAGTGCATCCTTTATGTTCATTTCTCAAAACCATTTGCTAAGACTTTCCTTTTTTCTGAATATTTGTAAGCTAATTTTGTGCCCCTTTAATATTGCTTTCTCCAGGGTGTATGAGATCATAGCAAAAGACCTTTTAATGATCAAGACGTAAAAACAAAACAAATGTTTTAGGTAAAATGTAAAATAGAAAATATTTTAAAGCTATCCTTTTCAATGTGGTTTTATGATCATGTCAGTAGTAATGCTTTTTCAAAAATGCGTGAGTCATAAAATGCACTTTATCCAAAGTGCAAATCATTATACATATCAGTGTGTATGTATATCTATGAGCAATATTTTTTTGAACTATGATTTTTTCTCAGTGAGGACAGACTGTGAGATCAGTGGGTCAGAGAATCCTCTTCCTTTGTGTGCCTTCCTTATAAATATGCTAGTTGCCTTAAATAGTTAAATAATGTTATTTCAGTATTTTGAGGTATTCTGAGCATTCTCTATAGTTAAGTTGAGTAAGTTTAGACACTACTGCAACTATTGAAGTAACCTTTAATAGGTTTGGCAAGTTTAAGGGTCACCATGGACTGTATAGTGCCCCAAACACTCTGTGTTCAATAAATAATTTTTTTAGAAAATATAATATTGAGATTCAAGATTAACAATTTATATTGAAATACTATATCTTAATTTTTTAATCATAGGTATTTGAATGTTGTGGCATGTCACCATTCTATTATTACTTTTTGAGTTCCAGGTTGCTCAAGAGGATGTTCAAGGCCTTCTTAAAGATCATGAGGTAAAATATACTTTCAAATATCATAGAATATCAGAGTTGGAAGGGACCTCAGGAGGTCATCTAGTCTAACCCCCTGCTCAAAGCAGGACCAATCCCCAGACAGATTTTTGCCCCAGACCCCTAAATGGTCCCCCTCAAGAATTGAACTCATAACTCTGGGTTTAGGCCAATACTCAAACCACTGAACTATCCCTCCCCTAAGTGAAAAACATGTTTTTTTAAAACAACTTTTATATTTTGGAGCATGGTGATTTCTATAGTAATGTGTTAGCTAAGAAGTATCTTCAAATATTTGCAAATTGGAATTCTAAGTTCAATAAGTACTGTTGTTGAATAAATTAATTATTTGGGTTATTTAAAATTAATATACTTTAAAATTTTATTTTTTAACGTTGCATATATTAAAGGTCAAACCAAGGTCACTGGTTCACTGAAACTTCAGCCAGTTCCTTCTGAAAAATTGCAAATAAAGTACTTTAATGCTTAAATGTATCTGGTTTGATCTGGAACAGACTGATGTCTTTATCTGACATCCTTCTAGAGTCAGTTTCTTGCAAATGATGTTCTAGTATTGAACTAAATAGGTGACGAAATTATAGATTAATCTTACTAGAAGAAGTTATAGCTACATTTTGAAAATTACTGCAGAAAGCAGTAAACTAGTATAGAATAACTACTGAGATTTCTGTTGTAAGTAAAGATGCTTTATATTGAAAGATCATTGTTATTGTTACATGTCAACTTGGCTAAGTAAGTTTAAATTATAGCTTTTATTTTAAAAAATTTTAAGTTTACATTTTATTTAAATTACTTCTTATTGATTTAATGGGAAGATTCCCTTGAATAAATCCCAAGATTTAATCTTGAAAAATAGGTGTTACTTATAATACCTTAATATTTTCTTACATCCATTTTATATGTTATATGTTGTTTTTTAAATACTATACATGGTGCCAAATACCAGTCTGGTGCCTGGTAGTGGACATTTTTTCTTTGAGTGTCCTCTACATATTCCCACTCATGAGATGCTCCAAGCAGGGCAATCTGAATGGTAGAACTCTAGCTAGCAGTCATTATTGGAGTGCTGACATGCCTCGCTCACCACTCCCCTCAATGAATGTTGAATTCTCCAGGGTAAGGCGTATAAAAGGGGCATGGTTCTCCAGCTGCCTCAGTTCCTTCCAATGACGACCAGCAGAAGAGATGAGGAAAAGCTCCAGGATTCTCTCAGATCCACACTTGTTAGTTATAGTGGCCTGTCAGAACTGTAGGCTTAAAAGGCCAGTTTTAAGAAATGTTTGTCATATCCAGCCATGTTCCCAGTGTCCAATGCACATGCCAGACGCCTGGCATGTTTGGGAGGACAATCACCCTCAAAAGGTGAGATTTTAACAACTTGGGGAAAGGAGAAACAGAATAGACTTCAGTTGATTTCATTGCAGGACGTGCTGTCAGTGAAACCATCTGGAACTGAAAGTTGACAGGACTCAAGCAGACCTCGGAGACCAGTGTTGGCTCCAAGTGAGTCAGTCAAAAAGAAGGACAAACCTTCCTCCTTGGTACCTATTACTAATCTGGGAGTGGCAAGGATCCAAAGAAAAAAATGACTGTGGTGTCGGCCTCTTTTTCCAAAGCCAATCAAATTCAAAAGGACTCAGCTGTTATGCCGAGCACAAGAACCCTGTCCTCATGAGTGTTGGTCTCTGTGCAAAGAGCCAATCCAAGAGAGAAAGACTTAACTAGATGGTCTTCAAAGGACCTGTTCTGAAAACAGGTTCTCATGTTAGGATCAAGAGTTATTCGTCTTCAGATCTGATTGTGTCAGATACAGATGAGTAAGTTCCAAAAGTGAGAGCTAATGAGCTGACGATAATGTGAATCTATAAAGATTTGATAATCACTACCTACATGGCACTGCAAAAGATGGTTCATTCATTGGATCCATCTCCAGTTCTGTCAGTGACTGAACCAGGTATTTCCTTTTCGTAGGCATTAGATATTTTGTTATAGCTGACCCAGCTGTTTGGAAATAGAAGGAGGCTTGAAGAAGTCAGGATCTCTCCTTTACTTCCACCACCAAAGACCACTTCTGGTTTTCCAGAAAAGATTTTTTCTCCACTCTCCTGGATTCAGCCAAGGAAGTTGTTATCTCCAGTTCCTTCCAAACCAAGAATGGGCTTGGATAAGAAAAGGAATACGTATTAGAGAATGGATCCTGAGAAAGAATATTATAGACAGTTCTATTCATATGCTCTGGAACCATATGGACAAAGGTATTTCCAACCAGATCTGAGTAAGGGGTTTTGGGTTCGATGGTCCCATTGGCAATCTCCTGTACCTTTTCAAGAGGGCTTTATGTAAGGAAATAGATCTTCACCAGTTTAGTACTGAGAGGGCATTCAATTGTTGGATCCAGAGGATACAGATCCGACAATGTGGGTAAGTCCTGATTAGTCCCCTACAGTAGTCAAGGAGATGTTATCTGAGGAAGATGAATTATTGGAGTTATCAGAGGCTGATCCAGATTTTGGTAGGATGTCTTCTCCAGATAAAATGTAAGGGCCTCTTCAGCATCATAGCCATTAGGGAATGTGGTAGCATTCCAGGAGTTAGTGGATCACATGACAAAGACATTAAATATTCTCTCAGTTTTTGTTAAAGAATTCTCTCATCCTATGGGAGAGCTACTAGGCTAAGGGTCATGCTTCCTTTGTTGGAGGGATTGTTACAACAAATGAAGGCAACCTCCCTTATCCACTCAGCCTTTGTTGAAAAAGGCTGACAAATTATACCAATTCCCTCATGATGAAGGTCTTGCCATGTTTCATACCAGCCCATCTCTTAATTTGTTATTGGTAGAGGCAGTACTTCAAAGATCAAATGGTCCCAGGTTCACTGTACTCCATCTGATGAAGAAGAGAAAAGACTAGAAATATTTGAGAGAAAAATGTTTTCTTCACCTACTGTGACAAAGTTCTGTCCTTGACTCCGTGGGTCCTGCGTTTCCTGGCAGATTTTGCTAGCCTCAAAGGCTCACTGTGACCCTCCACGTAGCCCTTCTCTCTCTAGAGGCAAACTTACTGAGCCATTTTCATTATAAGCCAACAAGGGAGGTCAGCAGAAGCAAACCTCCCTCGCACAGTCTTTGTTGTCTCCCAGTCTCAGTGATTAATCAGGGAGGGGAGGGGGGGCCCAGGCCCACCCTCTACTCTGGGCTCCAGCCCAGGGACCCTAAAATTAGCAGCTATGGTAGCTGCCTTTTTGGAAATAGAACATGTACAATTCTCTGGGCCACTTCCTCACAGCAGCCCCCACTCAATACCTCCTTCACCGTTACCTCAGGGCCTCCTTCCTTGCACCGGATATGGATTTGTACTGCTTCGTTCCTCCAACAGTGCGGCTCCCTCCTATAGGTCCTGACACCTGCACCTCACTGACTAACTGGGAGGCTTTTAACTAGTATCAGCCAGCTCTTGATTGGCTTCAGGTGTCCCAATCAATCTAGCTATCTCCACTGCCTTCTATAAGGATCTTAATTGGCCCCAGGTGTCTTGATTAACCTGGAGCAACTGCCATTTGGTTACCATGGTACCAGGGATTTGTTTAGCCTGGGGCTAACATACCTGTTCCTCACTACTTTACTGTAGCCATCTGGCCTTGCCCCATCACATATCCCCCCGCTCTGCTCAACACCATAGAGTTGGGCAACTTGGGACGCCAGGCAGTGTGCTCGTGATAGACCATCAGCGTTGCCGTGGTGGCATCCAGCCCTGTGCCTTATGCAGAACTGGAACAGTTGGAAGGATAAGAACCACCTTGTGACCCTTGCATTCTTTTCCTTATTTCGCTGCATCCACTGGAGGGGTGCATGGTCCGTCACAGGAGTAAATCGCCAGCCTAAGAGGTAATAACGCAGTGTCTCCATGGCCCATTTGACAGCAAGGCATTCTCTCTTGACTACTGCGTACTTCTGTTCTCTTGAGAGCAGCTTTCTGCTTAGGTACAGGATTGGGTGTTGTTCTTCTCCAACCATTTGTGACAGAACCACCCCCAACCCGACCTCTGTAGCATGTTTGTAAAATGAATTATCTGTTAAAGTCCAGGGCTATGAGTATGGGGTCATTACAGAGAGCTGTCTGAAGTTCTATGAATGCCCCCCTGCTGCGTCGGTCCACTTCACCATTTCTGGACCTCAGGCATTCACCAGGTCCATTAGGGGACTTGCCCTACTGGCGAAGTGAGTAATAAAATGTTGGTAGTAGCCACCATGCCTACAAACGCATGGACCTGCTTCTTTTGGGTCGGCTGGGGCCAGTTTTGAATTGCCTCTAGCTTATTCGTTTGGGGCTTCACTATGCCCCTGCCTACAATATATCCCAGGTACCTAGCCTCTGCTAGCCCAATGGTGCATTTAGCAGGATTAGCGGTGAGACCAGCCCACCTTAAGGTGCGCAGTACTGCCTCAACTTTTTCCAAGTGGGTTTCCCGGTCTGGCGTATGGATGATGACATCATCTAGATATGTGGCTTCATAACTAGTATGGGGGTGCAGCAGCTTATCCATGAGGCACTGGAATGTGGCCGGGGCCCCATGTAGCCCAAAAGGGAGGACAGTGTACTGGAATAGCCTGTCTGGGGTGGAACGCTGCCTTTTCTTTAGCTTCTTTGGTCAGGGGAATCTGCCAGTACCCTTTTGTCAGATCCAGTGTAGTCAAGAATCGGGCACTACCCAGTTGGTCAACCAGTTAGTCGATGTGTGGTATGGGGTATGCATCGAATTGGGATACTTCATTCAGTCAGCAAAAGTCATTACAGAATCTCATGGTATCATCAGGTTTAGGCACTAGAACGATTGGACTGCACCACTGCTGTAAGATTCTTCAATAACCCCTAATTCTAACATTTTCTTTTCTTTGGCCTTGATTTCTTCTCTTTTGGCTGCTGGGATTCGGTAGGTTTCAATGTTACCTTGGCTCCGGGGATATGAAGCTAGGTCTCAGTCATCCGCTCCGGTTTTGTAGAGAAAACATCTTGGTTGCAATTAATCATGTCGCTGCCTTGATCTTTTGGATTGGCGTCAAGTCGGGTGATAGCCTCACTTGCTCATGTAAGTTATCCTCCTGGGGAAGGGTCTCCTGGGTGACTAAGCATGCCTCTCAATCATGCCAAAGTTTTAGAAGATTGATGTGGTAAATTTGCTCCAGTTTCCTGCGACCTGGCTGCCGCACCTTATAGTTTTCCTCTCTCACGGCTTCGATCACTTGCTGGGTCCCTGCCACTGGGCCAACAGCTTACTTTCTGCTGTGGGCACCAGGACCATCACGATCTCCTGGTTGGAACTGTCGAAGCTTTGCTCGGTGATTATAATTGGTTCGTTGGGTCTCCTGTGCTTTCTCCAAGTGTTCCCATACAGCTCGGGCTATCCGATCCCTCATCTGCAGTACATGCTCAACTATGTTTCTTCTGGGATTTGGCTCCTTTTCCCAGGCTTCTCTGGCTATATCCAATAAGGCAATAGGGTATCCCAATCTTTCCCAACCCGTTTCACCACTTTCCTGATCATGGCCTTGAGGGTCCTATTGAACCTTTCCACAAGGCCGTCTGTTTGTGGGTGGTATACAGAGGTCTGTAGGGCTTGTACATGGAGCAATGAACAGAGATCTTTCATCAATTTGGACTCAAAATGTGTCCCTTGATCAGTCAGTATCTTCTTGGGTAGCCCAACCTGGGAAAAGATCTGTACTAGCTCCTTAGCTATTGTCTTGGAAGCCGTGTTGCATAGGGGGATGGCTTCCGGGTATCGGGTTGCGTAGTCTAGTCAAACAAGCACATGTTGGTGGCTCCTAGCTGTCTTCTCTAGAGGCCCAATCAGATCCATGGCTATGCGTTCAAATGATACCTCTATTATTGGGAAAGGTATCAAAGGAGCCTGCAAGTGTGGGCGAGGGCTATGTAGCTGACACTCTGGACAAGAGGTGCAGTATCGCCGGACATTTTCATGTACTCCTGGCCAGAAGAACCTCCGCAGGATCCGTGCCTGGGTTTTCTCTACCCATAGGTGTCCTCCAAACAGTTGACTGTGGACGAGGCTCAATATGGCTTTTTGATGTTTTCGTGGCATCAGAAGTTGATGTCTCTCCTGTTCCTGCATTTGCACCACACGGTACAGGAGATCTTTCTTCACTATAAAATAAGGTCCTGGACCACAGACCTTCCCCTCCACTGGTATCCCATCTATCTCAGCCACCTCTTTCCTGACGTTATCATATCTAGGGTCTTCTGCCTGCTCCCTCCCGAAAGTCTCTCTCCTGGGACTAACCTGCTTGAGCTCCCAGGGGCTGGCTTCTGCTTCTTCCAGTGGCTTGCCACCGTCACGGCTGGGGCCAGCCTCCGGCTCACCTTCTGTGGTAGTAGTTTCTCTGATGGCTGCTCATGTCCATCTGCCTATTAGGGCGGTCTTCTGGCCCTGGGTCAGGATCCGGGTTCCCAAGGCCTTCACGGCCTTCCTCTCTTTTTTTGTCTGCCGGGCCTTCTGGGGGCCTGAGAATAGATCCTGAGAAATCTCAGTGAACACTGGGGGTTGACATTCCCCCAATGATGAGTCGCTGCCATCAGGATCCCCACCTCCCTCCAGCCTCTCCGGGGGGAGTAAATTATCAAACCCTGGATAGTCCCTCCCAATGACTACAGGATATGGGAGTTTAGGAACTACACCCATGGTCACCTCAATGGGGGTCCCCTGAACCTCTATCTCCACTGGGATGGTGGGGTAATGGCTCACGGCCCCATGCATGCACGTCACTGCTACGTGTTTGGCTTGTAGCAGCTGGCTACTTTTTACCAGCTTACCCGATATAAGGGTGATAGCACTCCCTGAGTCCACAAGCGCTGTAGTCTCTGCTCCATTTATCTTCACCGGCCTGGTTTAGTTATGCAGGGCTAATGCGATGCCTGCAAGGTGGATTAGGGAGCATGGGACCTCCCAATCCCCCAAGTTGCATTGCATAGGCTCCTTGGTGCTGGAACACTGTATTGCTATGTGTCCCCACTCCCCACATGCATAACATCTATATTTTATTCTAATCACTCCCCTATCATGGAGGTTAGGGGGTTTAGTCCCAGGGTTCCCCCCACTCAGGCCAATCCCTTCCTTCTGGGGTCCCTGCTGGTTTTCAGAACCCCCTTTCCTCCACCTAGGACTCCTCAGGGGTTTGGCTGTCCCACCTTCCAGGGTTGGGGTCAGGTGCTTGCTTCAAAAGGGGCCTTCCTTGGGTAGTCGGGTCAACTCCCTGGCTGTCATGCATCTTTCTACCAGCGTGATCATCTCGTCATAGGTGGACGGATCGTTCTGGCCTACCCATTTGCGGAGATCTGGTGACAGTCCTTGCATGTAATGATCCATGACCAAAATCTCCTCTGGGCTGCACACCTTGGGCTGTAACCACTTCCACGCGAGGTGTATGAGGTTAAATAGCTGGGACCTTGGGGGCTTGTTCTCCTGGAACTTCCACTCCATGAACCTCTGGGCCCGTACTGCTGCTGTCACCCCTGATCGTGCTAGGCTGTCTGCCTTCAGCCGAGTATAGTCAGTGGCGTCTGTGGCAGGCAAGTCAAAGTAGGCCTTCTGGGCCTCTCTGCACAAAAAAGGGGTGAGAATGCTGGCCCAGTGCTCCTGGGCCACATCTCACGCTGAGCAGTCCTTTCGAATGAGAGGAGATATGCCTCTACGTCATCTTCTGATGTCATCTTTGACAGACAACCAGTGGCCTTCAGGGTTTGCATCCCGTCTGACCCCCAGGCCTGGGTGGTGAGGATCTTCAGCTGGTCCACTACCCCTCGCAAGAGGGCACAATCTTGGGTTGCCTGGCCCATTAATATAATTGATTGGTTTCTTGCTGTAGCTGCATAGATTCCTGTTGCGCTATTGCCTGAACCCGGGTGGCCTCCTGCTGGGCTGCAGTGGCTTGTACCAGAGCTCTTACCATTTCCTCCATTGTGGTACAAAGCAACCCAAAAAAACAAAAACAAAAAATCCAAAACCCCAGTGCACTTTTTTTTAAACCTCTTTCTTCTGCCACGCTGTGAATGATGATCCACCCCGACACCAGCTGTGACAAAGTTCTGTCCTTGACTCCATGGGTCCTGCGTTTCCTGGTAGATTTTGCTAGCCTCAGAGGCTCACTGTGACCCTCAACGTAGCCCTTCTCCCTCTAGAGGCAAGGGTCACAGCTTACTGAGCCATTTTCATTATAAGCCAACAAGGGAGGTGAGGAGAAGCAACCCTCCCTCACACAGTCTCTGTTGTCTCCCAGTCTCAGTTATTAATCAGGGAGGGGAGGGGGCAACCCGGGCCCATCCCCGCCCAGGGACCCTAAAATTAGCAGCTCCGGTAGCTGACTTTTTGGAAATAGAACATGTACAATTCCCTGGGCCACTTCCCTACAGCAACCCCCACTCAATATCTCCTTCACTGTTACCTCAGGGCCTCCTTCCTTGTACCTGATATGGATTTGTACTGCTTCATTCCTCCAACAGCACAGCTCCCTCCTATAGCTCCTGACACCCACACCTCACTGACTAACTGGGAGGCTTTTAACTCGTTCCAGCCAGCCCTTAATTGGCTTCAGGTGTCTTGATTAACCTGGAGCAACTGCCTTCAATCTGCCAATCAATCTAGCTATCTCCACTGCCTTCTATAAGGATCTTAATTGGCCCCAGGTGTCTTGATTAACCTGGAGCAACTGCCATTTGGTTACCATGGTACCAGGGATTTGTTTAGCCTGGGGCTAACATACCTATTCCTCACTACTTTACTGTAGCCATCTGGCCTTGCCCCATCACACTACATTAGCCATGCTTATATCCAATTATAAGCTATCATGTCTAGATACCAATATCATTTATGGGGGGAAATGTCATAGTTTCTTAATACTCTACCAGAGGAACACAGAAGGTTAGCGAATGCCCTTTATATGAAAGGAAAGAATGTTGATGAACAGCAGTTAAGAGTAGCATTTAATTCTTTGGATGCTTCAGCTAGAACAGTAGCTTCGGCTGTTGCATTAGGAAGGCATGCATGGTTGAGATCAGAGGGTCTTCTACACGAGACAAAGATGAGGATTGAAGATGTTCATTTTGTAGGAGATGGTCTGTTTAGTAGGCAGACTGATGAAGTGCTAAAAAATGAAAAATGTAAGATCTACAGTTAGATCTTTAGGTTTCTTTAATACAGCAAAGAGATCATCTTCAGCTCAGTTGGGGAATCATTTATCCCATGTTCAGATGTCAAAGACAATACCCATCTACAGCTCTTGGGCCACATTTTGACTTCCAGGTTTGTCATTCCTTACACAGGACTGCACCTCAGGTGACTTGAGACATGGCTAAGGTCTGTGTAAACCTCAAACAGGCATAGCCTTTCCAAACATATCACTGTATTGCTTTGAGTTCTGGGCTCTCTCAGCTAGTGGAAGGACTCATTGAAGGTCTGCATGGGAACACCATTCTCACATCCCCCACCCTCAAAGATCCTCACAACAGATGCCTCTCTTATGGGATGGGGAGCACACCTGCATGGGGCACAGCACAGGGCAAATGCTCTGCGCAAGAGGCCATGCTCCACATCAACTGATAGAGCTAATAGCAGTTTGATATGCTTGTCAACACTTCCTTCACAACATACAGCGTCACTCCACCACGGTAATGCTGGACAACATTGTATTGTATCAACTGACAGGGTGATGCAAGATCCCAGTCCTTATGTGTAGAATTGCTAAAATACTGAAACTGCAGCATTTCCCGTCAAATAGACATCTCAGCAATCTACCAGGCTTCCAGAATACAACTGCACTTCCTGAGCAGGAACTTCCATCAGGACCACAAATAGGAGCTCAATCACTGTCCCCATAATATCTACCAAACCTGGGGTCTCCCAGAAGCAAATTTCTTTGCTACCCAAATTGACATGAAATATCACCTTTCTGCTCCAAGGGAGCATATGGGCACAATTCACTGGTCTCATAGTGCTGTGGCCCCATACCTTGCTATATGCTTACTCACCTCTTCCTTTAATTCTCTAGTCCTTGCTCAAACTGCTACAAGAAAGAGTGAGGTACTTCACGGCATCATCCTGGCCAAGACAATTGTGGTACTCGAACCTCCTTCATCTATCTATGGTAATACCTCTCTGCCTTCCTCTCAGGAGGGATTTCCTGTTACAGAACTCAGGGAACCTTATACCTGAGAACATGGTTCCTAGATGGTTCTCAAGCATGGAATAACCTGTTCAGATAGTGTCCAGTCAGTTCTATCTAGCAAGAAATGTACTACTCACAAAACCTACCTTCAAAAGTGGAAACACTTCCATTCCTGGTTTCTCTTCGTTCTTCTCAAGCACCAAAAACTCCGCTTTCCAAGATCCTACACCACGTGTTGGATTTAAAGACACAGTGTCTATCAATGAGCTTAGAGTACATTTGTCTGCTATTATGACCTTCCACTCATCTACTGAGGGCTTCTCAATTTTTGCACACCCTACTATGACCAGATTTTCTTACACAACTTATTTTCTCCTGTACAGAACCCAGTTCCCCAGTGAGACTTAAATTTGGTTATCAATGCTATGAGGAAACCCTTCTTTGAACTGATGGCTCTCTCCTCCACCTCTCCTTCAAAACTCTCTTTTCCATCTCTCCCTCATTCCTGATAGCCATCCCTTCAGCTAAATGAATGGGAGAACAAGGTACCCTTTTGGCAGATCCACTGTTCACTACATTCTACAGAGATAAAGTTACACTACATTCCTATCTTATTTCTTCCTTAAGGTTTCTTCAGAATACCATAGTAATCAGGAAATCCGTCTGCCAGTATTCTATCCAAAGCCTCATATCTGCAGGAAGGAAACTAGCCTACATACAAAAGATGTCAGGAGTGCTCTCACCTTCTACCATTTGTGGGGAGGCAGGGGTCCCCTCTGGACTTCACTTCAGGTCCTTATACTGTCTTTTTCTCCCCCTCCCCTCCCAAAGGGCACCATTTCAGATTTTGGTAGGGGGCGGCAACTTTAACTGATTCCAGGAGCTACTTAGGCACCTGAAAACTGTAGGGTTTTTGCAGATAACTTAGAAATTAGCTCATAGGAGCACTGTATCTAATTCCTATATTTTAAAAAAAGAATTAGAATCATAGAATAGAATCATAGAATATCAGAGTTGGAAGGGACCTCAAGAGGTCATCTAGTCCAACCCCCTGCTCAAAGCAGGACCAATTCCCAGCTAAATCATCCCAGCCAGGGCTTTGTCAAGCCGGGCCTTAAAAACCTCCAAGGAAGGAGACTCCACCACCTCCCTAGGTAACGCATTCCAGTGTTTTACCAATTAAATAAATATTAGATCCACTAAGCTCTCATACTAATATTTTCTCACATCTTGTGTCAAGTCACTTAAGGGACACTAGTTAGTTTTAAAATTTTAATGTATATTTTTACTTTGTTACTAACTCTTGAATACAACAATTGAAACAATTGTAGAAAAATCGAGATTACTTTCTCTCACTTTTTTGCAGTTCACCAAGCTTGGAATAGATCATTTAACTTGGGAAATATCCTACCAGGGTAAGGCCCCGTGAGTTTATACTGCACCTTCCTGGGGCTCTAAGAGTGTTATCTCACTACAAATAATAGACTAGAAACTGACCTTAAACAGGAGTGAAACTGACACTTTCAAGCCACTTTCACAGTATTGCCAATCCCAAATATTCAAAAATCATGAATCAGGCAAACCAAAAATCATGAGATTGACTTTAAAACCATGAGATAATGTAAAATAACAGATTTGGTGTTCTTTTTATTTGCCTTCTGCTTTTTGAGCCTTTGGGTGCACTGAGGTCACATTTTGAAGCTTTCTCCACTGCCACGAGGACTAGAAATTTCATTTTTCTTTAAGAATGAAGGTTGAAATCATCATGTATTCACTTGACTCCAGGAGCTGGGGCTTTAAGGAAAACACTAATTATCACGAGACTCATGACAAAATCATGAGAGTTGGCAACACTGCTTTCATTTCTGTTTAAAAGCTAGTTATTTTCCAGAAGGCTCAAACACAATACTACAGTGATTGAGTTGCAGTTCTCACAGGAGAATATTTAAAACCAAACACCAAGAAAATTACACATTTTAAAGTTGAGAAAAAAATTGAGACTTCTGAAGTCCCATGGAAGTCAGGGCCATTGCAGTCAGGAAAGGAAAATAAACAGGCACAGTAGCTTTGGGCAGATCTTCCACTTGAAAGAAAGTTGGAGGGTCAAATCTTCTAGTCCTTAATCCAGTAAAACTTTTATTGCCATCAGCTTCTCCACTCATAGATATTAACATGTGCTTAATAACTATACAGTTCATACTCAAATATCTAAGCCATCTTATCCAGGGCTACACATTTTATACACATTGGCTCAGGGACTGCATTTTCTGGCATATTCTGAACAGTGCCAAGCACACAGATGGTGGCCAGTGAATAATACAAATCATGACAATAATCGTCAACTTTATGGACTCTGGGGGTGCAGTTTCTGTTCTTTATTTTGGAATTTGCCTGGATACAGCTGAAACCATGGGTGGCGGGTATTGTATGCAGGGGGAGGCCATGCCTCCCCAAACAGCCTAGCGTGGCTCCACCCACACTCCACCAGGCCCCCTCCTGCCTGCTGCTCCCTTCTGTGGCCGAGAGGCTGGGACAGGCAGACTGGGGGCCGTAGTGCACAAGGCCACGCCATGCCACCCATCCTCCCGGCACTGAGACCACGCGGGGGCAGGGTGCACTCTGGCAGCCCCACCGAGCACTGGGACCACGCTGTGGCCGGAGATGCATAGAGGCAAAGCATCGTTAGTAGTGATGTATAGAAAAGAATGTTCACCCAATAGCAATTAATGTATTAGGGGAACAAAACACCCTTGCAGATCATCTGAGCAGGTTGATCTGTCAAATGCATGAGTGGTCTTTGAAAGATGAAGTAGTAGCACATCTCTTCAGGTCATGGGGGAATCTGGTAATAGATCTTTTTGCATCCAGCAACAACAGGAAATGTCATGAAGATTGCTCAAGGGCAGGGAGAGACAGGATCCAATATCAAATGCATTTCTAATATATTGGGGTCAGGGCTTAATGTTGCATTTCCTCTCATTCAGATAAACAAAATGAAAAACAGGACAAAGCTAAGGTAATTTTAATAGCATCAGTGTGGGCCAGATACCAATATACCCAGACTTACTATACCTGTCCATGAGGTTAATTGAGCCTCTACCATTAGTACTGGACTTGTTGCAATGACAAAGGATGGTTTATCAACCATATTTTTTGTCTTTTCATCTAATGGTATGGGGAGTCAGACTCTGGGATTGTTAGAAAAGTATTGCTCACTAGAGATACAAAATGTAACAATGAATTCTAGGGAAGAGTTCACATGAAATTGTTATAGTCATAAATGGAAAAGATTTTTATTGTGGATTTCTATGTATGCTATAGATCCCTATTCAGCACCAATTACTTAAATATTAGAATCTTAACAAAGCAGCCCTGTCACTATCTTCAGTGAAGGTTCATCTCTTTGCTATTTCAGCATACCATGTATCATTTTTATTAATTATGTAGTTAAAAGACTCTTAAGAGGCCTTAATAACTTATATCCTCCAATAAAGACACTCTATGCCATCTTGGGATTTGAATTTAGTGCTCTTACAATTGATGAAACTTCCCTTTGAACCTTTGGGAGACCATACTTTGTTCCATGTGTCTATTAAGACAGCATTTTTGATAGCTATGACTTCTGCAAGGCATTTAAGTGTCTTAATGACTGATCTGCCATTCACTGTTTCTCATAAAGACAAAGTAATTCTTCACACACATCCTCGGTTTTTACTAAAAGTGGACTCAAATTTTCATATAAACAAGTCTATAATTTTACTGGTTTACTTTCCCAAGCCTCATGGTTAGGATGGGAAAGCTAAATTACATATACTGGATGTTAGAAGGACCGTCGTTTTTTATGTAGACAGGACTAAGCAATTTAGATAATCTTCATAATTGTTTATTGCTTATGAAGGGAAGAACAAGAGAAAAGCTATTTCTATGTAAACACTATCAAAATGGGTTAGATTATGTATTAATGAAGCATGTAAATTGATGGGTTGTCCCTTCCCCAGGGAATTAGGACATTCTACTAGATCAAAGGCAGCCTCTGTGGCTTTTTGTAGATATATTCCTCTAATAAAGATAGGTAGAGCAGCAAAGTGGAGTTCTGTTCTCATCCTTAGTAAACACTATTCCTTAGATTTAGAATCTAGATCTGTTGCAAAATTTGGCAAAGCAGTTATGCAGTCCTTATTCAATTAGGACTATGTGGTCTCACCTTTCTGGATCAGAATATTGATTATTAATCTATTTCATGAGTGGGAATATGCAGAGGACACTAGTGATGAGCTGCCAAAATCTTAGGAACCGGTTCCCTACCGGGTCGTTGGTGGCCGAAGACCCAGTAGGGAACTGCCCCCTTCAGAAACCGCAACCCATCAGCTCCCCCCGCTCCTTGTCCGCTGACCACTCCTTCCGAAGACCCCCCACCCTAACTGCCCCCCAGGACCTGACCCCCTACCCAACTTGCCCTGCTTCCTGTCCTCTGACTGCCCCGACC
This sequence comes from Malaclemys terrapin pileata, assembly GCF_027887155.1. Classification (NCBI taxonomy): domain Eukaryota; kingdom Metazoa; phylum Chordata; order Testudines; family Emydidae; genus Malaclemys; species Malaclemys terrapin. Next base: position 258,046,196 of record NC_071506.1, read on the forward strand.
CCATCCACCACCACCCCGACAGACCCCCGGAACTCCCACGCCTATCCAACCCCCCACTTCCCCATCCCCTGACTGCCCCCCAGAACCTCTGCTCGATCCAATCCTCCCACCCGCTCCCTGTTCCTGGGACTCCCTGCCCCTGCCTTATCCAACCCGGCCCTGGCCTCTTACCTTGCCTCTTGCTGGAGCCAGGGCCAGGCCAGAGCCATGCCGCCTGGCCAGAGTCGGGGCCAGAGCCGTGCTGCCCAGCCAGAGTCGTTTGGCTGGGACCGGGCTGGGGCACTCGGCTGGGGCCGGGCTGGAGACACAGCCGGAGCCGCAGGGCCGTTCCAGAGGGAGCCACGGGGCCGGGGCCGGAGGGAGCCACTCGGCCGGAGCTGGGCCGGAGCCGGAATGGGCTGCTCTGCGCCTCCCTGGAGCCCTCCTCGCACCCTCCCCCCCAGCCCCAGCTTACCTGCTGCTGCTTGTTTCCAGGCTTCCCGTGCGAACATCTGATTCGCGGGAAGCGGGGGGGGGGGAGGAGAAGGGGGCGGGGAGGAGGGGGAGGTGAGCTGGAGTCAGAGGCGGGGCGGACAGCTGCTGGAGCTTTACCAGTTGTTAAATTTAAAAGCCCTTTTAGAACCAGTTGTCCCGCGTGGGACAAACAGTTCTAAAAGGGCTTCTAAATTTAACAACTGGTTCTTGTGAACCGGTGGGAACCGGCTACAGCTCACCACAGGAGGACACTCGAAGAAGAATTGAAGGTTATTTATCTGTAACTGAGATTCTTCGAGATGGACTCTGCATAATCACAATCCCCACCCGCGTTTCCCCACTACCGTGGAGTTCTGCTTACCGAAGGGCTTGGGGTTGCACAAGAAGAAACTGAGTTGACTTTGAGGCATGCCCCCTTTAAACCTTGCTCTTCTTGGAGCATTTGACATTCGCTGAGGGCAGGGGTGAAGGATGCATATGAGCGCACCAATGGCTTCTGAGAGCTAGAGTTATGTCATTCAGGCTGCACCAGTTGGAGTATCAGTGCACAGTGCACACAGAATATAGCAAGTATCAGGGGGTAGCCGTGTTAGTCTGTATCTACAAAAACAACAAAGAGTCTGGTGGCACCTTAAAGACTAACAGATTTATTTGGGTATAAGCTTTCGTGAGTAAAAACCTCACTTCTTCGGATGCATCCGAAGAAGTGAGGTTTTTACTCACGAAAGCTTATACCCAAATAAATCTGTTAGTCTTTAAGGTGCCACCAGACTCTTTGTTGTTTTTACAGAATATAGCAGTATGGGGAAAATACAGAAGAAGAAGAGAATGAAAGAAAAAAGATGGCAGGGAACAAGATAGCTATACATACAAAAAAGAGATTATTCAAAAGAGAGGAAGGGATGACTCAGTAAACAAAGAAAGGAAAACAATGTAAAAGAAATGATGGGGAAGGGTACACGATTTTTGTAGAAGGTGAGATAGCATGCAGGAGAAACAAAGGTAGGGGGCATGGAAGAAATGGCAGAAAAGTGCAGTCTTAAAGGAAGAAAGAGAAAAGGCAAAAAAGATTGAGTGAAAAGGTAAAGAGCATGAATATAGGAGAGAAGAAGTGCCAGGTTAATTAGCCAAAAATGTGAAAACAGGGAGCAAAGCTCTTTGGGGCAGGGACCATCTTTTTTTTTTTCCTGTGTGTAAAGTGCCTAGCACAATAGGGTCCTTTTCCATTACTAGGGCTTCTAGGCACTATGGCAGTAATAAAATAATAACAATAATAAAACAACATAGGAACATAAGAATTGCCATACTAGATCAAACCTGAGGTCGATCTGTTCTAGTATCCTGTCTCTCACAGTGATCAGTATCAGACACGTCAGATGAAGTTGTATGAAATCTGCAGTAACAGATGTAGGATAATTTGACCCCCACAATAAGTCTCATTCTGATATCTAGTGTTAGAGATTGGCATACGACCTGAAGGATGAGGTTTAATATAACTTCCACAACATTTTTTTAGTAATTATTAGGGCTGTCAAACTATTAAAAAATAATTGCAATTAATTGTGAGACTAAAAAAAAAAGTTGTGATTAATTGCATTTTTAACTGCACTGTTAAACAATAATAGAATACCAATTTAAATTCAGTATGGAAGCATGTCCCCTGGAATGGTGGTCGAAGCATGAAGGGGCATATAAATGTTTAGCATATGTGGAATGGAAATACTTTGCAATGCCAGCTACAACAGTACCATGTGAATGCCTACTCTCACTTTCAGGTGACATTGTAAATAACAAGCGGGCAGCATTATCTCCTGTAAATGTAAACAAACGTGTTTGTCTTAGTGATTGGCTGAACAAGAAGTAGGACTGAGTGAACTTGAAGTAGGCTTTAAAGTTTTACGTTGTTTTGTTATGGAGTGCAGTTTAGTAAAAAAAAAAAGTCTACATTTGTAAGTTGCACTTTCATGATAAAGACATTGCACTACAGTACTTGTCTGAAATGAATTGAAAAATAGTATTTCTTTTGTTTCTTTTTTACTGCACAAATATTTTTAATAAAAATTAATATGAAGTGAGTACTGTACACTTTGTATTCTGTGTTGTTATAGAAATCAATATATTTGAACATGTAGAAAAACATCCAAAAATATTTCTAATAAATTTAAATTGGTATTCTATTATTGTTTAACTGTGCAATTAAAACTGTGATTCATTGCTACTATTTTTTTAATCTAGTTAATTTGTTTTGCATTAATCACTTGCATTAACTGTGATGAATTGACAGACCTAGTAATTATGGTACCCTAGATAAAAGACAAGCTAGCCCTGATCTAACCTCAACTATGGTTCCTAGTTTAGAGAACTACTTAGAGAAGTTGTGCATAAAGAAATGGCAAGATATAGACAGAGCTTGGACTTGTGAGTCTAAAGAGAGGTCCGAGTTAAAGGTGATGCTCAGGTTATGAGCCTGAATTACATGGAGGTTGGTAGCATTGTCCACAGTGAATGACAAAATAGGAAGGGGTGAGTAACTGGTGGAAGAGTAGATATTAAGTGATCAGTTTTGGCTATGGTTGTCTTAAATTGATGGCTGGATATGCACAAGGAGATGTTAGAAAGACAGTCCGAGATTTTAGTTTGACTGGATGGAGACTTGCCCAGAGTGGAGAAGTAGATCTGGGTAAAGACGACCGTTGAAGCTCTGTTTTCTAATAAGATTGCCTTGACATAAAGTGTAGAGGGAGTAGAGAAAGGAGCCAAGACCAAAGAGCACTGTGGAACCAGTATTGAAAGTTGAGGAAGGTTTGCTGAATAAAATGCTGAAGAAATGATTAGCGAGGTAGGAGGAGAACAATGAAAGGAGAATCATGGAAGCTGAGCTAAAACAAGATTACAAGAAGGAAAATATTGCCTGTGGTGTCAAAGGTACCTGAGGGGTCAGAAAATGAAGATAGAGTATTTGTTTTAATATTGGTGAGAGCTATTTTACTGGAATGTAAAAGGTGGAAGCCATATTGGAGTAGAACTAGGGAGATACTGGACCAAAGGATCTCCATATAGTGGTTATACACTGTGGTTGCCGAGCAGTGAGTATATTTAACCCAGAAAGAATTGCACCATTAACCTAAAGAACAAATTTCACTAAGATGTTAAAAAAGCAATTGATTGTTGATGTATAATTGAACTATCATTTCATATTATTTGCTATTCTCTTTTATTGATAGATTATAATTTTGGAGAATATTTTACCCAGTGAAAAAAGTCTTCCAAGGATTTACAAAGAGGCAGTAGATCTTAAAGGTAAACATTTTTTTTCTCTTTTGCAAGAGATGGAGAATGTTTGATAATTGGAGTCATCATGCCAAAATACATTATGGAATGTGTTGTAGCACATTTCACATACATAAGTGACTGATCTTTAGTTAAGTGTATTCTGCTGTAGCTCTCTCTGCTATACTTATTATAAACTGAGGAAAAAATCTTAAAGCAATCAATTTATTCGTTAGCCAAATTGTATTTTGTGAACATTTATAGAAGGCATTTATTTATAATGATATTCTGGAAAAGCTATTTTCCTTTGGGAGCTTTACACCCTCAAAAAAGATGGTTCATGATATAAATTTTGATTAAAGCTAGTGTGCACTGCTTTTAAAAATAGATTATATTGTATTGTCTAAAATAATCTCTCTTATGTAGGGATAAGAGATGAGCTGTCAGACAAAAGAAGGCTTTCATTTGCAAAGCTGCCATCAAACAAGCACAAACTCTGACAACAATTCAATTAGAACCAAGAAAACCATTGATAAGTGAAGAATTAGTAATATATTGTTTGGAAATTATTACTTTCATAGAGTCTTCAGGGATTTTCATGGTTTATTTGTTATGCAATGTAATCATTCTTCAGTAAACAAAATGCCATTTTCTTAAACCACATCTTAAATCCACATCACCTAAATTATCAAGAGAACTGAAGTCACCCCTCACCCCTCCAGAGACACTAATAGGATTGCTGGGACTCTTACCAAAAATCAGTATGGAACATTCACTCACATGGCTTGTGCACCAAAAAGTGTATCTCCTTGCTGAAAAGTGTAGCAACATAAACAAAAGCTTAGACTTCTATATGTAAATTAAAACCTCATGGTTGGTATGTAATTTAAAATAAAAACAAATAAAAAACCCTATAGTTTTATGAATGGTACCTGTGGTGGGGTGGTGCCCCACTCCCTGAGAAAAAGGGCTGAACCAGGCCAGAGAGGCTGCGCGGACCAGCAGCCAATCAGTGAAGGCCTGGGGAGAGCCAATCATGGCAGGAGAAAAGGAAGCCAATCAGGACCAGGCTAGATCCTATATAAAGGCTGCCCAGCTGGGGAGACGGGTCTGGCTGCAGGGGAGCATACCAGGGTACCTGAGGTGGAGCAGGGCTGGGGAAAGGCGAGAGGAGCTGGGGAGCTCCTGCCTGGCAACTCCCAAGGCTGCTGACCTTGTGGAAGACCAAATAGGTACTGGGATTGCAGGGAGCAGCCCAAGGGCAGGAGGAGGCAGCAGGTCCAAACCCCCCTTGCCTGTGATGAGTGGCTTGTACACTGCAGTCTGCCCCAGTGTACGAGGGCTAGATGGTGACTGGCAGTAGCCTTATACTGAGGCGAGGGAAAGACTGCTGTTAACAACAACCCCCTCTAGGGTGACCAGACGTCCCGATTTTATCGGGACTGTCCTGATATTTCCTTTATTGTCCCGCGTCCCAACCGAAGTGCGGTCGGGACACTGGACAAACAAGGAAATGCGCCGGAGCCTGGAGCCCGGAAGTGCTCACACACCCCCCACCCCGATTCCCCCCCTTCCCCCCCCGATTGGCTCCCTCCCCGAATCCCCCCCTCTTCCCCGGGCTCACCATTCCTCCTCCCTCCGCAAGCGCTGGAGGGAGGCCCGGGAGACGCAGGGGGAACGCGGGGCCGGGGTGAGTAAGAGTCCGGCCTGGCCCAGTGCAGGCAGGACTCAGTTGGGTGGTAGGGAGAGGAGGGGGGCGGCCCACGGGGACAGGCAGCGGCTGTTGTTCTCCCCCCCCCGGGCAGTGGGACACGGGAGCAGCCGCTGCTGCAGCTCCCACTGCCGCGGGGGAGGAAGCGGCCATGGCGCTCGGCGGCTGCGGCTGTGGCGCCCCCGAATCCCCCGAGCCGGGGCCTGCTGCGGGGACCCAGCAGCGCGCACGCTGCGCCCAGCCCCTGGCCAGTCGTGTCTGGGCTGCTGCCCAGCTGGTGCTATCCCGGGGCGGAGGCATCGGCAGCCCAGCCCCGTTCGTTCCCCTGCGGGATCCGAGCGGGATGGGGGGGCTGGGGCCTGCTGCCCCCGCTCCGGGGCCGCCGCGGGATAGCACCAGCTGGGCAGCAGCCCAGACACGACTGGCCAGGGGCTGGGCGCAGCGTGCGCGCTGCTGGGTCCCCGCAGCAGGCCCTGGCTTGGGGGGTTCGGGGGGCGCCAGAGCCGCAGCCGCCGAGTGCCATGGCCGCTTCCTCCCCCGCGGCAGTGGGAGCTGCAGCAGCGGCTGCTCCTGAGTCCCGCTGCCCGGGGGTGAGAACAGCCGCCGCCTGGCACCGCGGGCCGCCCCCCTCCTCTCCCTACCACCCAACTGAGTCCTGCCTGCACTGGGCCAGGCCGGACTCTTACTCACCCCAGCCCTGCATCTCCCGGGCCTCCCTCCAGCGCTTGCGGAGGAAGGGTTGGGTTTTTTTTTTTTTTGCCCCCCCCCCCCCCCCGCGTCACCCTCCCCTCCCCCCGTGTCCCGATATTTGACTTGGGTGATCTGGTCACCCTAACCCCCTCCCCCTGGAAGGGGGTGAGACTAGACTAGTGGGCACTGCCAGAGGGCAGTGTCCTGAAAAGGATGAAGACTGTCCTGAAGATGGTGCCACTGAGCAGGGAGCAATGCAGGTCCCAGGGCAGCAGCAGAGATGATGGACCAGACACCATGCATCGAGGGCGCTCCGCAGCGGTCGAGAGCTAATTCCCGGAGCGACCGGTCAGAGGCACCAACAGTGGTGAGTCGAACCCCGTCACAGTACCCTAGAAAAAACAATGTGATTTACTACATTTAACGGACTTTAAATTAATACCACACAGAACAGCATTCGTATTAGAAAATATGAGTATTTCAGTGACTCACCAAGAACACAGAGGCCTCCAACTACTTGGAGAAGAAATGAACCAAACCATTTGAAGAATGTGTGTGTGAGCTTTGTACAGGAAGCAACATCGATCCATGGATAAGGCAATGCATTAAAACTCAAGTGATGTGGATTCTAGTCCCAGTTCTGCCGCTCATTCACTGTTTGATCTTTTGCAAGTCAATTCACTTCTTTGTACTTAAGTTTCCACTTCTGTAAAATAGAGATGATACTTAATATACTTCGTAAATCTCTTTTTAGATCCATGGATAAAAGGCACTATATAAGAACTAATTATTAGTATTCATATTATTATCATTATTATTTATCTCTGACTGCTAGAGGTTTGAAAAAGCTTGCAATATATTTGCATATGCTCTGGCTTGCTTCTACAGATATTACCAATGTGTAGTAGTACAGTGCTATGTATCAAATCTTCCCCAATACATTATACCGAGTATTGATCTCTTCAGTGTGTATTTTTTATCAGTGAACCCAAAACATTACTATAAACACTTTTCTAAAGATCTATATTAATATATTCATCTTATTTTTGCAGTACAATTTTGCAGATCTTAGCCTTTTCTATACCTTTGAACTTTTTGCACACATGAATTCCACTAGCAATTGTCTACCCCCAATATTTTCTGGAAAGGATGCTTTCGACACAATACATAGAGTAACTGGTGCCTTGTAAAGCGATAAATCAATGTCTTGGTCATATGCAGTTGTGGCAAATTACCCCTTTGCTTATGCTGATCAGAGAGTCAGTAAACTGACAAGTTCATTTTAGCCATGTCCCTTTACCCAAATACTCCCTCTGTGCTGGTAAAGAGGCTTTTGCGGTAATACAGCATTATTGTCACAGAGATGGGACTTGGAGGTGAGAAGACTCTTGCAGCATTATGCAACAAACATATAGTCTCATTACTTAATCATATGTAAATCTGGCATATTATATGGGAATGGGAATGTTATCTTAATTCTTAAAAGAGGGCGGGGAGAATCAAGACTCTATGTATCAATGGGAGGGATCCCTGTCAAACATTTCAAAACTTACTTTTCAAAATAAATTCAAAACATTGTTAAATGGGTGTTATTTTTACTGATGACCATAATGGTTTAATTGGAGTGGTTGTTTATTTACATAAAGATCTTTACATTTTCCTTTGCATATTCAAAACACAATGCTGGTGATACGTGTCCACAATAACACTGGTTTGTGAATAATATTGCACTATAGGGTTTTTTTTACAGGATAACTTGCAAGTAAATGATTCAAAAAAGAGTCATTGTGCATTCAACCTTAACTTTTGTATTTCCGGAATTTTGAATGTTTAAATGAGCAAACTTCACATACATTAATTTTAAGCTTTCATGTAGACTAAAATATTCAAACTTGGTGCCTGATTTTCAGATGTGCTGAGTACTCATAGGTCCAGCCGAGGTAATTATGAACTGTAAATGCTTGGTACTTCCGCATATCAAGCCTTTTATGACTAAAGGTAGGCTCCTAAATCAATATTTAGGCACAAAAAAAGGAGTAGTTTTGCTTTCTGAGGTGTTGACCACCCACAGCTCAGAGATTAATTTAATTTCTGAGCCTAACTTTAAGTACATACACTTGAAAATATTTACCCCTAATTTCTAAGTATTTTTTTAAATAAATAAAAAAGCAAGAAAAAATTCTTGGTTTTGTAGTTAACCGTCCCCAGTCAGCAAAGGCTAATTGGTGTCTGTCTGTGTCATTAATAAACTGTGTATGTACAACCTTAACAAGCACTATTTGACTAAAGGTTGACTAACAAATTATGAATGTAGTGCATTATCATTATCAATTTTAATTTGTTATATTTTTAAAAACCATTGTATTAATTTCCCTCAGTTATGGCTTGAGTTTTATTGAGATATACAAAACATACCAAGTTTGAAACAAATTGGTTTGGTTTTACAGTTATGAACATTTAATTTCAGCAAGTTTAACTAGCCACAAACATATATACAATACATCTTTCTTTATGGAACACATTTTGGCCTCGTTGAGTCTCGCAGTGAAGGATCAGCTGGAACTCCTCAGCCTAACCTAGCTCTGTTGTCATGAACACTTGAAATCCTCTGCAGGGAAGGGAGGGTACATATAATATTTTGAGATTACAGGGTGGTGGCAACATTGCAGCTAGACCACATGCTAGGGGCCTTTGGAGATGACATCAGGGAGGTCTTATGCATGTGTAGAATGTCCATGAAGGTTGGTTTCCCTGTCTGATGTTGGAGATCCTTAAAGGAGCACAAGAATCAAAACAGCAGATGGCAGACTAAGGGCTATGTAACACACTTCAGTCTGTAAATGAAAGCTAAGAAACTGCAAAAGCTGATGGGACCACAAGAGAACTACATCTGCACTATATCACAGGGAAATCGCTCAGTCAAACGTATTTCCGTTTATCTGTTACTATGGTATCTAGGTGCTTTTAGGCATATTAGCTGTGTATAAAATATATAAGTACACTGTGGAAATATATTAGGCTAATATGACAATGGGAAGGGAAGTTTTATGAAGGCCATAAGTATAACTGGGTTCAAAAAACAATTAGATAAACTCCTGGAGGATTGGTCCATCAATGGCTATTAGCCAAGATGTCAGAGATACAACCCCATGATCTGGGTGTCCCTAGCCTCTGATTGTCAGAACCTAAGGATGGACGACAGGGGATTAATCACTTGATGACTGCCTGTTCTGTTCATTCCTCTGAAGCACCTGGCATTGGCCACTGTTGGGAGACAGGATATTGAGCTTGATGGACCATTGTTCTCACTCAGTATAGCCATTCTTATATGCTTTTTAACTGGTCTTGATGGACACTTATTTTAGCTTCCTTGTTTCCTGGTAGATGGGGACATAACAATATTAGAATTTTTAGATGTAGGAGAGAATGAACAGATAATAATTTCTTCTGTTTGAGATTGAAGAGTTATTAGAAAAAAAGACTTCACTTTGCAGATCATGTGGCAGATCTGAAAGATATGTGCCAAGCAGAAACTCTTGCAGCACTCTTACTAGAACACAGCAGAACCCTTGGTAAATGCAAATGTAATAGTGAAAGAATATATTCATCAAAAAATTCTGAGTTCATTGAAACTTCGTATTATAAAGACAGAATACAATTTCTGATCACCAAAAGTCTGAGAAAACTTTCCTAATTCATCTGTACATGTGATTTTTAATTTTTTTTTGCTGTATTAAAAATGCAATGTATCCTGCAAAGAGTGGTCAATGGAAAAAAAAAAACTATTTCTCTCTGAGGGTTTAAAAAATCCTGCCTCACACAGATATGTAAGGTTCCCTGCCCTATTAAATGATAGTCTCCTTTAAGGTTCCTGTCTGCCTAGAACCATACCTAATCAGTACCTAAGAATTTTGCTCAAACTTTTTAAAAAATTCATCTTTGAGCAGAGATCAAATTTCAGGCCTAGTGATGAGTGGTTTGGAAAGTTGTAAATTTGTGAAAACAAGGTTTATCATGGAAATGATTTTAACCATAATACACCACTCACTACTAATTAGAGGAAAATATTTAGATGAGCTGTTGCATAGTTTCTGAGAGAAGAACCATTATTAGTTACATGTGATCAGTTGTCACTTCTGATTAGAGGCAACTATCGTTATGCTAGATACATATTCTCAATGTGCAAATATGGTTTATATAAAGAAATATTATTTAATTATACATCAGCAGATAAACATTCGAGATTAGAAATTTAATGAGTAAGATATATGATTATTCTGTTCCTGGATCCTAGCTTAAAATTTGTGCATGTTTCCATAAGGTTATGACAAACAGAATTTTCAACAAGTTACTTTCTCCTTCTTTTGCATTCCCCAATGAAATAGAAGATTTATCAGACACAGAAAGACGTCTGTTAACAAATCAGTTGAAAAATCTGAATGAGATGCAACAAGCACAGACTCTTATTCTGGTAGAAGCAGGACAAAACATTGGTAAGTGGAAAGTTAATCATTTAGAGTTCTAGTAAGCAATTATGAGTTCTCTGAAGACTTTGGTGTCTTGCCCTAAGTGGAGCTAAAATTATATATCTTTCTTTCCCACAAAACTTGAACTCCTGCCACTGACTACCTTATAATACCCCAGAGTGCAGAAGATGCAGAAACTGCTTTACTGTTGAAGATGACTCATAAAAATTACAGACTAATGATTGAATTTAGGATATTCCAAAGCAAAATTTGGAATCTTGAGGAAAAGCCCTCAGAATTAGTTTGTCTAAGATAAAATTCTACATGATTGCCTACCATAGAAACTATGAACTTCCTTCCTTTTTATGTATGTATAGCGCCAAAGGGGTCTAAGTTCTTCACAGAATGGGGTCCCTGTTAAAAATGTACTTTCCAAAACTGAAATAGGCCAAAACCAAGTGCACCCAGATTGCAATAAACAGTCTTCTACTATTGAGTTAATAATAGTGTAGTGTAATAAGATTAGATTGTTCCAGAGGTCGAAGATGATTCTTTCAAACTCCTGCCGACCAGGACTGCTTTAACAAGTAAGTCTAGGTGCTAGATCATATTGTAGTCAAACTGTGTGCCCTTATCATTCTAGTTCACTTTGTACCACATAATGATTTAAACATCAGGTTTGAAACATTTAGATTACAGATTCAAATGGCAGTAACATAGACTCATCCCTTCATCTCTCTGAAGTTTAGATACATTGAATTTTCATTGAGTTTACTGTGTGTACATCTTCTACATAAGAATTTTTTAAAGTAAAATGAGGTCCTGTATGCTTTGTGTAGCTATTAATGGTCTCATAGCACTTATCATAATACAACAGAACACTCATAATCAAAATTGACCAGAAGTGAACAGCCTTTTATCTCCATTAACATGCATTATCAATTTAAGAGAAAACATATTTTTTAATAGTAGACACAGACACCAATATGTGATTGAACAGGACCTTGGAGACAGAAATGAGCTTGGATGATGGGGTGACTTTATTAGCCACTGACCTTCACTAAAGCAGCATGGACTAAAGAATAGTGGTCACTATCAGATGATGCCATGAAGTCTGAAGATTGTTATTATTTGTATTATGTTATTCTCCAAATGTCCTGTCGCAGAGTGACTAGTCCCTTTAAGGGGAGATAGGGCCAGCTACAGCTGTGCCATAATTAACTAGATGCTTCCCAGCCTGAGGGGATGGGACTAAGGAAGGTCAGGTGAAAGCATAATGGTCACCTGGGCCTTATAAAAGGCTTGAGTGAGGTCAGTCTGTGGTTGGAACCGCAGGCAGGCAGGCAGGCAGGCAGGCTGGCTGGCTGGCTGGCTGGCTGGCTGGCTGGCTGGCTGGCTCCTGTAGAAGGCCAGGGACTCCAGGGAAATCAGCCTGGGGGCCCAGTGCTCTATACCAGAGCAGGGGAGGAGACAAGGAATAGAGCCTAGTAGCAGCTGAGAATGGCATTCCAGGGAAACTCCCTGGGGGGTTGAGTGCTCTATGCCAGAGTCAGAAATATTCTAAAAGGTAAAAAGGAGCTAGGAACAGGTCCTAGAGGATAGGCTGAAGGGAATCCCTAAAGAGCTAAAGAACCTTTTAATTTGTTAGGACTTTGGCTTTTGCTACCCGGCAAGGGGTTAAGTTTGTTTATGAGTTGGCAGGAAGGATAGGCCACTCTCCAGTACAGACCAGTGTGTGGAGAGCTGAGGAGGCCCATCTTAGGGAAGGGAACTGGGGAAGGAATCACCAGTAGTGCCACACTCAGCTAGCAAGAGTACTTGGGGGGCAACCAGGCCCTCTGACAGGTCACAATCAGACTGGAGCCCCTTTGTACTGGATGTTGTACAACAAACCCTTAATTAAAAGAAATCCCTTCCTAAAGAGCTTGTAGTCCAAGGTCCAGATTCAGCAAAGTATGTAAGTATGTGCTAAGCATATGAATATTCCTGTTGAAGTATTTGTGGCTATTTGTGCTTAAAGTTAAGCATGTGCTCGAGTGCTTTGCTGTATCAGTGCCTAAATTAAACTGGCATAACAAAGGAAGAGTGTGGGGTAGGTAGAATGAAAGTAACATTGACAGGCAAAAGGGGCCATTACTAATGCAAAATTTGAATTTGAGTCTCTCATATTTTTAAAGAGACAAATAACTAAGATGTTAATGATGTCAGTAATCCTTGCTGGCCATCTGTCTGGCCATTATTGGAACCTAGACAAGACCATAGTTTCAATTTCATAGTGTTTAAGGCCATCAGATCCATCCAGTCTGACCTCCTGACCACACACAGACTAGTGGGACAGAGGCAAAAAGTTGACATGCTAATCCATTTCTGAAAGATCTCTTCCTGACTTGTCTACTAATATTGGTCAAATAGAAATTGTAGAACCCAAGTTCCTAAAATGGATTCAGCCTTTGGTTTGCCAAACACTCAAGTCACAGCATTGCTCAGCTAGTGCTGGTCAAAAATTTTGCATTGGAGTGATTTTCTGACAAAAAATGCCCTTTCCACCAAACCAAAATTTTCAACTTTCAATCCAGGAAAATCTAAACAGCTTGCTGGCTGCCCATCTGGAAGGCTTTTGTCAATCTGTTTGCCTCTCCTTTATCTCTGAGGATGGACATGTCTAGATCTATTTCACATCTGAAATTGACAAGAGCCTTCCAGGTGAGCAACCTGGAAGCCTAAAAATTCAGTTTCAGTTCTCCCCAAATGACATTTTTATGTAAATAACTCTCCATGAATATCTTTGCATTTTTGGTATTTTGCCTCAAACTGCCTTTGCAGAAAGGGATTCCCTTTTCTTGGCCAGCTCTATGATCAACCTTTCTAATAATCTCACAGTAGCCATTGAAGGTGCACAACTGCCATAGCTGTGTGCCAGAATATGTACCACCATGGCAGGCTGTAAAGACCCTTCCTTTCCAAAGGAAGCATCCCCCAAAGATGGGTAGAAAATAAATTGGGAATTTAAAGAATATTGCCACAACTGCAATAGTTCTGCTCCTGCCATCCATCATACAGGGAAGTAGGGAGCCAAATATACTCAGTCAGTACAAATGAAGCTGGGTGAATTAGTTCACACTAAGCTAGTACATTTTAAGAGAAAAATTAGGGAAAACCCAAGAAATAAAACTTCTTCCCTCTGTTGCACCCTCCTATTCCTATGCTACTCTGTACCCCCCAGTATAATTTAGACAGCTCTGAAAGTCTGTCTGTTATCTTTCTATGTCCCCTAGCTTTCCTTGGGCCACAGCACTGCTGGGAATCTCTACAGGTCTGTGTATTGCATCTCCATTTATGGCATGCCTCTCCTGCCTTCACCCTCACCCCTGGCATGCCCGTACTCTGGGCTTGCAATGGGGTCTTCCCCAGTTTCTGAACCAGGGGACTCTTCCTCTGGCCAGATATGCAGAGATCCTTTTTACCACTCTGTCTTTTTACCCAGCCAGTGTAAAGGGGATGAGTTGGAGTGAGGAGCTCACCTAAGATCTCTTATCCCCACAGGTTTAATTGGGGGAAAAAAAGGTTGTGGCACTCTTCCAGGCTCTGTCCACAAAATAAATACTTACCACTTGAGATGTCATAGTGGAAGCCACTCAGTAAATTGTGCAGATGGTCAAAACAATCATGTATGCTGTTTGGGCTCCATGAGATTTGCCCCCTTTCATGGGATCTGAATATCTCTCTGGGTTGTGATGAGCTCCTGGGGCTTGGCTCCTCCTCTTTGGAGCTTAAATATGCCTTCCTCTTCAAGTGCTGATATATTTAAGGTAGTTATTTTTATTGAAGATAAAATTTCAATATTTTCAATATTAAATATCTTGTGTGTCTTTCTAGTGAAACCTACTAGAAATTGTTTACATTCTTTCTCTATTGGACGGTGTCTCCGAATAAATTTTTGTCTCTACGCAGGGAAGACAATAGATGACCTTTCAGACAATAGAAAAAGTTTGCTTGCAAGTATAGCATCAAATACAGAAGTTCTGCAACGTATGGTGGCTGTTGAAGCTGGTCAACCAAGCAGTAGCACTGGTAAATGCATTATAAATGTAGAGAGCCATACTTTCTTTCTTTTATTCACTGTAGCACACAAGAAAAGTCACTGCTCTGTGCAGCTCACAATCTGAACACACAGGTAGATGGAGGTTAGGGAAAATTAACTGAAACATCAATAGTTGACTTAATTCACTATAAACATAGCAACAGAAATTTGTCTTTAGGAGGAATTTAAATGTGGACAGGTTAGGTGCTTTAAGGGTAAGCTCATGGAAGTCATACCATGCACAGGTGAGAAAGGCTAGGAGCATTAGCAGAACACAGATGATGAAAACAGCATGAACTTTAAAGGGAGAGAATAAGTAGGGAGGGTCAGAGTTGTGGAGAAGTTTGAGTGTGGTAACAAGGGGTAAAATTTTGCAAAGTGACTAAGTCACTCAGGCTCATAAATCCCATTAAAAGTGGGCTTAGGCTCCTAAATGACCTAGGCACTTTTGAAAATGGTACTTAGAACCCTAAGTCACTTAGGCATTTTTGAAAATTGTACTCAAAGCTTAAATTTGATGTGATAGAAGCTAGGAATCAAGTGGAGTAATTCAAATGGGGGAGGAGGACTAGCGGAGGCATCTATATGATCAAATCAATGGGCAAGAAAAATGAATTTAGAAACTGCATTTTGTATAGACTGAAGGGAGGCATTGTGTGTGTTTGGGTGACAAGAGAGTGGCGAGTGGCAATAGAAATTTGGCTGTGGGGTGGAAAGAAAAGGAAAGATCTTGGAGATGTTGCGAAAGAAGAGGAAGCAAAATTTGTATATGATCTGGATGTGTGGGGCGGGATAGAGGGAGGAATAAAAAATAGTCCTGAGATTGTGAGCCTGGGTGACAAGAAGGATCGTGGTGTTGTCAGTAATGCTAGACAAGTGAGGGTATAGAATGTATGGGAAGTATATCTATTTTGCCCAAGTTTAGTTTAGATCAGCTGTTCTCAAACTGTGGGTTGAGACCCCAAAGTGGGTTGCGACCCTGTTTTAATGGGGTTGCCAGAGCTGGTGTTAGACTGACTGGGGCCTGGGACCGAAGCCCAATCCCCACTGCCCGGGTCCAAAGTCAATGCCTGAGGTTGTCAGCCCTGAGTGGCAGGGCTCAAGTTACAGGCCCCCACCTGGGGCTGAAGCCCTAGGGCTCTGGCCCCCCACCCGGGGCAGTGGGGCTCGGGTGGGCTCTGGCTTCAGTCCCCCCTCCTGGGATTGTATAGTAATTTTTGTTGTCAGAATGGAGTCACGGTGCAATGAAGTTTGAGAACCCCTGGTTTAGATGATGACAAAACCACCAAAAGAAGTTGAGAAACTGAGTTATGTGATAGGATAGGAGGAGCCAATTTAGTGATGCAGTGGTTGAATCTGAGAGTCATCAGCATAGAGTTTATAGCCTAAAATGGATTAGTTGATGAGATTGCCCAGAGACAGGGTGTAAACTGAGAAGAGGAAGCTGGGAGAGAATAGAAGGACCTACCAAAAGATAGACTGATAGAAAAGAGAGTTAGGAGAAGAACCAGAAGAGGACAATATCTCAAAAGCTTAGTGTGTATATGTCATCAAGAAGGAGATGATCAACAGTATAAAAATGGTACAGTCAAGAAGGATGAAGATGTAGGAGGTGAAATATGATGAAATTCTTCATACATTGAGGGCTTCAGTCATCTTCAGTGGTAAGTCCAGGGTTGATCCTATATTCTTTACTCAGCTAAAACTCAGTAGCAGTTCTCCATGGCTATGTGGAGATTGATTGAGCCATATTCAATAGGAGTTTTGCCTGAATAGGAAGTGCAGAATTAGGCCTTTATAACAAAGATCCAGTCAGCAAAATATAGTGTTTACATGAGTCTCTAAGGGGAGAATTCTAAACAAATGAGGAGTTGAAGGCAATACCTCTTTTGTTTCCCCTATAGGGAAGTGACCATACGCTAAAGGAAAGTGCTGTCCTCACATTGAAAAAGGATGTTGTAGGCAGACTGATTTGCTGCTGTGTATTCTTTAAAGGAAACATGTTTGTTTTAAATGGTTGGCATTATTTAATTATTAAGCATTTTCAGTGTCAGAAGCATGATGGTCCAGATATGCTTCACCAGTCTACTTCTGATCAATGTTTGCCATAGCAGAACGCTATTATAATAAACATGTAAAAGTTTCGGCAGGCAGGAAACTATTTCCTTTATTTGTCAAAATATATTTAGAGAATTCTTAATACATATACTTTTTTACCTTATAGACCACTATAGTTTATAGAATTTTTTTCTGTAATCTAAATGATCTTTTTAGACAATTTTGGGCACCCATTGTACCTTAAATATAGTTACTGTATTTATTACAGAAATTCAAAAGCCACTTTTCAGTGTTGATTATCTTGACTATTTCATGTTTCCAGGAAAGCCTTGAAATGTTTTTGCTATTTAATGCATTAAAATTTTCCTCTTTCTGTAGAGAACAAAGAATATGAGCCAAGAGAGCAAAGAAGGATGATGGCTGCAAGTCTCAAAGCAAATCTACATGACCTGCAGCAAGCACAAGCTCTTGCAGCAGGCCAAGTAGGAAAATACAAGACCTGATGGTGAATAGTGACTTAATAGCCTATACACCTCTACCCCGATATAACACAAATTCGAATATAACGCGGTAAAGCAGTGCTCGGGGGGGGGCGGGGCTGCGCACTCCAGTGGATCAAAGCAAGTTCGATATAACGCGGTTTCACCTATAACATGGTAAGATTTTTTGGCTCCCGAGGACAGTGTAATATCGGGGTAGAGGTGTATGTACAATTAGCAAAAAATGACAAGTTCTTTAGGGATTCCATGAAATTTCATTAATTTGTGAAACAAAAATATGAATGATCTATGGGGATTTCTCATTCTGCTTTTATGTACTCAGTGTAGAAGAGATCTACATAGCTGTTGGATGTAAAGGTGGGTGTGGGAATAAATTAGTACATTACTTATTCATGTAGAGTGAATGAGGAGGATGTGTTCTAGGTGATCTGGACATTGTGGAAGAGAACGTGCTTCAAGATTCTTTTGTCCTATCCAGGGGCTTGTGCAGAGCTGGAAAAGAATCTGGAAGCTGCCCCAAATCCCTCCCTAACCAGAACACACTGCAGCAGATGATGTTGGCCATAACAGACAGTCTGTTTCACTAGAGTTTGAACTGAGGATCTATTAGTCCCTGGGTGTGGATATCTCTTGTCCACAAGCATGTATCCTCAAAGAGTGTCTCTAATGCAGAAAGAGGCAGAGCCCAAGATTTGAAGGATCTAGAGAGGGAAACTTCTTTATCACTGTGTGATTCAGAAGAAGAAAAGTAGTACTCTTCCTGAAAAAGCAGAGCAGTACTGGTCAGTGTCATGGTGTTTTTTTTTTTTTTTTTTTTGAAGGTGCATAGCCCTGAGTAAGTAGTAGCTGGAGGTGGTGCTGATGGTAGTACTGATGCCAGAGCTGTTGTGGCACCCAGGTCAGATTTGATGTACTCTGTATCAGTGCTGTGTGCTGAAGGAGAGATGAATCTGGCATAGGAGATCTTTGGCCATCAGAAATGCCTATAGGAGAAAGTATCTCCACACACACAGCTGAAGATGATGCCACTGAGATTGATGGTATCAGAGTCAACAAGGCAAAAGATACCAGTGTCAACAAAGTCAGTATTGAATTTGATGGTACTGCAGTGGATGATACAGAAGATGTTGGTCTGAACAGTGCAAATGATGTCACTACTGGAGTAAACAGCACCACCTCATGTGGTACCAGGGAATGGCACTCCATGAGCTGCACTGTTGCTTTGCTACTAGAGGACTTTCTGTGTCTGTCTGAGCTATGATGGGTAGAGTCTTCTGAGGGGACGAGGTACCCTTCAGGGGTCTCAACTCATTCTTCTCAACTAGAGTAGAAGACATCTTGGGCAATTTTGAAGACCTAGAGATTAGGTGAGAGCTCTCCCTTCCATGAGCCTTTTTTTGAAGAGGCAGAAGAAGCTGGTAGGGCACTCTTTGTTGAAGAGTGTTCTGTTTCTTCACGTGCAATGTAGCCCAGTTCAGAACGAGGATGCATTGTCTTTTCTAGAAAGTGTTCCCTTTAATATATGGAGATATACCTATCTCATAGAACTGGAAGGGACCCTGAAAGGTCATCAAGTCCAGCCCCCTGCCTTCACTGGCAGGACGAAGTACTGATTTTGCCCTAAATGGCCCCCTCAAGGATTGAACTCACAACCCTGGGTTTAGCAGGCCAATGCTCAAACCACTGAGCTATCCCTCCCCCATCCCTTCAGGCAAATCTACCAGAATTTGCAAGCCTTGGACAGGAAGGACTTCAAATATTGCATTTCTCCTTTAAATGTCATCACCATATCAGAACAGGCAGTGGGAATGCCCATCATTAAAGGGCATTGCTGCCTAGCAGGTCAGACATTGTTTAAATCTTGGAGACTTCTGAATAGCTAATGGCAGAGACAACTTCAAGGAGCAAAGTAAAAAAGGAGGATCACTGTTAAAAAGGAAACTAAAACTTAATACCTAACTATACTTATCTATTAATATTATAGTCTATTTACAATAAATTGAAAAATTGCTAACTGAGAGACCTGTAATTTGAAGAAATATGGGGCACTCCAGCTTGCAGAACAGGCAGTGAAAATTAATTGAGATGGACTCAGTATCTCTGTCTTGTATGGGAGTCATACAGGGCTCATGCACTTCCCACAATGGTACTCCTAGAAAAAGTCTCTAACTTAGAGCAGGGGGTGTGTATATGTGCAATCACTTGAAAAACAGCAGTTACTTCACAAATAACTGTCCCCACCCCCCCTAAAATAATGATCATTTGTAGGGAGCCTAGATCACACTGTACTTACTGCAAAGGGATGAAAGACTCAAATGTGTGTGTTTCTCTGACTTTATATGAATATGCACAAAGGCAGAATTGAGAATCCTGGAGATATTGCAAAATTACAGGTAAGTAATCTTCCTTTATAGTTATAGAAAATAATGGATACATTCTGCATTTTCCCTAGGTATAGTTTTGGAGCTGCCCAGTGTTGTGGGTTAGTCTGGCTCAATCTGGTCTCTCTCATCAGTTATGACTTGAATTCAACAAGATCTAGTCTTTGTATAACCTTGTCTAGCAGGACTGTTTTGCTAGGCTGAGGGCCCTGTGCAAGGAAAAGAGACCCACAGTAGAGTGAGCAGTATGTGTTTTGTTGGTGGTGGAGAAACCTAAGGAGGGGCAGCTACTGTGTTTTTGGCAGACAGCCACAAATCTACAAAGGAGTAGACACTATCATAGGAGAAAATACCCACCGAGTTGCTTGATAGTTTAGATGTGAGTTAGTGTAAATGGGTTGCTTATTTCAGTAGAGTGGTTGAAGAGGATATGTTGTGGGTTGATCTGTATGTTGTAGGAGGAAACTAGCTCAGAGACTACCTTATTCTGCACTAGTCCTAGTGCAGAGCTAGTATTGAGCTGGTGGGTTCCCTGACAGCTCTTTCCTCTGGTATCCTACCAGCACTCTGCTGGGTAGATCTTGGCCATAGCAGAACATCTTGTCCACTAACACTTAAATATGGATATACTAAAAGAAAGTTGATACTGTTCCAAGTTTGTACTTATGAGAGGTTCATAGATTCTAAGGCCAGAAAGGACCACTGTTATCATCTAGTCTGACCTCCTGCATAACACAGGTCATAGAACTCCCTCAAAATAATTCCTGTTTGAACAAGAGCTTTTAGAACATCTAATATTGATTTTAAAATTGGCACTAATGGAGAAATCTAGACTGTAATCAAGTCACTCCCTTAAACTTCTCTTTGTTAAGCTAAATAGATTGAGCTCTTTTGAGTTTCTCAGTCTAAGGCATGTTTTCCAATCATTTAATCGGTCTCATGGCTCTTCTCTGAACCTCTCCAATTTATCTATCTTCTTGAATTGTGGACATCCAAACTGGACAAAGCATGTCAGTAGTGGTCACACTAGTGCCAAATACAGACTTTATATAACCTTCCTACTCCTATTTCAGATTCCTGTGTTTACGATCCAAGGATTGCATTAGCCATTTTGTCCACAGCATCATACTTGGAGTTCATGTTCAGCTGACTATCCACCATGACCCCCAAATCTTTTTTTTTTTTTTTTGAGTCACTACTTCCCAGGATCAGGTCTTCCATTGTGTAAACTTGGTCTACATTCTTTGCTCCTACATGTATATATTTGCATTTGCATATTTTAAAACACATTGTTTGTGCCCAGGTTACCAACAGATCCAGATTACTCAGTATCAGTGACCTGTCCTCTTCCTTATTTACCATTTCATCAATTTTTGTATCATCTGCAAACTTTATCAGTGATGATTTTGTTTTTTTCCAGGTCATTGATAAAAATGTTAAATAGCGTAGTTCTGAGAACTGATCCCTGCAGTATCAGCTATTTGTACATGCTAGCTAAAGCTTGCTTGGTTAGCTATACGTGCTGCAATCAGACCTCTGACTGCAGTGTAGACATATCCTAAATAGTCTACCAATCCACAATTCCACACCCATTCTATGATGATTTCCCCTACATAATTACAGTTTGAGATCTGTCAGCCACTTATAAATCAATTTAGTGTGTGCCATATTTAAGTGCACTACCTTTCTAATAGCTACCTACTACCTTCTGTCATGTAACTGTGCTCAGAACAGCAGTGCCATTAGAACTCAGCTCAACTGCCCCCACTTCCTCCAGGCTGAAGCATCACAAGCCTTTCCAATCAATTTCACCACCTGAAGTTCCCATTATTCCATGGCTATCAATGCTCCTACCTCTCAACTGGGAAGTGGCTTTAAAACTTCACCTCTCTCTGGTGCCTCTAGCCAGGGAGAGGATGATCCTGTTCTCCTCAGTTGCTGCTGCTTTGCTGCTCCAGGTTGGGAGAAGCTCGAGGGCCAGAGGCACCTGAATGCAAGGGACAACAAGGACATTGTGTGACCAGGGAATGTGGGGTCTGAAGGAAAACTGAGCGGGGGGCGGGGGGAATAGAGTAAAAGAAGTAGCAAAAGGGAGAATGTGAAGAGTAGTATGCTGAGAAGAAAGATGACAAACATTGTGGGGTTGATCTGAAACAAACTATGCGGAGTACATAGCGAGAATGTATGTGGGGCAGATGACTTGGCTGGACTGACATAAAGATGGGCAGAACAGGAAGGATTGGAGAGCAATAGAAGAGGGGGATGGAAAGTATGGAAGCACCCCTACTCCACAGCTTACAAGAGGGTAAGTGGACTCTCTTCTCCAAGTAGCCAGTGTCATGACCAGGATGTGGGCAGTCTTACCTAGTGATCAGAACAGGAGTAAGCCTGGGTCAGATACAAGGAGGTCAGAGACAGACCAGAGTGTAAACCAGGAGTCAAGTGTCAGAAGGCAGGCAGACTCAGGTTACCAGGAGACCAGTAGGAGCAGGTATTGTAGAAGAAGCAGTCCTGAACAGAGAGAACCCAGTGGTGTGGCAACATCTTGTTCCTGTGCTTCGCTTAAGTAGAGGCTGTGGAACAATCAGGAACCCCACGGTTCCACCAATCAAATCTCAGGACTGAAGTCCTCTATTAAGAGTTCAGCTGCTATTCTAGCACCTGTTAGCAGGCTACTGAGCGGCAGATTAGGGCTGCCTAGGGCTTACGAGCCCTGTGGACTGAGATCTGAGACCTGGTGTGGAGCCTCACATTTTTACTTGTCCATTTAAGCTTAACTATTGAATCTGAAATGATCACACACAAATTGGGGATGGACAGATGGCAGATGAAAAATGATATGATTATTATATTATAATATGATTTGTAAGCCAATCTCATGATTTTTTTTTAAGATTTGCTCCATGAATATTGAATGCTTCTTGTTGGCACTAATGCTTCACTTGTCCTCTCTCATAGTGGTCATAGTAGTCTTGGGCCAACAAACTTGCTATTGCTTCTTACAGAAGAGCTTTCCCTATTGTATACCATGGGAAGTTTGTCAGACCCTAAGCCTGCCTCAGTAGCAACTTGGAATGTTCATTATCAGTGGAGTTTACTTTTCAGTTTCCTCCTCTCCCTACTCTTAAAAGATATTGTATTATGAATTGGTAGACTATTTAGGATATGTCTACACTGCAGTCAGTGTGATTGCAGCATGTATAGATAACCAAGTAAGCTTTAGCTAGCATGTACAAATAGCTGTGAAGCCACACAGCAGGAAGGACTTCAGTGTGCTGTCAAGTACTATACAAGTAAGTACCAAGGGTCCTAGGTGGACTTGTATAGCTTGCATTGAATCCCATACTTCACTGCTAGTGGTACTAGTGCTAGTTAGATTAAAGCTAGTTTAGATTTGTCTACATGTGCTGCAATCACATCTCTGATTGCAGAGTAGACATACCCTTAGATCAGTTATTATTGATATACAATGAACACTTTTCAGTTTAATAGTCTTATTTCATGTCATTCAGACTGAAAAGGAAACATTTAAATTCACTCTCTATTGATGACTCAATTGTTCACCTTTATAGAGAAAGATATAAATGAACTATCAGAAAAGAGAAGATTTCTGCTTTCCAGTCTGAAATCAAATTTGAAAGATCTGCAAGAAGCAGAGGCGCTTGCTGCTAGCCAACCAAGCAGTATGAATGGTAAGTAGAGAGTTACAACTCGATCCTACTTCTTTACCTGAATAAAACTCAGTAGCAGCTTTGTATGGCTAAGTGTGGATTCATTGAGCCGTACTCAGGCATTTCGCCTGAGTTAGGGATACAGGATTAGGCCTTTATTAACATTAAGATCTATCATCAAAAATTAGTTCTGGGAGTTCTCCATTTGAATACCTCTTATAAATTGCTAAGAGATTTCAAGACAACATCTGTGTTATTTTCCATATGTAGTAGGGAGCACGTATTAAAGGAAAGCGCTGCTCTCACACTGGCAAAAGATATCATACATAGCTTGCTTGCCATTCTGAATGCTTGAAGTGGAAACAGGTTTGTTCTTCTTCGAGTGATTGTTCATGTGCATTCCAAGCAGGTGTGTGTGCGCAGCGTGCACGCCAGCCAGAAGATTTTCCCATAGCAGCGTCCGTAGGGTCGGCTCCGGCGCCCCCTGGAGTGGCACCTTTATGGCGCTGTATATAGGGGCCAGCCGACCCCTTACCGCCTCAGTTCCTTCTTACCGCTGGTGATGGCTAGCTGGAACTTCTCTTGCTCTTTAGCAATCGTGGCAGTGTTCTATAGTTCTTGTACATAGTTTATTAGTTAGTAGTTAGTGTTACAGTTAGATAGTTAGGTCAGTTGGGGGGATTTTCCCCAACTTTTCGTCTCCCCGCTGGGGCATTCCCGGTCCCCAGGGTTTAAACTCTGTCGGGACTGCAGGAAGTTTATGCCAAAAAGTGATCTGCACTCTTCCTGCTTGCGGTGCCTCGGGGAGACCCATCAAAGGGACAGGTGTCCTATTTGCAGGGCTTTTCGCCCCAGGACTCTCAAGGATAGAGAGCAGAGACTTAAAGTCCTCCTAATGGAGGCGGCACTGCGGCCGCAATCGGATCCCGGACCTTCAGAGCCGGCACCCAGCACTTCATCCTCGGTGCGCAGTGGCCCGGCACCGGAGATAGGTCGTGAGGCCAGGGCCCCAAGACCCTGGCACCACCGAGAGTCGGAGCATAAGAAATAGTCCTCGACAAGACGCCGCTCTCCTTCGCCGGTGCCAGCTAAAAAGAACAGGCCGCGGACCGAACAATCTCCCCACGGGGACTCTAAAGGTCGGGCGCAGTCCACGATTGTTACGGGGCAACCCGCGCCGCAGACCCATCCGGCCATCCCGTTGACTCCCGCCCCGGAGAGGGCAAGGTCGAGTCCGGAACACCATAGATCCCCGGACATTATGGAGGAGGTCCGCCTCCCATCGACGCCTGAGGCGTTCGAGGCCGCCTCAGACCTCTTGAACCTTCTGGTGCCGGCAACCTCCGGCTGCCGCCGGGCCCCAGTATCACTCTAAGAGTAAACCGGCGATGCGCTCACCGCACTCTCCACGCGGCGCCACAGTAGCGGCACCGGTGTGAGCACCCCAGCCGGCGACTGTGGGTACCGCTCCTCCGATGTTATCCTATTCAGAGACTTCTGACTCGGAGGCAGACTCCTACCGTTCCAACAGATCGAGGAGCAGATCGACCTCGCGTAGGAGTGCCCAACCATACCCACCACAGTGGCATCAGCAGCAAGAGTGGCAACCACCTCCACAGTGGCCGTTCTGGACGCCATGGGCCTACCATCAGTCGGTGGGTCAGGCGTACGGGCCCCGCTTACGAACCGCTTCCGTCTCCTCAGCGTCTGGGGCACCGCCGCTAATGCCACTGCCACCGCCATCTGACAGGAGTGTGCCACAAGGCATTACGGCACCACCAGGTCAAACAGCGGCACCAACAGGGGCTTTGCTTCCTTCAGCGCAGGCACCGCCCAGCACTCCTCGGCGTTCGGTGGTGACCCCGGTACCGGCCGCAGTGCCGCATCTTGAGCCCGCACCGGCCGCGCAGCCGGAGTACCATGTGCTGCAGGCCCTTACACAGGGAGACATGCTAGATGAAGGGCAGCTACATGGAACATCTTCCTCTTCATCTCCGGATGAGGCAGTAGCGGGAACTTCTGCTGCTCCGGCTTTAGAGACTAATAGACTCCTCCAACAGCTCCTTACTCGGGCAGCCCAGAGCCTCTTGATATAGACGAAACAGATCGAGGTAGACACCAATCCTGTAATTGATATCCTGACCCCGTTGGGCCCATCTAGGGTGGCCCTACCCCTCATAAAAACCATTGCGGACACAACTCGCACTTTGTGGCAAACTCCAGCCTCATTGGCCCCTACAGCCAAAAAGACTGAGAGGCGGTATTTTGTCCCAACCAAGGGCTATGAACATCTTTACACGGACCCCCCGCCGGACTCCCTGGTGGTGGATGTGGCCAACCAGAGGGAGTGACAAGGTTTTCAGGGATCCACTCCTAAAAATAGAGAGGCTAAAAAGTTGGACCTCTTCGGACATAAGGTCTATTCAACGGGGGGCCTACAGTTGCGTATTGCCAATCAGCAGGCCATAGTGAGCCGGTATGGACACAACACGTGCTCGGCTTCATCTAGGTTTACGGACCTCTCCCACAGGATTCACGAACCGAGTTCTCGGCCCTTGTCGAGGAAGGCAGATTAATTACTCGAGCTTCCCTTCAGGCAGCCTTGGACGCAGCCGATTCGGCCTTGTGCACTTTGGCTATTGGTCTCGTCATGAGGCGCGGAGCCTGGCTTCAAGTTTCCGGCCTTCCTCATGAAGTCCAACAGACTATACAAGACTTACCTTTTGAAGGGCCCACGCTTTTCTCAGCAAAGACGGACAAACAGCTCCATAGCCTAAAGGACTCGCGGACCACCCTCCGTTCTTTAGGCCTACACACCCCTGTTACTCAGCGTAGGCAGTTTAGGCCGCCACAGGCCCCATGTCCACATCAACCTCAAAATCGAGGTGATGCCATGCGCAGGAGACTGCGGACTGGCAGGAGGAGGCAACAATAGCAGCCCTTCGGACAGTCTTCTGCCCAACCAAGGCCTCCGCAGGGGTCTACACCACCATTTTGAGGGTTCGGTCAAGGACGGCCTACCAGACAGATCTCTGGATCCTCCCAACCTTACATTTTCATCACGTCTGTCCCCCTTCTATCGTGCGTGGGCCCGGATCACGTCAGACGCTTGGGTGCTTCGCACGGTAGAGGAGGGATATTCTATCCAGTTTTCCTCCCTCCCGCCCCACTAGCCCCCCTCCCTGCCCCTCTTCAGGGACCCCTCTCATGAGCAACTTCTCCTTCAAGAAGTTCAGTCCCTCCTTACAGCAGGGGCAGTGGAGGAGGTGCCTCCAGAACTACGGGGCAAGGGCTTCTATTCTCGATATTTCCTAATACCGAAAGCGAAAGGGGGCCTCAGACCTATTCTGGACTTGCGGCATCTCAACAAGTTTGTCAAGAAGCTCAAGTTCCGCATGGTCTCCCTATCCTCCATCATTCCTTCCCTGGATCCAGGAGACTGGTATGCCGCCCTCGACTTAAAGGATGCATACTTCCATATCGCGATAATCCCTCGCCACAGGCGTTACCTCAGGTTTCTCGTCGGCGACGTTAATCTACAGTTCACGGTCCTACCCTTCGGTCTATCAGCAGCCCCAAGGGTCTTCACGAAGTGCATGACAGTCGTGGCAGCCTTCCTCCGCAGGCAAGGGATCCAGGTATTCCCTTACCTGGACGATTGGCTCATCAAGGGCAGGACCAAGGCACTCGTGGAGGCTCAGGTGGTCTTCATCAGGCACACCTTCAGCTCCCTCGGCCTCTTACTCAATGAGGCCAAGTCCACTCTTTCTCCAACACAAATAATCGAATTCATAGGAGCACTTCTGGACTCGACACAAGCCAGGGCATATCTCCCAGAGGCGAGATTCCGAACTTTGTCCAACATCATTCTCGGCCTCCAAAGTTACCCTACCACCACAGTAAGAAGCTGCCTCAAATTACTAGGGCACATGGCAGCATGTACCTATGTCGTCAGACACGCTAGGCTCAGACTGCGCCCTCTCCAATCTTGGTTGGCAGGGGTTTATCGGCCAGTCAGGGACTCCCTAGACTGAGTGGTGACGTTACCTCGTCTGGTGTTGGACTCCCTCCAATGGTGGCTCGACCCACGGGTGGTCTGCGTGGGGGTCCCTTTCCTCAAACCAGAGCCCTCCCTGACCCTGGTAACGGACGCGTCGGATCAGGAATGGGGTGCACATCTGGGCCACCTCCGGACCCAAGGTCTTTGGTCAAGGGAGGATCTTTCATCACACATCAATATCAGGGAATTGCGAGCGGAACGCCTCGCATGCATGGCTTTCAAGTCCCAGCTCGCGGGCAAGTGCGTGTCTGTCCTCACAGACAATACTCCAACGATGTTTTATATCAACAAACAGGGTGGTGCTCGCTCCTCTCCCCTTTGCCAGGAGGCCCAAGCATTATGGGACTTTTGCATACAGAACGTAATTCACCTGATAGCATCCTACCTCCCCGGCACACACAACGTGCTTGCGGACACTCTCAGCCGCTCGTTCCAGGGTCACGAGTGGTCTGTCTGCTGGGATGTAGTTCTCTCAATTTTCCGACTGTGGGGTCATCCCCAGGTGGACTTGTTTGTTTCCAACGAGAAAAGGAAGTGTCGTCAATTCTGCTCCCTCATGGGACGCAGTCAGGGATCCCTATCAGACGCGTTCTTCCTCTCTTGGGCAGACGGGCTTCTATACGCCTTCCCCCCCGATTCCCTTGATTCACAGGGTGATCCTCAAGGCCCTCAGAGATCATGCTCGACTCATCCTCATAGCTCCTGAGTGGCCACACCAGCATTGGTACGCGTCTCTCCTACACATGTCTACGAGGGTTCCGCTCAGGTTGCTCCTACTACCGGACTTGATCACACAGGATCGCGGTCGCCTCCTTCACCCAAACCTGGAGTCGCTCCACCTCACAGCTTGGATGCTCCATGGCTAAACCCACTGGAGTTACAATGCTCCCATCAGGTCAGACAGGTCCTGTTGGGCAGCAGGAAGCCGTCAACAAGGTCTACGTATTTGGCCAAGTGGAAGCGCTTCTCCCTCTGGGTTACACAGCACGGTCAGGGCCCCTTGCTCGCCACGATCCCTCTCATCTTGGACTATTTGCTACATCTGAGATACCTGGAACTAACTCTCTCATCGATTCGAGTCCCCCTTGCTGCAATCTCCGCATTCCACCCTGGAGAGGGGGGACCTCAGTGTTTGCAAATCCACTTGTTGGACGGTTCCTTAAGATTGTTCCCACATCTCCGTCAACCTGTCCCTGCTTGGGACCTCAATTTGGTTCTGTCTGTCCTCACGGGGGCCCCGTTCGAGCCGCTGGCTTCATGCTCGCTGTTATACCTCTCATATAAGGTCGCGTTCTTGGTGGCTATCACATCAGCACGGAGGGTATCGGAACTCAGAGCTCTGACATCTGAGCCTCCGTACACCGTCTTCCACAAGGACAAGGTCCAACTCAGGCCACATCCTGCGTTCCTACCTAAGGTGGTTTCCCCGTTTCACATGGGTCAAGACATTTTTCTCCCTGTGTTTTATCCAAAACTGCACTCCTCAGCTAAGGAGCGCAGGCTGCATTCTCTGGATGTTCGCAGGGCTCTCGCGTTTTATATAGAAAAGACAAGACCCTTCAGGAAGTCAACCCAACTTTTCATAGCTGTGGCTGACAGTAGGAAGGGCCTCCCGGTCACGTCACAGAGGATCTCGGCTTGGATCAGAACCTGCATCCAGGTGTGCTACAGTCAGGCAAATGTACCAGCCCCACCTATCACGGCCCACTCCACAAGAGCGCAGGCCTCTTCAGCTGCGTTCCTGGCCCACATCCCAACACAGGAAATTTGTAGAGCGGACACCTGGTCCTCAATTTACATTACAGCTCACTATGCCATTACGCACCACGCTAGGGAGGATGCTGCATTTGGCCGAGCAGTCCTCCAGTCTGCAGTGACCTCCGACCCCAACACCTAGACTTGGGCTTGAGAGTCACCTGCTTGGAATGCACATGAACAATCACTCGAAGAAGAAGAAGAAACGGTTACTCACCTTCTCGTAACTGTTGTTGTTCGAGATGTGTTGTTCATGTCCATTCCAATACCCACCCTCCTACCCCTATGTCGGAGTATCGTCAAGAAGGAACTGAGGTGGTGGGGGGTCGGCGGGCCCCTATATACAGCGCCATAAAGGCGCCATTCCAGGGGGCGCCGGAGCCGACCCTACGGACGCTGCTATGGGAAAATCTTCCGGCTGGCGTGCACGCGGCGCGCACACACCTGCTTGGAATGGACATGAACAACACATCTCGAAGAACAACAGTTACGGGAAGGTGAGTAACCGTTTCTTCTAAGTACTTGTCATCATTTAGTTGATAAGCTTTTCTGATAGTCCCAATATGCTCTAACAGTCCACTACTGCCCATTGTCTACCTTCAAAAAAGGCCATTATACTATAAAGGTAAAAATGTAAGCAGGCAGGAACATTTTTTTAGTTTTTCGAGATAAATTTAGAACATTCTTTAAACATAAACAGTATTTTTACCTGATGGTTTCTGTGAAGTGGTTTAATTGTATAATCTGAATGATCTTTCTATATGTTTTTCTGTGATTATTGTAGAAAATGTATTTAGCAGAGTTATTAGAAAAATTGAAAAGCAATTTTCTTTGTTAAATATCTTGTCTATTTCATGCTAGAGAACATGTATCAAATGTTTAAATACCATTTTTCTAGTGTAGTGGTTTTCAACCTTTTTTCATTTGTGGATCCCAAAAAATTTTTGAATGGAGGTGCAGACCCCTTTGGAAATCTTAGACATAGTCTACAGACCCTAGGGTGACCAGATAGCAAGTGTAAAAAATCGGGACACTTTTTTTTTCAGGGCGGGGGGTGGGGAAGGGAATAATTGCCTATATAAGACAAAGCCTCTAATATTCGGACCTTTGGTCACCCTAAGTCCAGGGCTCCCTAACACAGCTCAGCTGACTCAAGTCCCACTAACCCTGCGCTTAAACTGTGGTGCAGACTCACCCAAAGTGGCCACTGACTCTCCCGCCTGGCTTTATAACCACCCCGGCCCCCGCTTTGGGAGATAGTTGCGGGGGCACATGGGAAACTGCCCCACATCAAGGCACTGCCTGCCCCTGCTCTCTGCCGTGGACCCCTTGGTGCCCTCCCCGCCTCCGGCCACTGCAGGCTGCAATCCCTGGCCAAATGCCCTCATTGGGTCATGGCTGCTGGCCCAGGTGGGGCGGCATGGCGGGGGCCAGGGTACTATTTACCCTGCTGGCACACGCAGTGCCTGGCACTGAACGGAGCCCGCGCGCCGCAGGGAGCTGTCCGTGCGGTGAGTGGGGAGTGGAGCTACACCGTCTGCGGGGTGGGGCGGTGCTGGGGCCCAGGGCCAGCTCTAGCTTTTTTGCCACCCCAAGCTGAAGTAAAAAAATCCCTCCTACTGCCGGACTGCCAAAGCAAAAAAAAAAAAAGGGAGCAGGGAGAGCGTGGCGGGCGGTCAAGGCGGCTCGCAGGGGGATGAACGGCAGCTCGCAGGGGGGTGAAGGACAGCACTGCAGCCCGTTCGCAGCTGGGCGAGAGGGGCTCCCCCCTCTGGCCTTGGGGTGCCTCTCCCCGCCGGGCAGGCGGAGCCCCTGGGGGCTGCAGGAGGTGCTGGCTCAGCCGCTCCTTTGAAGGCGGCTCGGCCGGGCCGGGTTCAGAGCGGCGCGGGAGGCGGAGGCCAGTGCAGGCAGCGGGGAGTGTCGTGTCCCGGGGAGCCCAGCGGCATGGTGAGCGCCGGGGCTCGCTAGTTCCTGCCCCTCGCGCCGGGGTCCTGCAGGGCTGGGCTGGGACTGGTGGAGCACAGGGATCCGGAGCTGCAGACCGGGCTCCCAAAGCAAAAAAAAAAAAAAAAAAAAAACCATGGCAGGGTGGCCAGAATGTGCCGCCCCAAGATTGGCCAGAATGCCAGAATGCTGCCCTTACAATGCGCTGCCCCAGGCACGTGCTTTCTTGTCTGGTGCCTGGAGCTGGCCCTGGAGCCCCATCCAGCCACCCAGAGCCAGGCGGCGGCGGCTTCCCCAGTGGCACTGCGCCGCCTCTTCGGGGTGGGCTTCTCCCCCAGCTCACAGCCACGCCAGCTCGCTGCGCTTCCCGGGATGGTGGGAGACCGGGGTGGCGCTCTCTGGCGCTCTGCGCCGCACACGGGGCCCCGACCCTAAGAACCAGAGGGACCTGCCAGGGGGCAAGGTGGGGAGTCCTGGCGGTCAGGGCCGGCTTTAGGAAGTGTGGGGCCCGATTCGAACAGGTTCGACGGGGCCCCAACAGGGATGACTAAAAAAAAAACACATGGGGCTTGTACTCACCAGGCCGCGCTCCTAGTCTTTGGCAGCGGGTCCTTCACTTGCTCTGGGTCTTCGGCGGCACTGAAGGACCCGCCGCCAAAGTGCTGCCAAAGACCCGGAGCGAGTGAAGGACCCGCCGCCAAAGACCCGGAGCGCCGCTAGGTGAGTAAAAATTAAAAAGGCGCCTCTAGCCAGGGAAGGGATTCTCTGCCACTTGCCCCCCACTCTGGGCGGCCCTGCCACTGGGCGCGGGGCCCTCTTGGGCCCAATTCGGGGGAATTGGTGGAATTGGCCTAAAGCCAGCCCTGCTGGCGGTGCTTACCTGGGGCAGCTCCTGGAAAGCATCCAGCAGGTCCCTCTGGCTCTTAGGGTCGGGTAGGTGGGTGGGTGGGTGGAAGGCGGCAGAGGGCTTTCTGCCTGCTGCCGGCACCTGCAAGCCCTGCCCCCGCAGCTCTGATTGGGCAAGAGGGAGCCTGTGCAGCACACGGAGACCCCCTCCGCCTCTGTCCCTAGGGGCCGCCAGCACTGCAGGCTCCTGCCGGTAGGTGGGCACGCCGTCGGGAACTGCCCCAGGAAGTGCCGCCACGCCAGCCCCTGGACTTTGGCGGTGATGGGGAGCGGTCCCCGATATCGATACAAAGGGCATCCCAACCGAAGTGCGGTCAGGACGTGGGACAAATGTGTTAAAATCGGGACTGTCCTGATAATATCAGGACGTCTGGTCACCCTAATGGACCCCCAGAAAACCACAGACCACAGGTTGAAAACAAGTATTATATAATAATGGCACCCTTTTGCAGAACCCTTAGACATTGTCTGCAGATTCCCCAGGGGTCCGTGGACCACAGATTGAAAGCCACTGTTCTAGTGAACACACTAAAAGCTTTCTGTTTCCGTAGAGAAAAAAGTATATGAGCTAACTGAACAAAGAAGGATGTTGACTTCAAGTTTAGAAGCAAATCTACAAGATCTGCAACAAGCCCAAGCTCTTGCAGCAGGCCAAGTAGTAAAATGCCAACTTGATGGTGATGGTGAGTGCAGAATTGATAACTTACATGTACAGTCAGAAAAAATATGAGTTGTTTTGGAGATTCCTTTTTCTGCTATGGATAAAATGCTTAAAAGAAGAATATAAATTACTTACTTATATTTTTCCACTTATCATAGAATATCAGGGTTGGAAGGGACCTCAGGAGGTCATCTAGTACAACCCCCTGCTCAAAGCAGGACCAATTCCCAACTAAATCATCCCAGCCAGGGCTTTGTCAAGCCTGACCTTAAAAACCTCGAAGGAAGGAGATTCCACCACCTCCCTAGGTAACCCATTCCAGTACTTCACCACCCTGCTAGTGAAAAAGTTTTTCCTAATATCCATCCTAAACCTCCCCCACTGCAACTTGAGACCATTACTCCTTGTTCTGTCATCAGGTACCACTGAGAACAGTCTGGATCCATCCTCTTTGGAATCCCCGTTCAGGTAGTTGAAAGCAGCTATCAAATCCCCCTTCATTCTTCTCTTCTGCAGACTAAACAATCCCAGTTCCCTCAGCCTCTCCTCATAAGTCATGTGCTCCAGCCCCCTAATCATTTTTGTTGCCCTCCGCTGGACTCTTTCCAATTTTTCCACATCCTTCTTGTAGTGTGGGGCCCAAAACTGGACATAGTACTCCAGTCTCATGCACTTATAAGGCTTTTAAGTCTGTTGTTTGGATACTTTATGTAAACTGGCAAGAGGATCTGCAATTTCCCATTTAAAAGAGGCAGTCCACATATATGAGACGATTTACTAGTGTCTGAACTGAACATGGACTAAGGAAAGAATCTCAAAGAAGATTAAAAATTGACTGCCTCCTCAGCAACTAACTCCTCAATAGTTTTCCCAAAAGTAAATTTCCGCCCAGAATAAGACCCTTGCCAAAACATTCCAAGCGTAGTCTCTAAAGTTAGGCCATAAATCCATATCTAGGCCCCTAAATGAGTGGCCTGATTTTCAGAGATACCCAGCTCCGATTCAAGTCAATTGAAATGCATAGCACTAGGGACCTGTTTTTTATTGTCCACTTTTGGAGATTGATGGAACCACTGAGTTCTTCTTTGTGTAGCTTCTGTATATTCCCACTCTGGAAGTGCACTGGCTGCTCAGTTCTGATGGAACTTTCTCATAGCAGTCCTGTTGGAGCATTCTCACGCACCCTTTTGCCCCTCCCCTCACTGTTCCTCAATATTCTGAGGGCAAGGCTATAAAAAGGGGCATGGCACTCCAGCAGCCTCCATGGCACTCCAGCAAATATACCAGGAGCCTCCTTCAGTCAATCTGATCCAGATTCATGGATTCAAGACTCAGGGTATGTCTACACTATGAAATTAGGTCGAATTTATAGAAGTTGATTTTTAGGAAGCGATTTTATACAGTCAATTGTGTGTGCCCCCACTAAGCACATTAAGTCGGCGGAGTGCGTCCACAGTACCGTGGCTAGCGTCAACTTTCAGAGCGTTGCACTGTGGATAGCTATCCCACAGTTCCCACAGTCTCCGCTGCCCATTGGAATTCTGGGTTGCGCTCCCAATGCCTGATGGAGCAAAAACATTGTCGCGGGTGGTTTTGGTTACATGTTGTCAGTCACCCCTCTCTCCATGAAAGCAATGGCAGACAATCGTTTTGCGCCTTTTTTCTGTGCAGACGCCATACCACGGCAAGCATGCAGCCTACTCAGCTCACCAACACTGCCGCTGTTGTGTCTTGGGTGCTGCTGTCAGCAGACGGTGCAGTAGGACTGCTAACCGTCATCATACACTGTTTCCACTGCAACTCTGCTCTCCTGCTCTTGTCTCGATATCAAATTTCTCCATGTCATCTGTCATGGGCTCCCGGGTATGTGTGTTCTTCCTCGGGAAATGTGTGTGGTGCTAACTGTTGTCCTCCACTACTTCCACTGTAACTCTGCTCTCCTGGTGCCATGAATCCACCTTGCAGGTCATCTTGTTGTTCTGTATAAATATCTATTCTCATGGCATCCGTCGCCATCCACCGCTTCTGCTGCAACTCTGCTCTCCTGCAGACACCATACCATGCCAAGCATGGAGCCCACTACAATGCTCACAACAGCAGCGGTGAGTTGAAACACCTCGCGCATTATCCTGCAGTATGATCAGAACCTGCAAAAGCAGGCAAGGAGGCAACGACAGCACGATCACGATAGTGATGAGGACATGGACACAGACTTCTCTCAAAGCATGGGCCCTGGCAATTTGGACATCATGGTGGTAATGGGGCAGCTTCCTGCCGTGGAACGCCGATTCTGGGCCCAGGAAACAAGCACAGACTGGTGGGACCGCATAGTGTTGCAGGTCTGGGATGATTCTCAGTGGCTGTGAAACTTTCGTATGTGTAAGGGCACTTTCATGGAACTTTGTGACTTGCTTTCCCCTACCCTGAAGCTCAAGAATACCAAGATGAGAGCAGCCCTCACAGTTGAGAAGCAAGTGGTGATAGCCCTCTGGAAGCTTGCAATCCGAGACAGCTACCGGTCAGTTGGGAATCAATTTGGAGTGGGTAAATCTACAGTGGGGGCTGCTGTGATCCAAGTAGCCAACGCAATCACTGAGCTGCTGCTATCAAGAGTAGTGACTCTGGGAAATTTGCAGGTCATAGTGGATGGCTTTGCTGCAATGGGGTTCCCTAACTGTGATGGGGCGATAGACGGAACGCATATCCCTATCTTGGGACTGGACCACCTTGGCAGCCAATACGTAAACTGCAAGGGGTACTTTTCAATGATGCTGTGAGCACTGGTGGATCACAAGGAACGTTTCACCGACATCAACGTGGAATGGCCGAGAAAGGTGCATGACACACATATCTTAGAATTTCATAGAATATCAGGGTTCGAAGGGACCTCAGGAGATCATCTAGTCCAACCCCTTCCTCAAAGCAGGACAGTCCCCAAATGGCCCCCTCAAGGATTGAACTCACAACCCTGGGTTTAGCAGGCCAATCCTCAAACCACTGAGCTATCTCTCCCCCCCTCTTCAGGAACTCTGGTCTGTTTGAACATCTGCAGGAAGGAACTTACTTCCCAGACCAGAAAATTACCATTGGGGATGTTGAAATGCCTATAGTTATCCTTGGGGACCCAGCTTACCCCTTAAACCCATGACTCATGAAGCCATACACAGGCACCCTGGACAGTAGTAAGGAGCAGTTCAACTATAGGCTGAGCAAGTGCAGAATGGTGGTAGAATGTGCATTTGGACATTTAAAAGCTCACTGGCGCAGTTTACTGACTAGGTTAGACCTCAACGAAACCAATATTCCCATTGTTATTGCTGCTTGCTGTGTGCTCCATAATATCTGTGAGAGTAAGGGGGAGACGTTTATGGCGGGGTGGGAGGTTGAGGCAAATCACCTGGCAGCCGATTATGCACAGCCAGACACCAGGGCGATTAGAAGAGCACAGCTGGCCGCCTGCGCATCAGCGAAGCTTTGAAAACCAGTTTCATGACTGGCCAGACTACGGTGTAACAGTTCTCTTTGTTTCTCCTTGATGAAAACCAACCCCCTTGGTTGACTCTACTTCCCTGTAAGCCAACCGACCTCCTCTGTTTGATCACTGCTTTCAGAGGCAATAAAGTCATTATGCATTCTTTATTAATTCATCACACAAATGGGGGAAACTCACAAGGTAACCCAGGAGGGGTGGGTGAGGAGGGAAGCACGAGGTAGGGTAGTGGATGAGTGGAGGAGAGAAGGAAAAGGCCACACTACAGTTCAAAACTTATTGAATGCCAGCCTCCTGTTGCTTGGGCAATCCTCTGGGGTGGAGTTGCTGGGTGACCATAGCCTCCCCAGCCCCGTGTTCTTGGGCTTCTGGGTGAGGAGGATATGGAACTTGGGGAGGAGGGCAGGCAGTTATGCAGGGGCTGCAGTGGCGGTCTGTGCTCCTGCTGCCTTTCCTGCAGCTCCACCAGACACCTGAGCATGTCAGTTTGCTCCTCCATTAGCCTCAGCATTGCATCCTGTCTCTTCTCAGCATGCTCCTCCCTCCTCTCATCATGTTCATTTAACGCTTTCCTGGGCTCTGCCATTGTTTGCCTCCATGCATTCTGCTGAGCTCTTTCAGTGCGGGAGGAGTGCATGAGCTCTGAGAACATGTCATTGTGAGTGCATTTTTTTCACCTTCTAATCTGCACTAGTCTCTGGGACAGAGATGATAGGGAGAGCGTAGGAACATTTGTAACTGCAGGAGGAAAAAAAGGGAGAGTTGTATTTAAAAAGATACATTTTAGAGAACAAAGGGAAGACTATTTCACACTGAATCAAGCGATTCATATTACATAGCACATATGCTTTTGGTACAAGGTTGCATTTTGCCTCTTATATTGAGTGCCTGCCAGTTCGGTGTGAGCCATCATGCACGCTCGGTTGGGCAACAGAATTTGGCTTGTAGGCAGACATGGTAAGGCAAAGGGTTTCAGCTTCTTCAACCTTCAGAACATGTGGCAATGGTTTAAACAGCAGCGCCCTCCTTTCCCATACCAAGCAAAGCCCATTGGGTTGGCCATTTAAAAGGAGGGACTGCGGTTTTAGGGTGAAGGTGCAGCACAATCCAACTCTCCCCCCCCCGCACCCAATTCTCTGGGATGATCGCTTCACCACCACCACCCCCCGCCACCACCACTGCGTAGCTAGTATCAGGGAAGATCCCTGTCAGCCAAACTCAAACAGTTCAGCATGAATAGGCCTCCCCCCACCGCGTGGCTAACAGCGGGGATGATTTCTTTTCAGCCAAAGGCAAACAGCCCAGCAGAAACAGGCACCTTTGAATGTCCCCTTAAAAAAATGTCCCGTATTTCAACCAGGTGACCATGAATGATATCACTCTCCTGAGGCTAACACAGAGAGATAAAGAACAGATGTTGTTGAATGCCACCAAAGTCTGGGCCCATTCGCTGCAATGTTTTGTTCTGCAATGATTCCAGACTACTTGCTACCGGCTTGCCGTGGCAAAGTGTCCTACCATGGAGGATGGAATAAGGCTGCCCTCCCCAGAAACCTTCTGCAAAGGCTTTTAGAGTACCTCCAGGAGAGCTTCATGGAGATGTCCCTTGAAGATTTCCACTCCATCCCCAGATACGTTAACAGACTTTTCCAGTAGCTATACTGGCCGCAAATGCATGCCAAGTCTTCAGGGAAAATTAATCATTAAACACGCTTGCTTTTAAACCCTGTATTATATTTACAAAGGTACACTCACCAGAGGTGCCTTCACTGGCTTCATGGTCCGGGAGCCCACCTTGGGAGGATTGGGAGGGTATTGGCTCCAGGGTGATGAACAGTTCCTGGCTGCCGGGGAGAAGGGATTCTCCGCTTGCCTGCTGTGCACTATCCTCTTCCTCCTCCTCCTCCTCCACAAAATCCTCATCCCTGTTGCATGAGACTCCCCCCTTGGGGTAGTGGGGTAGTGGTGGGGGGGCCCCCCTAGAATTGCATGCAGCTCATCATAGAAGAGGCATGTATGGGGCTCTGACTCTGACTCAGAGCGACCGTTTGCATCCTTTGTTTTTTGGTAGGCTTGCCTCAGTTCCTTAACTTTCACGCGGCACTGCTGTCTGTCCCTGTTGTAGCCTCTGTCCATCATGCCCTTGGAGATTTTGGCAAATATATTGGCATTTCATCTTTTGGAACGGAGTTCTGCCTTCACGGATTCTTCTCCCCATACAGTGATCATATCCAGTACCTCCCATTCGGTCCATGCTGGAGCTTTTTTGCAATTCTGGGACTCCATGGTCACCTTTGCTGATCAGCTCGCCATGCTGGACAAACAGGAAATGAAATTCAAAAGTTCCTGGGGTTTTTCCTGTGTAACTGACCAATGCATCTGAGTTGAGAGTGGTGTCCAGAGAGGTCACAATGGAGCACTCTGGGATAGTTCCCAGAGGCCAATACTGTCGAATTGCGTCCACACTACCCCAAATTCAATCCAGAGAGGTCGATTTTAGCGCTAAACCAGTCACCGGGGAGGAGTACAGAAATTGATTTTAAGAGCCCTTTAAGTCAACAACAACAGGCTTGGTTGTGTGGACGGGTGCAGGGTTAAATCGACCTAGCACTGCTAAATTTGACCTAAACTCGTAGTGTAGACCAGCGCTCAGTGCTGTAGCTAGTTCTTAATGTAAGATTAGCCTCTTCAATTTAATTTCTAGTATTTCCCTAATTCATTTTAGTATGTCTGATTAGTTCCTATGCCCCAGCGCAGATCTGATGGCAGATCTGAAAGAAAAAAGGCCAGGATTTGCTAAGTGTGCATCTTGTCCTTCTGTATTCTCTGCTTCTCCTTCAAGTACTTGTCGCATATACATTCCATTTTGGGTGTGTGCACTCACAATGCACTTGAGCAGGAGACTTTTGGTAAGCAGTTCCCATCAGATTGGCATGTGCCTTGAGTGCTCTTGTGCCTCCAACCAAAGGCATAAAGGGTGGGCCACTCCAACTCCCACTCAGTTTCTTCTCACCACTCAGGGCTATAATTTGGAGCTCGCTGTCCCACCTTGTAGGCCACTGTTCTCCTTTAAGTGATTCTGCACATATACATTCCACAGCAGTTGTATATGCGCCCAATGCCTTAGAGTCAGAGACTTTTGGCAGCAGTACCACGAGGGGGGTGGATATGCTCCTGCTCTCCTAACAAGGGCATAAAAAGGGCATCTGCTGCCTTCTTCTCAGTTCTTTCTCATTGCCTGTGACAAGAATTGTCTGTAGCATTTACTTTGGTTAGCGAGCATCATAAAGCTTTAGTGAATATAGTTATATATAGTGTTGTTGAAGCCTTTTCGGTCACAGGATATTAGAGAGATTTCAACCACAACTTCAATAACCACCCCCTGCCCATTAAACTCTCTCTGGAACACCTCCACACAAGCATCTACTTCCTGGACACCACAATCAGCTTCAACAATGGAACCCTATAAGCAACTAGTACAAGAAACTCACAGATCACCACACCTACCTTCATAGATCCAGTTACCCAAATACATAAAAAAATCTGTTATCTACAGTCAGGCACTCACATACCACAGAATATGCTCTGAGGAGGAAGTCCAGGATATACACCTTAACACACTCAAAACTGCCTACACCAAACAAGGACACTCCCCAGAGAAGTAGACTGCATAATGGAACGGGCCACACAAATACTGCAAAGAGAACCTGCTTCAGTACAGAAATAAAACCCCCTCTGACAACACCCTAGTAGTTGTCATGTATCACCCCACTAGGATACACTAACTCAAAGCAGCACCTAGAACAACAGATGCAAAACCTGTAGACATATTTCCACTGCTACAATGATCAACACCCCCCATTTCAAGATCCAAGGGTCCTACACATGCCTATCACAATATGTGGTGTACCTCTTCCAGTACACTAAATGCCCTAATAGCAACTTTGTGAGTGAAGCAAGACAATCACTATGCTCTCAAATGAACTCACACAGGAAAATTATAAAAGACAAAAACACTGCATTATCTGTGGGTGAACACTTTTTTCACAAAGCAATCACTGTATATCTGACCTATCAGTCCTCATCTTCAAAGGAAACCTTGAAAGCACAACACTTTCAAAAGATGAGCCCCAGAGCTTAAATTCATAACTTTGCTAGACACTGAAAATCACAGACTGAATAGATAGCAGAAGGGTAGCCGTGTTAGTCTGGATCTCTAAAAAGCAACAAAGAGTCCTGTGGCACCTTATAGACTAACAGATGTATTGGAGCATAAGCTTTCGTGGGTGAATACCCACTTTGTCAGACGCGTCAGACACATGCGTCTGACGAAGTGGGTATTCACCCATGAAAGCTTATGCTCCAATACGTCTGTTAGTCTGTAAGGTGCCACAGGACTCTGTTGCTTTTCACAGACTGAATAGAGATAATGGATTTATGGCTTGTTACAACAATCTATAACCCACTAACAACCTCTCCAGCAACTTCCCCCACCCCTTCCTCCCTATGATTGGAGGGGTGTTAACGGGCCACTTTACCTTGTATGGTTCTTTGAAATATCTGTTAACCACTTATTCTAAACAATCTGTTTCATCTTGTATTTAGCTGTGACACTCTAAGGGTACGTCTACACTATGAAATTAGGTCGAATTTATAGAAGCTGGTTTTATAGAAATCGGTTTTATGCAGTCGATTGTGTGTGTCCCTACATAAAATGCTCTAAGTGCATGAAGTCGGTGGACCGCGTCCACAGTACCGAGGCTAGCGTCGACTTCCAGAGCATTGCACTGTGGGTAGCTATCCCACAGTTCCCGCAGTCTCCGCCGCTCATTGGAATTCTGGGTTGAGATCCCAATGCCTGATGATGCAAAAACAGTGTCACGGGGGGTTCTGGGTACATGTCATCAGGCCCCTTCCCCTCCGTCCGAGCAACGGCAGACAATCGATTCGCGCCTTTTTACTTGGGTTACCTGGGTCACCTGTGCAGACAACATACCACGGCAAGCATGGAGCCCACTCTGCACAGCTCACCATCACCATATGTCATCTGGGTGCTGGCAGACGTGGTACTGCATTGCTACACAGCAGCAGCTAATTGCCCTTTGGCACTAGATGGTGCAGTATGACTGGTAGCCGTCATCGGCTATCTGGGTGCTGGCAGACGTGGGGCTGCATTGCTACACAGCAGCAGCTCCTTGCCTTTTGGCAGTGGATGGTGTATTACGACTGGTATCCGTCATCATCATATTCCTCAGTGAGTTCAATCAGAGGCACCTGGGCAGACATGTTTTGTCTCCTGGCCTATTGAACCGTCTTGACGATGATGGCTAGCAGTCATAGTACATCATTTTCTGCCAAGCACCCAGAAGATGCCGATGCCTATCAGTCATGCTGCACCATCTGCTGCCAGCTTAAGATGTAAAAAATAGATGGACCAGATTTGTTCTGTATTCATTTGCTTCCCCCTTCCTCCGTGAAATCAACAGCCTGCTAAACCCAGGGTTTTGAGTTCAATCTTTGGGGGGGCCATTCTGTGTGACAGTTGTTTGTGTTTCTCTCTGATGCACAGCCACCTTGATTTTAATTCCCTGTACCTGTAAGCCATGTCATCACTCGCCCCTCCCTCCCTCCGTCAGACAATAGTTTCGCGCCTTTTTTCAGCCCAGACGCCATAGCACTGGGATCATGGAGCCCGCTCAGAACACCGCGGCAATTATGAGCACTATGAACACCACACGCATTGTCCTGGAGTATATGCAGAGCCAGAACATGCCAAAGCAAAACCAGGGAGGAGGCGATTGCAGCGCGGCGACGAGAGTGATGAGGAAATTGACATGGACATAGATCTCTCACAAAGTACAGGCCCCAGCAATATGCAACTCATGGTGTTACTGGGGGAGGTTCATGGTGTGGAACACCGATTCTGGGCCCGGGAAACAAGCACAGACTGGTGGGACCGCATCGTGTTGCAGGTGTGGGATGATTCCCAGTGACTGCGAAACTTTCGCATGCATAAGGGCACTTTCATGGAACTTTGTGACTTGCTTTCCCCTGCCCTGAAGCGCCAGAATACCAGGATGAGAGCAGTCCTCACAGTTGAGAAGCGAGTGGTGATAGCCCTGTGGAAGCTTGCAACGCCAGATAGCTACCGGTCAGTCGGAAATCAATTTGGAGTGGGCAAATCTACTGTGGGGGCTGCTGTGATCCAAGTAGCCAACACAATCAAAGACCTGCTGATATCAAGGGTAGTGACTCTGGGAAATGTGCAGGTCATAGTGGATGGCTTTGGGATTCCCAAACTGTGGTGCGGCGATAGACGGAACCCATATCCCTATCTTGTCACTGGAGCACCAAGCCACCGAGTACATAAACTGCAAGGGGTACTTTTCAATGCTGCTGCAAGCCCTGGTGGATCACAAGGGACGTTTCACCAACATCAACGTGGGATGGCCGGGAAAGGTACATGATGCTCGCGTCTTCAGGAACTCTGGTCTGTTTCAAAAGCTGGAGGAAGGGACTTTCTTCCCGGACCAGAAAATAACTGTTGAGGATGTTGAAATGCCTATCGTTAACCTTGGGGACCCAGCCTATCCCTTAACGCCATGGCTCATGAAGCCGTACACAGACAGCCTGGACAGGAGTCAGGACCTTTTCAACTATAGGCTGAGGAAATGCCGAATGGTGGTGGAATGTGCATTTGGACGTTTAAAAGCGCGCTGGCACAGTTTACTGACTTGGATAGACCTCAGCGAAGCCAATTTTCCAACTGTTATTGCTGCTTGCTGTCCGCTCCACAATATCTGTGAGAGTAAGGAGGAGACATTTATTGCGGGGTGGAAGGTTCAGGCAAATCACCTGGCCGCTGATTACGCGCAGCCAGACACCAGGGCGGTTAGAAGAGTACAGCAGGGCGCGGTGCGCATCAGAGAAGCTTTGAAAACGAGTTTTGTGACTGACCAGGCTACGGTGTAAAAGTTCTGTTTGTTTCTCCTTGATGAACCCTCCTCCCACCCCGGTTCACTCTACTTCCCTGTAAGCTAACCACCCTCCCCTCCCCCCTTCAAGCACCGCTTGCAGAGGCAATAAAGTCATTGTTACTTCACATTCATGCATTCTTTATTAATTCATCACACAACTAGGGGGATAACTGCCAAGGTAACCCGGGAGGGGTGGGGAAGGAGGGAAGGACAAGGACACACTGCAGTTTAAAACTTTAAAACTTTAAAACTTCAACTCTTATTGAAGGCCAGCCTTCTGATGCTTAGACAATCATCTGGGGTGGAGTGGCTGGGTGGCCGGAGGCCCCCCCACTGTGTTCTTGGGCGTCTGGGTGAGAAGGCTATGGAACTTGGGGAGGAGGGCTGTTGGTTACACAGGGGCTGTAGCGGCGGTCTCTGCTCCAGCTTCCTTTCCTGCAGCTCAACCATACGCTGGAGCATTTCAGTTTGATGCTCCAACAGCCGGAGCATCGACTCTTGCCTTCTGTCAGCAAGCTGACGCCACCTATCCTCTTCAGCCCGCTACTTGCTCTCTTCAGCCCGTGATTCAGCCCGCCACCTCTCCTCTTGTTCATATTGTGCTTTTTTGCACTCTGACATTGACTGCCTCCACGCATTCTGCTGTGCTCTTTCAGCGTGGGAGGACATCTGGAGCTCCGAGAACATATCATCCCGAGTCCGCTGTTTTCTCCTTCTAATCTTCACTAGCCTCTGTGAAGGAGAAACATTTGCAGCTGGTAGAGGAGAAGGGAGAGGTGATTAAAAAAGACACATTTTAGAGAACAATGGGTACACTCTTTCACGTTAAATTTTGCTGTTCACATTACACAGCACATGTGCTTTCGTTACAAGGTCGCATTTTTCCTCTTATATTGAGGGCCTGCCGGTTCGGTGTGAGAGATCACTCACGCAGTGCCAGGCAACAGAAATCGGCTTGCAGGCAGCCATGGTAAGCCACAGTCTTTTGGCTTTTTTAACCTTCATAACATGTGGGAATGGTTTCAAACAGCAGCACCCTCATTTCTCATACCTCATTGGGTTGGTCATTTAAAATGGGTTTGCAATGTAAAAGGAGGGGCTGTGGTTTCCGGGTTAACATGCAGCACAAACCCAACTACCCCCCCCACACACACCCAATTCTCTGGGATGATCACTTCACCCCTCCCCCCCACCGCATGGCTAACAGCGGGGAACATTTCTGTTCAGCCAAGCAGGAACGGGCACCTCTGAATGTCCCCTTAATAAAATCACCCCATTTCAACCAGGTGACCGTGAATGATATCACTGTCCTGAGGATAACAAAGAGAGATAAGGAATGGATGTTGTCTGCATGCCAGCAAACACCAGGACCATACGCTGCCATGCTTTGTTATGCAATGATTCCAGACTATGTGCTACTGGCTTGGCGTGGTAAAGTGTCCTACCATGGTGGATGGGATAAGGCAGCCCTCCCCAGAAACCTTTTGCAAATGCTTTGGGAGTACATGAAGGAGAGCTTCTGAAGATGTCCCTGGGGGATTTCCGCTCCATCCCCATACACGTTAACAGACTTTTCCAGTAGCTGTACTGGCCATGATTGCCAGGGCAAATTAATCATTAATCATTAAACACGCTTGCTTTTAAACCATGTGTAATATTTTCAAAGGTACACTCACCAGAGGTCCCTTGTGTGC
Source organism: Malaclemys terrapin pileata (assembly GCF_027887155.1). NCBI lineage: Eukaryota > Metazoa > Chordata > Testudines > Emydidae > Malaclemys > Malaclemys terrapin. The sequence goes on from NC_071506.1 coordinate 258,090,985, forward strand.
CCTCAGGGTCTGGGAGCACGCCTTGGGTGAGTTCGGGGGTTACTGGTTCCAGGTCCAGGGTGATAAACATATCCTGGCTGTTGGGGAAACCGGTTTCTCCGCTTCCTTGCTGTGAGCTATCTTCATTGTCTTCATCATCATCTTCCTCATACCCCAAACTCGCTTCCCTGTTGCGTGTTTCTCCATTGATGGAGTCAAAGCACACGGTTGGGGTAGTGGTGGCTGCACCCCCTAGCATCGCATGCAGCTTCACGTAGAAGCGACATGTTTGCGACTCTGCCCTGGACCTTCCGTTTGCCTCTCTGGCTTTGTGGTAGGCTTGCCTTAGCTCTTTTATTTTCACATGGCACTGCTGTGCATCCCTGTAATGGCCTCTGTCCTTCATGGCCTTTGAGACTTTTTCTATTATTTTGCCATTTCGTTTACTGCTCCGGAGTTCAGCTAGCACTGATTAGTCTCCCCATATGGTGAGCAGATCCCGTACCTCCCGTTCGGTCCATGCTGGAGCTCTTTTGCGATCCTGGGACTCCATCACGGTTACCTGTGCTGATGAGCTCTGCGTGGTCACCTGTGATCTCCACGCTGGGCAAACACGAAATGAAATTCAAAAGTTCGCAGGGCTTTTCCTGTCTACCTGGTCAGTGCATCTGAGTTGAGAGCGCTGTCCAGAGCGGTCACAATGAAGCACTGTGGGATAGCTCCTGGAGGCCAATAATGTCCAATTCCGTCCACACTACCCCAAATCCAACCTGCAAAGGCTGATTTTAGAGCTAATCCCCTCGGAGGTGGAGTAAAGAAACCGGTTTAAAGGGCCCTTTAAGTCAAAAAAAGGGCTTCGTCGTGTGGATGTGTCCAGGCTTAATTCGATTTAACGCTGCTAAAGTCGACCTAAACTCGTAGTGTAGAGCAGGCCTAAGTACGTTTCCCAGACCAGAAGAAGAGCTCTGTGTAAGCTCAAAAGCTTGTCTCTCTCAACAACAGAAGTTGGTCCAACAAAAGATATTACCTCAGGACTAAGTATTATCTAGACCATTCCTGACAGGTGTTTGACTAACCTGATCTTAAAAATCTCCAATGATGGAGATTCCACAACCTCCCTAGGCAATTTATTCCAGTGCTTAACCACCATGACAGCTGGGAAGTTTTTCCTAATATCCAACCTAAACCTCCCTTGCTGCAATTTAAGCCCATTGCTTCTTGTCCTATCCTCACAGGTTAAGAAAAACAATCTTTCTTCCTTCTCCTTGTAACAACCTTTTATGTACTTGAAAACTGTTATCATGTCCCCTCTCAGTCTTCTCTCTTCCAGACTAAACAAACCCAATTTTTTCAATCTTCCCTCATAGGTCATGTTTTTTAGACCTTTAATAATTTTTGTCGCTCTTCTCTCGACTCTCTCCAATTTGTCCACATCCTTCATTAAATGTGGTGCTCTGAAATGGACACAATATTCCAGCTGAGGCCTAATCAGCGCAGCGTAGAGCAGAAGAATTGCTTCTCATGTCTTGCTTACGACACTCCTGCTAATACATCTCAGAATGATGTTCACTTTTTCTGCAACAGCGTTACACTGTTGACTCATATTTAGCTTGTGGTCCACTATGACTCCCAGTTCCCTTTCCGCAGTACTCCCTCCTAGGCAATCATTTCCCATTTTGTATGTGTGCAACTGATTGTTCCTTCCTAAATGGAGTACTTTGCATTTGTCCTTATTGAATTTCATCCTATTTACTTCACACCATTTCTCCAGTTTGTTCAGATCATTTTGAATTTTAATCCTATCCTCCAAAGCACTTGAACCCCTCCCAGCTTGGTAATGTCTGCAAACTTTATAAGTGTACTCTATATGCCATTATCTAAATCACTGATTAAGATATTGAACAGAGCCAGACCCAGAACTGATCCCTGTGGGACCCCACTCGTTATGCCCTTCCAGCATGACTGTGAACCACTGATAACTACTCCTTGGGAAAGGTTTTCCAACCAGTTTTGCACCCACCTTATAGTAACTCCATCTAGGTTTCATTTCCCTAGTTTGTTTATGAGAAGATCATGCGAGACAGTATCAAAAGCTTTACTAAAGTCAAGATATACCACATCTACCACTTCCTCCCTATCCACAAGGCTTGTTACCCTATCAAAGAAAGCTATCAGGCTCGTTTGACACAATTTGTTTTTGACAAATCCATGTCGACTGTTACTTATCACCTTATTATCTTCTAGATGTTCGTAAATTGATTGCTTAATTATTTGCTCCATTATTTTCCGGGTACAGAAGTTAAGCTGACTGGTCTGTAATTCCCTGGGTTGTCCTTATTTCCCTTTTTATAGATTGGCACTATATTTGCCCTTTTCCAGTCTTCTGGAATCTCTCCCATCTTCCATGACTTTTCAAAGATAATCGATAATGGCTCAGATATCTCCTCAATCAGCTCCTTGAGTATTCTAGGATGCATTTCATCAGGTCCTGGTGACTTGAAGGTATCTAATTTGTCCAAGTATCAGAGGGGTAGCCGTGTTAGTCTGAATCTGTAAAAAGCGTCTTGCATCTGAAGAAGTGAGGTTCTTACCCACGAAAGCTTATGCTCCCAGTACTTCTGTTAGTCTCAAAGGTGCCACAGGACCCTCTGTTGCTTAATTTGTCCAAGTAATTTTTAACTTGTTCTTTCCCTATTTTAGCCTCTTCTGTTCCTTCCTCATTTTCACTGGCATTCACTATGTTAGATGTAACAGAGGGTCCTGTGGCACCTTAAAGACTAACAGAAGTATTGGGAGCATAAGCTTTCGTGGGTAAGAACCTCACTTCTTCAGATGCAAGTCATCTGAAGAAGTGAGGTTCTTACCCACGAAAGCTTATGCTCCCAATACTTCTGTTAGTCTTTAAGGTGCCACAGGACCCTCTGTTACTTTTTACAGATTCAGACTAACACGGCTACCCCTCTGATACTTGACACTATGTTAGATGTCCAATCACCACCAACTTTCTTGGTGAAAACCAAAACAAAGAAATCATAAAGCACCTCTGCCATTTCCACATTTTCTGTTATTATTTCCCCACTCCCCCCCCCCCGCCCCTGCCCCCATTGAGTAATGGGCCTACCCTGTCCTTGGTCTTCCTCTTGCTTCCAATGTATTTGTTGAATGTTTTCTTGTTACCCTTTATGTCTCTAGCTAATTTGATCTCGTTTTGTGCCTTGGCCTTTCTAATTTTGTCCCTACATACTTGTGTTATTTGTTTCTATTCATCCTTTGTAATTTGACCTAATTTCCACTTTTTGTAGGACTCTTTTTTGATTTTTAGATCATCAAAGATCTCCTGGTTAAGCCACGGTGGTCTCTTGCCATAATTCCTATCCTTCCTACACAGTGGGATAGTTTGCTCTTGTGCCCTTAATAATGTCTCTTAGAAAAATTGCCAACTGTCTTCTATTGTTTTTCCCCTTAGACTTGCTTTCCATGGGATCTTCCCTACCAATTCTCTGAGTTTGCTAAAGTCTGCCTTCTTGAAATCTATTGTCTTTGTTTTGCTGTTCTCCCTCCTACCATTCCTTAGAATCATGAACTCTATCATTTCATGATCACTTTCACCCAAGCTGCCTTCCACTTTCAAATTCTCAACCAGTTCCTCCCTATTTGTCAAAATCAAATCTAGACAGCCTCTCCCCTAGAGCGCATAACCTTCATAGGGGCAGACCTCAGTGCCATTACCACCATGACTTACCTTACAAAGTAGAGAGTCCTTTGGCAAATAATTATCCACTGGCCATCTCCAGTCAGAATACAACTTCTAAGCAATTATAGCAGGCCAGAGAATCCAGCTCACATAATCAAATAGCTCATGTAAATCAGATTTTAAAGGGAATATTTAAATACAATTTAACTATTGATGATTCTAAAGTATTTTTCTTCCCTTAGAGAGGAAACTATATGAGCTATCAGAAGCAAGAAAGGTTTTGCTTGCAAGTCTGGAATCAAATCTGAAAGATCTGCAACAAGCACAGGCTTTCGCATCTAGCCAACCAAGCTCTATGACTGGTAAGTACAGAGCTGGGCTCTGATCCTGTACTCCTTACTCAGACAAAACTGCAGTTGAGTTTTGTGTTACCATATAAAGGCTTTTTGAGCCTTTATAAAAAGAGCTTTTGCCAGGTTAAGGAGTGCAGGATAGATACTTTAGTAATGTTGTATTGGTAAAGCAGATGATTCTCAGGCTCAGAAAGTTGTTGCAAACCTGTTTTTTACTATTAAAACATTAAACTTAAGTTTGGTTTGAGATTTGTATGGTATAGTGCTTTCATTGCTTACAATCACAATGAAATACTTTTAAAGCCTTTTGTCAAGCCCACATGGAAAGAAGATAAACATTTGGAAAAGTTAGGTCCAACTTTAATTTCAACTATTTTCTTTATTCCCTTTCCTTTTAGTTGTATAAAATATTTAAAAGGAACATTTCTTTGAGTTTTTTAGGTGGCATTAAAAGCCCTTTTTGAGGGGGAAGAAATAATAAGTTGTTGAAGTTTGACCTTGCTTCTTTTTTAAGACAAAACAAAACAGATGCACACACAGGGAGAGAGGAAAGATAAGAGAGGTTCTGTAACTTAATAAAAATAGTAACTTGAAGGTTATCTGCTGAAAAAAATGACAGGCGCAGCATGTGCTATTACTAGTTACTCTGAAATCTGGCAATTTTTTACCAGTATTAGCTTTCCTTTATGGACACCTCAGTGTTATAAGATATGACTTGTCCTGGGCTGGCTAAGCTGGACACCTGTTAAAGAAGTCATAAAGAGAAAGAAGAGTTAGAAGGATTAAGGTCAGGGGAACTGGCACACTAGAGATGCAATAATAGTAGGAACCTCAGATTCACATCTCATATATTGCTCAAGATTTAATCAAGCTGATGGATGGGGTGATGTAACTTGGCTCCCTCGCCTTACCCAGTCTGATCAAAGCAACTTTCTGGATTAGGAGAACGGAAGTCCAATATTGTAAATTTTGGTACCCAGCAGGTGGCAGCAATTGTGATAATGAGGCTAGCTAACATGCAGTGCATTCTCTTTCTTCTCTCAGTACTTTCTTTGTGTAAGCTTAAGATAATTGACATTGAGAAAAACAGTACGCAGAAAGAGAATGGTAACTTGGTCCTATCAAAAACAGCCAATCAAAACACATATGTTGACATTTCATTCCAATGCCATCTTAGTATGTTGCTATAGCAAATTTGTAACCTCACAAGGAACTTTGAACACTCATTTAGCTTAAACACATCCAGTTTGTACTAATTCTTTGTCTCTAACTTTTGTTTATCTTATCAAATGATTATATTAATAGATTCCAAGGTCAGAAGGGACCATTGTGATAATCTAGGCATACCTCTGTATAACACAGGCCATAGAACTTGCCCAAAATAATTCCTAGAGCATATATTTTAGAAAAAAACCCATTCAATCTGGATTTTAAAATTGTCCATGATGGAGAATCCACCACAACCCTTTGTAAATACTTCCAGCGGTTAATTGCTCTCACTGTTAAAAACGTATGCTGTATTTCCAGTCTGAATTTGTCTAGCTTCAGCTTCCAGCCATTGGATCATCCTGTACCTTTCTCTGCTAGTTTGAGGAGCCCATTGTTAAATATTTGTTCCCAATGTAAGTACCTGTAGACTATAATCAAGTCAACCCTTAACCTTTTCCTTGTTAAGCTAAATTGAACTCCTTGAGACTGTCTCTATAAGGTATTGTTTGCTAATCATTTAATCATTTGTGTGGCTTTTCTCTGAACCCTCTCGAAATAATCATCCTCCTTCTTGATTTGTGGACCCCAGCACTGGACACAGTATGCCAGTAGCGGTCACACCAGTGCCAAATACAGATATAATATAATCTCTCTACTCCTACTTGAGATTTCCCTTTTTATGCATCCAAAGATTGCATTAGTCCTTTTGGCCACAGGATCACACTGGGAGCTCATGGTCAGCTGATTATCCACCACGACCCCTAAATCTTTTTCAGAGTCATTGTTTCCCAGGGGAGAGTTGCCCATTGTGTAAGTATGACTACATTCTTTGTTTCTAAATATGTGTGTATAATTTACATTTATGGTTATATTAAAATGATATTGTTTGCTTGAGCCCAGCTTACCAAGCAATCCAGATCACTCAGTGTCAGAGACCTGTCCTCTTCCTTATTTACCACTTCCCCAATTTTTAAGTCCTCTGAAAACTTTATCAGTGATGATCTTATGTTTTCTTCCAGGTCATTAATAAAAATGTTAAATAGCATAGGGTCAAGAACCAATCCCAGTGGGATCCCACTACAAAATTCAAGGATGATCCCCCATTACAATTACATTTTGAGATCTATCAGTTAGCCAGCTTTTAATCCATTTCATGTCTGCATTGTTAATTTGTATATCTTTCTAGTTTTTTAATCAAAATATCATGCAGTACCAAATCTAATGCCTTACAGAAGTCTAAATATATTACATCAACACTATTACCTTCATTAACCAAACATGTAATCTCGTTAAAAAAAAAGTCAAGTTACTTTGAGAGGATTTATTTTCCATAAACCCATGCTGATTGACATTAATTATATTACCCTTCTTTAATTCTTTATTAATTGAATTCTGTATCAGCCACTCAATTATCTTGCCCAGGATCAATGTCAGGCTGATAGACCTATAATAACTCAGGTCATCCTATTTACCCTTTCTAAATATTGGCACAACATTAGTTTTGTTTCAGGCTTCTGGAACTTCCCTACTGTCCCAAATTTATTGAAAATGAACATTAACAGTCCAGAGAGGTCCTCAGCCAACTTTTAAAATTTTCGGATGAAAGTTATCTTGACCTGCTGATTTAAAAATATCTAATGTTAGTAGCTGCTGTTTAATGGCCTCCTGAAATGCTAGTGGAATGGAAAGAGTTATCATATGATATGGCATCATCTGTTTTTTTCCCCAAATACAGAATAGAAATGTTTATTGAACACTTCTGCCTTTTCTGCACTATTATGCATAATTCTACATTTCCATCCAGTAATGGACCAATACCATTGTTAGAATTCTTTTTATTCCTAATAGACTTTAAAAACTTTTTCTTATTGCCTTAACTCTGCTGGCCATATATTTATACTTATGTTCCTTTGCTTCTCTTATCAATTTTCTACAATCCCTAGCTTCTGATTTATATTCATTACTCTCAACTTCCTCTTCCATTTGATATATATTTGTTATTTTTATAGCTGCCTTCACTTCCCCTCTAAGTCAGGTTGGTTCTTCTTTGAGTGATTGCTCATGTGTATTCCACTATAGGTGTGCGTGCTCGCCACGTGCACCGGTGCCGGAAATTTTTCCCTTAGCAGTATCCGTAGAGGGGGAGCACCGCTGCCACCCCTGGAGTGGCGCCGACATATCGCGCCATAAAGCGGGCTGCGTGCTCCCCCCACCCTCAGTTCTTTCTTGCCGCCAGTGAAGGTAGTCGGAACTTGCTCCAGCTTAGCTTAGCTGCAGCGTTTCTAGCCTTAGTGGTACCCAGTTTCACTGATCTCTTCCTTGCTGAACTTTCTTTCGAGAGTGCCTTGCTCAGGTCATGCCCCATGGCCCAAGCTTCAAGTCGTGCGACTCCTGTTGCAACTCCATGCCCAGAAGTGATCCACACAATCAGTGTCTTCGCTGTTCGGGCGAGGCTCACTTTAGTGACAAGTGCAAGATCTGCCGCTCCTTCAAGCCGCGGACAAAGAAGGAGCGTGAGATCCGACTCCTAGCTCTGCTAATGGAGTCGGCATTGGCCCCGGCACCGGCACATCGAGCTGACACCGCGCCGGGCTCCATGTCTTCAGCGCGCGGTGAAGCGCCTCCGGTGTGCCGTTCCGAAGCAGCACCTGGTACTGCATCCTCAGTGCTCAGCGAGGCGCTGTTGACGTCCCGGCACCGCTCTCCAGCTAAGAAGCCAGGGAAGTCTCAGCGGCGCCAAGAGAAGGACAGGGGTGAAGCCAGACCCAAGTTGGGCAGCCCGCGATCCCCATCGGGACAGAGATCTCCGACTCGGGCTGAGCGGAGTAGTCCAGTCCTGTCCACGCGAGCCTCGCCGGAGGTACGCCTGCCTTCGATGCCAGAGGCAGCTCATGACATCTTAGCGCTTCCGGTGCCGGGAGCGCCGCCTCAGTTGGGCCTCCAGTCCCATGGGAAGCCGCCTTTGGGTGCCCATCAGCCCTCCCCGGAGGTGTCGGAGGTCAAGACACTGTCCCAGGTTGAGGTGCCGAGCAGAGTCCCGAGGCATATGTCGACTCCACATCCAGACTCTTCGATGAGCGGATCCCACTCCTCTGCTCTCAGACGCCATTGAGGAGGTGACAAGAGACGGCGCCGTTCCTCTTCCAGCCGCTCTGAGAGGAACAGGTCTCTGCGCCGTCGGCACTGGCGCTCGGACTCAAGTGTCCACCATCGCAGACGCCATGCCCACAGCGCGTTCTGAGAGTCCCCGGCACCGCAGCACCATGGCCACAGGAGCCGCAAGGAGTCCAGAGACAGTTCCTCAGACATTTACCTGTCAACATCGTCCAGGTCGAAGTCTCGGGGCAGGAGCCGTCACAATACAGACCTCTCCAGTCATTCCTATGGCACTGTGCGCTCTTCCAGGACTTCGGCTTCGGCACGCAGCCGTCTCTCCCTGGGCCGCTCCGCGCCACAAGAACAACCAGACCTGCCGCCCGATGCACCTCAGTTCCAGGCTGTGCCCTGGCAGGGACAATGGTGCTAGTGGGCACCGTGGCCTCAGGCACCTGCGCAGCCAGGACCTTGCTCCATGGCGGGAGCCTTTCAGGGCCACCCTGCGTCACCTCCCCGGCACCGGGATCTGGCCGTGGGCGCTGAACCCCCAGCACCGAACCCGGACGTGGAGCCCCTGATGCCATTGGCCGCCGAAGGCACCGCACCTTCCACCTCTTTGGCACAGGGCGATTCGGTTGCGGTACCACCTCCCTCTTCCCAAGAGGACTTTAAAGCACATCAAGAGCTGCTTCGGAGGGTGGCAGCCAACCTCGAGCTCTGGGCCGAGGAGATGGAGGAGCCCTCTGATACTCTCTTCAATGTCCTTGCCTCCTCGTACCGGGGCGTGTGGTGCTCCCTTTCCATCAGGGAGTCGCCAATATCACCACTGGCCTTTGGCAGACCCCGGCCTCTCTTGCGCCTATTTCCAAGAAGGCCGAGAGGACGTACTTCATCCCCGCGAGGGGTCTCAAGTACCTTTACACCCACCCAGCTCCAAACTCCCTGGTGGTAGAGTTGGTCCACCACTGCGAGCGGAATGGCCAGCCCGCACCCATGCCAAAGGACAAGGACGCTCATAGACTTGATACCTTTGGAAAAAGATTTATTCATCAGCGAGTTTCCAGCTCAGAGTAGCCAACCATCAGGCACTTCTGAGCCGTTATGAGTTTAATCTTTGGGGATCCCTCCCCAAGTTCGAGCCCCTCATTCCTGACAAGGATGTGAAGGAGTTCCGGGCGCTGATCGAGGAGGGTGCAGCCGCCACCAAAGCTGCTCTCTAGATGGCTTCGGATGCGGCAGACACAGCGGCTCGTTCAATGGCTTCCGCGGTTTCCATGCGACAGGCGTCATGGCTCTCGCTTTCCCGGCTGTCGTCAGAATCCCAGTCCATAATGCAGGACTTGCCGTTTGATGGCAAGGCCCTTTTTGCGGACCAGACAGACGCCCCTCTGCATGGGATGAAGGACTCCCGCACCACCCTGCAGATGCTAGGCCTGTACATCCCGCCTGCCAAGGACAAGCCCAGGCCTCAACCCTCTGCTCCGCAAGCTAGGGGCAGATATGAACCCCCACCTAAGCAGCAGAGGAAACAAAGGCATAGGTCCCAATGCCAATCCCGCTCGGCCCCACGGCCTGGGGCCTCAAAGGCCAACCGGCCAGGAAAACGGCATTTTTGACTCTCTGGGGGGGGTCAATGGGCCTGTTGCCAGTGTACCCCCCACCCAGTTAATGAAGTTGCCTTTTATAAACCGTTTATCGGACTTCCGACTGCAGTGGTCCCACATAACATTGGACCAATGGGTCCTCAGCACCATCTCCCAAGTTTAAGGCTGCAGTTTGTTTCAACCCCTCCCAACTGTCCCCCATCCGGGCAGCCGGCCGGGGTCCCGGAGCATGCCCTCCTCGTCCACCAGGAGGTAGAGCGCCTCCTCTCTTTGGAAGCGGTGGAAAGGGTGCCTCGGGAATACCAGGGCAGGGGTTTTTACTCCAGATATTTCCTCATCCCCAAGGCGAAGGGCGGGCTTCGGCCCATCCTTGACCTGCAGAATCTCAACCAGTTCCTGGTGTGTTGCAAATTCCACATGGTGTCCCTGGCCTCTATTATTCCATCCCTAGACCAGGGGGATTGGTTTACGGCGCTGGACCTCCAGGATGCGTACTTTCACATCCATATTTTCGAGGGTCACAGGCGCTTCCTTCGTTTCCTGGTGGGTCAGGACCACTTCCAGTTTACGGTCCTCCCCTTTGGCCTTTCTACTGCCCCCAGGGTATTTAAGAAGTGTATGGCGGTGGTGGCAGCCCACCTCAGGAGGAATGGGCTGCAGATCTTCCCCTACCTCGATGACTGGCTGCTCAAGGGCCAGTCTGACTCTCTTGTGCAGCAGCAGACGAGCTTTCTGCTAGACACCTGCGCGGCTCTAGGCCTACTGGTAAACAAGAAAAAATCCACGTTAATTCTGGTTCAGTGCATAAGCTTTATAGGGACGCTGTTAGATTCCCGGGTAGCCATGGCCTCCCTCCCATGGGACATATTCGAGATGCTCAAAGCTTTCATCGCCGTGGTCACGGCCTTTCCAGTAACCACGGCATGGGTGTGCCTTCAAATCCTAGGCCACATGGCAGCATGCACCTATGTGGTGCGACATGCCAGGCTTCGGATGCAGCCCCTGCAGCTCTGGCTGGCCTCCCAGTCATGGGAATCATCCCACCAGGGTTTCAGTAAGGCCAACTAAATCAAATTTATGCTCATAAATAAGCTATTCCAATTCCTTTTTTGTTACCTTTTGTTTATATAATATGTTGAGATGAATTTTGTAACCATTCACCTGGAAAGATTTAAAGTGTGCAAAGCTTAAACTGGAACAGAAGATTGATTCAGTAGAAGTTAGTTTTTTAATTCTTCCTCTGGATATCCCTTGTAGACTAGTAAGGAAGATAAAGAAAATACTTTTATTAAGTGTGGAATGGAGTATGTGCTAAAGAATATGTTGTTCTAACACCAGAAAAGTGTCACATACATTGACTGCAGTTATGTATGCTTTAGAGAGAATATGTTTTCTTTTAAATGTTTGCCATTATTTGGTTACTAGATATTTCCCAGCTCAGGACTGTGACAGTTCAGATATACACTGAAGGCCTACTTTTGACCATTGCCTGCCTTTGTACAATGCTGTAACAGATAAAACAATGTATAAGACGGAAGGAGACTTTGTTTTATTTTTCTGGATATATTCTTAAATATAAAAACTAGATACAGTTTTTACTGAATGGAACATAATGGTTTATGTGGTTTCATTCTATTGTCTAAAAGAGCATTTTAGATTGTCTGTAGCAATTGTACACTACATGTATATAGAGTGGTTATTGCAGAAATGCAAAAGCCCCTGTTTAGTGTTCCATATTTTGTTTATTTCATTTTACAGAGTGTACCTATTCAACATTTTCTCTATTTAATGCACTAAAATCTTCCTCTCTCTTTAGCGAGCAAAGTAGATGAGCTAACCAAGAAAAGAGAGATTTTGGCTGCAAAGCTGGAAGCAAATCTAAAGGATCTGCAACAGGCACAGGATTTTGCAGCAGGCCAGATAGGAAAAGAGAGATCAAGTGGTGAGTGCAAAGTAAATAACTTACAGTCAGCAAAAATAATGATTTGGGGGTGAGGGGGTCTTCCAGGATCCTCTGTGGACTGAATGCTTGAACCAAGAATATAAATTCTGTCATTTCCACTTATGAATACTCAAGATTAGATCCACAAAGGGGAGTTAGACTCAGCATTGCAACATCTAACATTTAGGTGCCCTACTGCCTTGTCAAATCCACAATCCTAAATTAGGTGCCCAGGCTCCTCTCCCTGGGCAGAATTAGGTGCGTAAGAATGTGATTCACAAAAACCAGCACACTGTGTGGGGAGTTGGCTAAGCTGGCAGGTAGGAAGCTGTTCCACTTTGTATAAATACTTAAATATTCATTGGGCCAGAGAGAATGAGAGTGATTCTGTAGGCCAGTGGTTAGGGCACTGGGAGACCCAGGTTCCAGTCCCTGCTGCAGTGTGTATTTAAGTATTTCAGATAAAGTGGAACAGCTTCAACAAAAGATTGAGACACTCCCCAGAATATACTGTATAGCCAAGTGATAAGGGACTCTCCTACAAGGTAGTGGGTCTAAGTCCCTACTCCAATTCAGGCAGAGTAGGAATTAGAGCTTGATCTTCCATATTCTGGGCGAGTGTCCTCTAACTATCTCAGATTAAATCATGCAGTTATATAAACCATAATGAAGAACAAAGTGAAATGTTTAGGATTGGTAAATGATACTATATGCAATCCATACTGTTAAACGGCCATTAGCCAACCACTGTCCTCTTGTGGCTTCTCAGTGAGGTATATATTTTCCAGGGATAATGCAAAACAGTTGTTTTGCATTTGTGAGTATATTCCAAGGCAAGATGTGAATCTCTTTAGCACCTATGAAATCAAGTTGACAAGTAGTGACATTTGACTTCTAAATATCTTATGAACATTACAAAAACATGCCCATGTTCCTAAACAATTACATTGATCTCAACATATTCTACCAATCTGTTTGCCTCAGGCACAGTAGGTCAAATTCAGCCCTGGCATAAGTGGGTACACCTATTCCTGTACTCAGTGGAGTTTCCCCATACATATGGAATTGAGTAATTTATGTTTTAAGACCTATGTAAAGTCTGAAAATAAATTCTAGTTGCCTGAAAGACTGTAATGGCTTCTGTGAACACATTACTTTCCACCATTTAAACATATTTGTTAAATTATTGTTAAATGAACTAAGTAAAAAAGAAATCTCGGTGTAAAATCTTTACTGGGCATGTGCCACACAGCCACTTTTTAGTGTGAAATATCTTTGTTTTAAATTTAGGTGGGGCTGCTATTTTATGCTGAAATAGAAAGTAGAAATGTTTAATAGTTTAAATAATCTCTCTGTAGAGAAAGAGAGACTACAATTACCAGACTTTAGGAAAGTAGCAAGTCAACCATCAAATTGGCAAATACCGAAGTCAGTGTCATCACTTGCAGGTCTGCAGCCAACATTAAGTGAACTATCTGGTGAGTACAGAGTTAATATTTGTTAAAACTACCACATAGTAAATGCCCCCCAGTGTCATTAATGTAGAGTTAAGATTGCCTAATGGTGCCTTGTGCCCTTCCAGAATATTGAGAATGGCTAAACTTGAACCTCTGAAAACAAGGAAACCACTCCACCCTCACAATGCAACCTTAATTCTGCCCCCTGGAGCAATAATCACTGGGAATGGTTCAGTAATGTTGGTGCCATAATAAGTAGAGCTAAGGAAAGACTATGAGAAGGTCCCATTTTTGTGTTGAGTTCAAGATTTGAATTGCATAATTTATCTGCATGTACACCAGTTTCATTTACTGTGTGTACTGAATGATGGAGCAACGTTGAAGAGGGTTGGAAGAGTTGTCACTGTGATGCAAGGAGAGGTGCTTGTGTACCTTGAGGGATTAAGTATGCATCACTTCATAGCTGAGTTCTGTCCTTGTCTTGGGGTCTTGTCATGAGACTTGTCAGCAGTTGGCTGTTACATCGTGCGGCTGCTTCGTGTACAGCAACATCCCTCATTGAGCACCTATCAACCCTAGTACCTATCAGAGGCTCCAGCTTGGCTGACAAACAGAGCCCTACGGCCTGGGTGAAATTGAATCCTGTGTCCTTACCAATGGCCGTTCTGGACCCAGTCCACTTCCAGGTAATCTCCACACCCTCCCCACTCTACTTCATCCAGCAAGAGTCAGGAGCTGCCCACTCAGATGCAGCAGGTAACCAACCTCGGTACCGGGCCCAGAGCCAAGCAAGAGGAAATTGCTTCAGTTGCTCTTCCCTTGGCAGAATCGAAGGAGATTCCACTGACCCTGGCCCTGGCTTCTGCTTCCTCCTACTCCTCATCCAATGAGGCAAATCTGAGAGTGCTTCTCCAGTGCTGGTTGATTATAGAGCCCATCAGGACCTGTTAAAAGAGGGTGGCATCTGCCTTAAATATCCAGATAGAAGAGGTTCAGGAGAAATTTCAGGCTAGTATACCTCCTGCCTTCAGTGGGATCTTCTTGAGTGGCTTTCCCAATCAATGCAGCTATCCTGGGGCCCACTGAAATGTAGTGGCAGACCCATCTTACCTCCCACCTACAGCAAAAAGGGCAGAAAGAAGGTATTATGTCCCCTCACAGGGTTTTGAACATGTTTTACAACCATCCTCCCTAGAGTCACTAGTAGTCTCGGCTGCCAATAAGAGAGAGTGACAGGGTCATCAAGCATCTACACTAAAAGGGAAAGAGGCAAAGAAGCTAAATCTCTTTGGCAGAAAGCTTTATTCCACTCATAACTGCTATCAGGTACTGCTGTCATGTTATGATTTTAGCCTTTAGGATAATGTATTTAAGTTCAAAGATAAGTTGCCAGAGGCGGTGAGACAGGAGGTTATCACAATGGTGGATGAGGATAAATTGTTGACCAGGCCAGTTTGGATGCTGGGGATTTGGCAGCTTGGGCCATAGTGATGCATAGTGTGTTTCTGGCTTCAGTGATCTGGTCTCCGTCAAGAGGTCAAAGTGACCATACAGGACCTGCCCTTTGAGGGGCCATTGCTTTTTTTTATGTGCAAACAGATGACAAGCTGCACAGCCTTGATGACTCGAGGGTGATGCTCAAGTCTTTGGTTACTTATACACCTGCCACAAAGATGAAGCAGTTTTATCCACTCCAGCCTCACTGGTATCTGCTTTCATGCCTTGCAACAAAGGACCTAACTAGAAGAAAGGCAGAGTTTACAGGAAAAGATCTCTGAAGCTACCAGTTCATCAGGGCAGCCTACGAGTTCCAAGAAAGCACTTTGACGCATTAGTTGATGTAGCATACCAGTTCCCAGAGTGTTGCCCTGCTTTTTGCCAGCTGTCTGTCTCACTACCTAAGTGCTTGGTACCTGCATCACTGCAGACCAATGGGTCTTAAGCATGGCAACACATCAGAGCCACAGGAAATTCCTGAGATTTGTGATCAACAAATCCCACTACCAGTTTACTGTACTACACTTTGGCCTGTCTGCAGCTCCTCATATATTCACACAATACATGGCAGTAGTGGCAGCCTTCCTGAGAAGTCAATTCACATGGTTCCTTATCTGGATGACTGGTTGCTAAGGGGTCAGTTCCAGGCTCAGGTACTGTCCAGGGTGAAGCTCATCCAATCCACCTGTGATACACTAGGTGAAGTCACACACACAGAGAAGTCAATACTGTCACCTGTACAAAAAATAAAGTGAATAGGGGCGCTCTTGGACTCTATGAAACCTAAGGCCTTCGTTCCACAGCTAAGATTCCAGATGATACTGAATATTGCTTTGGACCTGAAGGCCCATTCTATTATGACAGTTCAAACTTTCCTCAGGCTTCTAGGACATGGCCTCATGCACTTATGTAATTTGACGTGACCAGGCTTCATCTTAGGAAACTACAAGGGTGGTTAGCATTGGTATACTTACTGATCTGCAATGCTGTAGACTGGCTAGTTTGGGTGCCCAAACAAGTCTTGACCTCTCTAGATTCGTGGACAGACCCTTCAAATGTTTGTGTGGGAGTTCTGTTTGGTCCTCCTCAATCAGCTTTCACCTTAGTCACAGACACTTCTGACCCGGATTGGGGGGCTCACCTTAGGTCTCCACAGATTCAAGGTTTATGGCCTGCCCATGATTTGACTCTACATATAAATATCAGAATTGAGGATCATCTGTATAGCTTGTTTGTCCCTCCTTTCCCATGTCATGCTGTCTGGAGTGGTTCATGACTATGAGTGCCTACCTCATGGCAGACTGTCAAAAACAGGGCAGATACCCTGTGATATTCTGTACCTCAAAGTTGCACCTGGGAACTCCCATATTCACTAATGTCATATAACTATGATATGTTTTGTACAAAGTATGTCTTGTTAGATTGTATGTACTATCATTGTATGTGAGGTTATGAATAATTTTTATGTGTGTTACTGAAATATGGTGTGAGGTTGGGAACCCACAACCAGTCTTTCAGTTACAACAAAGGAGTAGTCCTCAATAGCCAGATGGTATTAATGGCTCATCAACATACAATCCACTATCCTAGAGACTTCTCAGAGAAGGCACATATGCCATGGGGGCGAACTAACCCACATCACATGCAAAGATCTTTCCAGCAAGCTGGAAGAAAGTATAAAAGAGAGACAGTGACATCATCACTTGGCTTCTCTCTCCTCCTGCCCCATCTCTACACCTGATAGTCCCGTCACTGCTCCTGCATTATCTCCTCATCTCATGTCTCTCTGCTTGTCCAGCCCAGCCCTGTTCTCCCTCCTCAGTCCATGGAGAAGCAGCTGTCAGCATGGGAGCAACAGTGTAAGGAACTGGGGAAAAGATGCAGGGACTAGCATGGAGTCAGTGGGACATATTTAGAAGGGGGGTGGATATAGGGTGGCTTTGATGTGGGGGATTTCTAGGTCACAAAGCTGAAGCCTCCAACATTTTCCAGTGCACTCCTCTGACTCCTTCCTTTCCACCTCATGCTTCCCTGCAGAATTCCAATGCTCGCCAGGTGTTCTCAACTACTCAGACTTCCCCCTATCATCACTGCTTTGATATTGCTTCAACTCCTCCAGCATTCACTCTATCATGCCTGTTGCCCTGACCGCTACCACATCCACTATTACTCTGAGCTTCCCCATCTCCCCCCACACCAGCTCTCTTCCTCCTTTGTACTTGATGCAGCTGATAAGCACAAAGCAGCCATTGCAAGGTGGTGGGGCTGAGAGGAGTGCATATACCAGATGAAGTCAGGAAGAGGAGGAGAGTAGAAGTATGGAACCCTTACCATACATCTAGGCTTAGTGTATGTGGAAGGGGCTCCACACATCCATCGGCAGCATAGGAAACTCAGAGAGGTGTGAAGTGGCCCATTCATCTCAAAGAGAAGGTCTCACCCAAATGAGGTCACCCAGCTGAAATGAATACAGCTTGAAACATTTAAACAGTGAGTGGCTCATCCTTAACTATAGCAGAGCAGCAGCAAGGAAGTGTGTCCATCCTGTGCTGCCAACATCCTTACTCTTCTATGGAATTAAATGCAGTTTCTTTCACAAAGGGCTCTTTCAGGAAAAAGATTGATAACTTAGACTCTGATCCTTCAAGTACTTGCCCACATGCTTAATTTTACACATTGGCTTTGGAGAAGCTACTCATGTCTTAAAGTTAAGCATGTGAGCAAGTGTTTGACAGATAGAGGTCTGTTTAGATAACTTCATGTTCAACAGAGAATCTACAGTTTTCCTTAGGTCAGCTTTCATGTAGTGAAATCATAATTTAGAGACCCCAAGTTTTTATTTTGGAACATATGGTTCAATCTGTTTTTATCTGTTGCCTAAGACAGGGCAAGTTATCTTCTATACTCTTTACTCTCATGTCAGTTCTGTGCCATATAAACAAACTACAGACAAAGCTAAGCATCTTATGAAAAATCAACACATTGCACAATCGGTTTTATCCTTCCCCATTGACGAAACATTAGTTGAGAGACCAGTCTAGAAACTTTGTCTAGTGTAACCTCTTTTTTGTCAAGTAATTGTAATTATTGTTTTTGTTGTATTTGGCCCCAATCTTGCAGACCCACATCTGCTTAATTTCACTACTATATCTATCCCATTGAAATCAATGAGACTACTCATTGTAGTGAAGTTGAACCCATGCTTAAGCATTTGGAGGACCAGGGCCTTAGTGTTTCAAGGTACTATACAAGAAAGGGGCCCACTAGAGCAGGATGCTGATGATAAATGACAATTCCTGCCCTGAAGACTATTCAATCTAAGGCCCTGCTCCTTCAGTTACAGGGGCACAGAACACATTGTCCTCCTACACTGTAATTTGCAGCATCATGGTCTAAAAAGACCAAAACAGACTAAGGCACTGTCTACACCACAAACTTGGGCAGACACAAGTAACACTGGTATACAGCTGCCCACGTTAGTATAGTGCTCGCGTGTGTGCATACTTGGCTGCTTGTATCGGCACTGTGCATAATCACCAAGAGTGCTTGTGTTGAGGCAAAGTGTGATGCACCATGGGTAGGTATCCCAGCATGCCACGTGCCATTGTTCAGAGTAATGCCTTTTGTAATGTTTTCACAATGTGTTGTTAGGTAGAAATGAGTCACACAGGGATCTGTTGGAGCTAGGGTTCAAGATCCCAGCATGCAGATTTCTCCATCCCATAATGCCATCCGTAACCTGTAACTTTTGAACCTTTTTTGAAAATCCCACAAACCCTTGTGGCACTTTTTGTGTCTGCTATCTTTGACAGAAGCATGGAACCCACACAGCTGTTCACTGCTCTCATGAGCATTGCAAATACAGGACACACAAATCTCGGTATTTGCAGACCTGCAGGAAGAACTAAGGGACACAGTGCTAAGGGACATAGTGAAAAACAATTCAATGTTGTTAGTGGCATTCACAAAGCAGTGGCAGATGGTGGAGTGCCGCTTCTGGGCCCAAGAAACAAGGACTGACTGGTGGGACAGCATCATAATGCAGATTTGGGACAACAAGCGGTGGCTGCAGAAGTTTCAGATGTGAAAGGCCACTTTCCTGGATCTGTATGCTGAGTTCTCCCCAGCCCTCCAGCGAGAGCTGTACCGACAGTTGAGAAGTGAGTGGCAATTGCATTCTGGAAGCTTGCAACCCAGGATTACTATCAGTCAGTGGAAAATCATTTTGGAGTTAGAAACTCCATAGTGGGGGTCATTGTCATGCAAGTAGGTAGAAGATAATCATCTTCTGCCATGCAGGACTGTGACTCCCAGCAATGTACAGGACAGAGTAGATGGATTTGCAGCAATGGGGTTCCTAAACTGCGGTAGGTTGATAGATGGTAGGTGCATCCCTATTTTGGCACCAACCCACTTTATCATAGAGTACATCAACAGCAAGGTCTACTTTTCTATGGTTATGCAAGGTTTGGTGGATCACTGTGGACATTTCACAGATACCAGTGCAGGTTGATCAGTGCATGACACTTGCATCTTTAAGAACACAGGACTGTTCAGAAAGCTGCAGGTGGATACATTCTTTCTTGGCCAGTGGATTATCGTTAGCAATATCGAAATGCCAGTTGTGATTCTGGGACCTCAGCCTATCCTTGCACTCCTGGATCATGAAGCCATACACTGGCCACCTCAACAGCACCAAGGAAAGATTCACTACCAGCTTACCAGATGCAGAATGACTGTTTGAATGTACTTTTGGTAAATGGAAAGGATACTGGCATTGCTTACTTACAAGATTGGATCCCAGTGAGAAAAAAATCCCTATGGTTATATCTGCCTGTTGTGTCCTGCATAATATCTGTGAGACAAAGGTTGCCACCAGGGTGGAGAGCAGAGGTGGAGTGACTGTCTGCTGAGTTTGAACATCCGGACACAAGGGCCATTACAAGAGCTCAGTTGGGAGCTATGCAGTTGCAGGAGGCTTTGAAAGAGCACTTTAACAGTCAGCCACATGTTCTGTGCTGAAGTGTGCTCTTGTCCTGAAGCTTTGAGAGCTGTTGGGAATTGTATTGTGCTTGGTGTACAGCAGGGGTCAGCAACCTACGGCACGCATGCCAAACACGGCAGGCAAGCCGATTTTGAGTGGCACGCTGCTGCCTGCTGCAGTCCTGGCCCCTAGCCCCACTCAGCCCCTCCGCCCACCGCTCTCCCCTGCGGGGGCAGGAGGCAGAAGCTTGGTCCTGTGGCAGTCAAGTTTCCCCTCTCCCCCGCTTCTTCCCCCAGCGTGCTGCTTTCCTGCCCCTCCTCCTCCCCCTCCCTCTCCCTGCCGCCGATCAGCTGATGGCCTTTGCGAGGGGGAGGGGGACGAGTGGCAGCATGCTTGCTGCTCTGTAGAGGAGGCAGAGAAGAGGTAGGGACGGGGCTTTGGGGAAGGGGGTGGAACAGGGCATATCTCTTCCAGCCCCCTGCCCACGAGCTGAGCACCCCAGCCCTCTGCCCTGAACCCCCCCCCACACCCAGCCTTCTGCCCTGCACCTCCACACACCCCCAGCCCTCTGCCCTGACCCCTGAACTCCCCCCTACACCTAGCCTTCTGCCCCACACCCCCACACATCCCCAGCCCTCTGCGCTGACCCCTGAACTCCCCCCACACACCCAGCCTTCTGCCCTGCACCCCCACACCCCCAGCCCTCTGGTGATCCCTGAACACCCCCACACCCAGCCTTCTGCCCTACACCCCCCACACCTCCCA
This sequence comes from Malaclemys terrapin pileata, assembly GCF_027887155.1. Lineage (NCBI taxonomy): Eukaryota > Metazoa > Chordata > Testudines > Emydidae > Malaclemys > Malaclemys terrapin. Next base: position 258,111,565 of record NC_071506.1, read on the forward strand.
GCCCTCTGCCCTGACCCCTGAACCCCCCCACACCCCCCACTACCTCTGCCCTGACCCCTGAACCCCCACACACCCCCAGCCTTCTGCCCTGCACCCCCACACACCCCAAGCCCTCTGCCCTGACCCCTGAACCCCCACACACACCCAGCCTTCTTCCCTGAACCCCCCCACGTCCTCACTGCCCTCTGCCCTGACCCCTGAACCCCCCCCCCCCACACCCAGCCTTCTGCCCTGACCTCTGAAACCGCCCCCCAGGTCTGGGGTCCCGGCTGCCGGCCCCTTGCCAGCCAGCGGCCCGGCCACAGGCCCCGCTCAGCCCAGCCTAGGTGAACGGAACCCCAGGCTGGAAGTGGGCTGAGCAGGCTGGCAGCATAATTTAAATGAAGCTTCTTAAACATTTTGAAAACCTTGTTTACTTTACATACAACAATAGTTTAGTTATATAATATAGACTTATAGAGAGAGACCTTCTAAAAAACGTTAAAATGTATTACCGGTACGCGAAATCTTAAATTAAAGTGAATAAATGAAGACTCAGCACACCACTTCTGAAAGGTTGCCTACCCCTGTTGTACAGTTATAAATATCACATTGTCTCTTACTGAACCTACAAATTATGTGGTTCTTGCTGTACATTTATACATATGATGGTGTTTTCTTCAACCTATAGATCTATGATGCTGTATGCTTATAAGTACTGGGTGTTTTGAGTGTTGTGAACTACTAAAATATGGGGTTTTTTTTAAAGAAACTTACTGAGTGACAAAAACAGTTCAAAAAAACCCAGTGTGCAAATAAAAAAGACAATACAGTCCAAACTTCTAACATAAATTAACAGAACAGAATTTTAAAATTAGAAAGGCAACAACCATTTTTGGCCATTTCAGTGCACAAAATGCAGTCCATTTTGGCTACATGTACACCAGCCGTGGCTCGCATAGGTCAATGTACATGAAGCTGGTGGTTATCCTTACTGTCCTCTGGCGTGGAAGTGTAGGGATGTGGCCCCTGGTGACATGTGGAAGATTGGGGGGTGTTGGGAGCTGTTATAATTGAGATCTCCAGGGATTGCGAAGGGTGTCTTGTTAAATTGCGGATGGGCTGGGCACCATCTTTATATTTAAATATTGTAAGAGAAAATTAATGCACACACTTACCTCAAGTTCCTTCCCATTCACTGGGCTTGTCCATGTTAGACTGGAGGGACTAGCTAGACTGCGTTGGAGTTCAAACAGCTCCTGGCTTGTGGCATAGCTGGATCCCCCAATCACATTTCCCACTTCCTCCTCCTCACCTTTTTGTCATCCTCCTCCTCCTTGCTGTTCACGGCAGGGGTCTCTGTCTTGGGCACCTCAGTAGTCTTCAGGGTGCTATTGGGTTCTCTGCTAAGTATGGCATGGAACTTGTAAAAGCAGCAGGTCTGCGAATCAGCACCTGATTGATTGTTGCCCTTCATGGCTTTATGGTACACCTGCCACAGTTCCTTCATTTTCATGTGCCACTGCTTCTGATCCCTGTTGTACTATATTCACCTGCATTCCCCATGCAATCTTTTCATAGATGTCCATGTTTGTGTGGCTAGTTCATAGCTGTGCTTGCAGTCTCTTCTCCCCACAGGCTCTGGAGATTCAATACCTCCCATCTGCTCCAGGCAGGGGTGCAGCTAGAGTGTGGAACTGGCATGGTTAGTAGAGCAACTGCACACAACAAGGGAGAACTGCTAGGTGGGCTTGCCAACCTGGGCAATCAGGAAATAACATTTAAAAAATTCATAGGGTGTTTTAAGGGGGAGTGTGTGGCTTTTGGTATCCTTGACCCCAGGGCAGTGAAGTTCACATTTGTGACCAGAGCGGTCATGGTTGCAGGGAATGGGGCATTGTGGAACTGCTACTGGAAGACTCAGTAGGTTGACCATGGCTCAGCACCAATCAGGAAGGTGGTTTTACTGCATCAGGGGCTTATGTTGGCTGGAGATAAATTTGAGCATAGACACATGGATGCAAATAGGTGGATGCAAGGCAATTTATGGGGACCTAACATTGTAGTATGGACCAGGCCTAAGGGAAGGAGAATGGGATATAAGATAGACACAAAGTGATGATAGGCACATGCCATTTTAATTTCGGTGTTTTTTACAGTTATCCTATGCTTTGCCTTTGCCTAATTTTATGTTATTTTAACCACTGCCTTTATTTCTATATTTTTTTCTTTTTAACACTAATCTGTCTGAGTTTCCTCCATATCAGACAGTCTTCACAGTCAGGCATTCCACATCTGTATGGCTACTGGGGACAGACCAGATCATTGCTGTGAGTCTGGACCTGCGTCTGCCCTTTGGGAAGAACTCCCCAGAATTCTTTGCCTCCAAGTGGTGCACACAACAGACTCCAGATCTCCCTTTGTCACTGAGCATTCGCAGAATTTTAAAAAGATTTTTTAACAAAATTTCTATCTATTACTTCATTGGCTTTTTGTTTTTTCTCCTCCAAAATCATTAAACTAATCTTAAAAAAGATACTTTGGCTTTCTGAGGAGGGTTTGAAGGACAGCACCTCTCCTACTCCCTCGCTGAAACAGTAGGCTGCAGAAAACCAGCTCCCAACTGGCGGGTGAGTGAGGTCCATGCTGAGATCGTTGAGCAGGTTCCAGTGAAACCTGGCTTCCTGCTGATGTGTGGACAAGGTCCATGCCAATACAGTTAAACAGGCCACACGGATGCTCCCTTCACTAGGGTTACCATTCGTTCGGATTTTCCCGGACATGTCCGGCTTTTTGGGTTAAAAATAGCGTCCAGGGGGAATTTGTAAATAGCTACAAATGTCCGGGATTTCCCCCCCCATGCAGAGCGCGGCAGGGCTGCAGGAAATTCAGCCACTCGCATGGGGCTCCGGCAGCCAGAGCTCTTCCCCCGCAGCTTCAGATCAGCTGCCGGAGTCCAGCCCGGCCAATGTAGAGCTACTCGCCTCTCCTCCCTCCCTACATTCTCAGATCGCCAGCCGGCCGGGCCGTTCGCATCGGGCCTTGGCAGCTCCTCCTCCTCCCCCCTTCTCCTCCTCCTCTGCTCCCCCTCCCCTGCTGTCCAGTGCCCTGCTCCAGCAGCACTGTGCGGGGGCAGGGACTGGGTTGTGTGTTGCGCTGGGGAGCGCAGCCATGTGTCGGGCTCCACGCGGAGCCCGACATGCTGTTCTGAGCGGCAGGGTAAGGGGGCTAGGGGCTGGAGAAGGGGCAGGGGGTTTCTGGAGAGGGCAGTCAAGGGACAGAGATTAGGGGGGATTGGATGAGTCGGGAGTTCTGGGGGGGCTATCTGGGTGGGGGTGTGGAGAGGGGTCGAGGTAGGCAGGGAGCAGAGGGTGTTGGATGGGTCGGGAGTTCTGGGGGTCCTGTCAGGGGGCGCGGAGCGGTTGGATAGGGCATGGGAGTCCCGGGGGTCTGTCTGGGGGCGGGGGTGTGAATATGGGGTGGGGGTGTGGATAAGGGTCGGGGCAGTCAGGGGACAGGTAGGGTCCTGGGGGGTCAGTTAGGGTGGAGGGTTCTCAGGAGGGGGCAGTCAGGGGACAAGAAGCAGGAAGGCTTAGATAGGGGACGGAGTCCTAAGGGGCAGTTAGTGGCAGGGGCCCCAGGAGGGGGCAGTCAGGGGACAAGGAGCAGGGGAGGGTTGGGAGTTCTGAGGGGGGCAGTCAGGGGGTGGGAAGTGGGAGGGAGTGGATGGGGGCGGGGCAGGGGCAGGGCTAGAGCAGGGGCTCCCCTCCCCCCAGTGTCCTCTTTTTTAATTGTGGAAATATGGTAACCCTACCTTCACTGAGACCAGGCCAGACTCAGTGGCAAGAAGCTGAATATACGTTTTTCAAAAACCCTCACCCCACCCCCAGGCATGGGACTCTAATTTCCAAAACTTGCAGATCAGGCAGGAAAGTTTCACTGGAGTCTCCTGAAACTTGGGGAAACACAAGATCCCCATTCAGCAGCCCAGAAGAAGAAATTCCTGCTCACAGCCATCACTTAGGCAAGGTCTGTGCTGAGAAGGATGACAAGGCTGCAAAGCATCTCGCTTCCCACAAGCTGTTTTGTCTGCCAGGCCTCATCTGCATGAAAGGTGACAGCTCCTGTGACCTTCCTGATACCAAGGAGTTCTTTTTCTCCAGTGGCTCCAGCTCTCTCCTCATTCAGTGCAATTGAATGCTGGGCCTAGCAGCAGAGAACATGGGTTGAAGTGATTGAGATCCCCATACATGTGATATGCACCTACCTCCTGCCCTCTTGCAGCCTGTGGGGTCCCACAGGAGGTCATTAAGTGAATACAGATCTTCTTCAAGCGATTACACATGTCCATTTTTCTATAGGTATATGTATGCTCCAATGCACAGTTGTCAGAGAGGTTTTCCCTTAGTGGTGTCCAGTGGGGTTGCACGAGCGCCCTCTGCTGCCTTGCATACTGCATGCAGGCATAAAGGGCAGAGTTGCCCCCACATCCCTCAGTTCCTTCCTACTGTCAATGACAGTTGTTGAAGCTCCCATTCTTGCCTGTGCAAGTCCCTTCTTCTCTTCTTGTAAATAGATTAGTAGTACCCATTATTGTTTAAACACTGTGTAGTTTAATTAGTGTAGCATAGTTGGAGTAGCTTAGCTTAATAAAAAAAAATGTGTCTGACAAAGTGGGTATTCACCCACGAAAGCTTATGCTCCAATACTTCTGTTAGTCTATAAGGTGCCACAGGACACTTTGTCGCTTTTTAAACAAAAATCGTTTGTCACTGGTTCCCAATTTGGGTACCCATACCTGAGCTACGCCATGCTCTCTGGGCTTCATGCTCTGCTACTCTTGTGGCAAACCAATGACAATTAGTGACCTGCATCCCAACTGCCTTAAGTGCTTGGGGGAGGCTCATGTGAGTGACAGATGCAGCATCTGTAGGGGGGCTAAGCCCCAATCCAAAAAGGACAGGACAGCCAGGCTTAAGTACTTGCTGTTTGCTCCGCCCTCCATCAGAACCGTCCACCTCGGTGTGGATGCCAACCACCTCGGCATTGGTCAGCAGTGCTCCTCTGGCTTTGCCAGAACCAAGAGGTATATCAGTGTCACCGATGCCAAAGAAGAGGTCAGACTCAGTACCAGGTACATCAAAAGCAGAGACAAGAGGTCGATCTCTCTTGACTACGGACTCATGGGTGTGCTTAAAAAGAAAGCACTCCCTGTAGCACAGTTGAAAACAGGGGAGTTGGTTGACTTCAAAGCCCAGTACAGGCCTATTGAGACAGACTCCTAAAGTACCATCATCGTCACCCCAGGCTCTGGTGCCACAGAACCACAACACTTTCCAAGTACTGTCTACTCCTGAAGTGTCTGCGGCTGTGAGAGAGTTGTTGAACCTCCCAGTGCCACCTTCACTGGCAATTTAAGAGGTACCCAAGACAGGAGACAGGATGGACTTCTGTGGTGATCAGCAGGCCGAGTTCATCAAACACAGACCAGATAATTCCTACACTGGACAACATCTGTAACCTGGAATGACCTTTTATCAGCCAGTTGTCCAGGTAAAGGATGACATGGACTCCTGACTTCTGAAGGAACACTACTACTACAACCATACACTTCATGAATACGTGAGAGGCAGCTGGCAAAACAAAGGGCAGTATTGTGAACTGATAACACTGCTCTACAGCCAAAATGCTTCTGAAATAAATGTAGTCAAACTTTACTAATTCTGGGTCACTGAGAACAAAAATGTTGCTTAAAATTGTTGATTGGCTCTAGTTTTCAAGATATGCTATTGGGTCAGTATATACGACCCTTGACTTGGGAATGGCGGAGGATAAGTGAGTTATAAAGGGAAGGGATCTCAATTTAAACCAGAAATGACTAAAATACATCTTTGACTGGACTATGAATAAATCCATGACTGGGTTTGGACAGTACTTGCTTTTTAGGCAAAACAATGAATGATGCAATCTGAAGCTGGTATTGCGTCATACATGATATGAATTGCATCATGTTATTCCTAGAAGTCATGGATGATGCAATCATAACAAAGCTTACATCACTCTGCTGAACAAATTGCCCTATATCAGCTCTAGAAATCATACCGTGTTGTGCTCTCTTATTTGTCAGTGTTTGATTTTGCAAAGAGACACATTTCTGTTTAGCCAAAGTGAGCAGAGATGCCTCGTACTTGTGTGAACAGTGCAGATAACTTCTGCTATGTTTGTGGTGAAGTGACTTTTGCATCACAAAAGTGCAGTATAACCACTATGGTTAAGAAAGCCTATCACCTTTATTTTGGCTTCAAAATTGGAGATCAGGACAAGAGGTGGGTCCCACACACATGCTGCAACACTTGTGCAACAAATCTTCGCCAGTGGTTGAACAGGAAAAGGAAATCTATGCCTTTTGCAGTGCCAATGATTTGGAGAGAGCCAACAGATCATACCAGCAATTGTTACTTCTGCATGGTGCCTCCAGTTGGGAAAGGTGTGTCAAAGAAGAAAAAGTGGACTATGCATTATCCAAACATTCCATCGGCCATACGCCCAGTACCCCACGGAGAAGGACTGCCGGTTCCTGATGCACCAGAATCATTCTCACTTGAGTCAGACGAGGAAGAGGAAGAGGATGAAACTTCTGGTCCTGAACTATCAATGTCACAGGACCCACATTTTCTCCCAGCCTCGTCCTCTGAACTACACCTCATAACACAAGGTGAACTGAATGACCTTGTCAGGGATTTGGAACTACCCAAGAGTAAGGCAGAGCTGTTGGGCTCCAGACTACAGCAGTGGAATCTCCCGGCAGGTGATGTTAGGGTTTCCATGTTCCGGGACCGTCAAAAGGATCTTGTCCCATTCTTCTTCATGGAAGGTGATCTTGTAGCCTGCAACAACTTCGATGGTGTGATGGCAGGCCCTCAACATCGTTCACGATCCAGATGAGTGGAGACTGTTCATTGATTCATCGAAGACGAGTCTTAAAGCTATTTTACTGCATAATGGCAATGTTTTGCCATCAATTCCAGTTGGTCATGCAATCCATATGAAGGAAACCTATGACAACATGAAACAACTTTTGAGGTGCATAAACTATGACCAACATCAGTGGCAGCTTTGTGGCGATTTGAAGGTTGTTGCTCTCTTGCTTGGTCTGCAGACCGGATACACAAAGTACCGCTGTTTTCTCTGCGAATGGGATATTCGTGCAAGAGATTCCCACTACATCAAGAAAGATTGGCCACTCCGACAGTCATTGGAGCCTGGGAGGAAAAGTGTTCAGCATCCACCACTTGTTGAATCAAAGAAGATTTTGTTACCACCCTTACACATCAAGCTGGATCTGATGAAGAACTTTGTCAAGGCCATTGACAAAACACAAGCAGCTTTCAAGTACCTCCGTGGAAAATTTCCAAGGTTAAGTGAAGCTAAGATAAAGGAAGGTGTCTTTGTTGGTTCTCAGATTCGTGAACTTCTTCGAGATGATGCATTTGACCATGCACTGCGTGGCAAGGAAAAGACGGCATGGAATGCCTTCCAGTTAGTGGCAATAAATTTTCTCAGAAACAACAAGGCAGACAACTACAGGTTGTTGGTGGAAAACCTCCTCAAGGCATACAAAAGCCTTGGCTGCAACATGTCACTAAAGATAAATTTTTTGCACTCTCATCTAGATTTTTTTCCACCGAACTGTGGAGCAGTGAGCGACGAGCACGGTGAGTGATTTCACCAGGACATTGCAACAATGGAGAAACGCTATCAAGGCAAATGGAGCCCATCAATGCTTGCAGACTATTGCTGGACAGTGACAAGAGATGCTCCATTTAATGAATACAAGAGACAAGCCAAGAAGCGCTGAGTAGACACTGAATAGGACTAAACTATGTACATAATAGTTTTTTGCCTTTTGTTTCATAATAAATTTTATTTATATAACCCTTGTGCTGATTTTTAAAGTGTTACATGAACAGGACAGGTGAAATATTATCATGTAAAGCAATCATAAACACATGAAAAGACCTAGGTTTACAATTTATGATTAAAACTCTACTATCTACACAATATACATAGACATAAAATGTAAAAACTTAAATATCTTAGAAACAGTAGCCAATCAGTTGTTTTAATTGTCATATTTGAATTCAGCACATCAAAATACATAATAAATAGCACATTTTATCTCTGAAGCAGACGACGTCTCAAAAATTGTAGACCAGTGTAATGGGAACCATTGATGGTGAAACTTAGAAATTTTCTGTCGTTCTGATGAATAGCCATGTGAAAGTATGTGTCCTTTAATTTGAGGCAAGCATACAATCCCTTGGCTCCTCAGAAGCAATAATGGAAGTTACAGTGACCATCCAGAATTTCAATTCTTTAGGAACTTCTTCTACTGTCTGAGATCTAAAATAGGCTTGAGACCCCTTTTTGCTTTTTGAATCAGGAAGTATTGGGAATAAAACCCTGAGTAACACGGGGACCTCTTCTATAGCTCCTACAAGAAGCAGCAATTGTATGGATAAAGTCTTACTTCCACCAGCAAGGTTTTAGATAATGTAAAGCATCATTCTAGACATAAAAGACTTATGCTTTCACCATGGTAAGGTGTTTGAGACTGCTAGGGCTCATGGCAGTGTGTGCTTATGTAGTCCAATATGCGCTTATGTAGTTCAATATGTTTCAGAGAGTTACAGGGCTGGCTGGCTGAGTTGTATTCACCAAGGAAGCACCATATGGACATGATAGTTCACATCCCAAATTGAATCTGATCCTCCCTAGATTGGTGGACAGATCATACCAACGTTTGCAAGGGAGTTGCCTTTGCCCTGCCTCAACAATCGCTCATCTTAGATATGGATGCCTAGATCTGGGTCAGGGGGCTCACTTGGCTCTCCTACAGACACCAGGTCTCAGGTCTGCTCAAGATCTGTCTGCATATAAATGTCAGGGAGTTGCAAACTATCCAGTTAGCTTGCATGGTGTTACTTCCACACATCAAAGGGACGGGTTTGTTCGGTCTGACCAACACTACAATTGCCAAGTTTTATGTAAACAAACAAGGAGGAGCCCAATCTTTGCTGCTGTGAGGAAGTGATTCTACTTTGGGACTTCTGCATTGCCAGTTCTGTGAATGTGGCTTACCTTCCTGGAATCCACAGTATGCTGGCAGATTGCCTGAGCAGGCTGTTGATTAATTGCTACAAATAGTCAATTCACCCAAACATAGCAAGGTCCATTTTCCAGCTCTGGGGAACTCCCCAAGTGGATCTATTTGCAACAGAAGATCTGTGTTTTGCTCCTGATGGGTTACAGCCTGGATAGTTGACTGAGACTTTTCTACTGCTTTGGTCAAACAGACTCCTGTATGTTTTTCCTTCTCATTTCTCTTCTTTCTGAAGCTCTGTACAAAGTAAAGCAGGAAAAAACTCATCTCATACTCATTGCCCTGGCATGGCCCTGTCAACACTAATTTTCAGAGCTGTTAGACCTATCAGTCACTCCCCCATTGTCACTCCTGTTACACACAAACTTGATTTTGCAGAGTCATGGCCACTTCCTCCATCACAATCTACAGACCCCTCACTTGACGATCTGGAGGCTTTGTGGCTAATGTCTGCGGAGTGGGGGAGTTCAGGAAGTGCTACTAACTGATAGAAAATCATCAACTCGGAGTACTTACCTGGCTAAATAGAAGAGGTTCTTCATCTGGTCCAGACAAAGGAGTTTCCCTGGTCCTCACTTCTATTCAGCACATACTGGATTATCTTCTGTCCCTAAAACATCAAGCATTCAGAGTGTACCTAATGACTATCTTGACCTTCCAGCCACCTATTGAGGACCATTCTCTCTTTTCCAATCTGCTGTCTGTAAGATTTTTAAAGGGCCCGGACAGACTAGTCTGAGAAAGCTGGTGGGCCCCCTTTGAGCCTCTGGCAACTAGCTCCCTGTTCCACCTTTCTATAAAGGTGGCATTTTTAGTGGCCATTTTGTCAGCCAGGAGAGCAGGGGAATTGAAGGAATTGGTATCAAATTCTCCATATACAGTTTTCTGCACAAAGTAATCTTCTTACCAACCTTCTTCTCAAAGCCTCATGGTCATAAAGATGAGCAGAGGTTTCATACGCTAGATGTTAGAATAGCTTTTTATGTAGAACAGACTAAACCTTTTAGGTCTTCGTCACAACTGTTCACTGTATTTGCAGACAGAATGAAGGGCTGGCTTGTATCCATTCAAAGAATTGTGTGTTGGATATCCAGTTGTATTTGATTATGTTACCAATTGGCTAATGTGAAGCCTCTGGATAGAACATTGGGTCATTTGACTGGATCCCAAGCAGCCTCTGTGGCCTTCCTGGCTCACGTTCCCATATTGCAAAGTGAAAATCTGGTCATCATGTCATATGTTTGCCTCTCACTACATTATCTCTAAACTGTCTAGAGATGATGCTAAATTTGGACAAGTGGTTCTCCAACCTTGGTCAAATAGACTCTGAGCCTACCTCCAGTTTGGACTGCTTGTGAGTCACCTACAGTGGACTGGACATGTGCAATCGCTCAAAGAAGAAAAAATGATTATTAAACTTCCTGTAACTGGTGTCTTTTGAGATGTGTTGCACATGTCTGTTCCATGACTTACCCTCCCTCCCCTCTCTATCTGAATCTTTCTGGTAGGAAACAACTACCTAACTAAGAGTGTGGTGGCTCTTTATGCTTGCATGCAGTGTGTGAGGCAGCAGAGGGTGCTCATGCCACCCTGACTGGTACTGCTAAGGGAAAAACTCTCTGAGGGCTGTGCAGAGGAGCAAACATACACTTATACTGGAATGGACATGTGCAACACATTGTGAAGAACAAAAGTTACAGAAAGAGTAGTAACTATTTTTTTTCTCAGAGAGACATGCAGAATATGTATCTGCAGACTTCTTTTCAGCCTCCCTGCTCTTCCCCTCTCTGTGCTCCTCCCTCCTTTCTCTCAGGGATTTAGCCTGGGAACTGGTGAAGGATATTGCTCACCATCAGCTTTTAAAGAGGCAGCAAAAGTCTTTAAACTTCTCATGAGAGAATCTCTCCTGTAGATCCTTTAAAGAGAAGGCTAAATCTCTAAAGTTGGGAGATACCTAATACTCTCAGCTAAGCTTCCCAGAACTAAGCAGAAATGAGGACTAACTTCACTGGTACTTATGTTTTTAGAAAATGAAAAACCAGCCTTCCACTTCCTGCAAAGTTGAAGAAGAGTTGTAGAATGATCAGTGCAGACAGCACGTCCGCCAGTACGTGGTGCTATATCTTTATCTTAGTGTTAAGTTCATATGTTTTGATATTATGTTGTTGTCTTGATTGGGAGGGGCTAGGAGGAAGTTAAATCCTGCCTGTGTGCACTGCAATTGTTACTTAGTGTTTGAATAAATCCTTCTTCATTTTCATTAAACGAGTATTACCTTGTGTAATTCTTCCTCATCTGGTTTATGAAGGTGTAATTAATGTGGAGTAAGATTATCTCCACCCTAAGAACTAGATGGGTTATTCTGACTAAGGTTTAGACTGCTGCAGCCTCCTTAGTAAAGTGCATACTCTTATTAGCTGAAGTAGTATTCCTGTGAAACCCAGACAGGAGAATAACATCAGTTTGATTAAACTTGGATAGAACAGTCTCAGCACTGAGAGTACTGGCTGCGGTATGGGATGTAATTATTAGTGTGCAAAACAAAATAACTCCTACATAATATCTGCTTGAACTAGATTTTCCTAGCAGTTTTTTCGGGACTGATGCTTCACCTGCCTGATTTGGTGTACAGTCAAAACTTTCAAAGACATGTCTAGAGGGCAACTATGACTACACTTGAAGAAATTAGAATTGCAGGCTAATATCTGATAACCTTCCAAATATTTTGTTGCTAAGATTTTTGGGCAGCATAGAGTCAAAGCAGGGTTTGAGGCTTTAGGCAAGGGAATATATCTCTCCCTCCTCCCACTGAGAGAATCTTTAAATTACATTATCTCAGCAGGTCGTTCTTTTGAAGCTGCTGCTCCTTTAGGTTTCAACAGACCTATTACAGATTAGAAGGAGGCCGTTGCTGTTTTGAGAGTTGGAAGATCCAGGCTTGGATTCTCTGGAAAACCGAAGTTTCAAAAGCTTCTCTTGATTTTCACAAGTCTGGGCAGATCCCCATATTCTATGACAGGCACTTCAGGCTGGGCCCTCATCTGGGAGTTCACTCATTGTCCCAGGGAATTTTTCCCAAAGTGAATTAAAATGAATCAACACTATCAACGAGACCTTCATAACATCAGACGATGAAAGGTGCAATAGTCCATCTCTTACACATTGGAATGATCAAACCAGTTCCTTGATAGATAAATATTTTGGAAAAAGGACAAGATTCTTTGTAGTAAAGAGAGAAATAATCACATGAAACCCATTTTAGACCTTGGGTCTCTGAACAAGTCCATAAGCAGATCAGTATTCGAGGTAGAAATACTGAAATCCATCATTACAGTATTATCTTCCCAAAACTTCTGCTGTAGATCTGCGGAAAATATGATCAGGGACTGTCATCCAGAGATAATTCAGCTTCTGCTACAGAAATATTTTCAATACAGAGTATTTCCATTTGGAATTGTCCCTTAAAATGAGTATTCACAAATGATATATCATCCTTTCTTCAAGTAAACAGGATACCCATCTGCCCTTGCCTGGCAACCTTCTCACCTTCTAACACAGCTCAGAAGCCTTTGCTAAAAGACTTCAGAATTATAGCTTCAAGGAAACAACTGGAAGTGTCAATTATAGCGCTCACATAACTCTGGTATCTAAGTTATCATCCAAGACCATCTTTATTTCAGAAGAGTGACAGAAGAAGATAGTGTTTGGTTTGCCAAATATTAAGTAATCAGTACAGATACCAGACTCTATGTAGGGGAAACATATATGGACTCAGGGAGGAGGGGCATGCAGCCCAAGGAAGAGAAACAGTGTGTAGCCTATCTCCTGCTATGGATCAACAAACTCACTTCTCCAATTCCAGCAGATGATTCTTCAGAAACATGTTGTATATATAACAATTAAGAAAGCAGATAACTTTCAGCATTGTTTAGAGAAATAGCTTTGTTCATATCTTGGGCAGAAACTCTTGTCTATTCTTCAGGATTCTATACCAAGAAGGAAAATCAAGGTCAGCTGGCTCAGCAGGACACACTTGGAACTGAGGGAATCCAGTCTAGAGAGGTTAGTCTTTCAGCGCATCACAGGCCAGGATGGAAGCCTATTGATTAACTTATTTGCATCCAAATCCATCTGGAAAAACAAGAGGTATTATGAGAGGGAAAGGCACTCAAAAGCAGAGGCTTTGGTCCCTTTATCTCAGAAGTGTGCTAAAAGGTCTCCTTTGTGTCTTTGGCCCCCTAGCCACTGAGACTAAAGATGGTAAAGAAAATTTTAAAAACAGGCCACAGTGATTATAATCACCTTATCATAAGCCTTCACTTCTTGGTTCTCAGACCAGATTTAAACTGGAACCTGCTCTCTAACTCTGAACACACATACAAATGCAAAACTAATGCAACAACAACCTATCCTGAACCATAATCCAGTGCTGTGTATCCCATCAGTGGGGAAGCTGAAAGGAGGATCAGTCACTTGTTCTAAAAAGGTGATAAACCACCATCCAACTTCTTGAAGAAAATTCAAAAATGATGTCTATGTATTTATAAAAAAACCTTGCCTTTTTAAAATTTAACTTCGCTCTTTACTTTTTTTATATTTTTTATTTTTAAATTGCTTAAAACTTTTGCCCTTTATATTTTTGCATCTTGTTTATGTTTTGTCACTCTGACTCCCTTTGTGCTTGAGATGATCCCCTGGTGATCATATTTTCTACAAGATAGCTACTGAGCATGTGCTTTAATCACTTCTCAGAGTTAAATGTTTTGGTGTTTGTAACTGCAGTTGCTTAAATATCTATGAATATTTTCTTTCCATTGGGCAACCCATAGGCAGCAAAATGGCACATTTAGGGAAAAAAAGACTCCTGCCAGAAAGACAACCGTTAAGTAGTAAAAGTGCACAGCTGGACCAGACTCTTTCAGCACTCCTGCCTCAAGACCAAAACACTAGTAAGTAAAGAGCTTATAATTTATTAAATTTATTTAGATGATTTTCTGTTTTCACTTCTTTTGGTCACACCATAGAAAATGAAGAAATACTGTAGCTGTGTGACCATATGGTGTTTGGCAGGTTTCTCTCTTTGGGAGAGGAAGAGGGACCAGGTGCTGCTGGACTAAGAGAAAGTGGGAGGTAATAGGTTCCTAAAGTAGCTACTATTTAATCACAACTTTAAGGTTTTCTATCCTTTCATTGCATGTTGGCTTGTTCCAAAATATTTCTCTCCAGATAGATAATAGATGCAGTTTGTTGTTTCTGAAAATGCTACTTTTTAAAAAAAAGGAAACTTTAGTCTTGCAGTTATATGGTAGTAAAAAATTTTTGTAAAGGTCTAGATGCCTCAAAAATACAAGAGAGACAAGGTTGGTGAGGTAATATCTTTTATTGGACCAACTTCAGTTGGTGAAAAAGAGAAGCTTTAAGACTTACACAGAGCTCTTCTTCAGGTCTGGGAAAGATGCTCAGAGTGTCACACCTTCAACAATGAAAGCCTATAGACAACTATACACACAAGAAATCCACCAATCACCACAGTTATCTTTGCAGATCCAGTAACCATCCCAAACACACCAAGAAATCTGCTATCTATAGCCAGCCACTTGGACATCACAGAATATGCACCAAGGAGAAAATCTGAGATACACACCTTAATACACTTAAAACAGCCTTCACCAAACAAGGTTACTCCACCAGAGAAGTAGATTGCAGTATGGAACAGGCCACCAAATACTCTGAGATAAACATGTTTCAATATAGAAAAAAAATGCTCCAACTGCAAACCCCTCCTTGTCACTACCACTGTACCAAATGACTGGAGGATAGCTAATGTGTTGCCAATTTTTAAAAAGGGCTCCAGAGGTGATCCTGGCATTTACAGGCCAGTAAGCCTGGCTTCAGTACCAGGCAAACTGGTTGAAACTATAGTAAAGAACAAAATTGTCAGACATATAGATGAACATAATTTGTTGGGGAAAGGTCAACATCATATTTGTAAAGGGAAATCATGCCTCACCAATGTACTAAAATTCTTTGGGGGTGAGGGTCAACAAGCATGTGGACAAAGGGGATCCAGTGAATACAGTGTACTTAGATTTTCAGAAAGCCTTTGACAAGGTCCCTCACCAAAGGCTCTTAAGCAAAGTAAGCTGTCATGGGATAACAGGGAAGGTCCTCTCATGGATTGGTAACTGGTTAAAAGATAGGAAACAAAGGATAGGGATACATGGTCAGATTTCAGAATGGAGAGAGGTAAATAGTGGTGTCCCCCGGGTGTCTGTACTGGGACCGGTCCTATTCAGCATATTCATAAATGATTTGGAAAAAGGGGTAAACAGTGAGGTGGCAAAATTTACAGATGATACAAAACTACTCAAGATAGTTAAATCCCAAGCAGACTGTGAAGAGCTACAAAAGGATCTCACCAGGGCGGGTGCAAGGATGTTTTGCGCCCTAGGCGAAACTTCCACCCTGCAAACCCCTAGTTGTCACCTACCACCCCACACTGGAATCCATATGTGATACTGTACCATTAAACAATTACATCCCATACTCGATGAGGATCCCATCCTGAAATAAATCTTTCCCAAACTCCCTTTTCTGGCCTTCAAACCCCCAAACCTCTCCAAGCTCATTATCAGAAACAAGCTCCACACAAGCCCGCCAACTCAAAGTAGCACTAGACTTTGCCATAACAACAGATGCAAAACCTCCAGACATATCTCATAGCTACAATGATCAATAC
The DNA here is from genome assembly GCF_027887155.1 of Malaclemys terrapin pileata. Lineage (NCBI taxonomy): Eukaryota > Metazoa > Chordata > Testudines > Emydidae > Malaclemys > Malaclemys terrapin. Next base: position 258,127,446 of record NC_071506.1, read on the forward strand.
CCACCCCCAACACATCTTTCATGATCCTTGGGTCCAACACATGCCTATCACAACATGTCGCGTACCTCATCCACTGTACCAAATGCCCCAGTAACAACTATGTGGGTGAAATAAGACAATCACTATGCTCTCAAATGAACTCACAAAGAAAAATGATGGGTGAACACTTTTCCAAAATGATCACTCTATATCTGACCTCTCAGTCCTCATCCTCAAAGGAAACCTGAACACCTTCAAAAGACAAGCTTGGGACTTAAATTCATAACTTCGTTAGACAATAAAAATCATGGAATCAATAAACACTGATTTATGGCTCATTACATATAACATAAGAAAATTAGATTGGCCATACTGGAATTTCCAGGCTCACCTTTGGAGCCTTTTTTAAAAACCAGCATTACATTAGTTATTCTTTAGTCATCTGATACAGAGGCTGATTTAAGTGATAGGTTACATATCACAGTTGGTGAGTGAATACCATCTGCTCCTGGTGACTTATTACTGTTTAATTTATCAATTTGTTTCAAAATCTCCTCTATTGACATCTCAATCTGGGATAGTTCCTCAGATTCGTCACCTAAAAAAATGGCTTGAGTGTGGGAGTCTCCCTCACATCCTCTGCAACAAAGACCAATGCAAAGAATTCATTTAGCTTCTCCACAACAGCCTTGTTTTCCATTAGTGCTCCTTTATCACCTTGATTGTTCAATGACCTCACTGATAGTTTGGCAGGCTTCTTGCCCATTTCATCTTGAATAGTCTCTTACATGTTAACTCCTTATTAGGGTTGTCAAACTATTAAAAAAATTAATTGTGATTAATCGCAAGATAAAAATAATCCTAATTAATTGCAATTTTAATCACACTGTTAAACAATAATCAAATATCATTTATTTTAATATTTTTGGATGGTTCCTACATTTTCAAATATATTGATTTCAATTACAACACAGAATAGAAAGTATTTAATACTCACTTTATATTATTATTTTTATTACAAATATTTGCACTGAAAAAAGGATAAACAAAAGTATTTTTCAATTCACCTCATACAAGTACGTAGTGCAATCTCTTTATCATGAAAGTGCAATTTACAAATGTAGAATTATTTTTTTACATAACTGTACTCAAAAATAAATCAATGTAAAACTTTAGAGCCTACAAGTCCACCCAGTCCTTCTTGTTTAGTTAATCGCTAAGACAAACAACTTTGTTTACATTTATCAGAGCTAATGCTGCCTGCTTCTTATTTACAATGTCACCTGAAAGTGACAATGGGTGTTCGCATGGTACGGTTGTAGCCGGAGTTGCAAGGTATTTACGTTTCAGATATGCTAAACATTTGTATTCCCCTTTATGCTTTGATCACCATTCCAAAAGACGTTTCCATGCTGATGACAGGTTCTGCTCGATAATGATCCAAAGCAGTGCAGACTGACTCACATTCGTTTTCATCATCTGAGTCAGATGCCACCAACAGAAGGTTTCAGAGTAGCAGCCGTGAAGGTTGATTTTCTTTTTTGGTGGTTTAGGTTCTGTAGGTTCTGCATCGCAGTGTTGCTCTTTTAAGACTTCTGCCAGCATGTTTCACAACTTGTCCCTCTCAGATATTGAAATGTACTTCAAATTCTTAAACCTTAGGTTGAGTTTTGTAGCTGTCTGTAGAAATCTCACATTGGTACCTTCTTTGTGTTTTGTCAAATCTTTGTCAAAAAAGTGTTCTTAAATCGAACAACATATGCTGGGTCATCATCCAAGACTGCCATAACACAAAACATATGATAGAATGAGGGTAAAACCACAGAGCAGGAGACATACAATTCTCCCCCAAGGAGTTCAGTTACAAATTTAATTAATGCAATATTGTTTTAACGAGCGTCATCAGCATGGAAGCATGTCCTCTGGTATGGTGGCCAAAACATACAAATGTTTAGGATCTATGGCACATGAATACCTTGCAACGCTGGCTACAACAGTGCCATGTGAATGCCTGTTCTCACTTTCAGGTGAGATTGTAAATAAGAAGCGGGCAGCATTATCTCCTGTAAATGTAGACAAATCTGTTTGTCTTAGCAATTGGCTGAACAAGAAGTAGAACTGGCTGGACTTGTAGGCTCTAAAGATTTACATTGTTTTGTTTTTTAGTGCAGTTATGTAACAAAACATCTACATTTGTAAGTTGCACTTTCACTATAAAGAGATTGCACTACAGTACTTGTATGAGGCAAATTGAAAAACACTATCTTTTTTACAGTGCAAATATTTGTAATGAAAATAATATAAAGTGAGTACTATACACTTTCTATTCTGTGTTGTAATTTAAATCAATATATTTGAAAATGTAGAAAAACATCCAAAAATACTTAATAGAATACTAATTTAAATTTATATTAACAGTGCAATTAAAATTGTGATTATTTGCGATTAATTTTTTTAAAGTGAGTTAATTTGTTTTGAGTTAATCGCTTGAGTTAACTGCAATTAATTGACAGCCTCACTCCTTATGCCAAGCACTCTGTTCCACCTTTTATTTAGCTGTGACACTGAGTATCTTTCTCAGACCTGAAGAAGAGCTCTGTGTACGCTTGAAAGTTTGTCTCTTTCATCAACAGAAGTTGGTCCAATAAAAGATATTACTTCACCCACCTTGTCTCTCTAATATCCTGGGATAAACATAGCAAAAACAATACTGCAGATTTAAATCGTTCATATACTGGGCTCTCCGATAGAGTTTAAAACTTATCACTTCATTAGTTAAGTTTAAAATCATCTTATCTTTGCAGAAAATGAAATGGAACAGATAGCATTAAGAAAACGTCTCCTGCTTGCAAATCTGCCTTCAGCTTTTCCAAATATGTCTCCATTGCCAAATCTACTACCACTCCAATTAAGCCTCACTGGTAAGTAGAGGATTACTAGAATCAGGCTTTATTCAGATAATGTTTTATAAGATTGTAATTTTTGGAGAAATATAATGGTGGGCTATCTTGGGGGGTCTTACTCACCCATACTCACATGTACAAAGATGGCACATAAAAACACACTTGTAAAATATAATATAACAAATAAAAAGTAATTACAAACACTGATAATTTCTCAGGCAAGCGTTAACAGTTACCCCCTTGTTAACTCGAGTGGTTAGCCAATGTTTGTGGACTTGAGGGTTGTTCTAGCTGGGAGTAGAAATTGATGATGGACTCTGGTAATTTATTTGATGCAGTCTTGTTTTACTTACAAGGAATGTTCAAAGTCCTGCTTCTCTGATCACAGGATGAACCAAAAACAGGAGAAAGCTTCCTTGCTTTCAGCACCAAACTCTTTCAGGCAGCTTGTTCAGGCTGAGTGTGTCTGACTTTCCATCTGCTTATCTCTCTCTTTCCTTTCCTTTTCCTGAGTGTTTCAGTGTGCATGCAGTTCCATCAATCAAAACCTTAATGTCTGCATATGAAATCCCTTGCCACGTGTTTCAGCTTCTACTCAGTTTTCTATAGGCCTATGGTTTTGGGTACTACTGCTATTGTTTCAGCCACCTGATTACAATGGCTTCTTTACATCTTTCTGAATGGAAGATAGTGGCCGTACCTGACCCATAACAATGCTGTAGCTAGTGTATCTGCTCTGCTTTCTTGAATTCCTAAGGTAAAGTTCTAGTTCAAATTATGATGTAACTAGTGATCAAATATGAACTGGAATTTGTTAATTCCAGTGTTCTGGCCAAATTCCATCTCCAGGAATTTCGTTCTGTTTAAATTTTCTATGAAGCCTCAGTTTGATACAATGTTATTTTTCACCATATGCCTGAAAATGTAGTGTAGTGTTGCTGTGTGCTGTGAAAAAGCTATTTTTTTCACTCCACAGATAGCTGCCTTTCAGTCCTTAAAAGTTCTATGTAAATGTCAGGTGGAATTAGATGGCATCAGTTTAAAAGTTACATATGGGAAGAATAGTAAAAAAATAACTATTGGTATAATTTTCCCTCTTTGTGTGTTATATATGTTTTAAATTTAGTGAATGATATATTGTTTAAATATTTTCTTTGTGAATAGTTATTTTGTCTCAACAGAGAATGAAATACAAGAATTATTAGACAAAAAAAGGCACCTGCTTACAAGTCAACAATTCAATCTGGACTATCTATCACAAGCAGAGGCTCTTGCACAGATCCAGTTACAACAAAACAACATCATTGGTAAGTGAAGAGTTAACAAATTAAGGATGCATTCATATAAATGTCTAAATTCTACAGAAATGCCATAGACTCCTCTCCTGTGGAATCTAATCCTGATTAAAAACAATCTGCTGTGATGCAATCTTCTGGTAAACCAGTGTTTCTCTGGGTTCTGTAACTTTGGCACATTAATGTCACAAGATGGCACTTGTGATGTTATTCAGACTGTCTAAGTTTATTTTAGGCTGGCACTCATGCATACTTGACTAACAGAATATAGAAATAACAAAATCCTACAGTAGTTAGTCATTTAGGCTCAGATCCTCAAGATATTTGGGTGCCTTCAATTGGAGTTACGTGCCTAAATATCTTTGAGAGTCAGGGCCTTACTCAAGAGTACACTGACAGGGAAATAGACTATGTTTTCTAGTGCTTTGTCCAATCCCTTTAGAAATAGGGATTCCATCATTTCCTTTCAGAAAGTATTTTTGCAGTATAATAGATTTTACTTTCTGAAAACTCTGTCCTGATTTAATCCACTCATATTGCAATAATGACTAGGCCTGGTCATATTTGATGATTGACTTAGAAAATGAGAAGAACAGGAGTACTTGTGGCACCTTAGAGACTAACAAATTTATTAGAGCATAAGCTTTCGTGGACTACAGCCCGAAGTGGGCTGTAGTCCACGAAAGCTTATGCTCTAATAAATTTGTTAGTCTCTAAGGTGCCACAAGTACTCCTGTTCTTCTTTTTGCGGATACAGACTAACACGGCTGTTACTCTGAAACTTAGAAAATGAGCAATATCTGGATCTTCATTTTCAATTGTTTGGCCACGTAGATTCCATTTCTGGGAGTATGCACCTTATAGCCACAAGATTGGATTCTTTTGTCGAGCAGTGTCCATTGGGGTTGCATGTGTGCGCTTGTGGAGCCCTCACTCCTGTGGGCATAAAGGGAGAAATATGTTCCAAAGTTCTTATTGCTCATGGCAGTGAGATGGAACATAGCAGTGCCCACCCCCTACCCTATAGCTTTTTTTCTTTAATTAATTAGTGTAGTTGGGCTAATTAATAGCATTACTTACTCCATTTTAGCACATTGGAAAAATAAATGAATAAAATAACACTGGTCTACAATTTTTGAGACGTCGTCTGCTTCAGAGATAAAATGTGCTATTTATTATGTATTTTGATGTGCTGAATTCAAATATGACAATTAAAACAACTGATTGGCTACTGTTTCTAAGATATTTAAGTTTTTACATTTTATGTCTATGTATATTGTGTAGATAGTAGAGTTTTAATCATAAATTGTAAACCTAGGTCTTTTCATGTGTTTATGGTTGCTTTACATGATAATATTTCACATGTCCTGTTTATGTAACACTTTAAAAATCAGCACAAGGGTTATATAAATAAAATTTATTATGAAACAAAAGGCAAAAAAACTATTATGTACATAGTTTAGTCCTATTCAGTGTCTACTCGGCGCTTCTTGGCTTGTCTCTTGTATTCATTAAATGGAGCATCTCTTGTCACTGTCCAGCAATAGTCTGCAAGCATTGATGGGCTCCATTTGCCCTGATAGCATTTCTCCATTGCTGCAATGTCCTGATGAAATCGCTCGCCATGCTCGTCGCTCACTGCTCCGCAGTTCGGTGGAAAAAAATCTAGATGAGAGTGCAAAAAATTTATCTTTAGTGACATGTTGCAGCCAAGGCTTTTGTATGCCTTGAGGAGGTTTTCCACCAACAACCTGTAGTTGTCTGCCTTGTTGTTTCTGAGAAAATTTATTGCCACTAACTGGAAGGCTTTCCATGCCGTCTTTTCCTTGCCACGCAGTGCATGGTCAAATGCATCATCTCGAAGAAGTTCACGAATCTGAGGACCAACAAAGACACCTTCCTTTATCTTAGCTTCACTTAACCTTGGAAATTTTCCACGGAGGTACTTGAAAGCTGCTTGTGTTTTGTCAATGGCCTTGACAAAGTTCTTCATCAGATCCAGCTTGATGTGTAAGGGTGGTAACAAAATATTCCTTGATTCAACAAGTGGTGGATGCTGAACACTTTTCCTCCCAGGCTCCAATGACTGTCGGAGTGGCCAATCTTTCTTGATGTAGTGGGAATCTCTTGCACGACTATCCGATTCGCAGCAAAAACAGCTGTACTTTGTGTATCCAGTCTGCAGACCGAGCAAGAGAGCAACAACCTTCAACTGGAATTGATGGCAAAACATTGCCATTATGCAGTAAAACAGCTTTAAGACTCGTCTTCGATGAATCAATGAACAGTCTCCACTCATCTGGATCGTGAACGATGTTGAGGGCTGCCATCACACCATCGATGTTGTTGCAGGCTACAAGATCACCTTCCATGAAGAAGAATGGGACAAGATCCTTTTGACGGTCCCGGAACATGGAAACCCTAACATCACCTGCCAGGAGATTCCACTGCTGTAGTCTGGAGCCCAACAGCTCTGCCATACTCTTGGGTAGTTCCAAATCCCTGACAAGGTCATTCAGTTCACCTTGTGTTACGAGGTGTGGTTCAGAGGAGGAGGCTGGGAGAAAATGTGGTCCTGTGACATTGATGGTTCAGGACCAGAAGTTTCATCCTCTTCCTCTTCCTCGTCTGACTCAAGTGAGAATGATTCTGGTGCATCAGGAACTGGCAGTCTTTCTCCGTGGGGTGGATAATGCATAGTCCACTTTTTCTTCTTTGACACACCTTTCCCAACTGGAGGCACCATGCAGAAGTAACAATTGCTGGTATGATCTGTTGGCTCTCTCCAAATCATTGGCACTGCAACAGGCATAGATTTCCTTTTCCTGTTCAACCACTGGCGAAGATTTGTTGCACAAGTGTTTCAGCATATGTGTGGGGCCCACCTCTTGTCCTGATCTCCAATTTTGCAGCCAAAATAAAGGTGATAGGCTTTCTTAACCCTAGTGGTTATATTGCACTTTTGTGATGCAAAAGTCACTTCACCACAAACATAGCAGAAGTTATCTGCACTGTTCACACAAGTACGAGGCATCTCTGCTCACTTTGGCTAAACAGAAATGTGTCCATTTGCAAAATCAAACACTGACAAATAAGAGAGCACAACACTGTATGATTTCTAGAGCTGATATAGGGCAATTTGTTCAGCAGAGTGATGTAAGCTTCGTTATGATTGCATCATCCATGACTTCTAGGAATAACATGATGCAATTCATATCATGTATGACGTAATACCAGCTTCAGATTGCATCATTCATTGTTTTGCCTAAAAAGCAAGTAATGTCCAAACCCAGTCATAGATTTATTCATAGATCCAGTCAAAGATGTATTTTAGTCATTTCTGGTTTAAATTGAGATCTCTTCCCTTTATAACTCACTTATCCTCCGCCATATTCAAATCAAGGGTCGTATATACTGACCCAATAGCATATCTTGAAAACTAGAGCCAATCAACAACTTTAAGCATCATTTTTGTTCTCAGTGACCCAGAATTAGTAAAGTTTGACTACATTTATTTCAGAAGCATTTTGGCTGTAGAGCAGTGTAATTAGTTGACAGTCCCTTTGGTACCAGCTTTATGACCAACGGGGCCCGATTCGAATACCCAGTGGCGGTCCAGGGCTTCGGCAGCACTTCGGCGGCGGGGGGTCCACTCCAGGTCTTCCGTGGCACCGAAGGACCCCCCCGCCACTGAAATGCTACCGAAGACCCCTGGAGCGGGTGCGGGGCCCTCCTAGGCGCAGGGCCTGATTCCAAGGAATCGGGGGTATCGGCCTAAAGCCAGCCCTGGTTGCAGATGTGTATTCCACTCAGGTATGTGTGTGCCCAGCACATCGAAGCCAGATAAGTTTGCTTAGCAGTACTCATTGGGACAGCACCTATGCCTTTTGGTCTTAATAGCGTCGTCCCCCCAACATGGCAATACAAGTCCGGCACCAGCCCGACCTCCTTCAGTTGCTTCTCGTCCCCTGTGGCTTGAGTCAGAGTGTTCAATGTGGTCTCTCACTAATGGGCTTTATCACAGTATTTCTGTGATGTTTTCTGTAAATAATTAAGTTTAGTTATATCTTTGGATTTAATTTAGCTTAGTGTAGTTAGTAGAATCTTCCAAAATGTGAGATAGAGCTACGCTATCATATGGCTCTCTGGTACCAATGCCCGATCAATTAGGCTCTATATACTGTTGACTCTGTTACCACTGTGGGGCATCTGTTGAGTCCAGTATGGACGACATTGGTATTGGCACTCTCGGTCTCCACACTACTGCTGTATCAGGTAGCAGTGGACTTGCTGTGCCAGTTTATTCCTGACTCACTACTTATTCAAGAACATTTGACTTTGGCGGCTTCATCTTTGGTGTCTCAACATCTCCTAAGTATCTGACTTATATTGTCAGCACTGTTATCAGCACTGTCTAATACCCCCAGTTTACATTGGTTTCCTGTTTGGAATCCCTGGGAGGTTCCTTGTTCTCTGAGGTACCAATTGTCCATGAGTCAGGACTAGATCACCAGTTCTGCGGATGGTGTCTGTGGCTGGGCCACCTGTGCTACAGAGAAAGGCAGTGGGGGCTTCTTTGAGTTGGTGCATCCTGAACCCTTGATGCAGTTAAATGTGTCATGACTGGGATGTGGGCAATCTGACCTAGTGGTTAGAGGAGTTGTGAGTCAGGCCAGGTCAGATACTAGGATGTTAGAGTCTGAGACAGGACAAGAATCAGGTGTCAGGAGCCAGGTAGGGTCAGGTTAGCAGGAGATAAGCAGCATCAGTAGGAGCAGGTATCACAGAGGAAGGGGTCCAAGGCAGGAAGAACCCAGTTGCATATATTCCTGTTCCTGTGCTGGATTTATATGAAAGCTGTGAACCAATCAGCATTGGAACCCCTAGCATTCTGCCAATCAGATTCCAGGACTGGACTGGATTCTGGTTCTTCCTGCTCTGTTGGAGTTCAGCTTCTATTCTGGCAACTGTTAGGCAGTCCCTGAGTAGCAGGTTGAAACTTACTAACTCCTAAGAGCCTTAACGATCAGGGTTTGAGACCTGTAGTCCCTGACATCACCTCCTCCCCAAGGGGTGCCCTCAGGGTGATGTGGGACTGGGCTGTTCAGGGTGATTCCTATGGCATGCTTCAACAAGTGAGTGTCGGGGGGGGGAGGGGCTATACATTTTCCACAGGTTCCCAGATGCACTCCTCAGGACCATAGCCATCCCTGTCAACAAGATACTAGAGCTGCCACAGTTACATTTATAGCCCAGGATTTTGTGGATCACATATTCCACGTTGCCCTGGACTCTAGAATAGAGAGCAACATACCAGTTGTGAACATTTCAACTTCATCTGCTTAGTTTGGGGACAGGCTGCCTTGCTTCTACGGTGCTTGGGAAACCATAACTATGGGCAGATGTGTCCTAAGCATTGTGGGATTACACCATACAATTTCTGTGCATTCCCCTACCCACTCTAGATTCTACAAATTCAAGGGCCTTTCCACCATACAAGCAATTCCAGACAATTCTGTGCCTTTGCCTGGATCTCCAATCTCATCCTTCAACAATGGTCTGTGTATGCCTGAAGTTACTGGGACATATGGCTGCATGCAGGTATGTGATTCAGCATGCAAGATTGTGGCTTTGTCTGTTAAATCATGGTTGAAGTTGGTCTATCGCCTGAGCTGACAGTCATTGGACAAGCTTTCCCAAGTGCCTCCAGAAAATCTGGTCTCTCTACAATGGAGGACAGAACAGAACAATGTATACAAGGGTGTTGCCTTTGCCTGCCCTCCTCTGTCCAGAACTGTAGTCACTTATACCTGCACAATAGATTGGGGAGCAAATCTAGGAACATTAAGGTTCAGGGTTTGAGGTCGGAGCAGGAAGTGTCATGTCATATCAATGCCCTGGAGCTTTGAGACATTTACAATGTGTGTTGTGGCTTCTGGAATCAGATCAGGGGAGCAGCGGCTCACATACTCACCAGCAGGGTTAGGGTTGTAGTTGCGATGATTGGAAGAACCTCATGGTGACTTGCTTGCCTGGTGTGAAGGTTGAGGATCTTTCAAGACATCTAGATAGACTTATGTGTAGTGCTGGGGAGGAGCCGGTGGTCCTGGTACATGTAGATACCAATGACATAGGGAAGGATAGGAGAGAGGTCCAAATTTATGCTGCTAGGTAAGAGATTGAAGTCCAGGACCTCCATAGTAGCATTCTCTGAAATGCTTCCAATTCCATGTGCAGGGCCAGCTAGACAGGCAGAACTGCAGGGTTTCAATGTGTGGATGAGATGATGGTGTAGGGAGGAGGGGTTTAGATTTACTAGAAACTGGGAAAACGTTTGGGAAAGGAGGAGCCTATACAGGAAGGATGGGCTCCACCTAAACCAAAATGGAACCAGATTGCTGGCACTTAAAATTAAAAAGGTCATAGAGCAGTTTTTAAACAAATGGCTGGGGGGAAGCTGACAAGTGTGGAGGAGCATGTGGTTCAGACAGAGACATCTCTTAGGAGATGATTAATGGAGATTCTCTGTGTCCTAGGAAGGAGGAGAGGATGGAAGATGAATAAAATACAGGTAGGATCTGATGAGAAACAGTCAAATGAAAAAGAGGTACATTCAGTTACATCATATAATGGAAGACAGCTAAAAAGTGACAAGTTTTTAAAGTACTTATATACAAATGCTAGAATGAGGATAGCCAATGGGACACAGGAATACTAGGGTACAAAATATATCGGAAGGACAGAACAGTTGTGCTGTCGGGGGAATGGTACTATATGTGAAAGAAACATAGAATCAAATGAAGTAAAAATCTTAAATGAACCAAGCTGTACCATGGAATCTCTATGGATAGTAATTCCATGCTCTAATAATAAGAATATAACAGTATGGATATATTACCGAGCACCTGACCAAGATAGTGATAGTGACTGTGAAATGCTCAGGGAGATTAGAGAGGCTATAAAAATAAAAAACCCTCAATAATAGTGGGGGATTTCAACTATCCCCATATTGACGGGGTACTCATAGACTCATAGACTCATAGACTTTAAGGTCAGAAGGGACCATTATGATCATCTGGTCTGACCCCCTGCATGCTGCAGGCCACAAAACCCTTCCCTGGACTCTGCTGTTGAAGTCCCCAATCCTGTGTTTTAGTGACTTCAATCGGCAGAGACCCTCCTGCTAGTGATCCCTGCCCCATGCTGCGGAGGAAGGCGAAAAACCTCCAGAGGCTCAGCCAATCTACCCTGGAGGAAAATTCCTTCCCGACCCCAAATATGGCGATCAGTAAGACCCCGAGCATGTAGGCAAGAGTCTCTAGCCTGACCCCTGTTGGCCATTATACTATTTACGTACCATTGATTGGTTTTCCTTGGCTACTATGTTTTACCATTAAACCATTCCCTCCATAAACTTATCTAACTTAATCTTAAAACCAGACAGGTCCGTCGCCCCCACCGTTTCCCTCGGAAGGCCATTCCAATATTTCACCCCTCTGACGGTCAGAAACCTTCGTCTAATTTCAAGCCTGAACTTCCCCACGGCCAGTTTATATCCATTCGTTCTCGTGTCCACATTAGTACTAAGCTGGAATAATTTCTCTCCCTCCCTTGTATTTATCCCTCTGATATATTTAAAGATAGCAATCATATCCCCCCTCAGCCTTCGCTTTGTCAGACTAAACAACCCAAGCTCCTCTAGTCTCTTTTCATACGACAGGTTTTCCATTCCTCTGATCATCCTAGTCGCCCTTCTCTGCACCCGTTCCAGTTTGGGTTCATCTTTTTTAAACATGGGAGACCAGAACTGCACACAGTACTCCAAATGAGGTCTCACCAGCACCTTATACAACGGAAGCAGGACCTCCTTATCCCTACTAGATATACCTCGCCTAATGCATCCCAAGACCGCATTGGCTTTTTTCACCGCCACGTCACATTGTCGACTCATAGTCATCCTGCGGTCTACAAGGACCCCTAGGTCCTTCTCCTCTTCTGTTACTTCTAACCAATGCGTCCCCATCTTGTAACTAAAATTGTTATTAGTCATCCCCAAGTGCATCACCTTACACTTTTCACTATTAAATTTCATCCTATTTCTGATACTCCACTTCACAAGCTCATTCAAGTCTCCCTGCAGAATATCCCTATCCTCCTCCGAATTTGCAACGCCTCCCACCTTCGTATCATCCGCAAACTTTATCAGCCCACTCCTGCAATCGGTTCCGAGGTCAGTTATAAATAGATTAAATAAAATGGGTCCCAAAACCGAACCTTGAGGCACTCCACTAGTAACCTCCCTCCAACCTGACAGTTCACCCTTTAATACGACCCGCTGCATTCTCCCCATTAACCAATTCCTTATCCACCTCTGGATTTTCATATCGATCCCCATGTTTTCCAGTTTAACCAATAATTCCTCATGGGGTACAGTATCAAACGCTTTACTGAAATCCAGGTATATTAGGTCCACCGCATTTCCCTTATCTAATAAGTCTGTTACTTTCTCAAAGAAGGAGATCAGATTCGTTTGGCACGATCTGCCCTTCGTAAAACCATGTTGTAATTTATCGCAATTGCCATTTACCTCAAGGTCCTCAACTAGTTTCTCTTTCAGAATTTTCTCCAGCACCTCGCACACTACAGATGTTAAACTAACAGGCCTGTAGTTACCCGGATCACTTTTTTTCCCTTTCTTGTCATGTCACCTCAGGACGAGATGCAGAGATAAAGTTTCTTGACACCTTAAATGATTGCTTCTTGGAGCAACTAGTCCTGGAACCCACAAGAGGAGAGGCAATTCTTGATTTAGTTCTAATTGGAGCACAGAATCTGGTCCAAGAGGTGAATATAGCTGGACCGCTTAGTAATAGTGACCATAATATAATTCATTTTAACATCCCTGTGGCGGGGAAAACACCACAGCAGCCCAATACTGTAGCATTCAATTTCGGAAAGGGGGACTACACAAAAATGAGGAAGTTAGTGAGACAGAAATTAAAGGGTACAATGCCAAAAGTGAAATCCCTGCAAGCTGCATGGAAACTTTTTAAAGACACCATAATAGAGGCTCAACTTAAATGTATACCCCAAATTAAAAAACATAGTAAGAGAACCAAAAAGTGCCACCGTGGCTAAACAGCAAAGTAAAAAAAGGAGTGAGAGACAAAAAGGCATCCTTTAAAAAGTGGAAGTTAAATCCTATTGAAGAAAATAGAAAGGAGCATAAACTTTGACAAATGAAGTGTAAAAATATAATTAGGAAGGCCAAAAAAGAATTTGAAGAACAACTAGCCAAAGACTCAAAAAGTAATAGCATTTTTTTTTAAATATATCAGAAGCAGGACGCCTGCTAAACAACCAGTGGGGCTACTGGATGATCAAGATGCTAAAGGACCACGCAAAGATGATAAGGCCATTGTGGAGAAACTAAATTAATTCTTTGCATCAGTCTTCACGGCTGAGGATGTGAGGGAGATTCCTAAACCTGAGCCATTCTTTTTAGGTGACAAATCTGAGGAACTGTCCCAGATTGAGGCGTCATTAGAGGAGGTTTTGGAACAAATTGATAAACTAAACAGTAATAAGTCACCTGTACCAGATGGTATTCACCCATGAGTTCTGAAGGAACTCAAATGTGAAATTGCAGAACTACTAACTGTAGTTTGTAACCAATAATTTAAATCAGCTTCTGTACCAAATGACTGGAGGATAGCTAATGTGTTGCCAATTTTTAAAAAGGGCTCCAGAGGTGATCCTGGCATTTACAGGCCAGTAAGCCTGACTTCAGTATCAGGCAAACTGGTTGAAACTATAGTAAAGAACAAAATTGTCAGACACATAGATGAACATAATTTGTTGGGGAAAGGTCAACATCATTTTTGTAAAGGGAAATCATGCCTCACCAAAGTACTAGAATTCTTTGGGGGTGGGGGTCAACAAGCATGTGGACAAAGGGGATCCAGTGAATACAGTGTACTTAGATTTTCAGAAAGCCTTTGACAAGATCCCTCACCAAAGGCTCTTAAGCAAAGTAAGCTGTCATGGGATAACAGGGAAGGTCCTCTCATGGATTGGTAACTGGTTAAAAGATAGGAAACAAAGGATAGGGATACATGGTCAGATTTCAGAATGGAGAGAGGTAAATAGTGGTGTCCCCCAGGTGTCTGTACTGGGACCGGACCTATTCAGCATATTCATAAATGATTTGGAAAAAGGGGTAAACAGTGAGGTGGCAAAATTTACAGATGATACAAAACTACTCAAGATAGTTAAGTCCCAAGCAGACTGTGAAGAGCTACAAAAGAATCTCACCAGGGCGGGTGCAAGGATGTTTTGCGCCCTAGGTGAAACTTCCACCTTGCGCCCCCCCTTCCCGAGCCCTGTGGCAGCTCTCCACTACCCCCCCCCCCGCCCTAAGGAACCCCGCCCCGTGGCAGCTCCTCCCTTCCACCCTGAGGCGCCCCCCGCATCCCCCCGCAGCAGCTCCCCGCAGCCCAAGGAACCATGCGGCAGCTCCCCACCCCAGCTCACCTCTGCTCCGCCTCCTCCCCGAGCACACCGTCGCCGCTCCACTTCTCCCACCTCCCAGGCTTGCGGCGCCAATCAGCTGTTTGGCACCGCAAGCCTGGGAGGGAGAGAAGCAGAGTGGGGCTGGGTGCTCAGGCGAGGAGGCGGAGCAGAGGTGAGGTGGGGCAGGGAGTTCCCCTGCATGGCCCCCCTTTACTTGCTGCAGGCAGCCCTCCCTGCGTCCCCCTGCCCCAGCTCCCTCTGCCTAAATGCTGACGATGACCAGGGCGGTTGAAGATCCAGCCGCCGCGGTCGCCGCCAAAGGACCCGAAATGCCGCCCCCCAAATGCTAGTGCCCTAGGCGACTGCCTAGGTCATCTAATGGGTTGCACAGGCCCTGGATCTCACAAAACTGGGTGACTGGGCAACAAAATGGCAGATGAAATTCAGTGTTGATCAATGCAAAGTAATGCACATTGGAAAACATAATCCCAGCTACACATATAAAATGATGGGTTCTAAATTAGCTGTTACCACTCAAGAAAGATTTTGGAGTCATTGTGCATAGTTCTCTGAAACCATCCATTCAGCATGCAGTGGCAGTCAAAAAAGTGAACAGAATGTTGGGAATCATTAGGAAAGGTATAAAGAAGACAGAAAATATCATATTGCCTCTATATAAATCCATGGTAAGCCCACATCTTGAATACTGCGTGCAGATGTGATCACCCCATCTCAAAAAAGATATATTGGAATTGGAAAAAGTTCAGAAAAGGGCAACAAAAAATATTAGGGGTATGGAACAGCTGCCATATGAGGAGAGATTAATAAGACTGGGACTTTTCAGCTTGGAAAAGAGACAACTAAGGGAGCATATGATAGAGGTCTATAAAATCATGACTGGTGTGGAGAAAGTAAATAAGGAAGTGTTATTTATTCCTTCTCATAACACAAGAACTAAGGGTCACCAAATGAAATTAATAGGCAGCAGGTTTAAAACAAACAAAAGGAAGTATTTTTTCACACAACACACAATCAACCCCGTGGAACTCCTTGCCAGAGGATCTTGTAAAGGCCAAGACTATAACAGGGTTCAAAAAAGAACTAGATAAATTCATGGAAGATAGGTCCATCAATGGCTATTAGCCAGGATGGGCAAGGATGGTGTCCCTAGCCTCTGTTTTGCCAGAGGCTGGGAATGGACGACAGGGGATGGCTCACTTGATGATTACCTGTTCTGTTCATTTCCTCTGAGGTACCTGGCATTGGCCACTGTCGGAAGACAGTCTACTGGGCTAGATGGACCTTTGGTCTCATCAGTATGGACGTTCTTATGTTCTTATGCAACAATACCACTGCAATGTGTACAAGCAGGGAGGATCCCGCTCCCACCAGCTTTGTTAGGAAGCAATAAAGTTTTGGCCCTTCTGCGTTAAGGAGGACATCATCCCCATGCCAGGCTCTCAAAATCTGTTGGCCAACCATCTCCCCAGGACTTTCTCCAACGATCATGAGTAAGGCTAGCATTATGTCATGGATTCCATGATTTCCATAGACCTCTGTGACATTTTCCGCTTCAGCCCCAGGGTAATGGGACTGGAGCTGTCAGCGGGTGAAGACCCTGGAGCTCCAAGCTGCAGTGAGCTGCGGAGGGATCCAGGTGGTGAGGGGACCCCACAGCTCCGAGCTGCCGGACGTGGAGCTCTCAGCTGCCATGGGGGGCAGGAGGACACCGCAGTTCCCAGCTGCTTGCTCCAGAGCTCTGCAGGGCCTCCCAGAGGATTCAGGGGGCCTGGGGCTCCCCCGCCGCCGAAGACCCAGCGCTTCAGCGGCAGGTCCCAGGGTGGAAGGACCCCCCGCGGGGCTTCAGGGCACTTCGGTGGCGAGTCCTGGAGCGGAAGGACCCCCTGCCGCCAAATTGCCATCGAAGACCCGGAGCGGAAGAAGCTCTGGGGGCCTGGGCCCCACAAGAGTTTTCCAGGGCCCCCGGAGCGAGTGAAGAATCCCGCTTCAGGGGCCCCGAAAAACTCTCGTGGGGGCTCCTGCAGGGCCCGGGGCAAATTGCCCCACTTGCCCCCCCCGGGCGGCCCTGGAGCTCTGAGCATGGGTGGTGGGGGGGACCCCAGATGATGGGGGGCCCCTGGAGCTTCCTGCTGCTGTGGGTGGCAGGGGGCCCCAGCAGCCCTAGTGGGCTGAGCCACTGCAGGCTGTGGAGGGATCCCAGGTGGCAAGGGGACCCCACAGCTCCGAGCCGCCGGCCGTGGAGCTCTCAGCTGCAATGGGGGTGGGAGGACACCGCAGTTCCCAGCTGCTGGCTCCAGAGCTCTGAGCGTGGGTAGCAGAGGGACCCCAGATGATGGGGGGGCGCCCTGGAGCATCATGCTGCCGTGGGTGGCAGGGGGCCCCAGCAGCTCTCAGTTGTCATGTGCAGTGGGGGATGCCACAGCTCTGAGCCACTGGCCCCGCAGCTCTGAGCCACCGCTGGCAGTCAGGGGACCCTAGAGCTGTCACGCAGTGGTGGCAAATGCTGGACTTTCCCTCCTTCTCTCCTGCAGCAGGGCTTGGGCTCTCATCTCCCCATCAGCTCCATTTTGTCACAGTTATTTTTAGTAAAAGTCAGGGACAGGTCACAGGCTTCCATAAATTTTTGTTTATTGCCTGTGACCTGTCCCGGTCTTTTGCCAAAAATAACAGTGACAAAATCTTAACCTTAATCACGAGCAGTCTCTAAAGAACAGTGTGATGAGGTTCATTTTCAGGATTTAGGCCTCCCATTGGTCAACCTATTTTCAACTAAGGACAACAAGAAGTGCTGTCAATTTTATTGCCAAGTGGGACTCAGTTCAGGCTCTCTGACTGATGCCTTCCATCTGAACTGGGGAACAGAGCTGATGTATGCCTTTCCCCCATCCCTTTAATCTCTCAAGTTATTCTCAAACTAAAGTTGGACTATGCCAAATTAGTACTTATTATGCCAGCTTGGCCAAGACAGTGTTGGTTCTCTGACCTCAATCTGTCTGTTTGACCTCCCAAATCTCTTCCTCTCTTTCCTGACCTGCTGACTCAGCCCCATGGTCAGGCTGATCAACTGTTACTGAGCAGTCTACAGCTCATGGTGTGGATGGGACATAGCTAGATGAAGAGGAAAGGCAATGCTCAGAAGCAGTTCAGAGGAACCTCCTTAATAGTAGAAAACCATCTACATCTGTTTATTTGGCTAAGTGGAAACGTTTTTGGTTTGGTCAATGTCTAAGGGAATTCAACCCATGTCAACTCATATTCAGGACATTTTGGACTACCTGTTACATTTGAAGTCCTCGGGTCTGGCTCTTAGTTCTTTGAGGATTCACTTGGCGGCAATCTCAGCATTTTGTCCTCTGATTTTTTTTTTCAAAATTCATGATAGTGAGGTTTCTGAAAGGTATTGTCTGCCTGTTTCCACCTGTGAAGGAAATGGTCCCATTGTGGTACTTTAGCACTGTGCTGGCCACCCTCATGGGTTCTCTATTTGAGCAGACAGTAATCTGCTCATTGTCTTTCCATTCCCAAAATACAGCCTTTCTTGTGGCCATAACATCTGCAAGAATAGTCAGTAAATTACAAGTCTTAATGGCACAACCTCATATACTCATTTCTTCAAAGACAAAGTGTCTTTAAGTCCATATTGAAAGTTTTTGTGCAAGGTGGTTCCACAGTTTAACATTACCCAGGTTATTTACTTGCCTATAGTCTTTTCTAAGGCAGCTTTTGCCAACAAAACAGTGGAGGTGTACACAGTACGAAGCTACTTTTGGCGGCAAAACGAAACCACCTCCACAAGAGGCATAGAGCTTTTTGTGGCAAAGTTAAAGCAACAAAGCATCAATGTAGACGTTGCCATTCATTATGTTGCCACAACTGGCCTCCCCCAGTATCCCACAATGCCCTCTGTGACCTCTCTGTTCACTGCTTTGAACTCGGCTGCCCTACATCTCGCTATGCATCTCCCCTTTCAAAGCTCCGGGGAGCTTTGACATTCCTCAGCCTGGAATGCTCACAAAGCTGCTGAGGACACCACTCCTGGTTGCTGAGGAGGCCGTGGGAGAACTCGGAGGGAATCACAGAACCATTAATGTGGAATCGGCAGGCAGAGCGGGCTGCTGCTATGGGGTGGGGGGATACTGCTGTGCTGTGCAGAGTCAGGGGCTGATATGTGTGGGGGTGTCCCCCGCCCCCTGACTCAGGATTGGTTGCTAAGGCTGCTGTCTGAACTTAGAGACAGAATGCCAACACACACACTGTCTGTGTGTGTGTCTTTCTCTCTCTCTCTCTCACACACACACACACACAGACAGACATGTCACACACTCTTCCCCCTTCCCCCGCACAAACACTTTAGTAGAAAAGCAGCTGACAATCTAGTGGAATGCCCATTGAAAAATGTGATTAAGAAATCCACATCATGTGACATTGTACCTGCTCCATGAGGCATTGCAAATCCTTCCCAAAGTATCCTGCAGCCAGTTGCACAGAACTACCCACAGTGCACTGCTCTCTGTGTCACTGCAAGAGTTGCTAATATGGATGCATTCTGCTGACAGAAGGAGCATAGTGTGACATGCAACAGCGGTTTAATTAAAGCGCTTTAATTAAAGCAGCATAACTTTTGTTGACAAAACTGTAGTGTAGATAAGGCCTAAGACATTCAAATGCGGATGAGCAGCGACTCCATGCATTAGATGTGAGATGGTGCTTGGCAGTCTATCTGGAAAGAACTAAACCATTTTGTTCATCACCTTGACTTAGTCTCCTATGCGGATTGGATGAAAGGTCAGTTGGTCTCCACATATACAATTTCCAGGTGGATAACTTCCTGTATTACCATGGTTTATGGAGTAGTTCTGACTATACCTACATGGGCATTATGGGCTCATTCAACAAGAGCCCAAGCAACATTAATCACATTTCTCAGCAATGTTTCAATATTGAACATTTGTAGGGCTGCTACATGATCTTCTACGAATGCTTTTACCAAACATTATGCTAGTACAATGGCATCTAGGTCAGATGCAAACATTGGGAAGGCAGATCTGCAGTCATTGTTTAAGTAGACCCCAAGCCCCACTGCCTACTTACTGATTGTAAGTCACCTGAGTGGAATACATATCCACAACCACTTGAAGAAGAAAAGGTGGTTATGTACTTGTATTGTAAATATTCTTCAAGATGTGGGTGCGGATGTGTATTCCATGACCCCCCCTCCATCCCTTGTGCATTGGCATCTCCATCCTTGGATTCTGGTGCGAAGGAACTGAGAGGGGATGGGGCCATGCCAACCTTATATAGACATTGGAGGAGCTATGAGGGTCAGAGGGCACTAGCACCATCCCAACTAAGCAAAGTTCTACAGCTTCGGTGCGCTAGGCATACACATGCCTGAATGGAATACACATCTGCACCCCCATCTTGAAGAACAAGAGTTACAATACAGGTAAGTAACCATCTTTTTCCTGCTCATCCTGTGATACTTTAATACTCCTAAACAACAGGAACACTAAATGCCTGTTTTGTCTGGGAGAGAGCCACATCCTAGATTGTTGCCCAAATGAACCCAGATGGTGAGGTATGCCAATCTCAAGTTGCTGCTGTTGGAGTGTTCTCTTAAAGGTACCTTGAACTCAGAGAGCTGTGAGTTACACAAGGGACATTCCTTTCAAAAGTCCCATTCTGCCAGTGTGACTGGACTCCACCCCTAGTAACCAAGCCTCTACATAACTCCTCACCTGAGGGGCATTGATCCACCCAGGTCCCCATTGATCAACCTGTAACTTCTACTGACCATGGCAGGAAGGAGTACTGTTTTAAGACTGGTTCTCAATGCTGATTTTCAATGCTCAATGCTCTAAGACTGACTCTCAATCCTGCTATTGACAAAAAAGACAGAAGAGTCACTATAAAGGTTCTACTACAGTTCCATCCTTGAAACCTGACCACTAGCAGAGATCTTGCTCTGGCTTTGACACCAACATCAGGCTAGAGATTTGTCACCAACTACACACTGATCATCGTTGCCACAGATTCCAATCTTTGACTGTTGTTCCTTGACTCATATGTCCTCAGCACATATGTCCTTGGCACTGGTAGGTTCCATGCCGTTACCCACCACATCAATACCCTTTGTACAAACCATTACAGCACTGACTGCCTTCATAGTATGTGGGAACCTTACCATTACTCCAGAGACAGAGTCCCCACTACATAACCCGGCAATAGCAGTAATTCTTAATCCATCAGTACCAGAGTTTAAGGTACCTAAATTGAAAATCTCCATCCACCAAGCTTCATTGATGTCCCCTCCATCCAGATCTCTTTGCCAACAGATGGCACTTGATAAAACAGCTTCACCTTCTGAAGAAAATTACTCTTCCTCACTGTGATGGGATGGCTGCCCCCACACTAGCAGAAAAGGGGTTAAAAGGAGCCCAGAGAGACTGCGCCAGAGCAGCCTATTAGAAAGGGGCTGAGAGGAGCAGCCAATCATGGCCACGCAGGCTCATAAAAGAAGGGCTGCAGGGTAGATCAGAATCCAGTAGCTGACTGGAGCTTGCGGGAGCAAACCAGGCTCCCAGCAGGAAGAAGGAGTGCCAGCACTTTGGACAGAGCAGTGCTGCAAGCTAGAGAGTGCTCCTGGCTGGCTGCTAGGGCCTGCAGGCTGAAGCCCTGAGGTAAGGGCAGAATAGGGTGCTGGAGCTGCATCGGGAGCAGCCCTGGGACAATGGACTGCAGGTGCCACTGAAGGAGTGGCTGGACAGAGATCGCAGGTCCCCTGGAAGTGGGGGAACACAGAGTGTGGCACAGCCGGAGGGCAGTGTCACTGAAGAGGATGCTGCAGTCCTGGGAGTGGCGCAGGTCCTGGAACAAAAGTGATGGCGGCCAGGCACCACCAGAGGAGGGCACCCTAGCGAGCAGAGCTAATTCCCATGACAGGCAGCAGGAGGGGCCAGAGTGGTGAATCTCACCCCATTACACTCACCATCAAACCAGAGTATGGAGCCATCCCCTAGGGTTTTCTCTTAGTCACCTGACTTTGACCCAGAATGGGACTCTGAAAGAAAAGGCAGCCTACACAATAAAACAGAGAGCAAGCATTGGCCAGATTCCATGGCCTCACATTCCTTATTCATATAATATTCAAACCTGGCCCTACTGGTTATCTTAGAATCATCGTCATTTTCTATCATCATACCACAGCTCTCCTTCCCCTGTCAGACTTCTAAGGCATTAAGAGTTCCTCCATCTGCAGAGTCGCAAGGCCTAGATCCTGATGAGGTTCAAAAGGAAGATGACCAGGAAGGAGATTAATTGAACCCTCTGGTTCCTGTGGTGATTTCATCATGATGGGGAAGTGGTAAATAATAATGAAGAGGACAGGTCTGATTTAGAACAATTTGGATCACTTGGTAAACTGGGTGCAAGCAAACAATATGCATTTTAATGTGGCTAAATATAAATGTATTCATTTGGGAACAAAGAAGGTAGGTCACACTTACAGGATAGGGGACTCTATCCTGGGAAGCAGTGACTCTGACAAAGATTTGGGTTTCATGTTCATTTAGCTAAACATGAGCTCCCAGTGTGACACTGTTGGCAATAGAGCTAATCCAATCCTGGAATGCATAAACAGGGGAATCTTGAGTAGGAGTAGTGAGGTTACTTTATCTCTGTATTGGGCACTTGTGTAACCACTGCTGAAATACAGTATCCAGTTCTTGTGCCCACAGTTCAAGTAGGATGTTGATAAATTGGAGAGGGTTCAGAGAAGAGCTATGAGAATGAGAATTAGAAAACATGCCTTATAGTGATAGATCCAAGGAGCTGAACCTATTTAGTTTAACAAAGGGAAGGTTAAGGGGTGACTTGATTACAGTCTATAAGTACCTATATGGGGAACAACTAGTTAAAAATGGGTTCTTCAGTTAAGCAGAGAAAGGCATAACGTGACCCAATAGCAGTAAGTTGAAGCTAGACAAATTCAGACTGGAAATAAGACATATTTTTTAAGTGAGTAATTAACCAATGGAATAATTTACCAAGGGTCGTGGTGGATTCTCCATCACTAATAACTTTTAAATCTAGATTGGATGTTTTTCTAAAAGCTATGCTTTAGGAATTATTTTTGAGGAAGGTATATGGGAGTCAGACTAGATGATCAGTGGTCCCTTCTATGAATCTTTATTTTATGAGGCCTGTGGAGAACTAGGAAACAGCTGTATTATTTTTTATAAATATCACATACCCATCAGTGTATCTATGTGATATTAGATAAAATGGAGTTGTTAAAGAAACCAGGCAGGAAAGGTAAAACAGTGGCCCAGATAAGGAGCCTCCTCTCAAACACAATAGCCACGCTTATAGCCATGAAGAGGGATTCCTCAGATCCCAATCTGAAAACAACGCTATGTCATGTCAAGGCTGAGAAGAGAGAGAAGCAAATACACTAATCTATAAAAAGATGTCTGTGGCAGAAAGGGAGGGGTGAAGTGGTCATCTTAGCTGTAAGAGAACAGAGAGAGCATGTTGCAGGCTGACCCAGACACTGACTGCAAGCTAGGGTCCGCAGCAAGCAGGCTACAACTTGGTCCCCAAGAGAATAGGGGACACTAAGGCTAAATTATGTTTAACTAAGGCATTGAGGGGAGGGTCAAGCATGGGTAAGACAATAAGCATGTCGGCCTCTTTTTTTTATTTTAAATCCACTTCTCTAAGCACTATGTACCTTTTGGGTAAAATAAATCATACTTTGTTTTGGAGAAGCTGTTTCTGTTTTATCACTGTCCAAAGGCTCCCAAAGGAGAACTCTTGCAGGTGACAAGTCCATTGGGTCTGATAAGCATCATGGCATGCTACCGGGAGGTATAATCTGAAGACTGAGTTGGGGAATGGTTGGGCTGGGGCCCCATATTTCAAAGAGTAGTGGAGGCTTGGGCCTGCCACTTGAAAGGGTATTGGAAAAGTGATTTCAGCAAGGACAACTACCCAGGGATTGTGACAATGCCATTAACCCAGCTGTACCTCCCACAACAGATGATTTTAAGGTCTTTCAAGATCTGCTAAAATGCATGGAAGATACATTAGATATCTCTTAAGATTAGCCATGGTCATTTGTGATGGCATCCTTGAACCAGATAAAGACTTGTGGCAGATGCCAGCCTCGATTCTCGACAGCTCTAAAAGAGCTGATAGCTGTTGCCTGGTCCCACCTAAGGGCTTTGAATATTTTTATACTCACTCTACTTCTGATTCACTGGTAGTTGCTGCAGTGCCTGAAAAATCTAACCAGCAAAGACCTCCTAAGATGGCATCAAAGGAAAAAGATCTGAAAAAGCAGGACTTCTTGGGAGAAAGGTCTGCTTCTCTGCTGGCCTATATCAAGCATTCGTAGGCAAATCCAATTATGTGCTATGGAACATTATGGATAGGCTATCACAGGATTTGCAAGATGTATTGAAATCTATTCTCTCAGACAGCCAGTTGATTGGAAAGACATCTCTTAAGGCTGTTCTAGATGCTTCAGATGGAACTGCTAGAGCTATGACTACATCAATTGCTATGTATTGCTCTTCTCAGTTACAGTCATTGGGTATTCCAAAAGTAATGCAAGTTGCTAGTGAAGATCTGCCATTCAAGGATTCAAGTTATTCAAGTCTATGATGGGTGAGGCACTTCACTCCTTTAAAGGTTTCAAAGCAACACATTGATCCTTGGGCCTTTTTACTCTGGCTCAAAGGAGGACTGTAGTGGGGCAGTTGCCTGGGGTCCCTCCCTCCCACCTTACACTGCACCTTACTCTGGCTCAAAGGAGGACTGTAGTGGGGCAGGCCTGGGTCCCTCCCTCCCACCTTACACTGCACCTTACCATGGAGGAGCGTGGCTGATTGACTGTGCCTTGTCACTGAGGCAAGGGACTAGACTTTGGGGAGGCAGGTGGCCACGAAGGCAGGTGCAGACTGAGGACTGCTGATACCCCCGGAAGGGGGTGGGGGGAAATAAAGCAGGGGCACAGCCAGAAGGCTGTGTCCAGAAGAGGATGCCGCAAGCCAGGGAGCAACGCGGGTCTCAGACAGCACAGCCGAGAGGGCAACAGGCGGGATACCACCCACAGAGGGCGCTCCACAGCTAGAACAGAGCTAATTCCTGGAGCAACCAGCAGGAAGCGCCGTGGTGAGTGTGCAACCCATTACAAGGATACAAAATAGATCTCAAGGCTCCGTTAGACAGTGTCCTTAATTGACATATTGCTACCAGCAGAAATCCACTGAACCTCCTAGAAAAATCTTGTTTCCAGAAAAGAAGTAGTTCAGTCTCTTTCTCAGCTACCATTCAGTCTGTGTCTTCATCTAGGCAGCAAGCTTGACATCACAGCTGACAGCCCTGTTTTGATATCTGTGCATCTGTAGCCCCTCTCCCCACCTCATTTGGCAACCACCTTTAATTCACCTCAGAGGCCTGGGCTAGAATCACTATGGGCCATTGGGTCTTTGAAGTCCTCACTACAGCTATTCGGTCCAGTTTCGGTCCTTGCGAATCTACCACCCTCCTTCCTTGTCTCTCCTCAGGGATGCCTCTGATGAGACATTGTTAAAACAAGTGGTAGATTCCCTTTCACAATTTGGGGCAGTGGAGGCACTGCCCTCTCAGTTCAGGAGCAGGGGGGTTTATTCTCATTTTCTTATTCAAAAAAAAAAAAAGAGAGAGAGAGAGAAGGGTAGCATCCCATTCTTGACCCTAGTGACAATAAACTCATCCATCATTTCAAGTTCAAGATTGGCACCCTGCTTTCCATAAATCCTTCCTTAGCTCCTCAGGATTGGTTCATAGCTCTCAGCCTTTAGAATGCATACTTCTAGGTGTCCATTCATCCAACACATGGGAAATCACTCTGTCTTATGGTGGGAAATGCACACTAGAGTTCTTCCCTTTGGACTTTACAAGGCACCAAGATTGTTTGCCAAGTGCCTATTGGTCATGGCAGCTGATCTAAGAAGACAAAGTCTTTGTACTTACAGGTGTCAGAGTGGTAGCTGTGTTAGCCTGTATCAGCATAAACAACAAGGAGTCCTTGTGGCACCTTAGAGACTAACAAATTTATTTGGGCATAAGCTTTTGTGGGCTAGAACCCACTTCATCAGATGCATGGAGTGAAAAATACAGGAGCAGGTATAAATACATGAAAGGTTGCTTTACCAAGTGTGAGGTCAGTCTAATGAGATAAATCAATTAACAGCAGGATACCAAGGGAGGAAAAATAACTTTTGAGGTGGTAAGAGAGTGGCCCATTACAGACAGTTGACAAGAAGGTGTGAGTAACAGTTACTGACCTCACACTTGGTAAAGCAACCCCCATCCTTTCGTATATTTATACCTGCTCCTGTATTTTTCACTCCACTTTCATTCCCATTTGTCAAAAATTCCTGACCTCCTCTGACTCTCTTTCATGCAGGTGCTGCTGTTCTTTCCTTCCTCCCCCCCCCACCCACCCACCCCCCCGTGGCCTGCATGTGGCCCTCCTGCTACAGGATTTGACATATATCAGATTTTAGCAGTGCTCTACTTCTTTTGTGGCATATAAAATTACTGGCTACTCCCTCTGGAATACTAACCATCAAAACTCTTCACCTGTTTTTTGTTTTTTTTTTTTTCATTTTAAACACAATCCTTCTCTTAGTATATTTTTGTTTTATTAGAATTGTTTGATATCATCTGAGTAATTGTATCCCATATGGTATCATTTACTAGAGTTCATTTTATACTTTAATCAACTGAGCACTACTGCAAAGAGATGACACCATCCGTTATCTGTATAACATCAGATGTAACTCCAAGTCTATTAAGGTTCCCTGGTTTTCCTTCAGTGCTCAGTCGCTTCAGGTAACACATGAAGCCAATTCTGTGAGAAATAGACAGATTTTTAAAGCAGAAAGCAAATTCAGTTTTTATCCGATGAAAGAAAGCACATAATGGACAAAATCCAAACTGTGGGTGCAAAAAGCTGCAATTGCACCCATTGTATATGTTGGGACTAGTGTGCCAGAAAAGCATTCACCTGCAGGAGGAGGCCAAGAGGTAAGTAACCTAGATTTCTTGTATACACCACTTGGTTTATAAATAGATTCAGCTAGCATTTTAATTCAAGTGCATACTGGGCCATAAAAATGAATGGTGATGAGTTATTTTACAATCCCATGGTTTTTAATGGAAATTAGTTAATTTTGATAATGGGAGTTTGTGCATGACATTGGTGTGTTGTGTAGCTTTTCTCTTCTTAAAATGGACTGTGTAACTAGTTAAACCAAACTATTAATTTTAGAGGATTGAAACACAATATTTTTTAAAGTGATTAGGTTAGATTTACCTCATTTTGTTTATGTTAATTTTAAACAAAGTGTCAATGTACTGTAATCTGTTTATCTGATTTTACATACCATATGCAGGGAAGGAAGCTCAACAGTTACCAGACACTGAAATTTGTCAGAAGAAAAAGATAGTAAAGAAATCTTCCATTTCACACAATAAAGACCTTAATAAGGGTAACCTTTTTCTTATGTTAACATTACTGCACAAAAATCTCAAGCTGTGTCTCATTTTGAATTCTAGTTAGTGTTAAAGGGGCACTGTCACTTTAAAAATCCCACTTGTCCAAAAATGTTTTACCATCTTTTCTAATGTGTAGTACCAGAGATTATTAAAATTGAGAGATTAGAAAGAAATAGTTATATTCAGTGTATTTATTTGTGCATTGGACAATGCTCTGTGAAGAGTTTTATTGCTGTGTTGATCTGTTTCACATCCTAGTTTTATGCACCAGCTTAGTGACATTAACATTATGAATTATTTCGGGGAGGAGATCATAGGTATGTGCTTCTCCACACATGCAAGAGACTATATAACAGTAACACAGCAACTGAAGTGCTGTTGGGACTATAAGGAAGACGTGTTTTCCCTGGACTTCTGGGAAAGGAACAGGATCAATAAGGAGGATAATTTTTCATTCTCCCAGGACCCCTACAAGGTCATTCTCAGCCCTTGTTTCCTTTACTAAGCCATGGAGGATATCATTCCTCCCTCCCCTAATTATACAATGAGGTGGGAGAGGGAGGAGCAATGTGAGACTGGCTCTGTTTCCGTCCCTTGGCCTTTCCAAGCTGGATGAAAGATGAAGAGGAAGGGAAGTGGGGAGAAAACCAGCCAGTAGGCTCCCCGGCCTAATTTAAGGCTAGGAGAATCATTGAGCCTTGAGGAGTCAGTATAAAACCTTCACTTCCCAAATCCTAGGGAGCACATGGAACTTAATGGAGGTAGGAGACTCCTTCACCAGCTGGGCTCCTGCATGGACCCATTGAATCCCATGCACTGTATTCAGCAAGGGTAATGCAGGGGCTAGATAACAGAGGGTTCTTTCACACCATGCCCCCAGCCCTTTAATGGCCCAGGAGGCACCAGGAGCCTGTGAGGAGGAGCCCCCTTCACACCTCTATGGCCAGGTGAGGCAGAAAGGGCAGCAGAAATGAGTAAGGGCCCCTGGGGAGAAAGACAAGTAACAGCGGGGGGTGGTAGCCCAGAGCAGCGGGAACAGGAGGCATACACATCCTTCGTATTTCATGGAGGAGATGCAGGGGGCAGGAAGGGACCTCCCCATTTGCCTCTCTGCAGGGTCTGGGGAGAGACAGAAGTGGCTGAAACAAACATACCCATGCTTATATGGGGCCAGGAGGATGAGAGCAGCTGTTGTCTGGCAACAGGGACCCGAAGGACATTCTTCATCCAGCCACAGGGCTGGGAGGGAAAAGAGTAAGAGGGAACCCACCTTTATTCTTTCCATGGAACCAGAAGAGATATGATAGATCCCCATAACTTCTTCATGGAGTCACATGAGTGTCACGAGGGAACACAGTCAAGCACTTATCCTCAACTACTTCTGAAGCACATGCGTAGTTTGACATACTCTAGTTGGGACTGGGCTCCTATTTATTGTCAGTACTTAGAATAAACAACAATTAGCCTGAGAGATGCTAAATAAGCATGGTGACTGAAACAGTCTCACCCAGTGAGTGCACTGGGTTCTAGCTGTAGAACTTATGTGGCTGACTTCATTGTAAAATATTTATGCCATGCAATAAAAGTGTTTTAAATTAACTTGCATGTCAGTCTATAAAACTAATGTGCATTAATTTTACAGCATACTAGAATATTTTAATACTAATATTTATATTACAGTAAGATTTAATATTGTACTGTATAAGTTTTTTAAACCAACAGTTATCCTTTTTATTACCTCAAATCATAAAATATTGAGAGGTATAGATAAGCTTCCATGCTGGGTGTGATATAAGTATTTGTTTTGATTTCAGGAGCCTTACTGAGTCCTCAGGACACGGGCAAGGTGAGTAGATACAACTTATTTAGAAACACATTATTGTTCACCTGCACTAATTCAAACAGCAGTCTTAAATAAATGAACACAATTGAGATGGGCTTCTTGAAAAACAGACTGAGTCACTCAAGGTGCTTTGAGTATTTAAACTATATATTTATTCTCATAATCCTAATTCTAGTGCCAGGGTCATAGTTCTACCATCTGTGGCCTTTCTCTTGTCCTCTGTGACAGCTGTACTGGAAGGGAAAAGCTAGCAAATGACTGTGGTGCTTGGGGTGTCACGTACTTTATAAGAAAACAATTGTGATAAGACATGTAGAGTTCAGTCCCTCCCTACTAGAAAATATGGACTAGGAGGGAAAATCTGTGGCTTTAAGGGATTAGAATTGGTCAGGTGAATCAAGGAACCGATCAGTTCAAAAGCACTCTGGGAGAAATTTGTGACCAGACTTAGACATTTAAAATGTTTCTACGTGACTCCCTGTGCTTGGATTAAAAGACAGCTCCTCTGATAACCAGTAATCCTGGAAAATTATTGCTCTTCTCTTACCCTTGGATCTGTTGCAGATTGTACATTTGCAAATGATGGTGCCCTCCAGGTTTGCAAGGGATGTCTCAAACACTTTCACTACATATAATAGTACTATGTACATTTATGACTATTAAACTTGTTTTGTGGATCATGAAGGGTAGAGTAAGCCCAACCATCTCTGTTACTTCTTATCACCTGTGACTGCAAGAGAGAACCCTGTCAGTATGTGCCACCTTCTCTGTGCATTGTGATAGCATTAATATTAGCTTTGAGTATTGCTAATTAAATAATTGGTAATGATAGTCTTTTTGCCCATTGTCCCAAAACAACACCAATCCCCCTGAAACTTTGTCAGATATTTAGTTTAGCGGCTAGACCTCCCCTTGCATGCAGGAGCAATAGGGTGGAAGTGAAATCTCCAGGATTCAAAACCTGCCTCTTGTGTGAAGCTTCACTGCTGCTTCACTCCAGGTGCCACTTATGTAGGTCATATTCCTGAGCAATGTTCCATTTGTTGCGCCTTCTCAAACAGCTAGAGAGGCCTGCCTAAAGATTTTCCTCCTGAATGCTCCATGCAAGCCACCAGGAACCCTAAAAGGAATGATTTTTGCTTAACTTCAGTCTTCTGGTCAATCCCTCTCCATGAGTGCCATGTTGAGCAGGAACTCCACCAAGCGCTCCTGTGCTACATTGATCCAGAGACTCCAATTCTTCTTTTTGAGTATATATTCCTATGGAAGCTCCAGCATAGAGTGCATGTATGTCCGTATGCTCTCAACTGGGGATTATAAATAGCAATGGCCACAGCTCGGTGCTGACGCAGAACAGCACCTCATGTTCCCAGGTGGGGACATATAATGAGGCATAATCCTGCGACCATTTCAGTTCCTTCTCAACTACCTGTGGCTAAAGATGGAGCAATTGCAGCTTTCCTGACACTTACAACTTTTCTCTTACTTTTTATTGTTTTTATATATGTAATTACCATTTCTAGTTAATTTTTTCCAGTTTTAACACAACTTATGCAAACTTCTTGCCTTATTGTTGGCAGTGAGATGGGTAAAGAAGTACTCCATTCCCTTGGCCAGAATGTAATATTTTGTATCTGTCCACTTACAAGTGGGCAGAATAATGGCAGATGTTTGCGATAGGCGATAGCAATACCTCATTAATGGGCAAGGCAATCTTGCTCTCAGCTGTGATGTAAGAGGTGTAAAGTTATTCGTCTAGGAGAGTGGTGGTGGCATTACTGCTTCATCAGGGGAGGAGGAGGACTTGACCAAAGGGGGTGAGCCTTTGTTTGGTGGCTCCTGCTCCTCTGGGGTCTCCTCCCACTTCCAACTGCCTGGTAGTAGGCATGGTCAACAAAAGGTATCGTTAAGCATGTTCCATGCTCCCTCTGACAATGCATCTGAACGCCTAGATCTCCTAGGTAGGAAGAGCTATTCGGTAGTGGTCCTTCAATTTTGAGTTGTGAATTACCAGGCCTTGATGGCAAAATATGATTTTAACAACTATTCAAAGTTGACTGAGTTTATTGAACATCCACCAAAAGACCAAAGGAAACAATTTCAAGCTCTCAGATCAGAGTGTCACTTGATTGCAAAAGCTTCCCTATCTGATGTCCCGGGTCTTGAACCTAGGCCTGGGACTCCCCAGGCAGTTGGCACATCCTGGCCTCCACCCAATAACTACTGAAAATAGGTTGTCTGGGAAACTACTAGAGCTATAGCCTCAGCCAAGGCACCATCCATAGAAACTCTGATTGGAGGATCATCAGGCTCCAACCATCAGTCCAACTATGCTATTTGAGCCAGGAGGAGGAACAGGAAGTTTGTCTGAGCAACAAGGTGGTCTATTGTGGCT
This sequence comes from Malaclemys terrapin pileata, assembly GCF_027887155.1. Taxonomy (NCBI): domain Eukaryota; kingdom Metazoa; phylum Chordata; order Testudines; family Emydidae; genus Malaclemys; species Malaclemys terrapin. The sequence goes on from NC_071506.1 coordinate 258,158,943, forward strand.
GTATTGGAGCTTGCTTGTGACTGCATTACCCTTGTCCTCATTCCTGTTCCCACTGTACTCCTGCTCCATGCTTGATCCTGGCCTCTCCTCCTGCCCTTACACCTCACCTCTAATCCTCACTGACCAGTCCTGGTTGTGACCCTGGCCTCTGACTTCTGATCCTGACTCTGGCTTGACCCTTGACTTTGGCATCTGACCTCAGCTACATGGAGACAATGACCCTGGTATACTGGCTGGGTAAGATAGGTTGGACAAGCCGAAAGGTGAGCTGTTAGGCAGTTAGGTACCGCTACCTCTACCCCTTTTGAGGTGAGGGAATCTGGGACCATACTAAAGTGACTAGGGCAGTGGGAGTCAAGAGCCCCCACAGAGCTTCAAACACAAATGGACAATTTAACTCAACGTGTATCACAGAGACCCCAACTTAGGCAAAAGGGGATGCCCTAAGGATTTTTCAGTGCCTCTCAAGAGTTTCCTAATGCAGGTAATCCAGTCCCTCCTGCAACTGGGGGATGATCTAGCCAGTTAACCCTGAATTCATTCCAAATAATTCCTGGTTCCCAAAATAGGTGACCTGAGTCTATCTGGGGCCTCATAAAGGTAGACCTCTTTGCAACTTCAGGCAACGGTAAACATTGCACTTTCTGCTCCAGGGGAGAATAGGCCACAACTCTTTTGGGGAATACCCTTCTAATATCTTGGCCTTTGCTCTATGCTTACTTGGCTATACTTCTAATACCTCAAAACCTTGCTCAAACAGAGACAACAAGGAGTGAGAGTTATCCTTATAGCATCTTCATGACAGTTGCAAGCGTGGTACTGAGACCTCCATCACCTGTCTGTGGCAACCCCTTTCCATCTTCAGGGAAGATCTCCTGTCACAACTCAGGCACCCTGAACCATCCCAACTCCGTGACTCTGAACCTTTAGGTTTGGCTCCTTGATGGTTTTCAGTCAGAGTTAAACTGTTCTGCTAATGTTTAGTCAGTTCTCTAGTCTAGCAGAAACCTATTACTCACAAAACTTACCAGCAGAAGTAGAAACATTTCCATTCCTGGTGCTCTCACCACTCTTTGCAAGCCTCAGAAGCTCTGCCTTCAAAGATCCTAAAGTACCTGTTAGATTTAAAGACACAAGGTCTGTCAATGAGTTCAGTCAGAGTACCTGGCTGCTATCATGACCTTCCATTCACCTATTGAAGGGGTTTCAGTCTTTGCCCACCCAACTATGGCTAGCTTCCTTAAGGGCTTACACAACTTATTTCTCCTATCTGGAACCCTGCTTCCCCATGGGGCCTTCATTTGGTTCTCAATGCCTTGAGTAATCCCCCATTCTTCGAGTGTTTGCTCATGTCCATTCCATATTAGGTGTGTGTGCTCGCCACATACACCCATGCCAGAAGTTTTTCCCTCAGCAGTATCCATAGGGGACTGGTTCTGGCGCCCTCTGGAGTGGCGCCCACATGGCGCAGTATAAGGAGTGCTGCCGGCTCCCCCCACCCTCAGTTCCTTCTTGCTGCCAGTGACAGTGCTGGAACATCTGCTGCTTTGGCTAGCATTGTTTTGTTCTCCGTTCTTGTGAACTTGGAAAAACCTGTAATATAGTTGCATACTGTTAGTAGTTGAATTAGTTTCCCTTAGTAATAGTTCTTCAAGTTCTAGTCCCAAACGGGACTCAACCGGGGGACAAGGCATGCCCCAGTTCCCAGGCTTTAAGCTCTGCGATCACTGCAAACGGCCTATACCCATCAGTTATCCACATATCAGCTGCCTAAGTGCTTGGGCGAGGGGCACAGAAGCGCCATATCTGCAAGTCCTTCAAACCTGCAAGGACGAGTGCCGTATCTGTGAGTCCTTCACAAACCTAGGATGAAGAAGGAGCGCGATATCCATCTAAAGGCGCTCCTAATGGAGTTGGCACTCAGTCCGGCACCAGAGCAGTGGTCCGACTCCACACCAAGCACCATCGCCTCCGTGCACAGTGCTTCACCGGCGCTGTCCACGAGCCGGCACCAGTCCCCCTCCAGGGTGCCAGTCAAGAAGCCGAAAAAGATTGTGAGGGGAAGATCTCCTACTTCCCACAAGGGAAAGGAGAGGGCTGGGGCCCAGCCAAGACCCGTGCTGGGAAGTTGGGCCCCAGCTCAAGTCTAGCGGTGCAGCCCATCCCATCCTTCGCCTGCAATTCCAGATAGCGGTGCAGGCCCTGGGCAGCTTCAGGTGCTGTCAACACCCGAAGCCCTTCAAGCAGCTCAGGAGATCCTGATGCTCCTGATGCTGCCCAAACTGGCTCCAGTGGTACCCCAGTCTCGGGGAAAAACCCACATTGGGACCTATGTGTGTGTCCCCATCTCAGCGGCACCATTCCCCATGGAGAAGGATGTCCCGTCATCACTCACCCGCCCGAAGCCATCATGCCTCAGGACTAGAAAGGCAGGCTCGGTGGAACCCTCTACGGTCCCCATGCAGGGGGCACCAATCGAGTGACTCGAGGTGTACCGTGATGATAGATTGGCACAGACCCTCTGAGGCATGCACCACCCAACAAGAACTGACTGTCTCCAAGGGCCCAGTACCAATCACAGGACCAATCAGGGACCAGAGACCTCTGATCTCCAGACTCAGGGGATGTGGTCCCCGAAGGAGGTGAAGCTACACATAAATGTCAAGGAGCTCAGAGTGGTACAGCTGGCATGCGGAGTCTTCCTGCCCCACCTGTCGGGCAAGGTGGTGCGAGTCCTGATGGACAATGCAGCCTTGATGTTCTACATCAACAGGCAAGGGGGAGCACGCTCGTCAGCCCTCTGTCAAGAGGGACTCCTTATATGGGACTTCTGCATCAACCACAAAATCCACCTGGAAGCTTGTCATCTTTCCAGCATCAATAATACGCTGGTGGACCAGCTCAGCATGGACTTCTCCTCTCACCATGAGTGGTTGCTCCACCCAGAGGTAGCCTGCTTGATCTTCCAAAGGTGGGGAACTTGTTTGCCACCAGACAGAACAGGAAATGCCACTGGTTTTGTTCTCAACAAGGTCTGGGCAAGGACTCCCTCTCCGATGCCTTCCTCCTGTCATGATTAGGGAGCCTGTTGTACGTGTTCCCTCGAATTCCACTCATCAGCAGGGTCCTGGCAAAGATCAAGAGAGACAAAGCGCAGGTTATCATGATTGCCCCAGCATGACCTAGCCAGCACTGGTATGGCATTCTCGTGAATCTGGCAGTGGCCCCTCTCTGGCTTCTGCTCAACTGACTGGACCTGCTCTCACAGGACCACAGTCAGCTCTTACACCCCAACCGCGCGTCCCTCCACTTCTCGGCATGGATGCTGCGTGGCTGAACTGGGAGGAGCGGACCTGTTTGGAGGAGGTCCAACAGGTTCCTCCTGGGAAGTAGGAAGCCCTCAACTAGACTGACTTACCTGGCCAATGGATGAGGTTTTTCCCCTGGGCGTCCGAGCATGGCATCTCTCCCCCACGTTCTCCCATTCAGGCTGACTTGGACTACCTGCTTCATTTGAGGAACCAGGGCGTGGCACATTCTTCCATTGGAGTGCATCTCCTGGTCATCTCCACTTTTCACCTGCCGATCCAAGGTCAGATGGTGTTTTCTCATGACATGATAGTCAGATTCTTGAGAGGACTCGAGACTCTTCCCACAGGTATGGACTCCTGTCCCAGTGGGATCTTAACTTGGTCTTCTCTAGGCTCACATGCCCGTCCTTTGAGCTGCTGGGTTCCTGCTCCCTTCCCCATCTGTCATGGAAGGTTGGATTTCTGGTGGTGGTGATGTCGCTGAGACTAGTCTCTGAAATTAAAGCCTTGACCTCAGAACCACCTTACACAGTCTTCTACAAGGACATGGTTCAGCTGCGGCCCCACCCAGCCTTCCTGCCGAAGGTGGGATCTATCTTCCCTATGAGCCAGGACATCTTCCTCCCGGTGTTCTGTCCCAAACCGCACAAGACCAGTGCTGGACGTATGAAGGGCCTTGGCTTTTTACTTAGAATGTACCCAGCCTTTCCATAAATCAACTCAGCTCTTCATCGCTACAGCGGATAGGATGAAGGGCCTCCCGGTGTCGTCACAGAGGATTTCCAATTGGATCACCTCCTGCATAAGGACCTGTTATGACCTGGCAAGGGTCCCACCATTGCCGATTGTCAGAGCCCACTTGACTAGAGCTCAGGCATCCTCAGTGGCCTTCCTTGCGCACATCCTTATCCAGGACATCTGTAAAGCTATGACGTGGTCCTCTGTTCACACGTTCATGGCACATTATTCCATCACTCATCAGGCCAGAGACGACGCTGGGTTCGGCAGAGCTCTGTTGCAATCTACACATCCGTGAACTCCTACTCACCTCCTTGGGTACTGCTTTGGAGTCACCTAATATGGAATGGACATGAACAAGCACTCGAAGACGAAAAGACTGTTAGTCACCTTTTCCGTAGCTGGTGTTCTTCGAGATGTGTTGCTCATGTCCATTCCACAACCTGACCTCCTTCCCTACTGTTGGAGTTTCTGGCAAGAAGGAACTGGGGGAGGAGGGAGCCAGCAGTGCCCCTCCAGAGCGCGCCAGAGCCAGTCCCCTATGGATACTGCTGAGGAAAAAACTTCCAGCACTGGTGTATATGGCGAGCACACAGAACTAATATGGAATGGACTTGAGTAACACATCTCGAAGAACACCAGTTACGAAAAAGGTAACTCTCTTTTCGAGCCAATGACTACCTGTCCGCTCTCTCTTTCATCTCTCCCTGAAAATTTCATTTTTAATAGCTATCATATCAGCAAGAATAATGGGGGTACTTAGGGCACTCATGACAGACCCTCCATATACTGTCATGCTATGCCCCTATCCTTGCTTCCACTCCAAAGTCTCATTGGAATTTCATATCAATCAGAAGATTTGTCTTCCAGTATTTTATCCAAAGCTTCATTCCCTGAGGGAGCAAGGTACTCTCCACACACTAGGTGACAGGAGGGCTCTTCTTGCCTTCTACCGCAACAGGACTAAGATTTTTAGGGCTTCTTCCAGAATCTTTGTATCCTTTGCTGAAAGGATGAAGGGACAGCCATTTTCTACTCACAGACTGTCGAACCGGGTTCCGGGTTGTATCTTGGCCTACCCTGAAGCTGCTAGGGTATGCCCACCTCATAGAGTGACAACTCACTTCACTCAGTCCACCTCTACAGCCCTTCTGAAGGATATTCCCATAGCAGAAATATGCAGGACTGTTATTTGATCCTCCATTCACATGTTTGCCAAATATTATGCCATCTTACCTGCTTCTGGGGCTGAGATTACCTTTGGTTATGTAGTCCTCTGAACTGTCTTGGATGTACTGCCTGAGAACTCATTCCATGTTAAATTACTGCTTGGGAGTCTTTATATGTCCCTTTTTGTGCTCCACTGTAACTTGGAGAGTTACCTGTACAGTAACTTGAATGCTTTGAAATGTTTTGCCCCTGTCCTGCTCTCCTTCCCATCTGCTGTGGAGTCTTTGGCTTCATGGCTGAGAAGCAGCTAGAGTGACAGTAGGTCCGTGTCTCATTATATGCCCTCTTATGGGAGTGCAAGGCATTACTCTGCACAGATCCAGACCTGCAGACACTGTTATTTATAATCTCCAGTCAAGAGTGCACAGGTGTGCACACATCCTATGGCGGAGCACCCAGAGAGACAAAATATGTCAAAGAACTCAAGTTACTGTACAGGTATGTAACCTTTCCTTGTCCACCAACAGTCAGTCACTTATGACCTCAGGATTCAAAACAGCACCACTCCAGAAACCTGTCAAGGGATGGGTCACCCTCTCTGGTGCCTATCAAGTTGAGACCCAAAAGTTAGTACGCATCTGATTCATATCAGGATTAACAGTTGAAGGGATAATAACCTAAAAAAGCCCCCACTGGCACCCAGTTTGAAGCATCAGTGGCCCTCACCAAAGCTGTGGACTGTGTTTCTCCTGCATCATCCCTTTGGTACAGATGTTGTGGTACCTGGTGTTTTAGTACCCCGTGCTTCGGTATCAGTCACCTCAGAATCATGTTCCTCCGTTCCCAGCACATTGGTACCTAGTGTTTCAGTATGCAGGGCATATACGGTATCAACTAATTTTAACTGTGGGCACAGTACCGAGTCACCTCTCCTCAAAAGGCTGAAAATGATGATAGCTAAACTTGTGATTACAGAGTAGTTGGAATGGCAGACAAAAGTGGTATTGCTGGTACCAATTTAGATGCATTCACAGATTATAAGGCCATAGGGGGCCATTGTGATAATCTAATATGACTTCCTGCATGACACTGGAAAGGCAGGAGGAAGAAAGTTATGAGGCACAACATCTGCAAGGGGAAGAACTGGTCCCCACTGCAATATCCTCATCCTCCCCCATCAGGCAGTAAATCCCTTGATGCCTTCCTTAATTGACAACCTCGAGGTATTTCCTGGTCCCCATGATATTCAAGGTCCTGAAGAAATTTAGGCAAAATGCTGGATTGAAGATCTTGATAGCTATGGCAGTTGTGGTATTCAGAGCTGTTGAACCTCTCAGTGAGGCCCCATTCACTTTTCCCACTCTGACCATCAGTCTTCAAAACAGTGAGATCCTACACCCAGTCCCAGCATTGTTACATCTGACAGTAGTTGGTGACTGGCTGTTATACATTGAAAGAAGTTGCTCATTTGATGTTCAGAACATTTTTCTCCAAAGCAGGAAAACCTCAACTAGACTGTCTTATAAAACTAAGTGGCAAAGGTTTTCTATTTGGGACTCTCAGTGCTAGCTGTCTCCCTTGAGAACACTCATTTCAGGAATATTGGACTATTTGTTAATGCTGGGAACAATCTGGACTTTGTTAGATACATAAGAGTCCATCTAGCAGCAATATCTGCAAATAATCTTCCAATCCAGGCCCACAATATATCTTTTTCACCCTACAGTGGCTAGATTCCATAAGGGCCTTATTCATGTTTTCCCCCACAGTTCAGGAGTCTCCTCCTTGGGACTTCAGTATAGTATTAATAGGGCTGATGCTCCCTCTCCCCTTTGAACCCTTAGCAATCTGTTCTCTTTACCAACTAAAAAGCACTTTTCATTGACAGTAGCCATTACATCTGCTCAAAGGAGGGGGGAGATTCAAGCCCTCATAGTGGGTCCCCCTTATATAGCATTTCATAAGGTCAGGGTTACTCTCAGGCCTCATCCCAAGTTCTTGCCAAAAGCTGTTTCAGAGTTCCAGGTGAATCAGTTTACTCATCTCTTAGTTTTCTTGTCCAAGCCTCATTCAACCCTGGGAAAAGAATCTCCATACACTTGATGTAGTAAGGGCATTGTCATATTACCATATCAGGACAAAATTATTCAGGAACATACCTAGACTGTTTGTGGCCTTTGCTGATAGGGTTAAGGATGGACAATATCCTCATTAAAATCTCCAACTGTATAAGAACAAGTTACAAGACAGCCAAGTTAGATCCATATTAACCACATTAGTACTCATTCCACTAGAGCTCAGGCCATCTCTGCTGCTTGTTTGATGAATGCAGCTGTTTCTGAAATTTGAAGGGCAGCTACCTGAACGTCAGACTACACATTCACAAGATATTTTTCTTTGTCAGAAAATTCCAGATTGGATGCTCAGATGGTAGGGTTATCTTGTTTAAGTAGGACACCTAGTACCCATCTCCAAGCACACAGACAAGAGTGGAATCCATGTGGACAATCAAAGAAAAAAGGATTACTTACCTTTACAGTAACTCTGGTTCTTCCAGATGTGTTGTCCACATAGAGTCCATGACCTGCCATATCTTTCTGTTAACTGCCCTACTCTTTTGGGATTTTGAATTGGTGAAGGAACAGAGGGATGGTTGGACCTGCTTTGCCCTTTATGCCTTTGGATGTGTACGTGTGTACTAGGGTGCAGGGTGGTGTGAGACTTCTAGAGTGCAGGTGTGATCTCTGGTGGTGTGGCAAGGCTACCGCTAAAACAGGCTCCCTGCCTGCACTGACCCCACGCCTCTTCTGGAAACAGCCAGCGCAGCCCTGGGAACCTGGGGGTGGGGGGTAGGGGTCTCCGCATGATGCTCCTGCCTGCAAGCACTGCCCCTGCAGCTCCCATTGGCCGGGAACAGGGAACTGTGGGCAATGGGTGCTGCGGGGGCGGTGCCTGCAGACAGGGGTCGGAGCCACGTTGTTCCCTTCCGGGAGCGGTGTGGGATCGGGGCCACCTGAGGTAATTGCCGCCCCCTTCAATGGGCAGGTTCTGAGTGGCTCTGCAGCATTAAGACCAGGAGTAGCATGAGTACATCAGGCCCAGCTCTGCTGGACCAGCATTTCTCTTCCACCGCCCATTCTGCAGCCTCCCAGAGCCAGCCCCCCATGCCCACTCCTGCACCCCAAGCCCTGAGCCCCCTCCCAGAGCCAGCACTCCATACCTCCTTCTGCACCCCATAACCACTCCTGCACCCCAACCCAAAGCCCCCTCCTTCACCCAAACCGCCTCCTGCACCCCAAAACTCTGCCCCAGCCTGGAGCCCCCTCCTACACCCAATCTCCCTCTGAGCTTGCACCCCTCACCCTCTCTTGCACCCCAAACCCTGTCCCAGGCTCAGCCCAGAGCCCCCTCCCACACTGCGAACCCCTCGGCCCCAGACCAGAGCCCACACCCCTTCCCGAAGCACAACCCCCTGCCCCAGACTGGTGAAAGTGAGTGAGGGTGGGCGAGAGAGAGAGACAGATAGACGGGGGCATGGAGTGAGCAGGACGAAGGGGAAGAGGGCGGGTAGAACTTGGGTTGCCCTTAAATTCAAAAAGTGATCTTGGGCATAAAAAGGTTGGAGACCACTGAGTTAGACATTAACAAAATAATACAATAACCCCCCTGAGTCATTATTCATTACAGCAACCTTTGCTGTTAGACAATTTTTTTATGTGAGAAAGTAAACTGTGTGGTTTTAAATATATATTCAGGTATTCTGTACATTTTGCAGTTCTGTAAAATACAGCAAAACTTTGTTTTGTTTTCAGGAAACACTCTGTATTTCTGGAAAGGGTTATAGTGTGCTGAGCTCAAAGTCTTCAGAATTAAAAAAGGATCCAAAACATTACTGAGGTGGTTCTATCTTGCACATTGCAGAACAGTTCAATGATTACACGCTTATAGTGTAAATAAAGTCAATTGTCACTGTACTCTGGTTTGGAAGCCTTATTACTTTACATACAAATGTATAGATCAATCTGGCTCTCAGTGCTCTTATGACAGTTGTGGAAGAAACTACTTGCACAGAAATGTTAATTATAACAGACAGAACCTGAACACAAAAGCTGAGTCAAGCCATCCTTTTATTTTTAATGATTTAACAGAATTGATTTGATTATACTAGTTCTTAACCAGACTTGCATTTTTGTGTCATGTATGGCACCTCCTGCCCTAGGATAAGACACTGATTGAGAATACATATTTTAGAGTTGGTTCCAAAGTAAGTCTATGGTCCTTAAATGCTTTCTTGCCAAATACTTCTGATTTAAAAAAAACAGCTATTGTACATGAAGACTATATCACAGCAAATTGGGAAGTGCTGCAACATATGCTGTATTTTATGCAGGTGGCTAAGAGAATGTGGTGGGTTTTTCCCCTTCCTTACCATCTTTCCAAGCTAATAAATAAATAAAAAGCTTGGGCCAAATTAATAGGCATCCAGGCACTCAATATATAAAACGGTTACTCATTTTCTCATAACTGTTGTTCTTCGAGATGTATTGTTCATGTCCATTCCAACCAGGTGTGTGCACGCTGCGTGCATGCCAGCCAGAAGATTTTTCCCTGAGCAGCATCTGTAGCGTCAGCCTGGGCGCCCCCTGGAGTGGTGCCTTCATGGCACCCAATATAGGGCCCTGCTGACCCTCCACCCCTTCCATTCCTTCTTGCCAGCTACTCTGACAGAGGGGTAGAAGAGTGGGTATTGGAATGGACATGAGCAACACATCTCAAAGAACAACAGTTACGAGAAAGGTTTCAGAGTAGCAGCCTTGTTAGTCTGTATCCATAAAAAGAACAGGAGTACTTGTGGCACCTTAGAGACTAACAAATTTATTAGAGCATAAGCTTTCGTGGACTACAGCCCACTTCTTCGGATGCATACCCATAGTCCACGAAAGCTTATGCTCTAATAAATTTGTTAGTCTCTAAGGTGCCACAAGTACTCCTGTTCTAGTTACGAGAAAGTGAGTAACTGTTTTTTCTTCTTCGAGTGATTGTTCATGTCCATTCCAACCAGGTGACTCACAAGCCAAAGCTCAGGAGGTGGGGTCGGAGTCATGCACAGATTGGAGCACAGCATGTCCAAAGGCTGCATCGTCTCTGGCCTGTTGTGTAATTGCATAGTGCGTTGTGAACGTATGTATTGAGGACCACATAGTTGCCCTGCAGATTTCCTGGGTGGGGACTTGCACTAGGAACGCCGCCGAGGAGGCTTGGCCCTGGTAATCAGCGGGGCGGGCACCCTCGCCAGGCCATAACACTCAGGAATGCAGGATGTGATCCACGACGAGATGCGTTGAGAAGAGACAAGGAGGCCCTTCATTCTGTCCACCACAGCCACAAAGAGTTGGACGGACTTTGGGAACGACTTAGTCCTCTCTATGTAGAAGGCTAGGGCCCTACGTACATCCAATGAGTGCAGCCTGCGCTCCCTATCAGAGGAGTGTGGCTTGGGATAAAACACTGGGAGGAAGATGTCCTGGCCCATATGAAACTGGGAGACAACATTAGGGGGAAAGGTTGGGTGAGGTCTGAGTTGGACCTTGTCCTTATGAAAAACTGTGTAAGGGGGCTTGGACGTGAGGGCCCTGAGCTCCGATACCCGTCTAGCCGAGGAAATTGCCACGAGGAACGCGACCTTGTACGAGAGATAGAGCAGGGAGCACGTCACCAGTGGTTCAAATGGAGGGCCCATAAGTCTGTAGAGAACTAGATTAAGGTCCCAGGCTGGGACAGGCTGACGCGTCTGTGGGAAGAGCCTGTCCAGGCCGTTAAGGAAACGACTGACTAGAGGGTTTGCGAAGACTGAGAAGCCATCTGTGCCCGGATGAAAGACAGAGATGGTGGCTAAGTGGACCCTTATTGATGGCAGGGACAGGTCTTGTTGTTTTAGGTGAAGGACATAGTCCAGTATGAACGGTATGGGGGCGAGCAACGGCAACTGACTGCATTGCTCTGCCCAGATGTAGAACCTTTTCCACTTGGCAAGGTAGGTTGCCCTGGTGGAGGGCTTTCTACTACCAAGGAGGACTTGTCTGACTTGATCTGAGCAGGAAAGCTCCACAGTGTTTAGCCATGGAGCATCCGGGCAGTGAGGTGGAGCGACTCTAGATTCGGGTGCTGGAGTCAGCCATGGTCCTGCGTGATCAGATCCGGGACCAATGGTAAAGTGAGTAGTGCCACTACAGACATTCCCAGGAGCAACGTGAACCAGTGCTGGCATAGCCACGCCGGCGCTCTCAGTATGACTCGGGCCCGGTCCCTGCGGATATTGAGGAGCACCTTGGGGAGCAGCGGAATTGGTGGAAAAGCATAGAGCAGGCGGCCCCCACCACGGGAGGAGTAAGGCATTGGCAATGGACCCTGGACTGTGACTCATGAGGGAGTAGAATAGCTGACATTTCCTGTTGCCATGAGTGACAAACAGGTCTATCTGGGGAGAGCCCCAGAGACGGAAGATTGAGCTCACCACGTCCAGCCGGAGGGACCACTCGTGGCCGTGGAAGGTCCGGCTGAGACTGTCGGCCAGCTCGTTCTGCACTCCTGGGAGGTATGACACCTGCAGGTGGATCGAGTGCTCTATGTAGAAGTCCCAGAGTGCAAGGGCTTCCTGGCAAAGGGGAGAGGAGAGTGCACCCCCGTTTGTTGATATAGAACATCGCCAAGGTGTTGTTCGTGAGGACTGCCTGCTATGTGGGTTTTGAAAGCGTGGCATACCAGGCACACCGCTCTCAGTTCTCTGACATTGATGTGCTGAGCGAGGTCCACCTGAGACCAGAGGCCTTGAGTCCTGAGGTCCCCTAGTGAACGAAACCTAGCTTCTGGGAGGTACGCCCTGGCTTGAGTTGAGTCTAGGACTGCACTTATGAACTCTATCCTCTGCATCGGGGACAGAGTAGATTTGGCCTTATTTAGGAGGAAAACTAATTCGAGGAAGGTCCTTCTCATGAAGTTGACCTGACCCTCTACTTGGGCTCTGGAGCGACCCTTGATCAGCCAGTCATTGACAGGAAAAACCTGTATCTGGCGCTTGTGCAGGAATGCCGTGACGACTGCTATACATTTTGTGAATGCTCGGGGAGCTGTTGACAGTCCGAACAGGAGGATGGCAAACTGACAGTGGCCACTGCTCACCACGAATCTGAGGTAGCATCTGTGATGTGGGACTATTGCAATGTGAAAATATGCGTCCTTCTAGTTGAGAGCAGTGTACCAGTCTCCTGGATCCAGTAAGGGGATAAAGGAGGTTAGTGAGACCATGCATAACTTGAGTTTCTTTACAAACTTGTTGAGCTGCCACAGGTCCAAGATGGGTCTGAGGCCCCCTTTGGCCTTCGGTATTAGGAAATACCGGGAGTAAACCCCCTTGCCCCTTAGTCCCTGAGGAACCTCCTCCACTGCCCCCACCAAGAGGAGGGACTGCACTTCTTGAATTAGAAGTTGCTCGTGAGAGGGGTCCCTGAAGAGGGACGGGGTGGGGGGGCACAGAACTGGATAGAATATCCCCTCTCTACCATGCGGAGCAACCAGCGGTCTGAAGTAATTCAGGACCAGGCATGATAGAAAGGGGATAGATGGGATGAGAAGGTAAGAGGGGAAGGATCCAGAGTCTGTACTGGTAAGCCCTCCTTGACCGTACCTTCAAAAGGGTGGTCTAGGCCCGGGCAGAGGCTTGGGCTGGCCACAGTTTTCCCAGAGGAGGGATGTTGCCTCCTCCTACCACTCCTATTTCACCTACGCGGAGCGTCCTGGTAGTTCTGCGGCTGGTAAGGCCGAGGGGCAGGCTGAGGCCTAAAATGTCTGCGCTGGGTAGCTGGCGTGTGGAACCCCAGTGAGCGCAGAGTAGCCCTAGAGTCCTTCAAACTGTGAAGTCTCCCATCTGTTTTTTCAGAGAAAAGGGAGGATCCCTGGAAGGGGAGGTCCTGTATGGTCTGCTGAACCTTGTGGGACAGTCCAGAGACCTGTAGCCAGGAGCTTCACCTCATCACTACCCCTGTGGCCAGTGTATGCGAGGCTGCATCCGCCACGTCCAGAGCCGCTTGCGGAGAACTCCACCCGAGAGTCCTGAGGCAGGAGCTCTATAAACTTAGCCATTGCTGAGCAGGTGTTATGTCGGTAGCGGCTTACAATGGCCTGCTGCTTGGCTATGCGGAGCTGCAGGCCCCTGGTCAAATAGACTTTTCAGCCAAATAGGTCCAGCTTCTTAGTGTCCTGTTTTTAGGGGTGGAGCCTTGGAACCCCTGGCGCTCTCTCTGATTGGCCGCATCGACCACCAAAGTGTCTGGGGTAAGGGGGGTATAAAGGTGTTCATACCTCTTAGACGGTATGAAGTAGTGTCGCTCGGTTTTCTTGGCCGGGGTCTGCCACAGATATTTGGAGTCCTCGGCAGTGCTGTTGCCTGGAGAAATGGTGCCGGAGCTGACTGGGCCAGCGGTGCTACTTTCTTGGACGATGGTGCCGCTGGTGGCAGTGCCGGCGCTGTCTGTGGCACAAAAGATGCCAAAGACACCGATGCAGTCCTGGATCGCAGACCATGGACTTGAACGTGGCTCTGATGGTAAGCCCAGGGTGTCCAGAAGGGCCATTGAGCAGACGGCTGACACTGTTGCTGCCACAGTGATGGGTATGGCTGGTAACTCCATCAAGACCTGGACCTCCTGCTCCGCGATCTGCTGGAGTGATAAGAGTCCGCCTCCAACTCCGAAGTCTCAGCGTAGGAGGACCACGGAGGAGCAGGACCCTGGGTCGCCGGAGAGTGGTGCCACGAAGCTGGGGAATGGTGCGGCCCTTCTGTCTGAGCAGGCGGTACCAGGGGCGCTGGTGATGGAGAATGGCGGGCCAGGGTCCTGGAGTGGAACGGGGGGCGCACGGTCACCGGTGACTTGTCCCTCCTCTGTGGGGAGGATGGCACCAGGAGGTGCATCAGGTCTGTAGCCGCCTCGAACGCCTCCGGTATCGACGGTAGTGGTATGTCCCCTTGGTCATCCAGGGACCGAGGAGGGTTCTCAACTGGACCCCGGCCAGGGCAGGCGTCGGCGAGATCCTGGGCGGAAGCAAGGAGGGGATGGTCTGTCCCGACACACTCATGGACTTTAGGTTTCGAGAGGGGTGATAGACCCCTTACCAGCCTCTTCTTCTTTACCGGCACCGGGGATGGAGAGCGGTGCCGTGCTGAGGCCGACTTCTTATGGCTTGAGCCGTTGCGGTGCCGGGGAGCCTTAGAGTCCTTAGTCGGGGCCATTTTGCGCGCCGTTGGTGCTGGAGCGCTGCACACTGATGAGGACATGCTCGGTGCTTGTTCGGTGGGTCCCAGGTTGGAGTGTGGCCTCAATGCCACCTCTATCAACAGAAGTTTTAGTCTTTGTTCCCGGTCTTTGAGGGTTCTGGGATGGAAATCCTTGCAGATATGGCACTTCTCCTTCTGGTGACTCTCACCAAGGCAACGCAAGCAGGAAGAGTGAGGATCACTCTTGGGCATAAACTTGCCACAGACCTCGCAGAGCTTAAACCCTGGAGACCCGGGCATACCCCAGGAGGGGAAACGTTGGGAGTTTGCAGAAATTGGTGCTAAATATATCGTTATAGACTGATGGAAGGTGTCACTAGACCAAAATAGCAGAAATAGGATTTTTCAAGGGAGGCAGGTGATGTTTGGATACCCAAATAGAAAAACCTCTTCCACTTTGCTTTGTAAGTCAATCTAATTGTGTATGGTCAAGAGTAGTGAGGGTACAGGGGCAAGGCCGTGTGCATAGATGTTTTATCTGGCTCTGTATATTTTGTGTGTGTATGTTGGCTAAAGCAAAGAGTGATTGTTTTAGAATTTATTTTGCAAAGCCTTTGGGGCCACCTTTTCTGGGGTGCTAGTGTGCTCTTCTACCTGTGAGGGTGAAGGAGCCAGTACCAATATCACAATATTTTCATGCAGTACTGTGGTGATAATGGTACTGGGAAGTTGGTGCCAGGACAGATGTGGTCTGCAGATTTAGCTGATAGCACAGGCACTTGTTTCACAGTCAGTATTAAGGCATCAGAAGGACCCATCTTAGGCCATTGGCTACTTCTTTGACTGTGGCACCTGAGATTAGTCTAACACATGATATTTTTTTTTGTCTTGCTTTCATAAACACCAGAGGGGGTGACTTAAGTCTTGGTTCTGGAGGAGAAGTTGCTCTGCCACTCTCAGAAGCATTTCTTTGACAAATGAGCTTGAGAGCTCAAAGTTGAGCTGTAACTCATAGGAGCACTCAGGAATGAAGCCTGTTAGAGCCTTTTCCCTCTGGATTTGAGGAGGTTCTGATAGAACACTCCAGGAATATTAAGTTTAAGGCAAGCTTCTCTCACCTTCTCAGTTCTTTTAGAAAAAGAAAGACAAATTGAATACCTACTGGAGGTAATGGATTAAAAAAAAAAAAGATACCGAGTGAGAGTTGTTCATTGGACTAGCCACATCATAAGAAGGGGCAAATTTGAACCCCAGGAACTTAGCTTTAGCCATGGAGGTTACTGTGGAGCCGGTGGGTCCTGTTACCATGGAAGCCCTTAATATTAACAATCTTTTCTTTTTTAAGGCATCAGACACAAAAATAATCGGAGAAACTAACAACTATACTATCTAGATCGGGATTCTCAACCTTTTTCTTTCTGAGCCCCGCCCAACATGCTAAAAAAACTCCATGGCCCATCTGTGCCACCACAACTGCTTTTCTGCATATAATAGCTGGGGCCAGTATTAGGAGATAGCAAGCAGGGCAATTGTCTGGGGCTCCACGCCACAGCCAGACCTGTGAAGGCGGCATATGCACACCAGAAATGGGATCCATGTGGACAATTACTCACGAGCAAGTTGCATGCTACTTTATATTGTGCATAAACCAAATTAATAACTGTTTCAGATGCCAAATATTACTGCTGAATAAATGCATAGAAGGTGTGACAATGCGGTTCTGGCGGAACCCAACTGAGAGTGCCAACTCAGGACAAATTGCTAAAATAGGGCAGTTACAGCCCAAGACTGGGGTTTTTCCACCTCTAAGGCAAACCAAACCAGCCAGACTAAGACTTCGGTCTCATCCCACTGGCTAACCGCAAGTCTCACAAGCAATCTCCTTAGACACTCCAGTTTCCCAGTATTACCACCAGTGCCGCACGTTATGGGGACAAATGGTTATAAAAACCAATACCCCAGTAAAAGAAAAAGGTTCTCCTGATCCCAAAGGACCAAGCCCCAGACCCAGGTCAATATACAAGTCAGACCTTACCCACAAATCACGCTACTGCCAATCCTTTAGAATCTAAAATCTAAAGGTTTATTCATAAAAGGAAAAAGATAGAAATGAGAGTTAGAATTGGTTAAATGGAATCAGTTACATACAGTAATGGCAAAGTTCTTGGTTCAGGCTTGCAGCAGCGATGGAATAAACTGCAGGTTCAAATCAAGTCTCTGGAATACATCCCCAGCTGGGATGGGTCATTCAGTCCTTTGTTCAGAGCTTCAGTTTGTAGCAAAGTTCCTCCAGAGGTAAGAAGCAGGATTGAAGACAAGATGGAGATCAGGCATCAGCCTTATATAGTCTTTTCCAGGTGTAAGAACACCTCTTTGTTCTTACTGTGGAAAATTACAGCAAAATGGAGTCTGGAGTCACATGGGCCAGTCCCTGCATACTTTGCTGAGGTACAAGGCGTATCTGCCTTCTCTCAATGGGTCCATTGTATAGCTGATGGTCCTTAATGGGCCATCAAGCAGGCTAGGCAGAGCTAATCTCAGCTTGTCTGGGATGTCACCCAGAAGCATAGCATAAGTTTGCCATACAGACAGTATAGAGCCAATATTCATAACTTCGACTACAAAACTGATACACACATATAGACAGCATAATCATAACCAGTAAACCATAACCTTGTCCTAGACACCCCATTTGACCCCCTTTATACAAGATTTGGGTGCCACTACAGGACCTTGGTTGCAACAATGATCTATATGGTCCCAGTTTATGTCAATAACGTCACAGAAGGGATTTCACGAATCTCACTTTCAGGGATCATGAGAAGTTTGCAGTACTAGCAGTTAGAAAAATCTCGGTGTGTATACAGCACAAATTGGATATGCAAAGCCTTACAGTATAATATTGAATACATTTTTTTCAACAAAATCACATTTAAATCCACAATACTCTTCACATTGCATTATTCTGTTTTTTTTGTCACCACTATAATTCATGTATTTCCCTATAATCAAGAGTACCCGTTCACAAACAGAAAAGAATGGTATAATTACTAGAATAGACTTTTCAGGACTAATTTAAGATTGAAGTAAATGAAACAAAAGGTGGTCACGTTACACAAGTTATTACCATAGAATACGGCATAAACACTGCTGTGTTAGTCTCTATGCATCATTTTCAAATGGAACCTGATGGTAGAACCTTCCAAGCAGTACCTATTAGTGTGCACATGCACTCTCTCCTACCCCTCTCCTCAGCATATCTGAACATTCTGTGGACAAAGTTATATAAGGTGGCACTGTACCCTCTATGGCCTCAGTTCCTTCCAACCTCTGCATCAGATGGAAGTGAGCCATTCGGATCAAGGGTGTTTTTTTCCCATTTATAAGTGCCTTTGATGATTTATAGTTGTCTTTCTTTTTAGTATAAGATAGTTTAGTATAGTTTGTAAAGTCAGTTCCACATAATGGCAGAACCAGAATAGAGGAAGAAACCAGGTTTTAAGAGATGTGCTTCATGCCCAGTTATCTCCCTGGCAGTGACGACCACATTAGGTGCCTTATGTGCCTCGGGGAAGACCACTCACCTTCTGGGTGTTCTATTTGCCAGACTTTCATTTCTCAGAGTGCACAAGTTGAGGCAGAACAGGCTGCAGGTGCTTCGGCTTAAGGGGGCTTTTGCTTCTAAACCATCCTGTTCCCGAAAATCATTGGATCCAAAGCTAAGAAGCCTGTTTTGGCTCTGGTGGCTTACTCCAGTAAGGCTGAGCTGTCTAAAGGTTTCAGGAAGCTGGGATCATCATTGGTGAGTTCCTGATTTGTCACCTGATCAACATGTGGCATAGCTTCTGCTTCTTCCACTTCTGAGGATGCTTTGCAGTTCCATGATTTGGTGGGCTGCATGGTATCCCCACTGAACTTAACTTCAGTAGCTATGGAGGAAACCTCCCACCTACTATTTGACATCCTTGGAGCTACCGCCACAAATATGATGTAGTTTCTGGATGGTCTTTTGCAGCCTGCTACGACTGTTTGGTCAACTCCTGCTTCCTGCCATCTTATTTCCAAAATGAAGAAACTGTATCAGATACCCCATGAAGGATTTTCTTACTTTCATACCCATCCTGTGCCTAATTCCCTGGCTGTGGCTGCAGCCAGTACCAGGCTTAGCCCTGGACTACACTACAGAGTGAAGTCGACACAAGGCAGTTTATGTCGACCTAACTCTGTAAGCATCTACATTAAAATGTCACTCCCACCAATATAACTCGCCTGCTACTCTGACTTAACTCCACCTCTGTGAGAGGTGTAGCACTTAGGTTGATGTAGTTAGGTCGATACAGTGTCAGCGTAGACACTGCGTTACTTATGTCCACTTTAGTGGCCTCCAGGAGGTGTCTCACAATGTGCTACTCGCAACACCGTTTTGAACTCTGCTACTCGGCAGCCAGGTATATGCCCCTCCCCTTTTAAAGCCCCGCAAATTTTTGAAATTCCATTTTCTGTTTGTTCAGTGTGGAGAGCTCACCTAGCAATTACCCAGATGACCATGCCGGCTCCATGCTGCAGAAGCACTCCTGCCTGGAGTACACAGGAGGTGTTGGATCTCCTGGGTCTCTGGGGAGAAGAGGCTGTGCAGGCACAGCTCCGGTCCAGCTGTAGAAATGTCGATATCTAGGAGCAGAATGCTCAGGGCATGGGGGAGCAGGGCTACAAAAGGGACCCACAGTAGTGCCATGTGAAAGCCAAGGAGCTGTGGGCAGACTTACAGAAGGCAAGCGAGGCTAACAGTCGCTCTGGTGCGGAGCTGCAGACATGCTGCTTTTACAAAGAGCTGCATGCCTTCCTCAGTGGAGACCCCACCACCCTCGCTATGAGCCCCCTGGATACGTTGGGTGAGCTGGAGTCACAGGCCCTTGGAATGAACAGTGAGGAGGAGGTGTTGGACGAGGAAGAGGCACAGTGAGCACAGTGAGCCAGGACCTGTTTTTGATTCCAGAGCAGTTGAGCCAGTCCCTATACTACATCACAGGCAAGCCTGATGAAAGAGAAGGAACCTCTGGTAAGTATGCAGTTTGCTTTGATATTGCAGGGACACGCGTTCATTTACTTTTTTTTAATCATGCTAGAAGAGGTAGTGAAATAACCAATAGAGGTAGAGTCACTATCTGCTTCTCATTCCCGTGTACAGGTAGGCAGAGGGGGCCCTGCAGAACAGTTTGTTTATGTGCACAGGATGTCCCATGAATCCTCTATAGAGATCTGAAGTAAACTTTCCTCAAGGTAGTTTGCAATCCTCTGCAGAAGGTTTCTTCCACCACTGTAGGACACTTTTCCATGCCATTCAGCAATTACTTCAGCAGGCACCATTGCAGCTTACAAACTAGGAGCATATGGACCCGGTCTGCAGTCGGATGCATGCAGGATCTGTTCAATTTCAGCCTCTTTTACTCTCAAGAGTGAGGTATCAACTAAAATCACCACTGCCTGTGGAAAATGGTGCCAGTATTCAGTTCAACAGCCCTATCCACATATACTCATGCCTGCGAGTTTCACCTCTTTTGCCCGGCTGTACTCATCATAGCTGGGACTGCCGCCATGCTCTATGAATCGCAAGGAGAAGTGAGAATGTAGTGCTTGTAACTTGTGTGGATCAAGGGGAGTGAGTTCAGTACACCACGTTTCCATGCAGCTGGAAACGTGGCCTTGAGGATCTCTCCATCCACACCAGTGGAGTGGCTCAGTAAGATGAGGAAGAAAAAGGACACAAGAGGGCATGTTCTTAGAGATCCTGCAAAACTCTGATGCTTCGGATACCAAGCACAGGGCTTGGAGGATCACCCTCACAGATAGAATGGACAGGGATAGAACAGATAGGAGAAAAGTACAGGAAAAGGGGAGAGATGTACAGCAGGAGATGCTAGCATTTCTCAAGCAGCAAACAGACATGCTGGAGACTCTTGTTGACTTCAGGTTCAACAGTCCCGTTCTCACCATCCTCTGCAGCCCATAGAGGCTTGCATTCTGGGATCTCCCTGCACACAGCCCCATCCCAACATTCTGTGTGGCATCCAGGGCCACTGCATTATCCCTACCACTCCACACCGTGGGAAGAGTACAATCATAGTCGCACATACACAGACCTGTGAGAGAGATGGTTGGTGAACGTGTTTTTGAAATGAAAATGAATTTTCTTTCTTCTTCAAAGGTTCTTTCCCCTGCATTTCTAAAGTTTCATTCAGTTTCAGATTTGTCTGTTTGCATGGGTTTGGAATAAAAGTCTATTTATGGAAACTTAATTCATCTTTATTAGTTCACAACATATGCTGGCTGGGGCTGACATTATACACACATAATAGCAATTGGTGCATTTGCAATGTTATATTACTAATATACAGCACTCATTACAAGGTTCATACCAGGATACAAAAAATCAATGTCAGGCAGAGCACACTACAGTAACACATGTTACTGTGACTGACTATTAAACTGGTCTTTCAAAGCCTCCATGAGCCATATAGCTTCCTGTTTAGCTCTTCTTATAGCCTTGGTATCTGGCTGCTCAAAATCAGCAGACAGTTATTCCACCTCCGCCCTCCATCCTGGCAGAAACTTTCCCCCCTTTCCTTCACAGATATAGTGAAGCACACAGCAGGCAGCTATATCCATTGGGATATTTTTTTCACTGAGATCTAATCTTGTGAGTAGAAAGTGCTACGGCCTTTCAGATGGCTAAATGCACATTCAACTGTCATTCTGCACCTGCTGAGCCTGTAGTTGAAGCGCTTCTTGCTGCTGTCAAGGTGCACACTTGCATAACAGCAACGCCTAGGGTGGATTTCCCAACTCCAAATTGATTCCCAACAGATTAGTAGCAATCTGGCATTGCAAGCTTCCACACAGCGATTGCCACTTGCTTCTCCACTGTTAATGCAGCTCTCATTTTGGTGTCGGTACACCAGAGGATGGGGGCGCGCTCCACACACATTTCCAGGAACGTGGCCTTGCACATCTGAAAGTTCTGCAGTCATTGCTTGTCATCCCATACCGGCATAAGGATGCAATCCCACCAGTCAGTGTTTGTTTCTCTGGCCCAGAACCAGTGCTGCACTGTCTGCAGCTGCTCCATGAATGCCAACAACCTTGAAAGCATCAAAGAGTCCTATGGCACCTTATAGACTAACAGACGTATTCACCCACGAAAACTCATGCTCCAATACGTCTGTTAGTTTATAAGGTGCCACAGGACTCTTTGCTGCCTTTACAGATCCAGACTAACACAGCTACCCCTCTAATACTTAACAATCTTGAATTGTTTCTTTCTGTGTCCCACAGCAAGCTAGCCTTCAAGGAATCGTCATGTTCCCCATGGCTCATCTGGCAGCTCTGCAAATGCTTCAGGATCAGACACATTGTGCTCGCAATGCTTATCACAGTAGTGTAGGGTTACCATACATCCGGATTTTCCCGGACATGTCCAGCTTTTTGGGCTCCAAATCCCCATCCGGGGGGAAATCCCAAAAAGCCGGACATGTCCGGGAAAATCGGGACCGGAGGGGCTGGGCCGGGGGCCGGCGGTGCTGAGCACCGGGGGCCAGCGGTGCTGAGCGGGGTCTGGGGGTCAGCGGGGCCGAGCGCCGGCAGTGCCGAGCGCCGGGGGCCGGCGGTGCCTGGGGCCGGCGGTGCCGAGCGCCGGGGGCCGGTGAGGTCTGGGGCCGGCGGGACCGAGCGCCGGGGGCCGGTGAGGTCTGGGGCCGGCGGGGCCGAGCGCTGGGGGCTGGCGGGGCCTGGGGCCAGCGGTGCCGAGCGCCGGGGGCTGGGGGCCGGCGGGGCCTGGGGCCGGGGGCTGGTGGGGTCTGGGGCCGGCGGGGCCGAGCGCCGGGGGCCGGTGGGGTCTGGGGCCGGCGGGGCCGAGCGCCGGGGGCCGGCAGGGCCAAGTGCTGGCAGTGCCAAGCGCCGGGGGCCGGCGGTGCCTGGGGCCAGGGGCGCCGAGCGCCGGCGGTGCCGAGCGCCGGGAGCTGGGGCTGCTCGGCCGGGGGGCTGGGCCGGGGGCCGGGGGGTGCTGAGCAGGCCGGGGCTGCTCGGCCGGGGGCCCGGGGGCCGGGGGGTGCTGAGCGGGCCGGGGGCCCGGGGACCAGCAGTGCTGGGTGGGCCAGGGGTGCCCGGGGCCGGCACCCCAGGGCCCGAGCCGACCCAAGCTGGAGAGGCCGGGGGGGGCCAGACTGGGCCGCGCCTCCTCCCCCCACACCTCCCTTACCTGCTTCAGGCTTCCCGCGAATCAAATGTTCGCGGGAAGCAGGGGAGGGGCGGAGTTGGGGCGGGGACTTTGGGGAAGGGGCGGAGTTGGGGCGGGGGCATGGGCGGGGCTGGGGGCGGGGCCGGGGGCCATGGACTGTCCTCCTTTTGGAGGCTGAAAATATGGTAACCCTACAGTAGTGCAGAGCTTTGCAGTATCCATATTTCTCACAGAGCTAGCAGACATGCGGGTTCACAGGGCTTTTGAAAAGAGGTGCAAAACATTCTGGGATGCAGATAAAATTATGGGATGGAGAAAACTGCATCATGGGATGGTGAAACTATGTTCACAGTCATCCCTGCATGACTCATTTGCCCCAATGATTCAATAAATGAAGGCTGATTACATTGGATTTATGTGTCCTTGAAATTAAAGAGAAGGGCTATGCATTTCAGTTAAAAAAAATCAACCTTCTTTCCATTCCCCCTATGCTTCCCTTTTTAGGGTTATTCTACTTTCAGAAGTACACAAATTGCTCCAGATAAGAGCTGTCAAGGAGATACCCAAACATCTGTGTGGTCAGGGTTTTTATTCAAAGTACTTCCTAGGACAGAAAAAAGATGGGGTTTTCATCCTATTTTAGATTTAAGAAAATTGAACAGATATGAAATCAGAATGTCTAGATGTATGTGAACCCTAGTCTCAATTCCCTCACTTACAACTATGGATTGGTTCTCAACTCTCGATTTAAAGGGTGCATATTTTCATATGTCTATCCAACACAATAGTCAAAAATATCTTCATTTTGTAATAGCCCAACAGCATTTTCAGTAGAAAGTCCTCCAGCTTAGCCTGACCACAGCATCAAGAGTTTTTATAAAATGCCTTTCTGTGGTAGTGGCACATCTGAGAAAACAGGGTACTTTTGTTTAGCAATCATTCAAATATGGGTAAAGGCTGCCATTCACAAAGATGAGGAGGTTACTTACCTGTAACTGGAGGTTCTTTAAAATGTGTGGTCCCTATCTGTATTCCGCTGAGGGTTATATGCCATCCATCTGGAGCCGGAGATTTTGAAAGTAGTAGTGTCCATTGGTCCATGCACGTGCCCTTGTTCCACCTCATGGTTTCGTCTGAGGTGATAAAAGGAAGGGTGGATCGACCACACCCTTAGTTCCTTATCCATGGTAAACCAAGAAATCTGCAGCAGAGGGAAGAAGGGTGGGATTGGAATTGCTCTAAGAATCTGCAGTTACAGGTAAGTAACTTCCTCTTCTACAGTAGGTGCCAGGAGTGATGGCCCCTACTGTATTTCACTGAGGGTGATTAACATGCAGTACCAATTTAAGAGTGCGAGTAAGATGATGGAACTGTGGAATAGAGAACAGCCATGCTGAACAAGGCATCCATCGTAGTCTTGCACCAAGGTGTAATGGGAAGAAAAAGTATGTACTGAACTCCACATGGCTGCCGTATATATCGGTAAGCAATACGTCATGAAGTGCAATCGCGGTCAATGCTTGCAGTCTGATGGAGCAGGCACATACCCCAAGGCAGGGATACAGTCCTGATAATTGACGGTGTAATGCACCCCGAAACCCACTTAGAAATCCGCTTGGCCCTTAATCTTTTCTGCTATAGTGATAAACAGTCTAGGGGACTTCCTGAATGATCTCATCCTCTGCAGATAGAAGGCTGGGGCCCTGTGGACATCGAGGGAGTGAAGGCACTGTTCCTCTGCTGACGCAGGTGGCTTCAGAAAGAAAGCAGGTAAGTGTATGGGTTGGTTGAGATGAAAGTGAGATACAACCTTCGACAGACACTTGGGATGCAAGCTCAGGGAAACTTTGTCATTATGGAACATGATAAGGGGGGGTGTCTGCCATCCTGGCCCCCAATTCACCTACCCTTCTTGCAGAAGTAATAGCTACCACGAGGCTGACCTTCATGGAGAGGAGAGACAGAGAGCAAGACGCAAGAAGTTCACACGGCAATTTCATCAATGCTGCGAGGACAAGGTAGAAGTCCTATTGGGGAGCGATGGGTTGAATGGAAGGATAAGTTCATATGAGGCCCTTGTAGTCAAGGGGTGCATAAAGAAAGAGTCTCCCTCCACTAATAGCCACTACGTGCACCTTGATGGGGTTGAGAGTGAGTCCTGACTCCTTCAGGGACAGGAGATAGTCCAAGAGAAGAGGAATGCCCACATCCTCAGGGCAAGACCCCTCTGCTAGGTCCAAGAGCTGAAATGTTTCCACTTGGCCTGATAAGACCACCTAATAGACTGTTTCCTGCTACTCAAGATGACATTCTGTACTGCAAACAAACATTCCCATTCTAGCAAAGTTGCCCATCTAAAACCCAAGCTTCAGGTTAAGCATCTGTGGGTCGGGATGCCCTATCCTGCCATTGTGTTGTGTGAGCAGTTCCAGAGAAGCTGGCAGCAGAAGCAGGGGATGCGCTGACATGCAGAGAAGGAGGGGAAACCAGAATTGGTGAGGCCAAAATGGGGTGATCAGGATGATCTTAGCACTCACCAGTCTGATCTTGTGTAGGACATGCAGTAGGGGAGGAAAGGCATAATTGATTTGTTCCAACCAGCAGATGACTAGGGCATCACCTTGGGAAAGGGCACCAAGCAGAACTGGATGCATTTGTTGTTGGTGGAGGAGGTGAAGAGATCTCTGGTTGGAGTCTCCCAGCAGTCGAAAATGTTGGCAATCACAGCATCGTGTAGCTCCCATTCCTGGTCATTCACAAATTTCCTGCTGAGAGGGTCTGCAATTAGGTTCTGAGTCTCCGGAAGATAGGCTGCTGACAACAGGATCTTGTGGGTGATGTACCAGTCCCAGAGACAAACCACTTCCACACAAAGTGACTTCATGGCTCCTTGTTTGTTTATGTAGTAAACAGTGGTGGAGTTGTCTGACATCATGAGAACATGATGGGAGAAATGTGCAACATGCTTTCCTTACTGCCTGAAGTTCTAGGATGTTGATCCTGGATTCCCGAGCAGTCCAAGTTCCTTCCGTCATGTGCTCACCCATGTGGGCACCCCATCTGTTGAGTGACACATCTGTGATTATCCTCGTGCTTGGGAAAGACAGAAGGAAGGGTATACCGGTGCAAACCTGAACTGGGTCCGTCCATCATCAAAGGGAGAAATGAACCCTGTATTGGAAGTGTCAAGAGTCTACCATAAATCTCCTATAGGTAGGATGGATATCTATGTGGAAGTAAGTGTCTTGTATATAGAGAGCTGTAAACTACGTGCCCCTTTCTAGTGAGGCTGCGAGGGTGACCATACAAAACTTTGGTTTGTGTATGAAGCAGTTGAGATGACAGAGATCTTAGATTGGTCTCCATCCTCCCTTCTTCTTGGATACCAGGAAATAGCTGGAATAGAACCCTGTGCCTTGAAAGGCCATAGGGCCAGGCTCTACCTCTCCCCTTTGCAGTAGGGAGTCCACCTCTAGGGCAAGTATACTGTTGTGAGAGTGGTCCAAGAGGAGGGATCGGGATGAGGGATGTGGATGAGGTAGTGTCGTGAACTCGATCATATAGCCATGTCAAATGACATCCAAGACATACTTATCCATTGTTATCATACTCCAAGCTGGTAAAAACAGAGGTACATGTTGCAAAAAGGAAAGGGGGTGGGTCATACATATGGTAGGATGTGTGGTGGAAAATTAATCACGCGTTGTGTTTGGATCAGAACAGCCTGAGGCCTACTTTATTACAAGCATGCAGGGAGACACAGCCAGCCTAGCTGGACTGTCTAACAAAGGAACACAGAAGCTTATATAGCTTAAAACCACATTTAGTCAAATACACTTTTCATTTGTAATATCCTTTTAAACAGAAAAACATCTCCTTATTAGGAATACAAAGGCAACAAGCTTTCCTGTTTATTATCAGGTTGTATTTTTGCGGTTAAGGCTTCTAGCGATTACAGTTACATTTTCCAAGACTGGCATTTTTCATTCTCTCTCTCCTCCTGCCCCTTGTAAACAGTTATTTTAATCAAAGATGCAACATGGTTAACGGCTCAGATGCACTCAGAAATATTGCTTATGTGAATACTGTGTGGTGTCGAAAACTGCGTGGATGGACCAGGAGGATGGTACCAGTAGGTCTTCTGATGCTCACAAGGAGGCTCGTAGGGCACTGATGAAAGAATTGAGGAGTTCTGAACCATTGTGCAGGAGGCAGGCGGTAAAACTTGAGCATGCGTGCTGGTGTATAGATACTCAGCAACTGCAGCGTGGCTCTGGAGTCTCTGAAGGACTGCAGGGAATCATCAGTCTTCTGGTTGAAAAGGTGAGATTCATCGAAAGGGAGGTCCTCAATAGTATATTGTACCTCCCTGGGGAAATCAGATGAATGCAACCAGGATTCCCTCCTCCTTACAATTCCTGTGGTCATAGTACACAAAGATGTGTCCGCCGAATCCACCAGAGACTGCAGTGTCATTCTGATGACCAGTTTGCCTTTCTCTAAGAGAGTCTGTAAGAAAGTACGATCCTGCTGGGGAAGCTTGTCCACAAAGTCCACTAACTGACCATAATTTAGAAAGTCATATTTAGCTAATAATACCAGGTACTTGGAGATCTGAAACTGAAGGCTGGTTGAAGAAAAGACCTTGCGACCTAGGACATCCAGTCTCTTTTCCTCCTTGTATGCTGGAGCAGAATGCGGATGTTGCTGTTGGGCCCATTCTGTTGCTGCTTGTATAACCAGGGAATTGGGCAGGAGGTGAGAAAACAGAACTCAGTCCCCTTTGCTTGTACATAGTAGCTCTTTTCTGCACCCTTTGGGGTCAGTGCGCAAGTAGTTGGAGTATTCCAGTCAGTTTGGGCTGGTTAGAGAATGGTATCGTTGATTGGTAGTGCCACTCTGGGAAGTACCGATGCATGCAATATCAAGTAACCGATTTTGGCTCTCTCGCTTTTCCTCCAGTGGAATATGAGGGACTTTCTTCATAACTATTTCCTGGAACTGACGGTAGTCTTCCGGCGTGGGAGGAACAAGTAGATAATGCTGCTGCAGCTGGAGAAGATGAAGCAAACCGCTCTGGTTCCAGTGCTACCATTGGAGTTGGGCTAAGCAGTGCATCCTCCAACCCCAGTTCTGAATGCCTACTTGATGAAGGCTGGAGATGCAAGATGGGGGATTCTTCTTGGGCTGATCGGGAAGGTTCCAAAGGCAGACATTGGGGCCAAGACCCCCAGTATGGCCTACTAGGAGGATCTGGCGGTTGGTGCAGGGGGCCCCACAGAGAGGGGTACCCATGACTCCTGAGCTGAGGCAAGGGAGGGTATTGCCACTGAGCCGGTGGAACCTTTGGATAGTCATGCTGATGGTACAAGAAGAGAGGAGGACCTTGCCTTTTATCCAAGTCCTCTGATGCTGAGAAGTCAGAGCCTTGTTCAAATGGTGGTGCCACTGGAACCCTGGGAGTCAGAGGAGGGGGTCAGGAACATGACCCGAAGGAGGTAAGTCCAAAGCAGGGGAGTGTATTCTCTTAGGTGGCTAATGCACCCGAAGACATGGAGACCTCACCTCTTCCAATGCAAAGAGTTCATGAAGTCTGGGTGCTGACTTGAGCCTCCTCGGTGTCAGCAGCATGTACTCTGCAGTCGGAAACAAAACTGGAACTGGAGCTGGAACAGAGGACTGTCCCAGAACCAAAAGTTCCCTTGACTTCAGCAGTACTGATCTGGAAGGGGTACATGGCTTGATGACCAGGACCAGTAGGTCCAGTGTTCTGTGTGACTTCTTGTCGTGTTTGTGAGCCTTAGAACACACCATGTCTCTGTGGCTGGAACTTGTGAAGCATGCAGTGTCCTTCTTGAGCCTTGAGGAAGACTTACTGCCATGTTTATGCATATGCTTCCTGGCCTCATGACTAGGCCCTGTCATGGGATACATAGCCCCAGTGGAACCAGACTTGAATGCCTCAATAGGAGATGCATGCTTCGATTCTTCAGGCTGATGTACGGGATGGGTGGGTGTTCCCTGACCTGGATCCAACTGCACCTTATAGTGACCTCCATGAGGTGCTTCTTGAGGTGGAAGACCTGGCCTTCCTGGGTATGGCTTGGGAAGGAGAGGCAGATACTGCACCTGGATGCAATGTGGACTTCCCCCAGGCAGAAAAGGCAGTGTTGGTGCTCATCACTGACAGAGAATGTGCAAGAGCAGGAGGTGCAGATCTTGAACCTTGGTTTCTTTGGCATAAGCCAGTACCCAGGTGAGGGCACTGAGGGGTGAATGGGTGGCTGGAAAAACAGTGTCCAAAGTTCTTAAATCCTAAATGCTACTGCTACACTAAAAACTACTACCTAAACAACAAAAATATTACCTATATACAAGAATAAAACAGTCTTTTATCTGTTTTAGAAAGTGTATCACAAGAGATGAGAGAACAGCAGAGGCTCTGACTTGGACCATGCAGCAGTGAGAAGGAACTGAGAACATGGTCGGTCTACCTTGCCCTTTATTGCCTTGGCAAAACTAGGAGGTAAAGCAAGGGTATGTGTGTGGATCAACAGACACTACTGCTTTCAAAATCTCTGGCTCCAGACACATGGAGTGCATTGTGCGTTTAACTCTCAGTGGAATACAATAGGGACTATTATGCAAAGAAGAACTGTTATGTCCCATCAGTTTTACAACCTCTCTCCTTTCAGATTTGGGTCTGCTTCTGAATGCCGAAAAAACAAACAAACAAACAAACAAACAAAAAAAAAACCACACCATTAGATCTCTGCCCAACCTAGAGAATTCTTCTTATAGGTTCTATATTGGACTCAATATCCATGAACGCCTTTTTCTCAGAGGACAGATTTCTGAAAATAGAGCAGTCTGTTTTCCAAAGGCGAACCTGACAAACCCAGAAAGAGGGCCTCTTCCCGGATCTCATGAGTTTGATGGCAGCTACAACTTATGTAACTCTGTTTACTCCTCTCAGAATGAGGCTGATACAGATGTCTCAAGTCACAGTCTTCAAATGTTTGTTGTTGTGACAAGGTGTGCTTGCCCACACTGGTACGGCAAGAGTTAACTCTACTCTCTCGGCTGAGGAGGCCATACCCCCTCGGCCTGGTGGACATGCTCCATCTGGAGACCAGTATAAAAGGGAGCAGCCCATCTCATTTGGGGCTGACCGCTGAGGAAGGAGGATGCCTGCTGCAGGCTCCAGTCTGGGTACTGTTGAGTCACTAGATGGTGGAGGCCAGAGACACTGTGACACAGGTGAATGCCCAAGCTCCTGTGGATGCCCAAGGGCCAACAGAGCTGTTGACAGCCGCACAGGCTGAGGAGCCTATGGACTATGGAGACACCAGGACTGCCACACCAGGGACAGGGTAGGAAGTAGTTCAGGGGGACTTAGTCATTGTGCTGGGTGACGTCATCGTGTTTCGGATGGATGCCCCGCTGACCCAACGGTGAGTGCTCCTGCCACTGCTAGGGCCCTGAGCTGGGATCCAGTGGAGCAGGGAGGGCCTGGGTCCTCCTACCCAGCTGCCATCCACCCCTAGCTGGCGGCCTACTACCCCGATTCACTACTAGGCCACACAGTCTTGTTGAACAAGGCAGCCAAACTAACTCTGACCATTGGACATGCAGCCCTGAGAAAGGGCAGCCATATTGACTTTTACCCCTATGCCACACTATCCTGAGGCAAGGGGGACTCGTATAGACTCAGCCATGGGGAAATAACTACCCTGACCCTACCCCAAGAGGGATGGGGCATGCTTGCCCCGTGACAGTTATGCCTCAGAATGTCCTCAATTTGTTGAGATGATAGACAGACCAAATGTTCTTGGAGACATCCTGTTCAATTCCCCTTTCACCACCAGTCACAACACCTTCAGATGCATCCAACAAGGATGGGGTGTGCATTTAGGCCATTTCATAATCAAAAGCCAAAGGGCTTTTCAGGAAACGAGCTTGCATATACATGTGTTGGTGTCAAGAGCCATTCATTTGGCCCTCAGATCTTTCCTTCCTTATGTAGAGGGGGGAATTATTCAGGTAGCCGCAGACAACACAACCACTACATATTATGTGAACAAACAGGGGGGTGTTCATTCTTTCCACTTATGTGCTGAAGTGGTCAGATTATGGATCTGGTGCATTCTTCACAAGGTCTATCTGGTGGGCTTGCATTTTACAGAGCAGAGTAATGTGCTAGCAGATCATCTCAGCAGGGACAATTTTCAGAGGCATGAGTGGCCTTAAAAGGTCAAGTAATAAGACATCTTCAGTTGTGGTTGGCCTGCTGTTAAACTATTTACAACAAGATTCAACAAAAAGTATAGTCTCTTCTGTCCATGATCAGGAAGGGCAGTCAGTCCATCTCAGACACCATTCTTGTGCATTGGAAAAGGAGCTTTCCCTCCATTTCCATTAATTCTGAAAGTGGTGAAGAAGATTAATCAGGACAGGGCAAGAACGATACTGACTGTCCCAGCTTGGCCAAGACAGCAGTGGTATCTTGACCTGCTTCAGCTGTCACACACAGTTTGCATGCATTTCTGTCTCCAAATCTCTTGCCACAATAGCAAGGCAGGTCCCTCAGTCTCTTCATTTGACTGCCTAATCTATTGGACTTGGACTAATCTTGAACAGTCCTTCGTAGTGCAGAATAGACTGCTCAGTTTTAGAAAGCTGTCTACTAGAAAGTGTTGCTTCGATGAGGGGAAACATTCTCCAGTTTCAGCTTCTACACCCTGTATTTTGGAGTATTTAATTTACTTAAAATCTCAAGAGTTCCTCTTAAAGTTCACTTGGTAGCTATCTCAGCTTACCGTTTTTTGGTCAGCGATAGACTGCTGTTTGTGGATGATACAGTTAAAAGATTATGAAGGGGGTACCTAATATGTATCCTCCTTTGAGGGATCCAGTTCCCTCTTGGGATCTTTTGCTGGTCTTATCTATATTTATGAAACCACTATTTGAAACCTTGGTGGAATGTTCCTTATTTTATTTATCTATTAAAACAGTATTCATTATTGCTATATTATCATCCAGAAGGGTGAATTGCATGCTGTAATGGGTGATGAGCCATTTACAGGTTTTCATAAGGTAGTTCTTAGACTTGATCCCCCAGGTTTTTACCAAAAATAGCATCTGAGTTTCTTACAATCATGTAGATTGTTTCTTATGCTAAGAGTAATATGGGGTTAGTTAGAGCCCTGCAGACCATGTTTACGGATTGCGGATGGATGCAGATCCAAATTTTATATCTAGAACCCTGCAAATATGTGGATATCCGTGGACCATGATTGTGGATTGCAGAGATACATATTTTGTATCCGCATAGGGCTCTAGTCATAGTGTGTCTGCTCAGACTATTCTAGATGGGTTAAACAATATATCACTGGATGTTACAAGTTAGCAGATATTTCTGTGCCTATTATCCTATGACCTCATTCTACTAGAGCTGTAGCAGCACTTAATATGTTCCTATTTTAGAAATTTACAAGACTGCTCTTTGGAAGTCACTACATCCGTTCACTAAACATTGTGGTCTAGATTTGGCTTCAAAAGCAGATGCCAAATTAGGCAGAGCAATACTTGAATTATTTTTCAATTAAAGCTCTGTTCCCACCTCCTGAGTTTTCTGTACTGCTTGTCAAAATACCCATAAGTGGGACTATTCAGACACTCTCAAAGAAGTAGTGAAGGTTATTTGCTTTATCTGTAACTGGAGTTCTTCAAAATGACTCTGCATAGTCATGCTTCCCATCCACATTCGCCTCTTGTTCAGAGTCCCATTATAGCTTCTCTGGCACAGCAGTGGAAAGAATTGAGGCAGCAGAGGGCACAGTACACCCTTACATAGCCTCTCCCTCAAAAAGTTCAGAAACACTGAGGAGAGGGGGCACATGTGCACTCTAATGGTAACAACTTGGAGAAGGTTATAGTGTTAGGTAGCACCAGGTGGTGCAACACCCATAAGTGGGAGTATGCAGAGTCACCTCAAAGAACTCTGGTTACACTTAACCAACCTTCATTTTGTGCAGTGTAAGAATTCTTTTATTTTTACTTTTGAATAGTTTTGAGTTTACTTTTGTATAATTAACTCACTTTCCTGATACTCAGTCCAAAATGTATATTTGGTATAAATATAACTTCTCTTCCTCCTCCCTCAACTCTAAAATTGACTATTGTAGTCAGCTAGATTTAAGAATTAAAAAAAAAAAAAAATCTTTGAGGAACCCTAACTTTGATACAATTTTGTACATTATAAAGATTGTACATATTGCTTGAACAGTATTAACATCCCCAGTGTAGAAAGACAAGATGCGGTTTAGGTGTTTTTAGGTACTTTTAATTAATAAATAACTTCAGTAATAGCACTGTAAAAAGTGAACAACTGTTAAAATAAAAAGGCACTTAAAACAACAAACCAATTTGGAACAGATGCAATCTTAATGTTCAAAGGCAAATATACATGGCACATGTCAAAAATGAAACCTGACAGTGACAGTCATGTCACAGTACAAACTATGCAATCTCAGCTACAGGGTAAAGGCAAATGTACAGCCAAGACTGCAAAAGAAAATAAAGTTGTGCTGATACAAAAATATTACAAAAATTGCAACCAAATACATTAAAAGATTAGAAAGGTGACAGGCATCAGACTTTAAAGCAAGGAAACATTACCAAAAAGGACACTATATGAATTAAGGCCCTCATGTATTTAGAGGATGTCCTGGTGAGTGCTTCATGGTACTGCAGGCTGGCCAGGGCTTGAATTTACAAAGAAAAAATATGCAAGATACTAAGCAGCAACTTCTTGAAAAACGGCACAAATTTTAAAGCTTTTCCTTCCTAAAATGTTCTTCCTAACCCCTTCAATTTGTCCATAACCTGGCACTTGACAATTTAATAATAGGTATGCAGACACTTTTCACAGCCTTTTGCACCATTTGTTTCCAGCCTATTCATCTCACTGTTTCTAATCAGATATATCTAACAGATACCCAGTCATTGATCAACTTAAAAAAAAAAAAATCTCTGAGAGTTTGCAAGGAAATATTTAGTTAACATTTTAACTATGTCTGCAAACTCAAGCCCTGATAACCCTATAAAGCTAAAACTTAATTTTTAATACTCAGTTGCTAGGCAGAGCCCTCATACTGATTGATTTCACCATTTCCCTCCCAGTCACATAACAGCAGTATCGTACGCTTCCCACAGAAGACCTACATTTGAACAACACAGTAAGGAAAAGGTCAAAAAGGCACCATGTGACCTTAGCTGATTAGGCTATGCAGTCTCAAGTTTTCTCTCAGTCCCCTGGCACTGATTATTTTATTTGAAGAAAAAAAAAATACATATTGTACATTTTAAAAACCTGCATAGGAAACAAACCTATATGTAATGAGTTAGTAAAATCACTGCAGAACTGCCCTAAATCTATCTTACTGTGACTACAAAAATTGCTACGTTGCATACAGTGTTGTGAAGTAATACAAGTAGTGTTCATTTCCCCTCATATTTAGGATTGACCACAGTTGTCACTGCACTCTTGTAAATAGGATTTTCACCCTAAAAAAAGAAAAATGTTCACATTAGTATTAAAAGTACACACAACGAGCACTACATTTATGACAACTGTACAAACAAAAACATATTTTATGACATTACGTATTGATCTGTAGTGTTTCCAGATGCTGTAAGTAAATACTAGCTTAAATCATCTAAACAGAGCAAGATTTTCTCTATCAACTTTAGTAAAAGGCATGCTTAGTTAATAAACGCTAAGGTGTTAGGACAGATCTCTACTTTAGGATCACTCAATGACTACCATTCCAGGAGTGGTCAACCTGTGGCTCCGGAGCTGCATGTGGCTCTTCAGAGGTTAATAAGCGGTGCCTTGCACAGGCACTGACTCTGGGGCTGGAGCTACAGACGCTAACTTTCCAGTGTGCTGGGGGGGGTTCTCACTGCTCAATCCCTGGCTCTGCCGCAGGCCCTGCCCCCACTCCACCCCTTTCCCAAGGCCCCTGCCCCTTCCATGCCCTCACTCTTCCCCCCCCGCCCCCACTGAGCCTCCTGCACACATGAAACAGCTGATTGCGGTGGGTGGGAGATGTGGGGAGAGAGGGGGAGGCACTGATTGGCAGGGCTGCCGGCGGGTGGGAGGTGCTGGGAGCTGGAAGGAGGGGCCCTGATGGGGAGGGCTGCTGACATATTACTGTGGCTCTTTGGCAATGCACATAGATAAATTCTGGCTCCTTCTCAGGCATGCCATCCCGACCTCTTCTGTTCTTTCCCTCTGAAGCACCTGGCATTGGCTACTGTCGGAAGACAGGATACTGGGCTAGCTTGCTATTGGTCTGACCCAATATGGCTGTTCTTATGTTTGGATATGCCACATGGTTCCCTTATAGTTTATGAACCACACATGCTCATCTGAGGGCTGAATGGTCAGGTGAAGGCTCTACATCTTTGATCTCATGACATACTGGTGAAGGAGTTGGGGGGAGCATTTCACTCAACATTTTTTGAACTGGAATGCTTGAAGTTAGGCTCTTAAATAAAAGTTGCCTGAATTTCAGTTACTGAGCATTTGTAGTTCTGATTGACTTTGTTCCCAGATGACAAAGTTCGGAGAACAGAAGGGTGTGCTGTCTGCCGGGAGCTAAGATATGGGATGTGGATGTGAGGCTGAAGAGGATACTAATGGGAGTAGGAAAGAATCCACTGATTATCCTTGATGTCTGAACAAATGACACAGCTAGATTCTTGCTGGAACATATCTCAACCAGTTCCAGTGCAGCGAAGCGGTAAAAGATGAGCTAGCTCATGTAGAGAGCCCACCTGACTCAGCGCCTTCATTGATCTTGATCTTTTGTATTGATCTTCATTGATCTTGTCTTTTGTATTGATACCTCACTGTGTGAGTGAAAGGAAGAGAGAAAGGGGGCCCAATGACACCATAGCCTCCCCCCCCACACACACACACACTCCACCCAGATTTATAGACTCTTTAGGATCTGGGTTGCAAATGTTTGATCCTGGAGGAAAAGGAATACCACTGGAAACTTAACCTCTCTTTCTACTGCAGAATTTCAGAATGTTCCCTCACTTCCTGTCCATCCAGACTGAAATCAGGAAATGAACCAGCCCAGTCCCAGTAAGGGGGTACAGCCTGGGTGTCATCAAGTGCCAAGCCCTAACCTAGTTCCCCCACCTTTAAAGAGAACCAAATCTAAACCGCAAGGAACCTCACCACACTTACAGGTACCACTGCACTTATGTGTCCTAGGAGGATTGAAGTTGATTCCCCTGTAGTTAGCCATGGTCGACTCTCATGCCATTGATAGTTTTATAGATGCAATGGCTGCCCAGAACCTACAAATTCCTCTTTGGCCTAAATCTTAACTATACCTGGTAGAAAATGAATGGGTCACTCCTATCATCTGATCCAGTAACCCAGGAAATTGTTCTCTTAGGATATGTCTACACTGCAATTAAAAACCTGCAGCTAGCCTGTGCCAGCTAACTCAGGTTCACAGGGCTCGGGCTAAGGGGCTGCTTAATTTCAGTGTAGACATTTGGGCTCAGGCTGAAGCCTGGGCTCTGGGACCCTCCCAACTTGCAGGGTTCTTAGGCTGAGCCAGCTAGCCTGGGCCAGCCACAGGTTTTTAACTGCAGTGTAGACATTCCCTTAGAGGCCACAGTGGGAGAGCACCGCATGTTACCATACTTCAATGTGATCAGCTCTCAGCACTAATACTTGGTGTTTGGAGTAGCATGATCCGCGTATCTCCTGAAGAGGGAAGAGCATTGACTTTTCTTCCGATTATTGCCAAAAAGCAGGCCTGCGACCCCCCATGTTAGCCAATGCCTATTCCCCAGGAACAGATATTATTACCCAAAGAAAAACAGTGGGGGCCAGTGAGAAAGAAACTACCTTGAACCCAGAATCCCATCTCCCCAAGAAATACCAGGAATACACTAACATTTCTGAGAAAAAAACCCACATCTCTCCTGTCCCCACAGCAGGACTATAACTGTCCCATAGATTGCAGCTTAAGGTGAAGGCCTTTTATGGACAAATATACACCATATCCAAAACAGACTGTGGAAGCACTATGCATCTATATCCAAGAAAATCTCAAGAAGGGCTTTAACTGTTAATCTTCCTCCCCAGCAGGGGCTCTAGTCCTTTTTGTATGAAAGGACTAGGTGCTCTGCATTTGCAGGGACTATCGAGCCCTAAATCTGCAAATGATATCCTCTGCCTCTTTATCCTGGAATTGCTAGATTGTGTGTGAACAACCACAATCCTCATGAAGTTAGACCACCAGGGAGCTTACAAAATAGTGCATAAGAGTCAGGGATGAGTGGAAAACAATCTTTCATACACTATACAGATACTTTGAATATTTAGTAATGCCATTTGGCCTAACCAATGCCCCTGGAACTTTCCAACACATCATGAATTATGTGTTCAGGGACACAGGGGAGCAGAATGTCATCATTTATCTCAGTGATATCCTACTGTTCTCAGAGAACCAAGAACAACACTGTTGCCACATCTGATCTGTTCTAGAAAGGCTGTGGAAGCATGGTTTGTATGCCAATCTGGAAAAATGCCTCTTTGACCAGTCTTACATCAAATTTTTGGGCTACATCATCTTCCCAGAGGGCGTTTAGATTCAAAAAAGCAGCCATCTGTGACTGGTCAGCTACCCAGAATCCCCTTAAATTACAACATATACTGGGCTGTGTCAATTTTTATCAGCAATTTATTGCTGACTTCTCAGGAAAAATAGCTCCCCTAACTTCACTCCTACATAAGACTGCACAATGACAGAATATTAGATAAGTAGCTGCTTGCAATTAAAACCAGGTCCAAGGAGAGATGCCACTACCTTGAGAGGGCTTGGTCACTTGTACAGGTCTTCAAAGACAATAAGAACCTTGAGTATCTCTGAAAGGCCCAAATTTCAAACAAAAAGCTGCTAAGGTGGGTCCTGTTTTTCTCTGAGTTCAAGTTAACCATCACCTATCTGCCTGGGACCCAAAATGGGAAGGCCAACGCCTTATTGCAAAAAGGAGAGTACTACCAGGAAGGCAAGGAGCCAACTGCTGAGCCAGCATACTGCCTCAAAGCTAGTAATTTTCTCAACATGGCAGTTCACAAAGATCTGATCTCCCTTGTTTGATCCATCTCTAAGGAGGACCCCTTGCTTGGGGACCACATCTCAAGTGTTTGGGGACTGGATGCACTACTCTGAACATGATGGAGTAACATGTTTCAACAGGTGCATGTATGTATCTCTGAGTGCCTCCTCCTGCTTTGAAATGCTACATCTTTATCACGATACCCCACTGGCAGCACACTTTGGTTATTAAGCTCTCCTTTGCAACCTCCCACTTTTTCTACTGGCCCTGTATGAGGGCCAAAATTCAAGCCTGTATGGATTCATGTTAACTCTATGTCCATACCAAAGCACCTCGAACCAAGCTCACTGGTACTTTGGTCCCCCCAAAAATACCTGCAAAGCCTTAGATATCCATTTCACTAAACTTCAATGTGGAATTCCCTACATGGCCCACTTCATCCCCTGCAGCTGCTTACTCTCCACTGAGGTTACTGGCCAACTCACGATAAGACACATTATTTGTCTTCAAGGGCTTCCAGACCACATTGTCTCATGGAGAGAGGAAGCTCCTTGCTCGGGAGATAAATTTTCTAATCGTGCCTGCCTCCTTTGCTGGCCATGCAACTTGAGTTGGGCTGCTGAGATGCTGTCTGCATCTTGCCCAGTAGAGTTAGCGTCTCCAATCCTAGCTGGCTCCTTTCCTGCCTGTGGAAGGGGGATCCTAGGTGACCCCATCTGGTCTGGGCTGAGGGAGGAACTGCTTACTGCCAACAGAGTTGACTGAGCTCCTCAACAAGACACCTAATAGGCAGCAAAAGCAGAGAACATAGACCTTTTCTTTTGCTTCTGGCCTTTTGTGGCCAAGTTCTCTTCTTAAAACCCACAGAAGCACCAGCTGCTGCAAACACCTCAGACGTTGAAGTGGAGCTGAGGGGCAATCTCTGCAAAAGGCAAATGCAGCCCTATGACATGGCTGGGAATTAGCCAGCTAAACTGTTAGTTGGAAATTTGAAATAAAAAGCTCTACAGCAGAGAGGTCTGGCTAAAATACTGTGGAAGTGATAAAAATGGAAGAAACTTCAGGGGTCGGGGCATTCCATTGCTGCCAGTCCCTAAAAGGGTTCTTCCCCTGAGCTGAAAAACCCTTTGTAATGGATCTGTGGACGTTAGTACAATAAAGAACAAGTCATTTTATTGATTTCTAGAAGTCTGGGTTCATATTTAACTAAACAAAGGAAGGCTATAGTACAGTGTGTGTATACTACATGTAGTGGGGGATAAAACATACACACTTCAATAACAGTGATGCACTTGCACACAACAAAGCAAGTCTTGATGCTGTCTCCATTCATATCAGACTCTGGCAAACAATTTTGATATGCAAATAATCCTTAGTAAGGAAGGAGAATCTCAAGCTGCTTAGGCAATATAAACATTTTAACTGTGCCCTTATGTAGCTTTTTAAATCTTCTAAACACTTTACAAATAAGTTACCCTCAACACTCCCCAGGGAGGTAAGCAAGCATTATCTCCACTTTACAAATAAGAAAACTGAGGCAAACAGGTTGAATGACTTGCAGCAGGCCACAATAGGCATCAGTGTAAGAGCTGGGATTAGAACTCAGGAGTTCCCAGGGTCTAATCCATATTCGGTCAACATATATCCTCTGGAAATAGATGATCAGCTGATATATATTAAATACAATGCTGTAAAAAGAGAGATCAGAGGCTTTGAAGTTTATATATCCCTTCATTTAGCAGATGACCAATCATGGGGGAAAAAGTCAGAGAATATCTGTGCTTTTCTTACATTTGTATGAATTTAGTGTTTACGTGCAGTGCCAGCGAGAGACTGATGGCCTCTATTAAGTACATAATAGGCAACAATAATGCAAACTTCCTCATGCTACCCGACCTGTGTCTCTCAGATCTGAGCTGAAGTAACCACTCCTAGGAATGTGCAAATAATTCAGTCTCTTGTGACCCACTCGATCAGTAGCCTCTCTGTTAAGACTAACAATGTAGTAGTGGACAACTGTTCACTAGACCAAACTCATTTTGCATTGGCTACTATTGGATGGTACCAACTTTTGGTTATTACCAATCTGTGCTGAATTTTGACTGATAACTAAGATGTGAATGATTATTTTCCATTATTAACCTCTTAGCTATGGAGTTCCACAGAATATCTTACCTTCTGAGATAAGTGTATTGCAGTTTTTATTTAAGGAAAATATATATTTCATTTATAAAACAGTGTAAATCAAAATGAGCACACATTTAACATGCAAATTTAGCAGATAAACCATTTCTATCACATGCCCACCTAAACGTCATGCACAGTTTAATTGAAATGATTCTAGAAACACTAGCTGTTCACACTGTATTCATAAAGTAGAACTAATTACACTTCACTTGAGACCAAGAATCTTAGGGCTCATCTACATGGTGCATTAGTGTGCACCAGGTGGAGTGTAAATTCTAAAGCTCACCAGAGTGTCATGCACTAACTTGCCCACATGGACCCTATTGGAGGGCACCAAAAGTTCCCTACTGATCATGTAGTCCCATTTTAAACGGGACTGCACTGGCAGACCCCTGTGATGTCACAGAGCCCCAATGGCTTCAAAAAGGGCTGCATGCAGGTATAAGGGACGGACCATGTTTTTCAGTGCAAGATTGGAGCTTTGATCTAGTTTCCTGGTTAATAGACTCTACACCTGTTGAAACAGTATCTGGGCCAGAGGTCCTCAAACTGGGGGTCGTGACCCCTCTGGGGGTTACAAGGTTATTGCAAGGGGGGTCCTGAGCGGTCAGACTCCACCCCCAAACCCTGCTTCACCTCCAGCATTTATAATAATGTTAAATATAAAAACAGTGTTTTCAATTTATAAGGGGGGGGGAGTCATACTCAGAGGCTTGCTGTGTAAAAGGGGTCACCAGTACAAAAGTTTGAGAATCACTGATCTAGGCATACCTATCACATCAATAATGCTCACTTTTATACAAGGATTAGAAGAAGTCAATAGCTTTTGCTTTCCATTTAGAAATACTCTATTATAAAAAAATACAACTAATTCAGATTCGTATCTGCCTCATTAATTTAACTTCGTTAAATTATAGAATCTTTACTATAGTAAGACTAAAAAGTTAAGAAACTTTACAAATTTAACACTGTTTTAGTCTAGATCCCACATGTATTCTGACTGGCTTGCTAAGATAGAACTTTTTAGCATTAACTTGCCCCCATATATATGTCAAATTATGCTAAAAATATTCTCATTAAAACTCTAACACATTGGGAGGGATTCATAGAAAGATCTAGGTACCTAAATCCCAGACTTAGGTGCCCAAATCCCAGTTTTGGCTCCACTGCAATACACAAAACTCCTGTCAAATCTATAGGTGCCTAAACTCACTCAGCACCTAAGTTTTTCAGGTTAAAGTTTCCCTGGGTGCTTAGGTTTCTGAATCTGATTATGTGCACTGTTACCTCCCTACAAGCATCTGGACACTTATCTCCCACCTAAGCCCTGGAGTGATTCACAAACCAGGGGAAGACAGGCATTTGGCCACTTAAATTGCATGTGGAGCCCAACTGGTAGCCATGCTAAGAAGGCATTTAAAATCCTCCCTGCAGCCTAGACTTAAGCACTCATCTCTGAGAGGGGGCGGGACTTAGTGCCCCTTCTCTAGTTGGCATCTCCCATTGCTTAGCTTAATATGCTTAATATCCCTGCCTAATATGCTTTTTGTGGATCGCATTCTTAGATGACTCTCTCCCCGCATTCACATTGTACAGGGAGCCTGCTGTGTGAATCTCAGTGTTGTTCCTGAGATTTTCTAGGCGCCATGATGCCCAGCATTGCAATCCCTAAGTCTCTTTGTGGATTCCCACCCATTTTGTTTAAAAATCTTAAAAGGAAATGGCAACTGCCATAGCTGTATAAGAGAGACGAGGTGACTGAGGTAATATCTTTTACTGCACCAACTTCTGTTGGTGAAAGAGATAAGCTTTTTCTTTCACAGGTGACCTGAAGAGGAGCTTTGTGAAGCTTGAAAGCTTGCCTTTCTCACCTGCAGAAGTTGGTCCAATAAAAGGAATTACCTCACCCACTTTGTCTCTGAAATGCCCTGGGACCAACACTGTTACAACACTGCAGATAATTGCAGAAGTAATTTTTCCATTCATACCTTCCAAACAGTACTGTTTTAAGCACTTCACTGGTTTGTAGTTCATGCAAGAAACTATTAACTACCACTTAGATATCAAGGTGATATAGAAAACCTAGGATAAAGGATAAAGCTCACAAGATATATATAATTAAGGTTCCTGCAACAATATTCTCTCTGCTACATTACACAGTGTGTAGCATTTTAGATTACTGATTGTTAAATACCTTGCTATATACAATATGTTTCATTGGCCTTCTTACTACTTTTTTCTCCATTGACGTATTGTTTCAATTTAAACAAATCACAGAACATCTAATCACAAAAACTATATGCATGATATGTGCAATTAGTCTGAGTTATGACCCAAGTTACTGTGGGAAACTTATCTCTAGAATCTTTTGACATTTGCTCAAGAACTGGTTCTCACTATCTACTCCATTTCACAAATATCATCAGGTCTTTTTGAATAACAACATTATGTGGATCCCCTGCCAAGCTTCAATGTTGGAAATTGCATCCCTCCCAAAAAAGGCATATCCCTTTTTCAGAGAATACAGAAAGGAGGAGACACACCAAGCATGGCTGGAAGGCTAGAGGTCAGGAGTTAGCTCCTTGGATAAGGTAGGGTGCTTTTCACTGACACAGATCTAAACTGAGCATCACAGTGAAGAGCGTGTGGTAAGGCCCTGTAGAAGGAAACCCTAAGAGTAGAGTGAAGTGGCTTCTTCCTGTGGTGACACAGCAACCAGCTTCCCTGCCATGGTAACAGTATATGACTCTCCTCCAAAGTGTTTGAGAGGAACCACTATGATCCGCATGAGTTAAAAGTTATTGATGGAAGCCTACTGCTACTGTAAACTCGAGTGAAGCATCTATTTCTGGGGAGGTTCTCTACACTCCATCTCCTTCCTGAAAACCCACCCAGTCTATCCATGGCACCCTCGTCCCCTGCTCTGAACAGATTCACAGCAATAGAGCTGAGGCCATTCTGCAAAGCCAGGGAAGACCTAGACATTCCTGATATTTCTAAAGTTAAGAAAAAGACAAAAAGTTAACTTTAAAAAACCAAGCCTCCTTGTACCAATAAAGCAGCAAAAAGGCAGAAGCCAATCTAAAAAAAAACCTATAGGTCTCTTAGGTAACAGCAGGAAGGTTATGTCAAAGTTTTCTGAATTGCTTGGGAGATAAACATTTTCGGCTCATTTTGTATACCCTAGAGATGTCTGTCTAACTAATCAAGTTGCTCACAATAGACATGATTGCAGATAAGCTAAATGTAATAAATTGATTTAACAATTTTCAACAGCTTACTCAAGATTTAAGACACACTAATGGTTTAAAAATTGCAATAAAGTCTCTGTTCTTTAGAAGTTAAAACCATTTTTTTTTTTTTTTTTTTTTAAGAATATCATCATTTGTTTAGCCCCAGCACTGTACAAGCCAAAATGAGCTGGTAGAAATACAAGGCCTCTGCCTCAAAGAATTTAAAATATACACAGATAACTCATCAACAAAGAAAGGGGGTGGAAAAATGACCCAAGCTATAAAACTGAATGATGACATTTAGTACCATCTGAGATCTGCGCCAACCAAGACTTTTATTTTACTTTTAAAAAAAAAAAAAAAAAAAAAGAGTGAAGATACTTTCATCTTGGTTCTTACCACCTGCTTGAGGAGAAAACGAAAGAGTAGTAGTCTTTTGAAAGAAATCAGAAAAAGGCATGGCAGGGCCAAGAGGGATCCAACCATACAGAGATGCATGGAACAGAGTGGAAAGAGAACACCAAGGGGGTAGTTAGATGTTTGGCTTGTGCACAATGAAGGGGGAAAGGAATGATAAAGAAGTAGGCAAGAGCTGGATTGTATAGAGTCTTAGAAGGAAGGACAAGGAAACGTCATTCAAGAAATCTCAGGAGAGCTGTGAAGGGACTGGAAATGGAGCTGGATATGGTTCAGAGTGAGGGACAAGGTAAATGATTTTTACAGCTAGGTTTTGGATAGATTGAAAAAGTGTGTGTTTCATGAGGCGAGAGTAGGAAAACAGACAGGATTACAATAGTTGAGAAGAAATAATCAGGGCTTGGGAAAGGTTTTTTATGGTTGGAATGGAAGGATTTTGGAGATGTAAAGGAAAAACTGGGAGAGAATGAGGAGTTGATGATAATACCAGGGTATAACCACATAAAAAATGAGAAGAGACCAGGTAGGAGAAAATCAAGTTATGGGTCCAGAGCCTTTCCCGATAAAACCCCCCCACCACTTTGAAATAAAAGGTGCAGCACTAGGTTCTATTGTGATGGACAAATTCTTCCTTTTCCATTTTCATTATTAGCCCCCTCTTCTGTCTCCCCCCCTGCAAGATTTTCCATCTTTCTCTCCCTTTCCCTCTCCCCCACCTCTCTCCTGTCATCTGTTTCCCTACCCATCCTCTCTATTCTCATCCCCATCTCTGGAGACCCTGGGGAAGGAGGAGAGCAATCTCACTTAAGAAACCTTCCTTCTAATCTCCCTTAGACAATCCATCTTCTCTGGCTTCCTGACCTGTACATCAGCGTTTGGCTGTCACTGTCCCGGCTTCTTGTGCTTTAGGGTTGAAGAAATAAGATCTTTGGGCTAATGCCATTCACCTCCTTCTGCCTTTCTCCTCAGTATCTGACATGGGAGCTAAGAATCTCAGAATCCAGTTTCCTTGTGATGGGCTTAATGCTGAGCCAAATGGAAGGATGCAGCTCCTGCTTCACTGCCTCATGGCTGGTGGCTGTTATAAGAGCGGAGCAGGGGCAGTCAGCAGCACAGAGCTGCAGCCAACAGTTTAAAGCAGAAGGCTGGAGTGTTCAGCCATAGTTTCAGGAGGGAAA
The DNA here is from genome assembly GCF_027887155.1 of Malaclemys terrapin pileata. Lineage (NCBI taxonomy): Eukaryota > Metazoa > Chordata > Testudines > Emydidae > Malaclemys > Malaclemys terrapin. The sequence goes on from NC_071506.1 coordinate 258,203,837, forward strand.
GGGAGGCAGAAGGAGACTAACAGTTGGCTATGGAAGAAAATGGCCTTCCCTCATTCCCATAGATCAGGGGTCGGCAACCTTTGGCACACGGCCCATCAGGGTAATCTGCTGATGGGCCGCGAGACATTTTGTTTATGTTGACTGTCCGCAGGCACAGCTCCCTGCAGCTCCCAGTGGCCGCGGTGGTCAGCATGTCCCTGTGGCCCGCTGCTTCCCACAGCTCCCATTGGCTGGGAATGGCAAACTGCAGCCACTGGGAGCTGTGGAGGGCTGTACCTGCGAACAACATAAACAAAATGTCTCGCGGCCCACCATCGGATTACCCTGATGGGCCACCAGCCGAAGGTTGCCAACACCTGCCAGAGATGACACCCGAGAGACAAAGGATTATGATATTGCCAGTTGTGATGGGAAAATTAGGAAGGGGTTGCATATCTAATCATGAAATTATTAATGAACATATTTCACACTTAAAGAGTATGTTTAGATAGGGTTTTTTGTTTTTTTACCTTGAGCTAACTGACTGCCCATTAACTGAGGTAATTAATACATTTGTAAATGCTAGTCTGGATGCTCCCCAAAAGTTTGTTCCAGTAAAGCCACAAACATTTGTATCCCAGATAAACTGTAAAGGCTAGTCTGGACAGTCCCTAAAAAACTACCTTGAGTTAACTGACAGTCAAAAACCCCCTGCTGTAGAAAAGCCCAAAGAGATTCTCATTCGTCCACCACCAATTTAAATATTTTCCTTTATATAAAATACTATTCTTCAACTTCACATATAAACTCAGTTCTCAAGCAAGTACTGGGATATTAATAAATAAGCAATGTTGCTGTTAATACAGATTAAAGATTTTCAAGCTCCACTCTGTACAATTTCAGAACTGAAGCAACAGCAGATCAACAGAATAAGGCTCAAACTGTGATTAATTGGCAATGACACTGAGTCTGAAAAGAGTTAAAAGTGACATGCAAAGAAAAAGAAGAAATTGAAAAGAAAATACAAACTGAGACTTAGAGACCAGCTTTACGTCCATAGTTTGGATTCTTGAAATTATTAATAGGACTCTTGTATATTGGATTTTCTTGCTGAAGTGAAAGAAATGGTCAATGTCGAATAATTCAACAGAAAAAAAGAAAACAACATTCTCAAGTATCATAAAATAAGGGAAAGATCATGCTGTATCTAAAGGAAAATTGTGTTAGTAATTTTCTTTTTAAATTATTTAGCAGTGGAACTCTAATACAAATCTGAAAAACCCTTGGCAGATCAATAAACAAGGCTAAAGCCCTTCTAAGGAAATAACTGAAGCATAACTCTACTTATAAGGATGCGTGGGTGTTTAGTCTCACAAGATTTCAGTACATCAGCACTGAGGTTTGATGTTCAACCATTACTGACCCTCCCCACAAACCCTAATGAATATATATATTTAAGGTCTCCTTGCAAAAACAAAAAAGAAAAACCCAGTTACTTACCTTTCAGTAACTTGTTCTTTGAGATGTGTTGTACATGTCATTCCACTGTAGGTGTGTGCATGCCCTGAGCACAGTCAGTGGAAATTTTCCCCTCAGTTCCCGTTGGGGCGGCTTGGACACCCTCTGATGCCATGCACTCATAGTGCTGGTATAAAGGGTCCAGCCGACCCCACACCCTCTCAGTTCCTTCTTGCTGGTCAACTCTGATGTAGAGGGGTAGGAAGGCAAGTCATTGAATGGACACGTGCAACACATCTTGAAGAACAGTAGTCCAGGAAAGGTAAGAAACCGTTTTTTCTTCTTCAAGTGCTTGCACATGTCCATTCCACTATAGGTGACTCCCAAGCAGTTGCATAGGAGGTGAGATTAGAGTTCATGGACATGCTGACTGCAAAACAGCTCAACCGAATCTGGAATCATACCTAGACTGTTGAGTAATGGCATAATGAGCAGAGAACGTATGTACTGACGACCAAGTCACTGCTCTGCAAATGTCCTGAATAGGAATCTGTAATAGGAATGCCACTGAAGACGTGTATGCGCTCATGGAGTGGACAGTCAGGATAACTGGTGGCAGAACACTCGCCTGCTCGTAACACATGAGAATGCACGATGTGATCCAAGAAGAAATTCTCTGCATAGAGATGGGAAGACCTTTTATCCTGTCAGCTATTGCTATGAACAGTTGGGGTGGATTTACAAAATGGTTTGGTCCTTTCTACATAGAATGCTAGGGCACGTCTTACGTCCGATGAATGAAGCCGCTGTTATTCGCTATTTGCATGTGGTTTTGGGTAGAAAACTGGTAAGAAGATTGCCTGATTGCTATGAAATTGGGAAACCACCTTCAGGAGGAAGCTAGAGTGAGGACATAACTGCACCTTATCCTCAAACAAGACTGTACGGAGGAATGACATGTACAACAAATCTCAAAGAACAAGTTTTCTACTGAGAAAGCTTGCCGTAGCAAGGAGAACAGTTCCAGCAATCGTCACAGTCAGTAAGAAGAAACTGAGGGTGCGCCGGGTCGACTGGGCCCTTTATACTGTGCTATGAGCACACAGCACCAGAGGATGCTCAGCTGCCCCGATGGGTACCACTGAGAGAAAAATTTCTGGTGACTGTGCTCAGGGTGTGCACACACCTACAGTGGAATGAACATGTGTAAGCACTCAAACAAAGAGGATGATTTTTGCTCTTCTACAGTATGTAAATGCAACTCCCATCAACTTTTAATGGAAGTGGTCTGATTATTTGAGGTAACAATTTGGTCCACAGACAGGGTGTGGTACTCTGATGTCACAGTAACAAAGTTGGGCTAGTCTAGCACTATCACTTCAGTCTGTTTCCTTTTCTACAAGCTTGGCCCAAATTATTTAAGTAATTAGAACTCAAAACCTAAATCTTTGAGTACATGCTGGCTTATCTAGTCAGGTTATACATCCTAGGCGAAAGATGTTCTTTTACAATTCATCACTATTGACAGTATGTACAGAACATGTTCACGACCAACTCTAAACAAAGGTTTTTTGTATTCCAGTTTTTATCCTATAGAGGAGCACTTTGAAATATTTGGGGCACACAAACAAAAACTTTTGTACTTTCCGTAACAACAGTAGCTTTATTGAATTTAAGTTCCATGACTCACCGTGTCCCACTTCGCATTCATCTTCTCCTTTTCAAATTTAGCAAATTCTCTTCTGTCATGAATGATCATAAGTAGTTTCCAAATCAGTAATAAAGCAAGACCAATCAGAACAATTCCAGCAACCACACCAGCTACAATGGGAATGATGTCCGGGCCAGTGGGGCATTCTGAGGAATAGAATAATTACAGTACAGTGTAAAAGCAGCACAATTGCTGAAGAATTTAAATTATATTGTGCAACATTCAGAGCATCCAACTTCTCAAGAGCAATGCTAACAATAATTTCTCACATTTAAAATGCATCTGTGAATAATAATCTAAATTAGAGCTATTGAGATATACAAAGATTCTTATTCTAGTTTTGAGACACACAGATAGTGAGAAAGCAAGTTTTGATGCCATGGAGAAATGACTTCTGTTGACCAAATCAGCTTTTAAGACCACACAGAGCTAAAAACACTTGAAGCCTTAAGATTAGACCTCTAGACTACTTATGAACAAGACGCGGGGAAACTGAATTTATGAGTGTAAATATGGATTAACCAGATAGTCCCAAAATACTCCTCGCTTTATAGAAAAAGTGTGACCTTGTTTCTACCTCAAGTTGCAGTATTTATACAAAGTCAAATTGTAATAGCATGATCCCCTGAAGCAGAGGATTTAGAATGTTAACAGATTTTTACAAGACTTCTTCAACATGCGAATCCAGTGCTTTGTTGAACTAGGAGATACAAAAATGATTGACATTTTCATTCATAAGGATGAGTAATTGCAGAACAAAAATGATACTTGTAAAATTAACTAAAACCATTCAAAGGAAGTTATTTGTATGGAGAAGGTAAGGCAAGGGTAACTAGCACTCTTGTAAAAAAAAGTTACCTGTTTTGCTAAATACAGAATTCTGAATAGTCACCTAAACTAAGGGATTGATCCTGCTCCCCTTCTAGTCAATGGAAAAACTCCCATTAACTCTACTTGTGCAAGATCAAGCCCCAAGTGAACTGCTGGAATCTGTCAAGGTGCATAGTTAGTGTACTGAATCACCCCAAGGGACACGGATTTTGAGTCCTGCTCCTATTGGTTGGGCTGAGATTCCTACAGAATGCTAACATTATTAACCAATTTTTAAAAAAAATTTAAGGAAATAAAATGAGAAAGTCCATTAATGAACTTTATAACATTTTGAAAGTCAGCTGAGACAAATGAACATTTTACTGAGACTTAAACCCTTTGGGACGAGGCTTACCTTCATTACACATGGGCACAGCACCTAGCACAGAGTGACGGACTGCCTCTCCTCCTCTTCCCTTTCCCTATTCTCTCCTTTTGCTCCCCATCTAGGTGAGCCTTAAGTGGCCAGGTCAGATATTTTGTAGTAACAGCTATAGGCTAAGTGACTGTTGGCTTTTAAATTCAGTCATTTGAGTTAGCAAATGTCTTTAACGTATACAAAATTATGCTCCTCACTATGGAAAATTTCAACCGTAAAAGGAGAAATTTTGGGAACATTAACTCACTATTTTTTTGGTAATGCAAGTTTCCATACAATGTTCATGATTGTAGAGAAGTTATTCCATGAATCTTTAAAATGCTGTACTGAGCAAAACACATACAGCTCTCTGGGTCGACATCATACTAAACTAGTGCAACTAGGGGAAAATCTGGCCTTCATTGAGTAGATAGATTGATGCAGATATTTGCAATGATTTCCCATTAAACAGAAATAACATTTAAAATTAAATTAAAAAAACAGATAAACAAATCTCACACTACAGGGCATACATTTCACCAACTGAGGAAAGGATGTCATTCAAAGCTGCAGCATTGTACAAATATGTGCATTATGGGCATTAACACATTTATGTCTGAAACAGGAGGTGTTGGACACTGAATTAAGCAAACTATTGATCTTGTCCGATTTATCAATTCCTATAATCCTGCAGAATGAGACATAGCTTTCTACCTATCGTGTACAATTAATAAAAGGTATATTTTATATTAAGTCACTAACTCAGTCAGGAGACCACTAGTATGGTTGGAAGCAAAGGTCCTTTTCAGAAGAGATGTTAGCTTGATTAGACAGTAAGCCATCTGCCCACTAATCTAAACTAGCCAATTTCCCGGAAAACAACAAACCATTGATCAAACCACAGTTGAATCAATTTTTCCTCTGCCAACAGATATTTGATGAAACCACCTCCAGGAAGTCTGAGTATTATGGATTAATTCAATAAAAGGCCTGTCAGAACCATCCTTGAAGGTAAGTGGTCTAAGTAAAGTAAGGACTGATAAGAGAAATAATCAAGCATAAACAAAGGAGGTTTTTGCTATTCTGTACAAAGCTCAACATATAATGTGACATTTTACTTAATTATGTGTTTTTTGTTTTAAACTGTAACACGTTTCTAACCTGAGCCAAACCAGAAAGATTTGTATCAATGTATTTAGGACTTGATTAAAAGACATTATAGAAACATGATTTAAAGTATGTCAACAGGAAGCAAAAAAACTTTAAATATAACATATACAGCAAGTCATGTGAGCAAATCTGTTTCAGTCAGTGTAGGAGTCTGTAAACAGTGTCAATATCTGAGACACAAACACCAGTCTCAAGCAGCCTTAGTTTCAGAACAGGGAGCGGGGATACTACTTCTGGATACAGTCTGAAGGTTCAGAAAGGTCAGTCAATGTAACTGTGTTGAGTATAGAAGCAACAACAGAGAGTTGGTCACAAAGGTGAAGGAAACATGCAAGAAGGGGTTTGTACCTGGTGTCTCCACCACATGGACAATGGCTTCATTGTTTGCATTGACGGAGTATGTGAAGTAGAACCAGCAGTCATCAACATCCTTCTCTTTACAGTGAGACAGTGGATCAGGCTGGCCAGGCTGTGGTAACTTATCTCGACTTTCCACTAGTGTCATGTTGAAATGCATACAGTCCTGAGAACATGTGTCCTTCTTTTCTCCCTTTTTGAAAGCTCTGCATTGAACACAGTCCCTGTTGAAATACAAATTAGTAACACCACTTTTAAACACGTTCATGAAAGGGAGATTTCTAGTATATTAATTTCCATCTCACTGAAAAATCTATTGGCAAAGAAGGCAGAAATACCACCTGGGATGTGAGACTGTCATCCATCATCTCCCCCTCCCTCTACCCCCCAATCCCATGTGTTTTTTTTTTTTCTTCCTCATCTCTTTTCTTCTCTTTCCTATCACTCTCCTTTTTACTTTGGTCTAATAAGAGTCTGGCTTAGCTGACCAAGACTGTATATTTTGCAACATTACTGTAAACTTGTGACCATAAAGAGGAAACTAAAAGCAATGCCCTAAACAGTCTGATGCTGGTACAAGTTTGACAGGTCTTAGAGTCCTGGTAAAACTGTGTGCACTGCCTGTGTTTCTCCAGCAGTGAGATTACAAGTGAGACAAAAGCTGCATTTTCTATCTTTGCTATTCTTTTCTCTTTTATTTTATTTTGTGTGTCTTGTTTTTGTCTTCTAGGAAAAAGGATCTGATTTAAAGAAAACAGGAACGACAGCTGCAGCCCATCTTAACTAACTACTTCTCTTTTCTTCAAAAAAGGACAGTTATTACTCTCAGTTCAGGACTCAGGGAGGTCCCGGATGACTGGAAAAAGGCTAATGTAGTGCCCATCTTTAAAAAAGGGAAGAAGGAGGATCCAGGGAACTACAGACCAGTCAGCCTCACCTCAACCCCTGGAAAAATCATGGAGCAGGTCCTCAAGGAATCAATTCTGAAGCACTTAGAGGAGAGGAAAGTGATCAGGAACAGTCAGCATGAATTCACCAAGGGCAAGTCATGCCTGACTAACCTAATTGCCTTCTATGAGGAGATAACTGACTCTATGGATGAGGGGAAAACAGTGGATGTGTTATTCCTTGACTTTAGCAAAGCTTTTGATTCGGTGTCCCACAGTATGGGCTGGATGAATGGACTATAAGGTGGATAGAAAGCTGGCTAGATCATCAGGCTCAACGGGTAGTGATCAACGGCTCCATGTCTAGTTGGCAGCCGGTTTCAAGTGGAGTGCCCCAGGGATCGGTCCTGGGGCCAGTTTTGTTCAATATCTTCATTAATGATCTGGAGGATGGCGTGGACTGCACTCTCAGCAAGTCTGCAGATGACACTAAACTGGGAAGAGTGGTAGATACACTGGAGGGTAGGGATAGGATACAGAGGGACCTAGACAAATTAGAGGATTGGGCCAAAAGAAACCTGATGAGGTTCAACAAGGACAAGTGCAGAGTCCTGTACTTAGGACGGAAGAATCCCATGCACTGTTACAGACTAGGGACCAAATGGTTAGGAAGCAGTTCTGCAGAAAAGGACCTAGGGGTTACAGTGGACGAGACGCTGGATATGAGTCAACAGTGTGCCCTTGTTGCCAAGAAGGCTAACGGCATTTTCGGCTGTTAAGTAGGGGCATTGCCAGCAGATTGAGAGACGTGATCATTCCCCTCTATTCGACATTGGTGAGGCCTCACCTGGAGTACTGTGTCCAGTTTTGGGCCCCACACTACAAGAAGGATGTGGAAATATTGGAAAGAGTCCAGCAGAGGGCAACAAAAATGATTAGGGGGCTGGAGCACATGACTTATGAGAAGAGGCTGAGGGAACTGGGATTGTTTAGTCTGCAGAAGGGAAGAATGAGGAGGGATTTGATAGCTGCTTTCAACTACCTGAAAGGGGGTTCCAAAGAGGATGGATCTAGACTGTTCCCAGAGGTACCTGATGACAGAACAAGGAGTAATGGTCTCAAGTTGCAGTTGGGGAGGTTTAGGATGGATATTAGGAAAAACTTTTTCACTAGGAGGGTGGTGAAGCACTGGAATGGGTTACCTAGGGAGGTGGTGGAATCTCCTTCCTTAGAGGTTTTTAAGGTCAGGCTTGACAAAGCCCTGGCTGGGATGATTTAGTTGGGAATTGGTCCTGCTTTGAGCAGGGGGTTGGACTAGAGAACCTCCTGAGGTTCCTTCCAACCTGATATTCTATGATTCTATGATTCTCTCTTTAATACCGTCTAAAAGACTGTCAAACAAGGTTTTTTTTATTCTAAAACCTGTCTCCATCTAAAGGGAAAGGGATCAAAGGATGTTGTTAAAACAAAATCCTTATTTAATAGTTTACAATGCTTCAACTGTTTTTCTTTCTCTTCTGCATCTTTAATAAAAGTTTTTAAAGGGTTTGCCATGGTACTAAGCAGGGTGAGGTCTTTCAATACCAAACCGAACCTTGCTTAAAACTGTTTAATGTTGGACAGTAAGTGGGTTATGGCCCATATATTCTATCTAAATGAATATAAGAGGTGTAAGAAACTGTAATGCCCTTTTATCTTGGCTTTGTCTTGCTTGATCTTGTTTATCATCTTTAATACCAAAGGCATTGGAGAGAATGCATAAAGAAGGCCCCTCGTCCACAGAACAAGGAAAGCATCTCCCAGAGTGAGAGACCCCAACCCTCCTTTCAGACAAAATTTTTTGCACTTTCTGTTGGTGGTGGCGGCAGCAAAGAGGTCCACTTCTGGAAATCGCCAGGTCAGAAAAATGTGATTCAGAGTTCACGAGTCCAACTCCCCATTCATAATCTTGAAAGAAGTGCTAACTGAGATCATTGGTGTTCTATAGGCCTGGAAGGTAATTGGATGTGATTGGCTATACACTAGTTCCATAGCTTTACTGCTTCAGCACAAAGGAGAGTGGATCTTACCCACCCACCCTTCTGGTTGATGTAGAACATGTAGATTATATTGTGTTATGAATTTTATGGATTTAGCCTTGACTAATGGAAGGAAGTGAATACAAGCATTTCTGGCTGCCCTCAACTCTAGGAGATTAATGTGAGGACATGCTTCTTGGGCAGACCCTACCAGAAACCAAAGGAATCTCTTGTGAGAAGGATGAATTGTGACATGAAAGTACATGTTCTGAAGGTCGAGATCCAATCTGCCAATGCCAACAATGGAATTATAGCAGTGAGTCTCACTATTTTGAATTTTTGTTTTTTCACCAAATTGTTTAAGAGTCTTAAATCTAGAATCGATCTCTATCCTTGTCTGCCTTTGGGATCAAAAAATACTTGGAGTAAAACTCCTTCCCTCTGTGCTGAGCTAGAACTGGTTCTATGGCTCCTATGCATAGAAGGAAGTAAATTTCCTGTCTCAGCAAGTGCTCATGAGAAGGGTCGCTGAAAAGGGACATAGAAGGGGGATGGATGGAGTAACATGGTTTAATAACCTCTCACCCACTTGTCAGATCTAATCTACTCCCACACAAGTTGAAAATGGGAGCAACAGTCTGCAAAGGCGGTGGGAGGGTGGGTTGAATGGTGTAGTTGCAGCTTGGTGACATGGGGTGGTTCCAGACTCTCAACCAATCCATCAAAACTGTCATTTTTATGACAAAGATGGTTGAGTGACAGACAGATCTTTCTCTGAAACCTTGGCTTCTTTCTGGACAGCTTTGTGTGACTTTGAAATCCTGAAAATTAAACGGGACAGGATCTTTGTGCTGTTTGAAATCAGCTAAATGTTTGTTTACATGTAGACGTATGTAGTGGTCGTCCCTCCCCCTTTGGATCGGAGGGAGGCCACACTACCTCACCACGCCATTGGGACCGCCGCTGAGTTTCAGGGGAATTAGCGTTAGGGTCCCAACCGGTCTAACGGGGCTGAGCAGCCAATTGTTTATAGCCCCTGGGCCCTTTAAGCAGAGGCCAGGCAAACACCTTAGTCTGTGGTCTCTGGGCCCTTTTGGCAGGGGCCAAAGCAGACACAACAGTCAATTAAGCTCTGAGCCCTTTAAGCCGGGGCAGAGCAAAACCCCAGGAGTCAATTAGCTCTGGGCCCTTGGTGCAGGGACAGAGAAGAAACCCAGGGGACAGTGTCCTAGCTCCAACAGACGGTCGACAAATGCAGGCCTCTTGACCTGGCGAGGGGAGGTTGCCACCCATGGGTGGGGTGGCTGGTGGGGCCCAGGCTCACCCTACTCCACCGGGCCCCGATCCAAGGCCCTAACAGTGGTGGAGTGGTCCGCCACTGGGTCAGCAGGGAATCCAGCTACAACACGCTGACCATGCTTCTGGCAGCGCTATAGCCAGACTGAAGTTGGCTGTTCCCGGGCCACTTCCCCCCCACCCCTCTTTCTATGTTGGTCCGGGTGAGCTTGCGGATGATGATGGGGCACTATGCTCACTCAGAGGCCGATATCAATTGGGGGTCTCTGGGCTTGGATGCGATGCTGGATGGAGAGAATGCTCCATCATTAAGAGCTTAAGTTTCACCTCCCAATTCTTCATTGCTCTGCTTTGAGGGACATCCAACTCCCCCTAACAGCAGATATACTGGAAGTGTCCGTCACTAGCTGGGATGGCTTCCCAATATGATGCAAGACAACACTTGAAGCCAAGAGATCCTGGCATATCCCAAGACAACAGGGATCCCAAAAGAAAAAAAACCCTCTTAAGAAGAAAGGATTATAAAGCAAACCTCTACAAAATAAGAGAGATAAAATAAATTACAGAAAATAATTAGTCTAAAGAATAAACTCTGAACATTTATAAACGGGCACACTAAAGGCTCCATCTCAGGCTGAGGTGGTTGAGAAGGAACTGAGCACAGCCCACCCATGCAGCCTGATATAGCTTCGGTGCAGGGCACGAGGAGGCATAAAGCACATGCGCTGGCTGAATGGGCACTTTACTGAAAATCTCCGATCGAAGGCGCATGCACTCCAGGTTGCACATTATGCAAAGAAGAATCTCTGGCATCTTATCTATGAAATGAGGGTCCCTTGCCCCTAGGGTAGGAATATTCATAGATTCTCAGCCCAGAAGGGACGATCTAGTCTGAGCTCCTGTATAGCACAGGCCATAGAACTTCCTCATAGAAGTCCTTAGTCAAAAATAGCGGTTGTGAAATACACAGAAATATTAACTGCAGTCACTCGATGAGGAGATTTGAACTCAATCTTCTGGATGCAATCCAGGGTACCTTTGGCTTTACATAGAAACCAGGTTGCAAGGTTAACTATGATGCAGCCGTCACTGTCCCATAAATAGAGTCATTCAAAAAAAAAGCCAGTCTGAACTGATTTTTATTTATCACAAAGCACATTGTGATATAAAGGGAAGAAAGTTAAGGACTAAACTATCTTAGCTAAGGTAACTAGTTGAAGTTGTGTATTTTTTGTGTGTATTTGTGACTCAAATTTATTTAATCTTCTCCTACTGCCCCTGGGGATTATATCCCTGTATTTCAGATAGGAATACGAGAATGAAGCAGCAATGAATATCAAGGGCCTCATTTTCGAAGTTGAGAATATGTAAATACCAAAAATGTACATATACACGGCATCTCTGAAAGCCTCGCCTTTGTTGTACTGACACTTACTTGTGCCCTGCACAGACACCAAGGCAGGTCTGACACATTTCACACGTGGGGCCTTGGAATTTGGCATCTGTGCAGTTACAGGTTCCACACTCACAGGTTCCTCTTCCATTGCAGATTTGCCCATTGGAAGCCATACATGAAGATGTATCCAAAGAGCAGTCACAAGCACTGCCAGTGAAATTGGGATAACACTCACATACTCTACATTTGCAGTTACCATTTCCTGCATGTTAAAAAGATATTTTAGTAAACTTAAGTAAATATGCATTTTGTGGCACTGAAAAATATTTTGAATAATAGCAAAAAGAACGAGGAATGCTTATGGCACCTTAGAGACTAAAATTTATTTGAGCATAAGCTTTCCAGAGATAAAGCACACTTCATCAGATGCACGAGAAGCTTATGCTCAAATAAATTTGCTAGTCCCAAAGGTGCCACAAGCACTCCTCGTTCTTTTTGCTGATACAGACTAACACGGCTACCACTCTGAAACCTGTCACTTTGAATAATGTTTGCCATCAGGGAATATTAGAAATATAAACTGACTGATGCAAAGATAAAAAGATGACAAGTAGAACTAATGTTGCCTCCTTCTAGAGTTTTTTAGTTAACGACATTTCTCTTCCCTCCTCACAAAACCACAACCAAAGAACCAGAATGGCTGATGAAAGGTCACTCATGGAGACCATTATAAAATTAAGCCCCCTCCCCACAATAGGTAATCAGCATATTGGCAGAATCAGTGCAACCTCTCTCTAATAATAATTTAACATTTATATCAAGCTAGTAGCCTAGATGCCTCAATCAGGTAGGGGCCCTACTCTGCTAGGCACTATACAAACATATGGTAAACAACATAATTTGCACCTCAACCTTGTCTTAAAAGAGCTCAAGTCTCAGGACAAAAGGTCAGTTACTATTCAGGGTTGATTAAGTCCTTGGCCTCTTCTCAGACTGCTCAGAAGGATACCAAATAGTCACCAGTAGTTTATACAATATGAACAATATCCACTAGTATCTGGGCTAAGATTACCAGCTCATTTTGTACTGGTAGAGGTTACAGTAAGACAGTGTAGTAGTACAGTATCAAGACACTTGACTCAGCATTTACTATACCCATCTTGTCAGAGCCAACCAAAGTTTCTTAGATGGGGCATGTAGTAAAAACAAGTGCAAAACTCTCCCTCAAATATTGCACTTGAAATTTTCAAATCATAAACTTGATTTATGATTTCAGCTCTTTTAATAATTTATAATTTACTTTATCATTTTATATTAATACATATTGTAGGTATTTGCCTGAGATGTACAATAAATTCTGGTCTCCTTTTAAAAGACAAAATTTTAAATTTTTGAAGTTCTCATAGCATTTCACAGCTCTTGTCAAATTCACTTTACATCATAGACTGGAGCTGTGATGGCAGGGAAGATATTTAATCTGAAGTATTAGCATTTCTACTAGCACATACCATACCCTTGGCTATAGACTGATGGCCATTATATTATTAGGTAACTATTTTCAGACACTATCTGCTCAGGCCAGATTCAAATGGCTCTATATTTCATTTATTACATCCTCTAAGTCACCTAGACGCTGTTCAAATTTGTCAGCTTCACCCTGTAACGTATTTGCAAAGTTTTGTACAACTATGAATTATATTTCTCACCTCCACAAATTAAGCCATTAGATCTATCACAGTTGAAGTTATCACATTCACAATATTTGCCAGAGTAGACTTCATTGGTGTTGCCCCTTTTCCTGCATACACATTGTCCGCAAACACACTCCCCATTGTTACTGCATATTTCTGTACTGTTCTCTCTTCTACAGTAAGCATCCATATCTTCACTATTTACTTCATCTGTGCTGCATTCACACTTCTTTCCAATACGTCCTTCGTTACACCTAGAAGAAAAATATATGCCTAAGATTTAAACTGAGTAAAACTCATGTGAACTGAAAATGTTTACACACAATAATATATACAAGAAATAGATTCAACAGGATAGAAGGCAGTGGTCACAGTCACTGTTTCTGCAGGGAATGGTTTGAGGTTCAAACTAGATACCAGCTGAGACTTAAGTGTAACCATCCTTGGGACCTAACTGTGCCATTAAGCAGTTTCTGAGCTGCTTACTTGTTCCAGGTGAAAAGCTGAGGACTGCAACCTATGACAACATGGCTATGTAGCCATTATTTCTGTAAAATGAGATAAATTTTACTTATTATTTTTAATAGTGCCAGTCAGGACCGGCTCTGGCTTTTTTGCCTCCCCAGGGGAGGCAAAAAAGCCTCCCGCTGCCGCCCCCTCTCCTCCCCCCAGCGCGGCAGGGGAGGGCGCCGAGTCCGGCTGTGGGCCGCTCTCCCCAACTGGCCGGAGCCCCGGGGGGAGGGCGGCGAGCCGGCCGGGGCTGCGCTCTCCCCAGCGGCAAGACCGGCCGGGGCTCCGCTCTCCCCGGAGCCGGAGCACCGCACCGCCCCCCTCCAGGTGCCGCCCCAAGCACAAGCTTGGTGGGCTGGTGCCTGGAGCCGGCCCTGGTGCCAGTGGCTATTTACTATGGCTATTACCCTCTACCCCACTTAATCTCCACCAAGGAAACATTCTCGCTTAGACACTGTGCATTCGAGGGCTGGATTCTCAGAGGTACTGAACACCCGCAGCTCCCAAGGATTTCAATTGCAGTGATGGGTTTTCAGCACTTCAGAAAATCAGGAACAAGTGTTTATGAATAAAAGGTGGGTTCTTATGGTTATCACAAACAAACCTGAGAGCCACTTAAACCAGAGATGAAGCTTTAATCAGGAAATCATTCAAGTGTAGAAAAGAGCAAGGAACTATTCTTAATACTGAATCCATTATCTTTTTTGTCTTTGTATGTGAAGTCATAGAGATGTCAGTGACAGTGATGTATAAAAGTAATCTCTCTCTCTCCCCCGGCTGGCAAACATAGGAACTTTGCTTTGTTTATCCAAAGGGAACGTGGAGAAAAACTCTCTTGAAAGTGAAGCAGGTAGTACTTCAGGCAGGTAATATTTGATGACTCCCCCTTTCCAAATGCTTACCAGTTAGAGAAACATGCCCAAATCTGCAAGCATTCAGTGCACACACCACTTCCACTGACTTCAATGGGAATTCCATATAAAATATCCTGGCAAAATCAGGTCCTACATTAAATATGCTCCTGAAAACTTTCCATTAAATCAATACCTAATGTTGTTTGTCTTTAATAAATAACTGCATATGAGGGAGCTGGGAAAGGGGTTGAAAACTTCGTAATTTAAAAATAATGGTTAGACACACAAGATGGCTAAACTGTCATTGCTGCGATGGACACAGCGGTGTTGATTTAGTGGGTTTGGTGAAGATAAGCTAAGTCGATGGCAGAGCGCTCTCCTATCGACGTCTGTACTCCACCTGCCCGAGAGGAGGAAGATAAGTCGGTGCGAGAGAGTCTCCTGTCAACATACAGCAGTGTCTACACCACACTAAGTTGACCCAAGTTACATCGACTTCCATTACGCAATTTACATAACTGAAGTAGGGTAACTTAGGTCAACTTACAGCGTTAATGTAGGCCAGCCCTCAAATATGTACTCTAGGGTATGTCTGCACTTAAAATGCTACAGTGGCACTACTGGTGTCTACACAGGGGCTTAGGTCAGTTTAACAATGCCACTCGGGAATGTGGATTTTTCACATCCCTAACTGATGCAGTTAAACTGACCTAATTTTCTGGTATAGACCAGGCCCCAGTGTTACGCTAAATACAAGGTGGAGCAGTTTATTTAGCAGAAGTGGTTAATCCAGCTTTCCCCCACCCCACGATAGGATAGGTGTTAATGGTCCATGTCACCTGGAATGGTCCCTTGAAATATGAATTAACTGCTTATGCTAAACAATCTGTTGCACCTTGTATTTAGCTGTGACACTCTGGGTATTGTCAATACAGCAAAGAAAATCTGTGGCTTGCCTGTGCCATCCAACTCAGATTCATGGGGCTCAGACAACAAGGCTATTTCATTGCTGTGTGTACTTCTGGGCTCAGGCTGGAGCCTGGGCTCTGGGACCCTGCGGGGTGCGAGCCTAGAGCCCGGGCTCCAGCCCAAACCCAGAAGTCCACACAAGAATGAAACAGCCCTGCAGCCTGAGACCCATGAGCCTGAGTTGGCTGGCACAGGCCAGACGTTGGTTTTCTTTGCTGTGTAGACATATCCTCTGAGTAATTTCCCAGAGCCGAAGGAGCACTCTGTGTAAGCTTGAACGCTTGACTCTCTCTCACTAACAGAAGATGGTCCAATAAAAGATATTACCTCACCCTCCTTGTGTGTCTAATATTCTGGGACCAACCTGACTAGAACAATATTGCATACAAATAATGTTTGGAATGTATTGACCAGACACCAGTGTTGTTCACTACTCTCTGAGAGCTTGGATCCTGCTTCCCTAAAGGTAAAGTTCTTAGGAGTTGAGCCACATTGTCAGATTGTCTTCCAGGTTTTCTAGAAGGAATAATCTTTATTTTAGATATAAGTTTCTTTGAAAATGAAGAGCCCAAACTGGGATTATTGGGTTGACGACTAAGTGGTCCAGTTCTAGGGCCAAATGCTGCTCTTTTAAAATCCAGTGCAACTCCAGTAAAGCCAACAGAATTAAGTCTAAGGCTACATCTACACTACGGGGGGGGGTCGATTTAAGATACGCAAATTCAGCTACGCGAATAGCGTAGCTGAATTCGACGTATCGCAGCCGACTTACCCCGCTGTAGGGACGGCGGCAAAATCGACCTCTGCGGCTTCCCGTTGACGGCGCTTACTCCCACCTCCGCTGGTGGAGTAAGAGCGTCGATTCAGGGATCGATTGTCGCGTCCCAACAGGACGCGATAAATCGATCCCCGAGAGGTCGATTTCTACCCGCCGATTCAGGCGGGTAGTGTAGACCCAGCCTGACTTTCACTGGTGTAATAAAGCAGAATTTGGTTTATAGTTTAATTTCCATAGCTTGTACCAAACACTAATAAATATAATTAATGAAAGGGAATTCCAAATATACATGTAACCACATAGTTCTATATAGCCTAAGGGATTTTAAAACATGTAAAATTTGAAAATATCTACATAATTAGAGCCCCAATCATTAAGGATAAATCAAATAAAGAAAATAGATGAGGAAAATCACAGCATCTTAAAAGCCTTGTCTGTTAATACTGATTGGCCTTGAATTTTCATTCATCACTGGCCTTGAGCAGCTGGTGCCAGCTTGCCAGGCACTCCTTCCAAGAAGCTACAAAATGCATTGTAAAACTCCTTGGAAGAAAATCCAGACTTCATGTCACAAAGGTAAAAATATTAAATGGGTCTTAACATTTAAATAAGGAAACAGGAAAAATACTAAGGCCTCCATATTCTTTGAAGGACCAACTCATGAAGGGCCAGATTCTGATACTTTGACTCATGCTCGGAAGTGCCTTATTACATGAATAATCCCCCTTATTTCAGTAGGACTATTTGTGGAGACAAGTTAGCATTCAACATGGGTAAGGCCCTAAGATGACCAAGCACTGTAAATGTTTCTCCAAGCCAACCTGCCCAAAATAAAAAAAAAGTCTGATTAAAGAAACTATGTGCTCATATTTCCCGTTTGCCAAAAAGAATAAAAGGTCCATTTATTTACCTGCAAGCACCACACTCAAATGTTCCATTTCCCTGATGGCAGTCTGGACTATTAGGAATTCCCTCATTTTGACACTGACATTCACAGATGAACTGAAGATTAATTTCCACTTCTTCAGTGAAACCCAGTGGCTTAATTTTAATGGTTTCATTTTGTCCTGTCTTTGGACACTCGTTAGCGGTTACACTAATCTCAAATTTAACCTGTAAGCAAAATAAATGGATTCTTACATCAGTACTAAAAGGTGCTCTGCCTAAATTATTAAAAAGTAAAATATTTCAGAGAACTGCAGTCTTGTTCAATTCTTTAGCTATTAAAAATGTATGTTGTCAGCTATGTATTGTATATTTCAACCGAACAGAAAAATTACCTCATCTCCAATTGAAATGTTGGCACACTTTCTGCCATTTTCTCCTGTGCCATTCACTCCATTCTTGCAGTAAGATTTATAATTGATTGTTACTCCTTTTGGTAACTTGCTGTTTTCCAAGATAACCTCTGAAGACAAGGACTAAAACAAAAATTAGTTATTAGTTAAGTAATAACTACCATGTAGCTTTAAAAGAGTTGACAAATAAAGGTGGAGCCTATTAAATGGGCATTTCCTGAAGAGAGACTTTCACAAAAATACATTCTCTACACACCAGCCTCAAGTACAGTAAAGGAGAACAAAATCTGGAAAGGAATAAAATTGCACATACAATATCCTTATTAGAAGACACTTTTCAGAATGTTCTGTGGAGGGTCGTTAGGTTTTATCAGTCCTTTCTCAACCCAGGGTGTTTTCTTAACAGTTCCCAAAGATTCACAGCTTCTGTTATAACCCACTTTCACTATTCTTTGAAGTACTACCATCATCAGTCCAGGACCAGATGTAGCTTCCCTCAAGAATATAACAACATGGTTCAAAGATTATTAAACATAAAGGTTGCTGCGGTGAAGAAAAGCACAGCTTTCTTCCTCTCCTTACAATAAGAAAAGATCATGAAGGGGAAAATAAGCATGTCCTCTTGATCACATCAGATGCAAGAAAATACAATTAATGTTAGATGGGTTTGAAAAGAGAAGATACGTATCAAATAAGAAAAAAAGACTTATCAATAAGATTATGCAGAGAGAATGCTAATCTTTACACACAGCTGTGCACTTTTCATCGGAATTTGACAAGATTATGCATTTATCAACATTCCATCTTCTACTCCATTCACAAGGTTTTTAAAAAAGAGCATACCTCAGAGGGCTTCTCTAGAAACTGATGCCAATATAGTTTGAGAGGAACAAGAATAAAAGTTACGTGAATTAAAAACAAACTTACATTGTAGGCGTCAATAATCAGTTGAATCACATTGCTGGAATTTGCAGACAGAGTTCCAACTGCTGACTTTGGGATCAGATTTTTCAGTTCCTTTTAATATTAAAAGTAGAAAGTGTAAATTACTTTTACACAAATATAAAACTTTAAAAGCTTCTTTATTATGTACACTGAGATACAGTAGAACATCGGAGTTACGAACACCAGAATTACGAACTGACCAGTCAGCCACACACCTCATTTGGAACCGGAAGTATGCAATCAGGCAGCAGCAGAGATCAAAAAAAAAAAAAAAAAGAAAAGAAAAGAAAATACAGTACTGTATGAAACGTAAACTATTAAAAAAAATAAAGGACAGGCAGCATTTTTCTTCCTCATAGCAAAGTTTCAAATCTGTATTAAGTCATTGTTCAGTTGTAAACTTTTGAAAGAACCACCATAAAGTTTGTTCAGAGTGATGAACATTTCAGAGTTTGAACAACTTCCATTCTCAGGATGTTCGTAACTCTGAGGTTCTACTGTATACAGCCAGGAACAACTCCCAAGACCAAGACAAAAATCTTGCCAATAGTTTCAGTAACTTGTGAAGGAATAAAAACAGTGACTAGAATATTGGAAAGAAAATTCTGCAATCTTTTAAAATTCTTCTCATATCTTTTGATCGAATAAAAAAGGAAGGTATTCTCCTTAAAAAATATTTTTAAAAATACTCTCATTTAAGTTAAGCAAAAAATTCAGACAGTATTTAATTAAGAAGATACTTCTGTAACTATAAAAGGTTTTCGAGCCATAAGCCATATTTGCTTCTGCTGCATTAAAACAGATAGGGAGAGGGAGATCAACCATCATCAAATGAAGGTGAAAACAAGTTAGTTCTTTTGGTAAAATCATAAAATACCAAAAATGGTAAAACCACCTTTTCAAGCGCTCTAAATCAGGTATTGACAGGACTAGTTTTAAACATGTTTAAGAGTTATGTGTTTTTCCAAAACTCCTTTCCCTTAAGGTCAGCTCTGCCCCTCCCACAATTCTCCTTTGACTCTGCTTCCCCATGCCCCTCAGGTATTTTGAAGCAAAAAGTAGGTTCTGCACTGTTATTTCTAATCTAAAAATAAGAAAGATTAAATAACTTTCTGCTTGAAAAATAAAAGCAGACTGGTAGGTTTGATATTGGGATAGGCAACTGCTCAAGAAGAGAGTGCTTATTAATTAGCAGGCATGGCAAAAATCACTTTCATGATCACCCGTTTTCACACAATTTTAATTTCAAATCAAATTAGTTTTGATGATAGCATACTGGATCATTAGAATCAGCCTCTCAACTGTCTGGAAAAATATACAGAAGCTTATCTCACGTGATTTAAAAAAAAAAAATTTTTACCTTGTAAACTGCCTGAAACTCCTCAGTAACGGCAAAAATTGTCTGAATGTTGTTCTCACTAAGCTTCTGTACCAGGTGAGCGATGGATGGATAATCCTGTAAAATTAGACATGAAACTTAATTCAAAATTTAGCAGATGCAGAACAATCTTATTTTTTTAATCTTACATAATATTAAATTGCTTTTTGAATTTAAAAAGCACAGGCTTCCAACCAGACAACAATAGTTTAGTTAAAGGGCAAGCTTTTTTAAAAACACAAACAAAAAACTCCCCCAAAAACAAAATATCCACAAAACCCTTTAAGGCAGATCTGTGTCTACCAGCAGTTGAGTATTGTATAAACACATTTTAGACAAGACTATAATAAATATAAAATAAATCAGATCTTCACATTCCTAATCACTTCCTATAAAGTCTGATTTAATCTCGAACATTAGTGTCCTCAAACATATCTCCTATCATGTTTCATTACACTTTTGACTCAATCAAAACCATTAGCCTTGTGTGGGATTTTATCCATTTAAAGGCGAAACAAACTGTGAAGCAAATGTATGGTCTATGGGAAGAATCCTGTACCATCTCCACTTGTATGTCCAAAGAGGAGGTCACTCTTGTATGCTTTGTAGTCATCCTGCAGATGGGAGGACACTCTAGACCTCAAACTCAGATGACCTCGAGGGCCGCATGAGGACTAGTGCATTGGCCCGAGGGCCGCATCACTGACACCCCCCACTTGCTGCCCCTGGCCCCGCCCCCACTCCACCCCCTCCATGAGGCCCCGCCCCTGCCTCTCCTCACCTCGTCTCACCCCTTCCCTACCCCCATTCCAACCCCTTCCCTGAAGTCCTCACCCCAACTCTGCCACCTCCCTGCCCCCAGGGGGTGCAGCAGGGGTGTGAGGTGTGGCGGAGGCTCAGGGCAGGGAGTTGAGGTGCAGGAGGTGTGCAGGGTACGGCAAGGAATTGGGGTATGGGGTGCAGGAGGTGTGCACGGTGCGGCAGGGGGCTCAGGGCAGAGAGTTGGGGTGCAGAAGGGATGAGGGGTGCAGCAGGGGGTTGGGGTGCAGTGTGTGGCAAGGGGCTCCAGGCAGGGGGTTGGGGTGCAGGAGAGGTGAGGGGTGCAGGGTGTGGCAGGGGGCTCAGGGCAGGGAGTTCGGGTGCAGGAGGGGTGTGGGATGCGGCAGGAGACTCTGGGTAGGGGGTTGGGGTGCAGAAGGGGTGCGGGGTACGGGCTCCAGCCCGGCGCCGCTTACCTAGAGCGGATCCGGGGTGGCAGCGCCACGCACCGTGGCCAGGGCAGGCTCCCTGCCTGCCTGCCTTGTCCCCAGCCCCGCTCCGCTCTGCTCCGCTCCAGAAAGCGGCCGGAGTCCCTGCGGGGCAGGAGGGGAAACGGCACCATGTGCTGCTCTTGCTGCTCCTGCAGGTATCTCCCCACAGCTCCCATTGGCCGCAGTTCCCAGTTCCCGGCCAATGGGAGCTGCAAGAGCACGGAGCCCTCTACTCGCCTCCCACTCCCCTGCCTGGGGCTGCGGGGACATACAGTAATTCAGCCGCTTCAGGGAGCAGTGCGTGGCTCGCAGAAGCATGGGGTAGGTGGGGGGTGGGGGTGGGCTGTGGGGAGCTTGGTGAGCCGCACGAATGAAAGCCACGTGCTTGAGACCCCTGCCCTAGACATCACTGCATCATCCAGTAATGAGGAGGCTGCATGCAAAGGTGGCTGAAAAGGAGTCTCTTCAACCTCTTTTGCAGGAGGCTCTAGGAGGCTCATTTGATCTCACTTGGCACTGACATCAGTACTGGGAACAACGTCCTGAATACGGCCACTGGTAGGGCATGGGGCCCCCAACCCCTACTAGAGCATGGAACCAAGTCTCTGGACCAATGTGGATCCTCTGTAGCATACCAGGAGCGCAACTCTCTTGATGAAAGAAGAACAGGAGTACTTGTGGCATCTTAGAGACTAACAAATTTATTAGAGCATAAGCTTTCGTGGACTACAGCCCACTTCTTCGGATGCATATAGAATGGAACATATAATGAGGAGATATATATACACACATACAGAGAGCATAAACAGGTGGGAGTTGTCTTACCAACTCTGAGAGGCCAATTAATTAAGAGAAAAAAAAAAAAAACTTTTGAAGTGATAATCAAGCTAGCCGAGTACAGACAGTGTGATAAGAAGTGTGAGAGTACTTACAAGGGGAGATAGAGTCAACGTTTGTAATGGCTCAGCCATTCCCAGTCCTTATTCAAACCGGAGTTGATTGTGTCTAGTTTGCATATCAATTCTAGCTCTGCAGTCTCTCTTTGGAGTCTGTTTTTGAAGTTTTTCTGTTGTAATATAGCCACCCGCAGGTCTGTCACTGAATGACCAGACAGGTTAAAGTGTTCTCCCACTGGTTTTTGAGTATTTTGATTCCTGATGTCAGATTTGTGTCCATTAATTCTTTTGCGTAGAGACTGTCCGGTTTGGCCAATGTACATGGCAGAGGGGCATTGCTGGCACATGATGGCATATATCACATTGGTAGATGTGCAGGTGAACGAGCCCCTGATGGTATGGCTGATGTGATTAGGTCCTATGATGATGTCACTTGAATAGATATGTGGACAGAGTTGGCATCGGGGTTTGTTACAAGGATAGGTTCCTGGGTTAGTGGTTTTGTTCAGTGATGTGTGGTTGCTGGTGAGTATTTGCTTTAGGTTGGGGGGTTGTCTGTAAGCGAGGACAGGTCTGTCTCCCAAGATCTGTGAGAGTAAAGGATCATCTTTCAGGATACCTGGTGGCTGAACTTTGTGATTTTGTCCTCACCCACAACTATTTCACATTTGGGGACAATATATACCTTCAAGTCAGCGGCACTGCTATGGGTACCCGCATGGCCCCACAATATGCCAACATTTTTATGGCTGACTTAGAACAACGCTTCCTTAGCTCTCGTCCCCTAACGCCCCTACACTACTTGCGCTACATTGATGACATCTTCATCATCTGGACCCATGGAAAAGAAGCCCTTGAGGAATTTCACCATGATTTCAATAATTTCCATCCCACCATCAACCTCAGCCTAGATCAATCCACACAAGCGGTCCATTTCCTGGACACTACTGTGCTAATAAGCGATGGTCACATCAATACCACCCTATACCGGAAACCTACTGACCGCTACACTTACCTACATGCCTCCAGCTTCCATCCAGGACACACCACACGATCCATTGTCTACAGCCAAGCTCTAAGATATAACCGCATTTGCTCCAATCCCTCGGATAGAGACAAGCACCTACAAGATCTCTATCAAGCATTCTTAAAACTACAATACCCACCTGCTGAAGTGAAAAAACAGATTGACAGAGCCAGACGAGTACCCAGAAGTCACCTCCTACAAGACAGGCCCAACAAAGAAAATAACAGAACACCACTAGCTGTCACCTTCAGCCCCCAACTAAAACCTCTCCAGCGCATCATCAGAGATCTACAACCTATCCTGAAAGATGATCCTTTACTCTCACAGATCTTGGGAGACAGACCTGTCCTCGCTTACAGACAACCCCCCAACCTAAAGCAAATACTCACCAGCAACCACACATCACTGAACAAAACCAGTGACCCAGGAACCTATCCTTGTAACAAACCCCGATGCCAACTCTGTCCACATATCTATTCAAGTGACATCATCATAGGACCTAATCACATCAGCCATACCATCAGGGGCTCGTTCACCTGCACATCTACCAATGTGATATATGCCATCATGTGCCAGCAATGCCCCTCTGCCATGTACATTGGCCAAACCGGACAGTCTCTACGCAAAAGAATTAATGGACACAAATCTGACATCAGGAATCAAAATACTCAAAAACCAGTGGGAGAACACTTTAACCTGTCTGGTCATTCAGTGACAGACCTGCGGGTGGCTATATTACAACAGAAAAACTTCAAAAACAGACTCCAAAGAGAGACTGCAGAGCTAGAATTGATATGCAAACTAGACACAATCAACTCCGGTTTGAATAAGGACTGGGAATGGCTGAGCCATTACAAACGTTGACTCTATCTCCCCTTGTAAGTACTCTCACACTTCTTATCACACTGTCTGTACTCGGCTAGCTTGATTATCACTTCAAAAGTTTTTTTTTTTTCTCTTAATTAATTGGCCTCTCAGAGTTGGTAAGACAACTCCCACCTGTTTATGCTCTCTGTATGTGTGTATATATATCTCCTCAATATATGTTCCATTCTATATGCATCCGAAGAAGTGGGCTGTAGTCCACGAAAGCTTATGCTCTAATAAATTTGTTAGTCTCTAAGGTGCCACAAGTACTCCTGTTCTTCTTTTTGCGGATACAGACTAACACGGCTG
Organism: Malaclemys terrapin pileata; assembly: GCF_027887155.1. Taxonomy (NCBI): domain Eukaryota; kingdom Metazoa; phylum Chordata; order Testudines; family Emydidae; genus Malaclemys; species Malaclemys terrapin. The sequence continues at coordinate 258,228,109 of NC_071506.1, forward strand.
TTACTCTGAAACTTGTCTCTTGATGAAGGTGAACAATGCCTTCGATCCCAAGATTCTAAGGAAGAGACCGAGTCTCCTGACCAGGGAGGTGCCGTACCACACAGTGACAAGGTCTGGCAATGCGTCTCCAAAGACTTAAGCAACAGGGAAAGCATGCTGGGCTTGCCTTTTGATGGTGTCTGGCGAGGAGGTGCCAGACAGTCTGAAGTAGGTACTGGATCTGAATAACAGGGGTAGGTAAGTGCAACAAAGACTACGTATCAGCTGATAATGGATCAGCAACTCCTGCACCACCACAGAATCCGGTACCGAAAGGCACTAGAGATCTCATACCACATCACACGCTTCTGGTGTGATTGGGACCGAGAGGGCTGACCTGATGCTGCTGTTGTTGCATGGAAGGGGTTGGTACAGTGCTCCAGCAGCGGTCAGTCTTAATGCCACAGGCCCCAGTGCTGAATCCACGAACCTTCATGAGGTACTACTGGCACTGGGGAGTGCCTCCTTTCCGAGGACGCTCTACCCTGTTTCCCAGCATGCTTACTGGATGTCAGTGATGGGGATCTTGATCTTTTGGAGGAAGAGTCCTTTTAAGTACCCCACCAGTGTTTCTTTTTTGGTCCTGGGGGAGGAGAGTGCTGCCGAGATATCACAATATCTGGAGGAGCACTCTTGACAGAAGTAGATGTGCGTGCTGTCCACTCGGAACGTACAGCCACCTTAAGAAGTGACAAAGCTTCACCTCTGTATCTTTTTTGGTTCGGGGCTTAAATTCCTTATACATCTGGCACCTGTCCTGGATGTGACCCTCACCAAGGCACTTCACACATCAGAAATGAGGGTCACTTACTGACATGGATTTCCTGCAGCTGGTGCAAGGTGTACAGCCCAGAGAACGAGGCATTCCCCAGTACCAGGTGTCAGTATTCAGAAAAAGCGGGAACTGACAGATCCACTAAACTCTTAAAAAATTAAACATACACTAAACTAACTATAACTTTATAAAAAAAAGTGTACCAACTAGATACTCTAGAAATAATTTTCCTGAAAGGGAAAACATTGCCAAAGCAAGCTAACACACTCCAACTACGAATTATGGGCAGCAACAAGGAACTGGGGAGGAGTAAGGGTTGGCTCCATCCTTTATAACATTGCAGAGCAGCACATGGCAGCCAAGGACGCATGCACCACCTGGAGAGGTAAGGCTAAGGGAAAGATCTCTGATGCTCGTGCACAAGTGGTGTGCACATGTGCAATCATGCAAAGAAGAATGGTAAATAGTGATGAGGAAGGGGCAGTCATTGGTCTATTCAAACAAAATACATTTTAATATAGCAAAATGAAAAGTTACACATCTAAGAACAAGGAATGCAGGCCAGGCCTGCAGATTGGGGGGACTGTATCTTGGAAAGCAGCAACTCTAAAAGGATTTAGGGTTTATAGTCAACAAGTAACTGAACATGAGCTCCTAGTATGATGCTTTGGATGCTTGTGTAAACAAGGAAGTAATGAGTAGGGAGACAATTTTACCTCTGTATATAGCATTTGAGAGACAGATACCAGAATACTGTATTCAGTTCTGATGGCCACATTTTAAAAGGTTTTTGAAAAATTGGAGACGATACAGAAAAGAACCACAAAAAAGATTTGATGGCTGAAGAAAACGCTTTTGCAGTGAGACTTAAAGAGATCAATCTGTTTAGCTTATTAAAAAGGCAATTGAGAGGTGACTTGATTACAGTGTAGTAGTACTTTCACAGGGAGAATACACCAGCTACTAAAGGGCTCTTAAATCTAGCAAAATCAGGAACCAATGGCCAGACAAATTCAAATTACAAATCAGACAATTTTTTTTAAACCAGTGACTGTGATTAACCCTTGAAACAAACTACCTAAGGACACAGTGGATTCTCTCTCTATCTTTTCAAGTTACACCTGGATGCCTTTCTGGAAGCTATGCTTTAGCCAAACACAAGTTATTAGCCTCAATACGGAGGAACAGGGTAAAATTTAATGGCCTGTGATACACAGGCAGCCAGACTAGATGATCTAATGATCCCTTTCTGACCTTAAACTTTATTAATTTACTTTGGTTTAGGCATGAATACTTACATAGTAATGACTCATTGTGTACATGTTATTTTCCAGATGACACCTCCCATCATTTGGTAAAACAATTCCACCAAGTTTACCATCTCCAGCAAAGTGGAATCCAGCATCCGTAGAAAATACCAACAATCGTGTCACATTTCTCCATCCAATTTGTGTCTTAGGGGAAAAAAAGTTTTTTGATTTTTATTTCATTTTTTAAAAAACTAATCCCCCCCACTAATTTGTTTAAAGCAATGCAACATACACTTACACTTAAATACAAGAAGGCAGACATGACAAATATTTAAAAAGAAAAAACCCTAAAATAAGCCTTAAAAAGTTATAGTTAGTTTATGCACATATTTTGCTCAAGTCTGTCCTGTAATATTATCAACAACAGTAGCACTTGTATAGCACCTTTCATCACAGGAGAACAAAAATCTTTGACCTAGACTCTTGTCTGTTCTGCTCTCTAAGCACTACCTGAGTGGCACAAAGGATGAAGAAACTGCCCATATCATCCCAACTGTGAAGTTTCCATAAAACATAATGCTGACATAACCAATTCCCATACCACTACCCTGTAGCCCAACGATAGAGAGCATGTTTGGGGTAAAAGTGCACAGTGTGCTCTGGCAAGCTCTTACTGTCAGATGGTTCCAAGGGGACCATTATCAGCTAGTGGATATTAAAGAAACCCCTAGGATGCCCTAAACTGCACAGGTTCCACAGCCAGCACAGAACGGGCCAGAGAATCAGGGGAGCTATAACTAGATCCCTGACATCCGCTCTTCTCTCTACTCCATCCATTGCAAATTGGGCAGAGCAGAAGTTCTGAGCCTATAAATATGGGGCTCAATCCTGTAAATTTTCCCAGCCATCTACAGAAGTTATTACAGGATTGGGGTTCTAATTCATTTAAGAAGGAGGGGGGAAAAAAGCAAAATACCCATATTAGAATCTCAGAAAATTCATAGTTAAAGCTGCAATTCTAAAATAATGCTTTGGCTTCTCCTTTAAATAACAACAGCAACCTTAACTCTGACTTACTAGTTTAACATTACAATGATATTGTAAAAAAGCAATAGCTCGTGCTTCTGGAATTTTGCATTGTGCAGGTGTGTATCAGTATCAATAACTGTAGGTGAAATTGTTTGGGAAATAACAGAATGAGAAGGAGGCACATTACAGTCTCTCAGGTTTATTTTATAGTATTATGTTTAACTTAGAACTTCAAGTGTAGACCCGATGGTTGTACATATCAATAAGTGCTGGAGTTTCACTATTGAAATGGCCTGTAGTGAATGTTTTTTTGTTGGTGGTTTTAGAAGTGTTTTAAATTAGAAGTATTGTGTGACATAGAGTATCTACATTTCTACGTCCAGAATGCTAGCGGCATGACGTATTACATTAGCTTCTAAGTAAAGGTTTCTAGAATATTTTTATTACTAACAAGTCTTTCCTATTTTTTTGAGAATGTGTTGAGTAGGAAGGAAGAGAAGGTTATTATACACTTAAGATGTCACTTTCCTTTTGTTATCTCTATTGGGGCATTAAGGCTGTAATTACTTGAATAAGGATGACAGAGAAAAAAAAGGCAGAGGGGGTTGAAAAAGTGTAGAAAGTTGTGCCCTAGCCAAACTCGAACCAGAACAAACTACTGAGGAACCAAGGAAGTTTTGTAAGCAACTGTTTTCCAAGCTCTCATGTGAACGTTTTGAACTATGAATCCACTAGTCCATAGAAGTCCTCCAAAAAGTAGCAAAAATTAAAAAGGGGAGAGTTAAGTTCCATCTACTCAGTATAAGTAGCTTGTAAAAAAGTGCAATACACAGAATTGTTTTGCATATATTTTAAAAGAAAATTATGGAGGATACATTACATGCAAAAGTCATTTGAGAACACTTGTTTTATCTTGTTAAAAACATCCATGTGCCGCAAAGATGTCATGATTTTGACTCATCTTTTACAGAAACTTCTGGGAAGATAATGTTCATGAACTGCCCTCCCCTCCAAAGATGGCTCATATTCCTAATTTCAAATTTCCCAATAGGGGCCCTCAGTGAGTGGAATGTACATACTGTAAAATGTCAGTGCATGCTTCCAATTCTGTTTGCTCTGTGTCCACCTGCTGCCCTAAGGATAAATCTCTCAGTCTTGATTGGTAAAGTGAAATGTAGATTTGTTTTTAAACTTCAGGTCAACAACAGTGATACACTCAGATTGCAATAAAATAGTTTGATCTAATATAGAAGTAAATAAAATTGATATACACTTACTCCACAAACTGCAACTTGCATTATTGCATCAAATCCACCTTCAGGAGAATCCAAATTGCCAGAAATGTGTTGTTTACCTACAAGTTCATTGAACAGCTTTCCCTCACTGGTAAGATTGAGCACGTTTTTGTAACTAAAGGGACTCGTACAGTTTTGGTCCCCTGTACAAGGGTTCCTGAGTTTGGCTGGTGTGGTACTTATATAAGGCATCACAGTTTTCTCCACAAAGGAGCCAAATCCTAAGACAGAACAACAAAATCCCTCAGTCAGAGTGTAATTCTAGTATATATAATCATGATGGAATAGTGCACGGTTCAAAAAATTTCAATTTCCCCCCTCAGTATTCCAAGTATTCTTTTGGAACAGTTTCTAAACTGTCCTTTACTAGAAGAATAGCAATAATATGAATATTGCTCATTTTTCTTTTACTATTTTTTCAGACAATCCAAACAACACATCAGTAAATTCAACTTTATTATTTTTAAATCTACAAATGGGATTTTTCCCTTTTCCCACGCCCATAAATAATGAAATCTTTCTTACCAATTCGAAAATCTGAAGTTATTTTCTCCATTTCTGTCTTTAGAGCAGTACCAAGACTCTTCACATTCTCTAAATCATCCTTCATGGAGTAAGAAAGATCCATAAGGTAATAAAGATCAATGGGGTAGTCTTCAGCTCTCTTAAATTTTAAGGAAAATGTCTGTGGTTCACCTAAATCAACAAAAATAAACCCCATTCATTACAAAATGCAGAGTAACCGAACTGACATGAAATATACATTCTTAATTGAAGGTCTTTCACCAATGTCCTAAAAAAAGGTTCACTCCAACCATGACTAAGGTAACTTCTATAACTGGAAGTGTTTATTTGCAAATTAATATGTCCAGGATTTTCAAAAGTGACTAACAATTTTGCATGTCCCATATGAAACACCTTAAAGAAGCCTGATTTTCAGAAAGGTCTGAAGGCCAACTCTCTGAAATCAGGTCCCTATAGGTTGTCTTATGTTGAATACATGAAAATCTGTGACACCAAAAATCAGTAGTCACTTTTGAAATCTTGACCTACATATTAATTTCAACAAATAATGTTCCTGCAAGATAAGTAGCATAGCTTTTTTTTCCTGTCTTTTATACCACTAAAACACACAAACACAAAAGACTATGCATATGTAAAATTAAGGAGGTAAAAAAAAAAAACCTTAAAGTAAATTAAGAGTTGGTTTATTTTTCATCCCATCTCACCCTGTTGTGATTACTTATTACAGTCTTAAAACATGGGGTGAGTTTATATAACATGTAATAATAAAAAAATCCAACAAAGATAGATCCCTTTTACATGACAAAACTCAAGGATGAAAGACTTATTCCAAAATTCCTTTTTGCAGAAACATTGACTAATATAGTCGACTGAGTGTCTCACAGTGAAACTAATCCTTAGAATTCCAATGCCAACTCTGGCCAAGGAAACACTGGTTTCCAAGATTATTACAGATTGCAGCTTGTCCCCCTTAGATCTGGATAGGCTTCATTAGGGCTCTGTATACTCAGACCCTACCAATGTGAAGGTTTCTGCCTGGAAGTGCAGAAACGGACACTTGGAACTTAGGGCTATGCTCGGGACCTTACTGATATTCTAAAGTCGTGAAAAGATTCTACCCCTAAAATGCTACAGAAGGATTTGGAAAACCTTTTACTACTGGTGTTAAGAGTGAAATCTAGTTCCTCTTCATGAACCATACAAGTCGGTTCTAGTTTCTTCTTGACTATTTTAAATTACCCACAGGCCAAGGCCATGCCTTTGAGGCTCTGAAACTCAGGAAGACAGACACACTGACCGTTTCCCTTCATACTTCCTGAAAGTTATTGCCAATGTGAAGCTTCAAGTCAAAGTGCCACCTGCAATGGTAAGTCACTTTAGTTTCACAAACTCCCATGAAGCCACCATTCAAACCCTCACAAAGTTTCTCTCCTCCATCTGACTCTTAAAGTCTCATTTTGGCAGCCATTACTTTGTCTTGCAGAGTTTCTTAGGATTCTAGTTGAGAAAGTTGCAAACTAACTTTAGTTCTACCCAGATAAAGTAGTTCTTGGATGAGCTGATTCCTAAATCAATTCTCCATTTTATCCAAAAGATGGCAAGACTTTTCATTGAGCCTACCAGATTCCTAGATCTCTGGAGTACTATTATAATTTTCTCTTGAAAGAACTCTGTTTTCCTGTCCAAAAGGAGCCAAGTCTCTATTTCAGGGATGAAAATGGCTACACAACTACCTTGTGGTTTGTGCTCATTCATCTAGGTCTGTATCCACTTCTTTGGCCTCCTAGAACAAGGTATCTTATATGGAAATCTGCAAATCTGGCTGCTGGGCTTCTGCTCTCATGGTTACCAAACCTCAAAAACTAGTTTTCAAATAGTTCAGCCTTTGGGCACAGAGTGCTTTGGTAGACAGCAGTACTCTCATAACTTTTCATTCTGTGTGTTTTTCATCTTCCCTCCCTTTTATTATTAATCTACAACTCTATTTGTTGAATACATGAAACAGATGGACACACTCCAGGATGACAGGTCAAAAGCACTACAAAATGGGACAATTTTGTCTTAACCTGTAAACTAATCTTTTCGTAGGAACAGCTTTACTAATGCAAGCCCCCGACATGTTCTTTATCATCTTTTGTTTTTATCTTAATATTCTGTGTAAATTATGCCCATCTAGCTAAGCTTTACTCTCATTCACAGGTTATCTGAGTGCCTGGAGTTACAGGGATGGAACTGCTCTTCTTCAAATCTCTGTGCTTCCTAGCCACAATCATCATTATTGCAGAAAGACATATGTAGCATTCAAAATATCAAATTCATAAATAATACTGAAAGCCTAAAAAATATATGAAGACCAGAATTAATAATCCCCATACCTGTTCGCAGCTTCAGTACTAATTGCTGTGGCTGGATCTGGGTAATGTCCTCTGGTTTGAGCTTTTCTGTAGTATCTTTGCTACGATTTGTTACCTCTTTATTTTTGAGGACTCCTTTGGTACCTCTAGGATTTTCTATTTCATCTGGAGAGCAGCCCTTACTCTTTAGTGCTGCCAAGTCATCACATCGGGCAGAAGTTGGCTCTCCTTCTTGTAAAAATTTCTAGACGATATGGGGAAGAACATCATCAAACTCACAGCAATTTACAATCTGTAACACATGGCTTGAGCACATAACACTACTTTTGGTATTTACCCCATTATTTTTATGCACCAAGAACCTCTTGAGACACTAGGATGACCAGACAGCAAGTGTGAAAAATCAGGACAGTGGGTGGGGGGTAATAGGAGCCTATATAAGAAAAAGACCCAAAAATTGGGACTGTCCCTATAAAATCGGAATATCTGGTCACCCTAAGACACACTGGCAATTTTTTAAAAGTGTATTTTAAATTGTAAAATATAAAACTCTGAAATATATTGTTTTACTAAATTTAGTAATGACTATAGTGAAAAATTTATCCAGTACAGCAGCTTATGGTTAACTTTACTAAAGTAAATCTGTGCATGTGACTGAGGCAAGGTTAAAAAAAAAAAAAAAAAGTGTTCAAAGTCATTCTTCCAACAGAAACATGAAGTCACTATTCAATTAACTATTCTGTCTGAGATGCTCGAAAACCACCAACAACAAATGAGAAAATCTGCCTTTCCTCAACTAGCTTACAAGAAACTGAACATATTTAATTGATATGTGCAGCAACAGAACTTTAGTTTTGCTTTTTTTGGAAATCTTGTAATTAAATAGTACATCACAGTATTTGGGTAGACTATAACAGAATTTGATGACCCGAAGAAGAGCTCTATGTAACTCAAAACTTTGTCTCTCTCACCAACAGAAGTTGGTCCAATAAAAGATATTACCTCACCCACCTTCTCTCTTTAGTGATGTATACAACTCCTGACACATTTGGGAAAAGTTCAATGAGGAGGAGGAAGAGTAAGAAATGTACTTCTGAACTAAAGAGTCTTGGACAACTTTGTCTTGAACAAAAGCTACCATCCCACAATCCACAAAAGCATTTTGACCTGTAAATACAGTATGAATACATGCACTCATATGGCTTCCAGTATGAGGCATTTTTAATCACTGGAAGAAAGGGGAAGTTTTTTCAATACACAAGCAAAAATTGAAGATATTTATGCATGGCTCCTAAAATGTGTCAGACATATTTATTTATGTGAAACTGGCCAGGAGCTACATGCAACCAAAACGACAAAGTTGAAGTTTACTAAATATATTCCAATATTTACAGAGGGTATGTGTGTGGAGCAGTAAATAGGTAAGGCTTCCAGTCTTATTAAGTATAAGTCTTATTACTAAAAATCAGGAAACTTACATTATAACTTGCATTTGGCAGCAATCACTCTAGTTAAAATTGTAAAACACTCTCCATTAAAATTCCTGTTCTCAGTTTTGTATAGTTTTCTGAAACATTTAAATTTCAGGTTAAGATTTTCCATACCTGATCCCTGTTCAGGTTTTTTTTTTTTTAGTTGGAACAAACAGTTCAACATATGTGGCTAAGACTGTAGAATAAATTGTATGATATTATATTGTATTATTCGATACATAAGATCAGACCCTGTACGTTCAATCTTAAATTTTGCACTTCCTGACTTGAGTACTTAATTACATAACCTTGCATTCTCTCTTCTTTTTTTTTTTTTTGGTATGAAATATAAACCAAAAACACCAATCCACCCTAAGAATCAAATACTGAAACTTTAACATTTCAGGTTTAAAACCTATCTAAACCTCTTAAACCTCCCCCTCTCAGCTTCCCTCTTCCACTTTGTCTGTATTTAAAATTACCAATCCCCTAATGTCACTGGGAGAATATAATTAAACATATCCAGACAGACTCCAGGCTGGAATGATTTTAAATAACTATGAGACAGATCTCCTAAAGTCTGTGTGCCCTTAACATCTGGCAATGAAAGAGAGATCAAAATCTCTGGCACTTTCTGATGGGCAGACCTAGCCAATCCAGATTTCATCCAGTTATTTAGCATAAGATACTTAAATTGTTCTTTAGCTTTGATTTAGACATTGTAGACCCTGAAGTAAATGGCTACTATTGAAAATCCTAAAATAGGGTAAGAATAGATAGTTTTTAGGGTACTAAAACACCTAAGACAAAACATCAGAGAAAGCATTTCACAAATATACTCACTTGCGCTTTGCACCAGCCACAGTTTGGTCCTGCTTGTATACATTCCCCACATGATTTTGCATTAGCTTTTATACAATCACTTCCACCTATCAGGGAACAAAAATAAATTATTTCATTTTAAAATATGCTGGTAATCACACACTTAATTTTAAATAAATTCCTCGCTACTAGCCATGTAACTCAAGATTAATCCAGTTCAAACAGGCCATCAAGAAAAAGCAAAATATGAGCTATTTTATTATTATTACTGCTTCTCTAACATGTTACCATGACGTACATGAAGGCAAAAGTGTGCTATTTATATTAAATGAAACCGTGGTAAAAATATACAGTTCAACTTTACTTTAAATCAATCTATTGCTGAATTCAAGATTGTTACAACATTTAGATGTACCTGGTTGGGCAAATCCATGCCAAATCGAGCAACATAGTAGTACAACCCAGATGAGCGAGTTGAAATTTGTCTGGAAAATAAAATGTAAGTAGTTGAGCTACTAATATACCAAAATAGTAGGACAGCATGGTAATATGGACATACAAATGTGATTCAGACATTATTGTGATGACATGCCTCAATTAATCTTAGGTTAGGTGAGTGTGTTATGACCTGGTTAAACAATATATGATTGTACTTCTAGTATATGCAGATTGGATGTTATACTAGGAAGGTACCACTGTGGAGAGTTTACTTTCAAATTATTTTTTTTAAACTCATCTTGACTTAATACAGTGAAGTTAGAACCCTGTAAGGAATATGAAGGCTTTCATAAACATTCAGTTTGCAGCAAGCTAGGGTGTGAATCTGCCCCTCCCTAGCCTGCTGAGCACGAACTGTTCATGGGGACCCTGCTGATACACACTAACAATTCCTCTGTGTGTTCTGTTCTACCCTGCTTTGAAACAGCAGAAGAGCAAAGAATACTAACCCCTAGTGCAAGTCTTCAGGGTCTGTATGGACAGTTAGTGAACAGCAGGCTAGTGAGGGATAGACTCACACTCTAGCTTGCCGGAAACTAAATGTTCACGTAGACAAGCCGTAAGTAGCACAATTTTTTCCCTCCAATATGTATTACTTTGCATTTATCAACACTGAACTTCATCTGCTATTGTGATGCCCATTCATTTTGTTTGGTTAGCTCCCTCTGATGTTCTTCACATTCTTCTCTGAACTGACTAACCTAATCAACACTGTCATCTGCAAAATTTTGCTACCTCACTGCTCACCCCTCCATTCGATTGTTAATACATATATTAAACACTGCACTTAGTACAGAACCCGGAGATATCCTGCTGTTACCTTTTGCCACGATGAAAACTACTAATTTATTCCTTACTCTTTGTTTCCTGTCCCTTAGTCAGGTTTTGATCCATGACAATACTTTGCCTCTCATGCCAGGACAGCTTCATTAATTCAGTAGCTTCTAGTTAGCGATCTTATCCAAGGCTTTTCAAAAGCATAAATAAATTATGCCAGTTGGTTCTCCTTTATATTTTATATTATTGACACTTTCAGTGTATTCTAACAGATTTGAGAGTCATGATTTTTCTTTGCAGAAACCGCATTCTTTAGAACCTATCATATCATGATCTTTCTGGTGTTTTATTTTTCTGTTTTTAATTGTTTCAACAAATTTACCAAGTATAGATGTAAGGCTTACTAGTCTATAATTCTCTGCATAAAAGTAGATGATTTTTTAAAAAATTAAAATTGGATTTTTTTTTAATTTAAATCAAATAGAGGGGTTTAAAATTTATTTTGACATTATATCAACCTATGTTAATACCTAAACTTACTATAATTTATTAACATCATTTAATTATAAAAAATAAAATTAGGCAGTACATGTTTGCTGCTAAGTTTTAATGAAAATCAAACCACTGAGCTGGTAGAAGTCACTGGCTAAACACCTGGAACCAGAGTTTGTTGAAATGATAAACCAGCTTTTAACAGCAGCATCCTCTTCTGCAGGTGCAGAGAATATTTTCTTCATTTCAGTTTATTCAACTAATTCAGTTCAATTACTTGCTCCTTCAAAATTAAAAAAACAATTGGAAATTAAAAAAGCAGGAAGACTTGTTTTCCCTCTTCCAATTTATGAATAAAAACTAGGTGTGTCTAGTTCTAAACTAGCGACTAGTTCTATAAACTTGAAAGACATGGTGACCAAACAAACAAACAGCTCAATTCACTAATTACAGATCATATTTAATTTGTTAAATAAATCGGTTAATTTTAAATGCAAAACATGTTTTGATTAACTCACTTTTTTCTAATGTATCCAGCTCATTTAAGGTAGCTTTATTTAATCAATACAAAATTAAAAATGCTGTTTGTGCATTTTAATTGATTTTTAATTTCCATCCAAATAGAGCTTGACACAAATCAGAAGTAATAAAAAAAAAAAATCAATCTAGTAATAATTAAATCTAGTAATACCATAATTAAAGAGAATGTAAAAATTAAGAATCTGAATAAATGCAAATTATGTTTCATAATTGCTTAAATAAATATGTATAGTTATTGTGTATCCTCCTGGTTACCAAAAAGAAGCATTAAATTTAGTGTAAAGGCTATATTTAGCTGTAAAACAACATGATGTAATGGTTAAAAACCAACGAGAATCAATCTTTCTTTAGGTAAAGAATTAAAAAGTACAAATCCAAAACAAGATTAAAATCAAGGTTCCCTGCTTGCCAATTTAAGTCATGATTAAAATCAGTGGATTTAAATCAATCCACCATGCTTCAACCACTTCATACTTAAGCTCCATCAAATCTATTGGACGCATACCATTTGGGCCTGGTACCTCATTTTTATTATGAAAAAAGAGCAGTTATCTCCCTATGGTGATGACTGATGCAGAGAAATCATATAGTTTTTTATAAACCTCCTTAATTGGTCCCTTTATCCCTGGTGATCGAGCAGACTCACCAATTTAAACTAAACATTAGAAAAATGCCCTGATTTTGTGATATGTTGGACTGAATAATAGCCTCTCAAGGAAATTTGTGGAAGCATCATTTTTCAGTTATTTAAAATCAGACTGGACAAAGGCCCTGTATAATATACTAAAGAGAACAGGCCGGCATTTTGATATGACCTAACAAGTTTTCCCTCCTTATTCACCTACCAGTCAATTGTTATTTTAGGAAGATATCACAGTGATGAAAACACTCTTTTCCTGTCATTTCATTTAGTCCAAATGGCCATAAATTAGTTAAATAAATGCAGCATTTTCAAAATAAATTACTCCTGTTCTCAGAATGAAGGTTGGAGAAGGTCATAATATAGATAATCCCAGGTTAGAGTGCAGATTCTAGTGTGTACAATAATGCTCCACAGTCTGTTGGAATATAAATAGGTATGAAATGTTTTTATTTCCATGGTTTCATACCATAGGTAGTTATTTGAAGCCCTCCCAGACATCTTGAAAAGTACCATAATTAGATGTAATGGAATTTAGGCAGGAAGAAATCAAATTTAGTAAGCTATTTTACTGTGCAAATGTAAAAACTCAGAAAAACTATTAAAAATAAGACTCAGTGATCAGTTAGAAATAAAAACACAAACATAATTTTCACATAACTATTTACAAAAGAAATATCTCATTCTGAGTGACTTTAAAATGACTTTAAAATGGATCTGAAAATGTCAGCAATCAGGCAAGACAAAAAAGGATTAAGTCTTTTCTTTGCACTACAAATCTTAATAAAGATATCCCTAAAAATATGACAGGTTTCAGAGTAGCAGCCGTGTTAGTCTGTATCCACAAAAAGAACAGGAGTACTTGTGGCACCTTAGAGACTAACAAATTTATTAGAGCATAAGCTTTCGTGGACTACAGCCCACTTCTTCGGATGCATATAGAATGGAAAATATAGTGAGGAGATATATATACACACATACAGAGAGCATAAACAGGTGGGAGTTGTCTTACCAACTCTGAGAGGCTAATTAATTAAGAGAAAAAAAACTTTTGAAGTGATAATCAAGATAGCCCAGTACAGACAGTTTGATAAGAAGTGTGAGCATACTTACAAGGGGAGATAGATTCAATGTTTGTAATGGCTCAGCCATTCCCAGTCCTTATTCAAACCGGAGTTGATTGTGTCTAGTTTGCATATCAATTCCAGCTCAGCAGTTAGTGGTTTTGTTCAGTGATGTGTGGTTGCTGGTGAGTATTTGCTTTAGGTGGTCACATAAATACCACCCTCTGCCGGAAACCTACTGACCGCTACACTTACCTACATGCCTCCAGCTTCCATCCAGGACACACCACACGATCCATTGTCTACAGCCAAGCTCTAAGATATAACCGCATTTGCTCCAATCCCTCGGATAGAGACAAGCACCTACAAGATCTCTATCAAGCATTCTTAAAACTACAATACCCACCTGCTGAAGTGAAAAAACAGATTGACAGAGCCAGACGAGTACCCAGAAGTCACCTCCTACAAGACAGGCCCAACAAAGAAAATAACAGAACACCACTAGCTGTCACCTTCAGCCCCCAACTAAAACCTCTCCAGCGCATCATCAGAGATCTACAACCTATCCTGAAAGATGATCCTTTACTCTCACAGATCTTGGGAGACAGACCTGTCCTCGCTTACAGACAACCCCCCAACCTAAAGCAAATACTCACCAGCAACCACACATCACTGAACAAAACCACTAACCCAGGAACCTATCCTTGTAACAAACCCCGATGCCAACTCTGTCCACATATCTATTCAAGTGACATCATCATAGGACCTAATCACATCAGCCATACTATCAGGGGCTCGTTCACCTGCACATCTACCAATGTGATATATGCCATCATGTGCCAGCAATGCCCCTCTGCCATGTACATTGGCCAAACTGGACAGTCTCTACGCAAAAGAATTAATGGACACAAATCTGACATCAGGAATCAAAATACTCAAAAACCAGTGGGAGAACACTTTAACCTGTCTGGTCATTCAGTGACAGACCTGCGGGTGGCTATATTACAACAGAAAAACTTCAAAAACAGACTCCAACGAGAGACTGCTGAGCTGGAATTGATATGCAAACTAGACACAATCAACTCCGGTTTGAATAAGGACTGAGAATGGCTGAGCCATTACAAACATTGAATCTATCTCCCCTTGTAAGTATGCTCACACTTCTTATCAAACTGTCTGTACTGGGCTATCTTGATTATCACTTCAAAAGTTTTTTTTTCTCTTAATTAATTGGCCTCTCAGAGTTGGTAAGACAACTCCCACCTGTTTATGCTCTCTGTATGTGTGTATATATATCTCCTCAATATATGTTCCATTCTATATGCATCCGAAGAAGTGGGCTGTAGTCCACGAAAGCTTATGCTCTAATAAATTTGTTAGTCTCTAAGGTGCCACAAGTACTCCTGTTCTTCTTTTTTCTAAAAATATGAGTAAGCTACATATTATGCATATTTTATAAGAAAAGAACAGGATTTGAATCCTTATAAACCACTGTATCCAGAAAATTATTCGACTTCTAGTTTCCCTAATTATTATGGAAACAAACACCTGGTAGTAATTTCATAGTGTTCTAAAATGGTGCATATGGTCCTGTTTTCTCTACAAGCATATAGCCAATCAGGGTGAAATTTCAGTTCTTAGGCACTTTAAATTTTCTATGCAATTCTTATCTGGTTTCTCTTCATAACATTTTTAACAGAAATTACACTATTTGAAAATGGGCTCTGGCTGCTCATTTTCTTTGGCAGTCTTACATTTCTTTGCTGACAGATTTCTTTTAAAAAATGTCTATTTTTCAAAAATATTGGAAGAGAAGAGAATTATTAGTAGATCTGGGGCAGTGGGGATAGGCTTTTTGTTTTCTATAAAGGATTTAGGAGCATTTTTAGTTGCTACTGAAAGTTTACATACCCTGTACCCAAGCCTGATTGATAGGGAATAGGTGCACCGAAGATGGACTGAAAATCTTCTCCATCAGGATCTACACTTTTTTATCCAATTTTATACTACAATGGAAAAGGTTTCACATGCTGCCACAGGAGCTGCATTTCTGTCCGCAACAGAATTGCCTTCCCCATCAAACTGCTAACCCTAATTTAAACATTAAAACAAAACAAACAACTAGGAAATTAAGACACACCAAAAAAAAAAAAAAAAGTGCAGCAGTTAGGGTTCTCACACACACACACAATACCTGACACAAAAAGAAATGGAAAGCTAAGCTACCTAACAGTGCATAATCCTCTAATTCCCACACACCTTACCAATATCCGACTACTGTACACCAGAGACCATGCACTGCATCCTGAATTCTGCCCCACTAGGGGTGTGAGCCTTCCCTCATCCTCTAACTTCCCATGTGCACGTACGCACCCTTTGCCAAATTACCCTCTCAAAAACCAACTATCACACTTAACATCAGGTTTCAGAGTAGCAGCCGTGTTAGTCTGTATCCGCAAAAAGAACAGGAGTATTTGTGGCACCTTAGAGACTAACAAATTTATTAGAGCATAAGCTTTCGTGGGCTACTTCTTTGGATACATAGAATGGAACATATATTGAGGAGATATATATACACATACAGAGAGCATGAACAGGTGGGAGTTGTCTTACCAACTCTGAGAGGCCAACTAAGTAAGAGAAAAAAAACTTTTGAAGTGATAATCAAGATAGCCCAGTACAGATTTGATAAGAAGCAAGTGTGAGAAAACTTACATGGGGAGATAGATTCAATGTTTGTAGTGGCTCAGCCATTCCCAGTCTCTAGTCAAGCATAAGCTGATTGTATCTAGTTTGCGTATCAATTCAAGCTCCGCAGTTTCTCATTGGAGTCTGTTTTTGAAGCTTTTCTGTTGCAAAATTGCCACCCGCAGGTCTGTCACTTAACATCCACAACTATTAATGTTTGGGGGAAATAATTGGATAAAGGGGTCTGTGCGGAGTGTGATAGAAGGGAAGAGTTAAGGTTGCAGTATGTAGTCTCTGGTGTACCGTACCTGTGGTAATGGTAATAAGTGTGCCTGTGGGTAGAGAAAGGTATGTATTCTTAGGTAACCTTTGCATTTCCATGCTTTTGTGGGTTTGTACCAGATATATTGTGCATGTAGAAATCCTATTTCACAATTAAGTTTTTTGAGTATTAATTTACAAAAAGCTTCAGTTTAAATATAATATATGCTGCTTCTTTTCATTGTATTAAATTCAATACGTAGAATTAAATTGCTGGCACCACACAGCCTTTACCGTTAGTGGAAATGAGAAATTATAAGCAGATCACCTTTTTAGGGCAGCCTAACTGTGGATGAACAGCAAATCCATGCAGACTATATAAATAAGTCTACAAAGATGTGACACACTGTTGAAGCTATGACTAAGACAGCTTGGAACAGAAACATTCCTGAGGAAGTGCAGCCCTATGATGAATGTAGTTCTGGGCACAGATTCCTCATAAAGTTAACAACTAAAATGTCTTTTTCCATATATGGGAAGGCCAATGCCTCTCCTGAAACAAGTGGCCTACCCATCCTATACATACCAGTTCACTTCCTTTAACTGTATTGCTTGATAGTTTTTCCATCTGGGCTGTTAAATAAAACATTTCAACAAAGATTTGTATCTCTGATGATTATGGATCCAGACACTCCTAGCAAAGTCACAAGCACCCTCAAGCTCCAAGCGCCTCACAGCACTAAACCACACGATATTGTACCAGAATAGAATTGATTGCTACAGCAAATGCATGAGGACATTGTTTAGGTATTTTAAATAAACCACTTTTTTTTTTTTTTTTTTAAATCTGCTTTTTCTTAAAATGCTACTATGATTTTTTTTTATGATTTAACCATTTTAAGTTTAAAAAGACCAAACCTGCAAAAGGTTGAATCCTCACTGCTATTTACAGAAATTTTTCCAGCTATCAAATCATCCAGTTTCTTATAAAAACAGCTTAAACTATGTCCTCATGAGAACTTGATTTAAAATTAGGATTGCCAACTTTCTACTCCCACAAAACCCAACACCCTAGCCCTGCCTCTTCCCTGAAGCCCCGCCCTTCATTCACTACATTCCCCATCTCTAGTTGGCTTTCTCTTCCCCACCCTGACTCACTTTCACTGGGCTGGGGTAGGGGGTTGGGGTGCTGGAGAGGGCTCTGGCTCTAACTGGGGGTGCGGGCTCCAGGGTGGGACCAGAAATTAGGGGTTCAGGGAGTGGGAGGGGGCTCCAGGCTGGGGCCGGGGTTTGGGGTGCAGGAGGGGGTAAGGGCTCTGGCTGGGGGTGCAGGCTCTGGGGTGGGGCCGGGGATGAGGGGATTCAGGGTGCAGGAGGGGGCTCCAGGCTAGGGGGTTGGGCTGAGGGATTCAGAGTGCGGGAGGGGACTGTGAGTTGAAGCAGCGAGTTGGAGTGCAGGAAGGGGTGAGGGCTCCGGCTTGGGGTGCAGGCTCTCGAGTGGGGCCATATGGTATGGGAGGGGCCTTTGGGCTGGGACAAGGGGTTGGCGTGTGTGGGGGGGGGCGAGGGTTCTGGCTGGGGGTGCAGGCTCTGGGGTGGGGTCGGGGATGAGGGGTTTGGGGTGCAGGAGGTGGCTCTAGGTTTGGGGGAGGCTCAGGGCTGGGGAAGGGGGTTGGGGCTTGGGCTTACCTCAGGCAGCGGCACAGCAGGGCTAAGGCAGGCTAGCCCCCACCTGTCCTGGCTTCACGCTGCACCCCAGAAGCAGCCGGTAGGTCTGGCTGCTAGGCAGGGGGGCCAGGAGGCTCTGTGCTCCTATCTCGCCCGCAAGCATCATCCCTGCAGCTCCCATTGGCTGCAGTTCCCAGCCAATGGAAGTCCAGACCCAGTGCTCGGGATGGGGGCAGTGCGTGGAGCCCCTTGGTGCCCCCACCTAGGAGCAGGACCTGTCAGCAGCTTCTGGGGTGCAGTGCGCAGCCAGGACAAGTAGGGACTAGCCTGCTTTAGCCCCACAGCACCACCAACCAGGCTATTAATGGCCTGGTCGGCGGTGCTGACTGGAGCCGTCAGGGTCCTTTTTCAACCGGGCATTCTGGTCAAAAACTGGATGCCTGGCAACCCTACTTAAAATATTTCTGCACATTAACTACTGTCTAATGGTATTTTAGCAGAGTGTGTCTATGTACCTATTTTACAGAGGAAGGTTTGTATATAGCCTTGGGTCTTTGGATATGTGGCTTTCTGAGTTTCCTTGCTATTTGTATATATCTGTATTATGTTTACGTGGAAGGTTTTTTAAAATAAAATATAACAGAGAAAAAGTTTTGAGGCTACTACTTGTAATCACTCATAAGGAGTGTTCCAGTTGTCAGTGAACAAAAAGGATAAAGGCTCCTTTGTAATGTAAATATTTTTAAACTGAGAATGAAACATATGCATATTGTTTAATGTGCCAGTTCCTGTGACATTTAGGTGCCAAGGTTCTCCCTCAGGAAACCCCAGGCATCTTGAAACTTTTTTTCCCTTTACTACATAAACAGTTAGCTATCATCTATTAAATTAGTGGTAGCATAAATGTGCTTGATATAGAGGATAAGAGTAATGGAAATATGAACCTTTCCAAGCCACCTCATCCCTTCTCATATGTTCAGCTTGTTGGAAGTATTGTAGTCTAAACACATATAAAGTTTGTTTTACACAATGTATATGTGATACAGTATACAACCTGCCTGGGGTGTGGATCAGGAAGCTTCAGGATTCTGGGAGGCAAAGGTTAATGGGCAGACACCAGAAGCAGGTGGAGCCCATTAACTTCCCAGGGCAGAGACCAGAAGCAGGTGGAGCCCATTAAGTTAGTTGCGGACACCACTAGAAAAGCTGAACAACTACAGGGAGTGAAGTTGGCTATCCACCTTCAAAGAGGATCCAGCTAAAATGAGTGAATTTGTTTTGAAGCCTGGTTTAAAGGTAATTTGGTATTTCTGTTTATCTTTCTGAAACAAAGAGAAAACTAGAGATTTTTGTTTACTAAACACTGAGACAGGGAAATTTGGAACTGGGTGCAGGACAATCCCTAGAAGAGAATTTTTGTTTTATTGATTTATATTCCTGAGGGTTTATTTAGTTATTTATTTTGAGGTGGTGGGAGAGGTGTTCAAGACCTTTTGCCCATCCTAAGTACAACACTGTTGCAATTTACTCTACCCTCAATACTGAGTATCCTTAAGTTACGTGAGTTCTGTAAGCAACAACTTTTTATGTTCTATAGCAGCACTAGACCACCAACTAATAGATTTCTGGTATTCTACAAACTGTCCCCCCTCCCTTTCTTACACCTTCCACCCAAATGGGTTCTGAAGATCCTACTAGGGAAGCACTATGTCCATAACTCTGAATCTTAATCAGAAGCACTGATCATTAGATGTGATAATCTGTGCTTCTGAACAGTCAGTGAGATTGTCAGTTCTATCATGTATTGCTATAAAATATAAGTAATGTGGGGAGTAAAGTTTTTAAAAGTGCTTGAGTGATTTAGTCTCACTGAAAATCAATGGAACTAAAGAACCTAATGGGACTAAGGGGCTTTCTAAATCTTGATTCCCAGGTGTCACAATTCCCAAATGTCATAATTGAAGATTCATATATAAACAAATATCAGTCTATAACATCACCAGACTCAGACCAGGGCTCAATAAAACTGAATTGCAACTACTCATAAATAAAGTCTCTAGAGTATTGCTTTTTATATGTAGGATATAGTTCAGAGATGAGCAAACTGCAGGCCACATTGGCCCATGGGACCATCCTGCCCGGTCCTTGAGCTCCTGGCTGGGGAGGCTAGCCCCCTGCCCCTCCCTTTCTGTCCTCCCTCCCCCACAGCCGCACAGGCAGCACTCTGGGCAGCAGGGCTGCGCGCACCTGCAGGGCAGCGCGGCAGCATGTCTGGCTCCGGCCAGGCAGCGAGGCTGCCAGACATGCTGCTCTGAGCGGCACGGTCAGGGGCCCGGGGGGTTGGATAAGGGGCGAGGGGTCCCGGGGGCAGTCAGGGGACAGGAAGCTGGGGGCGGTTGGATGGGGCAGAGGTTTTGGGATGGGGAAGGGGGGAGGGAGGGTAGAATAAATGTGGGAGTCCCAGGGGGCCTGTCAGGGGTATGGATAGGGGTCAGGAGATGGATAGGCACGGGGTCCCTGGGGACCTGTCAGGGGGCAGGGGTGTGGATAGGGGTCGGGGCAGTCATGGGACTGGGAGCAGAGGAGTTGGATAGGGGGTGGGGTCCTGGGGGGCGGTTAAGGGACAAGGAGCAGGGAGTGTTGGATGGGTCAGGGGTTTTGAGGGAGGCAGTCAGGTGGCGGGCAGTGGGAGGGGGGCGTATAGGAGGTGGGGACCAGGCTGTTTGGGGAGGCACAGCCTTCCCTACCCAGCCCTCCATACAGTTTTGCAACCCCAATGTGGCCCTTGGGCCAAAAAGTTTGCCCACCCCTGATATAGTTGGTTCAGAATAGAACAGCTCATGTTACAGGCTACAATGTCTTGATTATCAGACTCCTGTTAAAGTCTCTGTAGGCTTGCGGTCATTGATTTCAAAGTAGTTCTATCCATATTCAAGATTCTTGAATGGATATGGTATAGTCAGTCTTTCCAGCTGAATATTGTGGTCAGAATTAATTTGTTTTGCTTTAGTTGTAAGCTTAGCTTCACGGCACTTTGTTTCTATGTATTTCCAAATATCCCTCACCCACACCCACCTACTCTTCCCCCCACCTCCCCAAACTATGAAATTCACAGACTAATGTAGGGGTCAGCAACCTTTCAGAAGTGGTGTGCCGAGTCTTCATTTATTCACTGTAATTTAATGTATTACTGGCCCGCGAAACATTTTAACAAGGTTTCTTTCTCTAAGTCTATAATATATAACTAAACTATTGTTGTATGTAAAGTAAGTAAGGTTTTTAAAATGTTTAAGAAGCTTCATTTAAAATGCAGAGCCCCCCAGACGGGTGGCCAGGACCTGGGCAGTGAGAGTGCCACTGAAAATCAGCTCGCGTGCTGCCTTTAGCACATCTGCGATAGGTTGCCTACCCCTGGACTAATGGAATTGAAGATGCTAAACTTCACCTAATTCAGAGTCCAAAGAAATTCACATAATTCAAAAGCTATAACTACTAGTCAGCTTTGAAGGACATACATATCCATGATTGTCATGATTGCAGCTGGAAGTGTCCTAAATAGATCCCTTATGTTGACAGAAATCATGTGTGCTATGAGATACTTCATATTAGAAGAAATTAACTTAACATAGGTACATGACAGGCAGAAAGAAGGAGTGCAAGAGAAGCAGAAAGAAGTAGGGAGGACAGAGTGACAGGAAAGGAGGGCATAGAAAATGTTGAGAACAAAATTAGCATAGTATGAAAGATGAGAAACCCAAACAGGGTGGGAGAAGGGCAGAAATAGAATGAGCAAGGGAAAAGACTTCAAATGGGCCACACACAAGCTTGGGAACAACAGTCCTTTGAAGGAACCAGGCTGCAAGGGACAATGTGGGGACACTGCAACTGGCAGAGGCCTGTTTCTTTGTTATGAGCCCAGTGAACAATGGCTGCATCCCAGTATATGCCCCATCATTCAGTGCACTGGAATGGCCTCCTAGAAGGAGCAATGCGGTTTACACTGTTCCTATTTCAAGACCTTAAACCTTTTTTCTGCCTTTAATGGTTGCACAGTGCCCAGCACAACGGGAGATGGTTCATTACTTGGGCTCTTAAGGGCTACTAGAATACTAGTAATTTAATTTAATATACTTATGCAGATTCTATTATGTTAAGTGGTTTTTGAAGTTTTAACCAGGTTTATACAGTTTAGTTTTGTCCTAATGTGGACAGGGCCTTATTTATACTATACTTTCTTCATACTGCTTTGTTTAAATGTGCGTTCAAGCCAAGATTCCATGGTTTAAGACAGAGGTGGGAAAACTACAGCCTGCGGGCCACATCCGGCCTGCGGGACCGTCCTTCCCGGGCCCCGAGCCCCAGGCCAGGGAGGCTAGCCCCTGGCCCCTCCCATTCTGTCCCCTCTCCCCCGCAGCCTCAGCTCACCCCGCCACCAGCACAATGCTCTGGGCGGCAGGGCTGTGAGCTCTTGGGGCAGTGCAGCTGCAGTGCCCGGCCTGACCCAGTGCTTTCTGCTGCATGGTAGTGGTGGTGGCGTGGCTGTAGCGCCACCAGTCACCGGTGTTCCAGGCAGCGTGGTAAGGGGGCAGGGCTGTGGATAGGGGTCGGGGTGGAACAAGGGGGTGGATGGGGTGGCAGGGGGCAGTCAGGGGACAGGGAGAAGGGGTGGTTGGATGGGGCAGGGATCCGGGGGGAGGGGGGGGGCGGCAGGGAGAGCGGCCATCAGGAATGAGAGGAGGGGTTAGATGGGGCAGCGGGGGTCCGGGGACAGGGGTGTGTGGAAGGGGCAGGGGTTCCAGAGGGGCCGTCAGGGAACAGGGGGAGTTGGATGGGGCAGGAGTCGAGACAGGAGGTGGGGGCAGAGCCAGGACCCCTCCCCTAACCGGCCCTCCATACAATTTACGAAACTCGATGTAGCCTTCAGGCCAAAAAGTTTGCCCGCCTCTGGTTTAAGAAGTTATTCTGGCAAACATATCAATGTTAGAAAGGGAAGTACTGCTTATAGACATGGGGGATTTTTACAGCTTATAAGTTATGCATAAACACCACACAAAGGAAATGAATTAGAACTGAATTGAGACTTAATTCCTGGTGCGATTGTTAATACTTTATTTCTAGGGCTGTCAAGCAATTAAAAAAAATGAATCGCAATTAATCACGCTGTTAAACAACAGAATACCATTTATATAAATATTTTTGGACGTTAACCTCATTTTCAAATATATTGATTTCAATTACAACACAGAATACAAGTGTACAGTGCTCACTTTATATTTATTATAAATATTTGCACTGGAAAAATAAAAGAAATAGTATTTTTCAATTCACCTAACGCAAGTACTGTAGTGCAATCTCTTTATCGTGAAAGTTGAACTTACAAATGTAGAGTCATGTACAAAAAAAGAACTGCATTCAAAAATAAAACAATGTAAAACTTTAGCACCTACAAGTCCACTCAGTCTTATTTCTTGTTCAGCCAATTGCTCAAACAAGTTTGTTTACATTTGCAGGAGATAATGCTGTCTGCTTCTTGTTTACAATGTCACCTGAAAGTGAGAACAGACGTTCGCATTGCAATGTATTTATGCACCAGATATGCTAAACGTTCATATGCCCCTTCATGCTTTGGCCACCATTCCAGAGGACATGCTTCCATGCTGATGATGCTCATTAAAAAAATGTGTTAATTAAATTTTTGATTGAACTCCTTGGGGGAGAATTGTATGTCCCCTGCTCTGTATTTTACCCGCATTCTGCCGTATATTTCATGTTATAGCAGACTCGGCTGATGACCCAGCACATGTTCGTTTTAAGAACACTTACTGCAGATTTGACAAAGCGCAAAGAAGGTACCAATGTGAGATTTCTAAAGATACCTACAGCACTTGACTGAAGATTTAAGAATCTGAAGCGCCTTTCAAAATCTGAGAGGGACAGGATTTGGAGCATGCTTTCAGAAGTCTTAAAAGAGCAACACTCCAATGTGGAAACTACAGAACTTGAACCACCAAAAAATAAAATCAACCTTCTGCTGGTGACATCTGACTCAGATGATGAAAATGAACGTGCATTGGTCTGCACTGCTTTGGATTGTTGTTGAGCAGAACACATCATCAGCATGGACGCACGTCCTCCGGAATGGTGGTTGAAACATGAAGGGACATATGAATCTTTAGTGCATCTGGCACGTAAATATCTTGCGACGCCGGCTACAACAGGGCCATGCAAACAAACGCAGAGGTCACCAGTTATATCTAATTAAAATGCTAGTGATACAAATTCATGTATTATTTTACTTGTGGTTTATGCCTAATCTCAACTGCAGCATCTGCATCCTTTGCTGCAAAAACTGCTTTGGAACTTCACAAATGCAAGTCCTTGCTATCCTAGAACTCAGATGACTTATCCAACCACTATATTAGAGAGAAAACAAGAGAAAGAAGTTCACTTCCATTATCTTCCATCTTGTGTTATTCTGCAATCTCCTTGGGGCTGGGATTATTACAAGAATAATGTCAGTCCTTATGTGATGCATGGCTAGAAAGGGTTAAACATCCTGCAAAATAAATAACCCACAGAAGACATGTGGGGAGATAATGTTTGTGTTTTTGTGTATTTATATATGTATGAGTAGGGTCTACAATGTAATCAACAGTCCCTGTTTATGCTGTATTCTGATATCATTTAAATGAATTGTAAACACGGGATATCTTGGTATTCATCTCTTTGAAATGTATTGTGAATGGTGGAGGAAAAAGCAAATGGACTTATGTTAATTCGTATAGCTAAGTACAGGTGATGGACCTTCTTCAAAGTCATCTGAATTACCTTTTGTTCCTTGAGGAAATCCCAACTTGTCAAAGAGGACATGAAATTATATAAAAGAGCCTTGGGGACTGATTCGGTCATCTCAGATCTGCTTAGGCTTCATCAGGGGAAGTTTGAGTCGCAAGACTGAGGTCCCAGTTATGCTGGTACACCCTGAATATGAGATTTGGACATTGGACTATGACCTATGAACTATTTCTGAAAGAACTCTTTGCAACTACAAAGCTCACCATCTCTGCTGTGAATCTGAACCTCAATGAATTGAACCCATATCTATATGTATATTGATCTTTTAAGCATACTCTTTTTTTTAATAAATTTTAGTTAATAAGAATTGGCCTAGCGTGTATTTGGGTAAGATCTGGAATATTCAATAACCTGGGAGGTAATGTGTCTGATCCTTTGGGATTGGTGGAACCTTTTCTTTTATACGATGAAATAAGATTTTCAGAAATCATCATATTTGACGTGGGTACCTAAATAGAAGCTGGAGGCTGGATCATTTTAAGGGAACTGTGTTGTTTGGACTTCTAAGTAACCAGTAAGATAATAAAGAAGCTGTTTTATGCTGTCTTAGATATACTAAGTATTGGAATATCCACCAGCTTTTTAGGATTTGGCCCCCCATTCTTTGCAGTTCACCCTAATTGAGTGACCATAGCTGGACCCCCTATTACACCGGTCACAGTGGCGTAGTCGTGGTTGGATACACATTACCACAGGTTAGTTGGGTTTTTGGATCAGAACCACATGCTTGTCAAAATTTAATTTTGATATTGCAGAGTTTAAGGGTTAAAAACAGTTACAGTGAGTGACCCATGATCAAGATCCTGACAGAAAAAACCCTCGAAGAATTGTGCTCACAGAAGGGGTGGTCTTTTAAGAAAAAGGCCCAAGAGTAGGAACTGAAAAACATCTGTTCATTGCCAGTGATAAGGAAGCAAACCTAGTGAAAATGCTTGCAGTGAGAAACCAGCAGCTAGAACTTGAATAAGAGCAAAAAATAGTTGATAAGGAAGGAGAAGTTGCTGAAAGAGAGTGCCTGTGTTTTGAACATGAACAAAGAATGGCATATATTCAATTGCAGGAACTAGAAGCTAAGGCAAAAGTGGACAACTCAAGAGAATAAAGGAACAGGAACTGTATCTTCCTGAAAAGCCAGCTCCTCTCAACAACAGAGATGGGGATAGAAATCTATCCAGTTTGTAACGATGTTGGTATGTTGTTTGACTAAGCGGTTGTCTGTGTGTAACCAAATTCACCCCAACACTGCCACCTTTTATGTAAATACTTTTACTGTGAGCTTGAGTGAAGGTAACCCCATAACTTATGCAGAGAATGTAAAAGTCAATGGTAAAAGCTGTTTAGAGCAAATTACAGCTTCTAACATCACTCTTGTTAAAGCAGATCATGTCAAAGAGGAAGATTATTTACTAAATAAGAGTGTGAATATTATAATCCTCTGAGTTTATTGTAAGTGTGCTTTTAGCCAGAATCCATCTTGAATGGAATGGTGTTAAACATGAAGTTATAGCTTGTGTAAGGAAGTTACTGCCTAAGGATCTTTTGATTGGGGATGATGTTAAAGCTTCGTTCAATCAGGCTGATATAAATCAGTCACAGGAAAGAAATAATCCTGAACCTGTGTCTATTACGGGCAAGAATTTGCCTATGGAGGTCTTTCTATTTAAGTGGCCCAGAATGGTAAATTAAAGTCTTACTTGCAATTTGACACTAAAACTTTCTGGAGACTCTTGTGTTAGGTGTTTAACACTTTAAGTCCAGGCTGTAGAGGCCTTGTTAGCATGCAAGACACACAGTCCATCTTAACATTTCCACTTCAGCTGGATAGAAGATAAAAATCCCACATAGCAATTTATGCTTTTCTAGTAGCATACATGAATGTCCTTTGTGCCAATATAAAATCTTATTATGTTTTCCAGCCTCCACTCCTCCCATTAGGAGGCTATTTTAGTTTTGTGTACCTTACAGGCTGAATTTATCCACACACAATATTTAGTTCAGCATATAAATATAGTTCTTACACAGCTGACCATAACTGGTGCTCCTGATTCAGTTCTGCCTTTGAAATATACCTTGTTCTTCATAAAGGCAAGCTATCTATACTACCTTCATTGTAAAGAAATAGCAGGGAAAAAATATGTATTTTTATTTTTAAAAACTGTAGAATCTTAAGCAAGGTTAATGCTATTTGCTTCTTACAAAAAGGTCTAGAAACATTTCACTGCATATTACCACAGTGACATTTTGAAGGAAGCTATCAGTTGGCAGACCACAGAGTAACCCAACATTTAAATAGAAATCTTGTTTTACATAGCAGCGTTCACCTTTCAGTGACTGGCGCAAAGACATGATCAAGTAACCTCTGCTTTTTTCTAGATATAATGTACCAGATTTTAACTGACTTACATTTAACCATAATTTTAGGTATAACTAGGGTGACCAGACGTCCTGATTTTATCGGGACAGTCCCAATTTTAGGGGACTTGTCCCACGTCCCGACCTTACATTGGTCGGGATGCACTTTGTCCCAATATCGGGGGGACCGCAGCAAGCCAGCGCCACTCACCTCTTCCTCCTGGGCCCTGGGGCAGCGCAGGAGCCTGGAGAGTTCAGCCCTGCCCCAGGCACACAGAGGCGGCGAGGAGGTCTCCACTCCGCTGCATGCTGCAGCGGGGCGGGGACGGGCTCGTAGATGCTGGCAGCGGGCGCCGGGCAGAGAGCCCCACCGCTCCCCTCAACCCGACCCGCGCGAGCGACGCAACGCGACCCTAGGAGCCAGAGGGAGGGACCTGCCTGCTGGATGCTTCCTGGGAGCCGCTCCAGCAGGTAAGCACTGCTGGGACTCACCTGGCCCCTGGTAGGTTCCTCTGTGGGGGCTCCTGGCCAAGCAGGTGTGAAACCTTACCTGGTGGCCAAAGGGGGGGGGGGGGGAACTCCCAGGGAGGGTTCGGGGCTGTGGAGAAGGGAGCGGGGCGGGGAGACCAGCACAAGCCACTTGCCTTTCTCCCTGTCTGCACTGCAACAGATTTGGGTTTATCTTTATATTAAGGGGCAAATTCACATGCAAAATTCTCATTGAATTCAATAGATGTTCCATGCATATGACGACGCCTGGAGATGGCCCATAATTTAAACACTGACAGAGGCAGACATGGGGCTTTATTACACTGTTGAAGAAGAAAGTTTATCTAATATTTGTGCATATCTCAGACACTTGAATGTGTGCCCATGTCTGTTGCAATCGATGACAATCTAGATAGGTTGTAATCTCTGCTCCTTTGTTTTCTTTCAGTTTATTTCAACTATAACACTTTGTGTTCACACATAGAAAAAATATTGTAAATTTGATTTACAGCCTTATTAATACTCCCCGTTGGACTTTGGTAAACTGTCATGGGTATTTTTATGACCTTCAATACTGTGGTATCTGTGCACCTCACAATCACAGAATCATAGAACTGGAAGGGACCTCGAGAGGTCATCTAGTTCAGTCGCCTGAACTCATGGCAGGACCAAGTATTATCTAGACCATCCCTGACAGCTGTTTGTCCAACCCGCTCTTAAAAATCCCCAATGATGGAGATTCTACAACAGCCTTAGGCAATTTGTTCCAGTGCTTAACCGCTCTTGACAGTTAGGAAGTTTTTCCTAATGTCCAACCTAAACCGCCGTGGCTGCAATTTAAGCCCATTGCTTCTTGTCCTCTCCTCAGAGGTTAAGAAGAACAATTCTTCTCCCTCCTCCTTGTAACAAGGTTTTACGTACTTGAAAACTTATGTCCCCTCTCAGTCTTCTCTTTGCCAGACTAAACAAACCCATTTTTTTCAGTCTTCCCTCATAGGTCATGTTTTCTAGACCTTTAATCATTTTTTTTGCTCTTCTCTGGACTTTCTCCACAATCTTTAACATATTTATCCTCACAACTCCCCTCTGAGGCAGGGAAGTGCTAATATCCCCATTTTACAGATAGGCTCTCTGTGCATCAGTTCCCTAAGGCCCAGATCCTCAAAGGTATTTAGGCACTTAACTACCATTGATCTTAATGTGAGTTAGGTGCTTATTTACCTTTGAGGATCTGAGTCATAAGTGGCTTACGCAAGGTCTGTGATTGAGCAGGGAAGCTGGGTCTCCCAAGTCCTATGCTAGCACCTTAACCACTGCACCCTCGTCTCTCATTTGTTTCATCCTAATCTGTGACTCTCCATACTTTCATTGTCTGTCATTAATGTAATATTCTTCTAAACAAGATTGTTGACCACTGAAGCGTAGTGCACTGAAGTAACTGCCACCTTTTTTTTTTTTTTTTTAAACACCACACTCTTCGCTAATGATTTCTACAGGCGCCATGTCACTCTTCTCATCGAATGAAATGTTGCTCAGATTGATGAAAGGGCAACAAATACGTAATCTATTAATTTACAATACTTGAATATGAATGACTAGATTGTGCCTTTATACCTCAGTCCTGAGTAGATACATACAGCAGAAACACCCTATGGGAGCTCAGCCAAGGATTTCACCATGGGGAGACACAATCCATCTGTGAACTTCCAGCTGAGCCTGCTACCCCTAGTCCTGTGCTTATCCTGCTCTAGTCCTCCTTCTCTTCCTTTGAGGAGATTTATCTTCCTGGGGTGTGCAGAGGGATTAGTCTCTGTGGTCCCTCAAATGCAGTGACTATGGCTGGCCATTGGCAGGGCTTCATTGGGGAAAGGTTTTGTGCCTCCACCAGCATCCCCCCACAAGGGCAATCTGCTCTTAAGCAAAGCTGTTAATTGGACAAACTTGTGTTCAGTTACTGGTAATAGTTGAAGCCTGATCCTGCAAATGCACATGTGAGTAACTTTACTCCTGTGAGTAGTCCCACTGAAAGTCAGTGGACCCACTCACAGTACTAAGCACTCTGCCCCTAGGCTTTAGTCACTATAATGTCCTAAGTGGGCCACAAGCCTGGGCCTTCCAGAAAGTCACTCTAGGCCAGGGGTCGGCAACCTTTCAGAAGCGGTGTGCCGAGTCTTCATTTATTCACTTTAAATTAAGGTTTTGTGTGCCGGTAATACATGTTAACGTTTTTTAGAAGGTCTCTCTCTCTCTCTAAGTCTATATTATATAATTAAACTATTGTTGTATGTAAAGTAAACATGGTTTTCAAAATGTTTAAGAAGCTTCCTTTAAAATTAAATTAAAATGCTGATCTTACGCCGCCAGCCTGCTCAGCCCGCTTCCAGTCTGGGGTTCTGTTCACCTAGGCTGGGTGTTGGGGGGAGGTCAGGGCCGAGGGCTGGAGGGTGTGTGGAAGTGCAGGGCACAAGGCTGGGTGTTGGGGGGAGGTCATGGCAGAGGGCTGGAGGGGGTGTTGGGGGGTGCAGGGCAGAAGGCTGGGGTGCTCGGCTCATGGAGGTGCTCCCAGCCCCCTGCCCTGAGCAGCTCATGGCAGGGGGCTGGTACGGATATGCTCTGTTCCACCCCCTTCCCCAAGGCCCATCCCTACCTCTCTCTGCCTCCTCTACGGAGCAGCGAGCACACTGCTGCTCTGCTCTGCTCCGCTCCCCCTCGCAAGGGCCGTCGCCGGCAGGGAGAGGGGGGGGGAGAGGAGGAGGAGGAGGGGCCGGAATGCACCAAGTTGTGGGAAGAAATGGGGGAGGGGGAGAGCTTGGCTGCCGCAGGACCAAGCTTCTGCCTCCTGCCCCTGCAGGGGAGAGCGGTGAGCCGGGACCCCCCCACCCTCCCGCTCTCCCCTGCAGGGGCAGGAGGCAGAAGCTTGGTCCTGCAGCAGCCAAGCTTCCCTCCTCCCCCTTCTTCCCCCAGCGTGGCGCTTTCCGGCCTCTCCGCCCCCCTCCTCCTCCTAGCACCGGGCAGGCAGCGTGCCACTCAAAATCGGCTCATGTGCCGTCTTTGGCACGCGTGCCGTAGGTTGCTGACCCCTGCTCTAGGTTTTAGTGGCGAAAGGACTAGCTATTCTGTCTGTTTTTAGAACTAGAGGTCACCAAATTAAATTAATAGGCAGCAAGTTTAAAACAAACAAAAGGAAGTATTTCTTTACACAATCAATCTGTGGAACTCTTTGCCATAGGATGTTGTGAAGACTAAAGAAAGGAAAGAATGAGACCAGCAGAATAAGGACAGTGCACTTCAAAAAAAAAAAAAAAAAAGCAGACTTCAACAAACTCAGAATTTGTAGGGAAGAAAATGGGGTGGGAGGAAATCTTAAGAGAAGGAGTAGTTCAGGAGAGCTGAGGGTTTCTCAAGGAGACAGTATTAAAGGCACAATGGCAAACTATCCTGATGCACACAACGCACAGTCAACCTGTGGCCAGAGGATGTTGTGAAGGCCAAGACTAACAGGGTTCAAAAAAGAACTAGATAAATTCATGGAGGATAGGTCCATCAATGGCTATTAGCCAGGATGGGCAGGGATGGTGTCTCTAGACTCTGTTTGCCAGAAGCTGGGAATGGGCAACAGGGGAGGATCACTTGATGATTACCTGTTCTGTTCATTCCCTCTGAAGCACCTGGCATTGGCCACTGTCGGAAGACAGGATACTGGGCTAGATGGACATTTGGTCTGACCCAGTATGGTCATTCTTATGTTCTTTTCTCTGGCATAGCCCTGGTCTACATTTAAAATTTAGTTCGACTTAGATCTCTTAGAGGTGTGAATTTTTCACACCACATAGCGCTGTAATTAAGCCAACCTAGACCCTGGTGTAGACACGGCTAGGTCAACAGAAGAATTCTTCCAGTAGCCTAGCTGCCACCACACTGGGAGGTGGTTTACTAGAGTGATGGAAAGCCCCCTTCCATTGATGTAGAAAGTGTCTACACTATGGTGCTGCAGCAGGACTCACCAATTGAAGACCTCTGTGATGTAGTTTGCTTCAGCTGTCAGTGGCTGAAGCTGGGGCTGAAGGCAGGACTGGGGCCTCCCCTCTGTGACTGTGGCTGGAGCCAAAGCTAGAACCGGGACCCTTCACTCCCCTGCCCTGCAACTGGATCTGACTGTGCAACCAGAATCCTGCGCCCATCCTGCAGCTTCAGGCAGGGGCTGGGGCTGGAGCCGGAGCCCTGTGCCCCCGGCCCTGTGACTTCTACTGGGGGCTGGAGCTGGGGCCATGAGTCCTTGCCCTGTGGTGCAGGCTGCAGCAGGGCCGTAAACCCCTCTTGCAGCTTCCTAGGGCCCCCTCTCATGGCTCTGTGCACCTGTGTCGTCGTCGTCTCTCTCCCCGCCCCCCCAATGTGTCCTGATATTTCACTCTTGCGATCTAGTCACCCTAGGTACAACCCAAATCCCCAGATTAAATCAATGTGGTTCTGCAGCAGTTAACAAAAACTCCTCTTTAATTCTAGTGCAGGGGTCAGCAACCTTTCAGAAGTGGTGTGCCAAGTCTTCATTTATTCACTCTAATTTAAGGTTTCGTGTGCCAGTAATACATTTTAATGTTTTAAGAAGGTCTCTTTCTATAAGTCTATAATATATAACTAAACTATTGTTGTATGTAAAGTAAATAAGGTTTTTAAAATGTTTAAGAAGCTTCATTTAAAATTAAATTAAAATGCAGAGCCCCCTGGACCGGTGGCCAGGACCCGGGCAGTGTGAGTGCCACTGAAAATCGGCACGCATGCCATAGGTTGCCTACCTCTGTTCTAGTGGATGTTCACTGCTGTTTCTTCTGCAACAAGACAACCTTGAAACAATGAAACATCCCATTTTAGTGGGATTGCCTAGAGCAGGGGTTTTCACAACAATTTTTGATGGCCTCAGAGTGCGGCCACCAACTCTTGCTGGTGGCCGCTTCAACAATTTTTCCTAAAATACATAATTAACTTTAGGAAAAACAAATACATATGCACATATACATGTCCGATCCTAGTAATTTATTTATGAGGGGGTGTTTTTGAAGACTCAACAACAACAACATACAGTTGTCTATTCTTTACTGGACTAAACAGAATAGAAACACAAATAAGGTGCTTTGCATGTTGTTGTCTTTGGGTACGTCTATACTTACCTCCGGGTCCGGCGGTAAGCAATCGATCTTCTGGGATCGATTTATCGCGTCTTGTCTAGACGCAATAAATCGATCCCCGAAGTGCTTGCCGTCGACGCCGGTACTCCTGCTCCGCTAGAGGAGTACGCGGAGTCGACAGGGGAGCCTGCCTGCCGCGTGTGGACCCGCGGTAAGTTCAAACTAAGATAGTTCGACTGAAGTTGCGTATCTTAGTTCGAAGTAGGGGGTTAGTGTGGACCAGCCCTTTGTTGTTGTTTCTTTTGCTTTTGGGTTTTTTTTTTTAAAGACTTGCTAGCTAGTAAGTCTGCTTCTGTGAAAAGTGATATGTGTATGTTTATCACTTTTCACAGCAAAGACTTGTTAGCTAGCTGGGAGGCAGTGAAAAGTGATTAACAAATATGCAAGTTATCACTTTTCACAGCAGACTTACTCAGCCCTGGCAAACGGGGGACAAATTAAGCCTTGGATGGGGAGGTGGGTAGGGGGGCAGTGGGGGCCAGGAGTGACGGGGTGAATGGGTGAGGGGCCAGGAGCAGCAGCGGGGGCCAGGCACAATAAGGGGGGGGGTGAGCCTGAAGTCCAGTGACCAGGGGACGAAGCTGCCACTATGCAGCCAAAGCCAGATCCCAAAGCCCCATGGTCAGAGCCCGCTGCCATGTGGCCAGAGCCTGTCGCCTGCCACAGCAGGGCTGAAGCCGGAAGCCACAGCCCCACCACTCCCAGGAAGGTGGAGAACTGTCCTCCAACGTTTGTGGCTCAAGAGGGGGGCAGGGCCCAACATCAACTTGCTGCCCCCTCCAGCCCACAATTACTGCCCAGGAGGCTTTGGCAGCAAGAAAAGCCCCTACTGGCCACATGCGGCCACAGTGCATGCATTTGAGAAACACTGGCCTAGAGAGACGTAAAGGCCACAAACTTACTTTAAAATATATCTTCACAATCTTAATTTGCAAGTTTAAGCACATCTACTTCACAGAATTTGCAGAATGAAACAGCAACAAGGGTGATTCTATGGATAAGTGTTTTTTAGTTGTTTCCCAGCAATGGTACAGCCGAGGTGAAGTTGATTTTCATTATATATGGCAGTGAATTGCCTGAAGCCTGTCTACAGCAAAGCTAGCACCAGTGCTTTAGGCATGTTTGCACAGCATCTAGGCACGGACCCTGACTAGGGATCCAGGCACTATGTAATAAACAAATCCCCTTCTCAATGTCCTTCAATAGAATTTAACCACTGTCATTAATAAACTACACTTGGTTGTTTGCCAGACTGGGTTTAACGCAGGTTGGATAAAGGTTCAACATGCCATCTAGCTCAGGGTAGAGACTGAACAGAATACAAGGCTGAAATTATTTATTCCCAGTTCCTTTTCAAGCTCCAAATTAATTGTTCAAAGGCTAAAGTTAGATATTTATTTCCCAGATTTCAACTGCAAACTTAATCATTCATTATTCTAAAATGATTTAGAATTGCATTTGCAGGAAACACAGACTATGTACACACACCATTGGGTAAATACTCAGCAATTTGAGCATTAAGTAACAAAAAGCTCTCAGATCACCCCATCCCCAATGTATACATAGAACCTTAAAATTCTGGCTAGCAAATGACATTCTGCTTCCTGATCTCAGTTACATTGGTTGTAGGGCCCCATGAGCTAATGTCTGATATGCACACATTGTAGCACCAGTTACCTATTCACAGTGAATATTAGTTCCATGGTGGAGATAGCTGTCTGGTTGTGTCAGAACACTTGCACTCTAGATTCCTACAAATATGTAATCCCACAATTCTAGTATGAATATTTGCAAAAGCACAACCTGATCTGACAGAAAACCAACTTTAACCTTTGAATAAGTTATTTATTTGCACTATGGCAACACCCAAAGGCCCAGATCAAGATTGGGGCCCCAATATGCTAGGTGCTTTACAAAACTTAAAATGACAGTCACTCTCCAAGAGGTGGTCTTACCTAATCTGAAACAAGACGCAACAAGTAACCTTTACCTCGCCCCCCCCCCTCACTTGCGCCCACTCCCACTCGGGGCCAGGCTGCGGCTCCGGGAGGGTATACAGACGGGGGGGGGTAAGAGGACTGGCAGCTGGGGCGCACGGCTGACAACCAGGGCACTGGGCCAGCAGCCAGAGCCAGGAATGGAGCTGGGTAGCATTCCCTTTCCACCTCCCATGGGGGCTGGCCCAGGCTGTGTCCCCCGGAACATTCCTCTGTGCCCCCCCAGGGGCGCACTCCACAGTTTGGGGACCTCATAGCGCATAATTTTTAGTTTGCAAAAGAGACCTTGAGCATTTTTTAAAACTCAGGTTGGCTCCATCTACGCTAGCCAGACAGTTAGAACTGGATTTAGCCACAACTAAATTTTAACCATGCATAAGATGGAGGTTCCTCAGTTGAAACCCCCTGTGTAAACAGGACATTAAATGACCAAGTGGGCACAATAGTCTTTCCAATTAAAAACTGCTTTGAGACAGACAGATGTAACAAGAAGAACAGGAGTACTTGTGGCACCTTAGAGACTAACAAATTTATTAGAGCATAAGCTTTCGTGGACGACAGCCCACTTCTTCGGATCCGAAGAAGTGGGCTGTCGTCC